>NC_141153.1:130969061-131569061 GCF_053477565.2 Lygodium microphyllum | reverse complement strand
AGACGAGGACTTTAGGGGCTCTGACTTGTCTATCACTTGTTTTGACAGAGGAGGTAGCTCATTCTAGAGCACTCATTTTATTGCATTTCAGTGCATTTTCTCCTCCAATCGAGATTTTATGTGCATTTCCAGGGGCAGTTTTTGCATTCTTTAGCCTGCCTCACCTGTCGGACATTGTCCACCCTTTCCACGATTTTTCTGAGTATTCCTAGCATTTTTACCAGCATTAAATGCTGATTGGATCATCGTTAAATGCTAGTCGGATATATTTATGGCCTCAAATTTCAGGTCGGCCAGTTTTAGGATTTTTTGGCTATTTATAGTCATTTTCCACTTAGCAATCAATTGTATTATCATCTTCCCTCCTTCTTTGGCAGGTGCACACTCCGACTCCGTCATCTTCCTCCGTCTTCGATGCTGCCATCATCATCAGCCTGATCTGGTGCCCTCACTGACGCTTCGGGCCGCGTGCAGAGGACTGATCAATCCACAGTTTTGTATTCAGCATTCATTACAGTTAGTGCAAATTTTCTTCCTTCATTTTTTGCTTTCTCTCTCTCTCTCTCCCTCTGTGTTCGTGTTTCTTCTTCCGTTACACACTCTCACATTCCAAGCCTTGTCCATTGTCAACATGATCCTTAACTTCATTATGTAGGTACTTTCACTGACTGTATCTAATAGTTGAGCCACCATTCCTAGAGTTTATCTTACCAAGTCTCCCATGAAAGTCTAGGAACCTTCCTTCCTTCACTCCACGTTTTTTGGAGCCACAATTACCATCCTTAGACTTTTGAAGAACTAGTTCAATAAGAACATTCCCACCATGCAAACCAATTGTTGCATATAACACTTTTTCAATCTTTGTTATAGCATCTGTTCTAGTTGATAATGGCTTCAGCTTCCATGCAGATCCTATATAAAGATGAACAAGCTTTTCAATTATCCTACAAAGCAAATAAAGTGTACAAATATGGGCATTCACTAAAGGAATATCTAGGACTGGCTTAAACTGTGGATCCTTATTGTGCCTAAAGGGAGCTCTATTCCAATTTCTTGAGTTCAACTCTATGGCTGGGGATATGCAATATAGGCAAGGAGATCTAGAGTTGGCTCCCTTTGATACATTATACATACATTTAAGTGTCTTGAAGTCACCAGCTATATGCCACTCAATCTTATAGTTCCAAAATCCTTCAACAAATAGCTCTTCTCCTATTGCTTGTTGTCTCTTAATAAGATCTAGTATTGGTGTTCGATGAAAAACCCAATACAATATATCAAAATCCTCTATATCTACTTTGAATGCTCCTAGCCACCATATGTTATGTTCCAATTGAACACTAAATGACATTGAGTGATTGCAATGATCTGATGAAAGTACTCTATTCATCAAGGTAATAGAGAGCCTCTCTAGTTTTGTACATTTTAAAATCTCACTTTCATCAAGTTTAACCACAAATCTAGCCACTCCTTGTGTCTCTTCTAGTGACAAGTCATACAATCTAATCATTAAACATTATAGGGTGGGAAAGTTAAGGAAAATCTTGTTAAATTCATTGAATATAACTTCCTTTTTCTTACCCTTGAAGCTAGCCTTGATATGGAAAGGCTCACGTAGAATCTCTATCACTTCGTTATTCACTCTCTGTCTAATAGTTCTAACCACAAATGGCCTTGGAAGTATGCGATTACGTACTTGTCCTTACTTTATATTTGACTGAAAGGGCTGGAAAAGTTATATATAAGCATCTCAACTGATACCAATATTATCTAGTGTCTTCTGCACTAACTCAATATCCAAAGAATAATCTTTTAAAAATGACTCCAAGCATTGTTTCTTTACCTTTTTAAATTTCTTCTTCTCCAAAATATCTTTTGAAACTACTGAAGGAAGAAGATGATAATAAAACTGAGATGCTTTCAAAGAATCTCTTTCACTTGCATTCAGTTGAAGAAGAGACCTAAAAAAAATCAATATCACAAATCAATAGAGTTAATTATAAACAAAGTCATTTAATATTTTTAAAGTGAAAAAAAATGTACCTTGCTACTTGGATTCTTTTACTACAACCATCTCCTCCTCGTCTGAGATTTCTAGAGCCTTTTGTCGATTTTTAAAGTCTAAAATAGTTTGATTTCGTTGATAAGATTTGATGTGTTTCTCCAATGAATGAATCCTTTGTTGATAGCCCTCTAGCTTATGTAGTAACTCGTTGTTATGTTTTGATAAAAGATAGTTCTCCAATTTGAGGACATCCTTTTCTACAACCAAGTTAAGTGAATAACCTAGAAACCCATTATATCCATCACCAATGAACCTCAACAATGAAGAGCTATTATAGAAAGGCGGAGTGCTATTTTTGCTAGGATCTTTGGGATATATCTTGCCATCTAACCAAAGATCAAGATTCTTCTTTCCTTCAAACCTGAGTATATGTTTCGTAGACTCTGTAATAGTAATAGGTTTTGTTCTCTTCCTTATTGGTTCATACTCACTATCTAACTCAATATGAAGGTGATAGAGAGGTCTTTTACTACAGCTAGAGATATTATTGGATGACTGATCCATAGCTAAGGATGTGATTAAAAGATTGGATTGAAAAACTGTGCGAATTAGAAACAAGAAGGAAAACGAAGAAGAAACTAGTAAGGAGGGAAAAGAAAGAAGAGAGTGAGAATGGAGGAAACTAATCAAACGTTGAACAAAATTCAAATTGAATATTAGTTTTCACTTTAATAAGGATGAGTAAGATCTTCATTATAACAATCTTTGTCACCTTTATGGCTTAGATTTCTAAGTTTGATGTGACCACGAGAATATCACGACAATGACTTATTAACAAATTTTTTTTATTTACTTACCAAAATATAAAATTTTAAAAAAATAAATATATTTTTATTTTTTAAGTATTTTCTCTCTCTAAGATCGCTTACAGGGCATTTTTGAGACCTCAAAACTCCCCTAATGGCCACTATGTAAGCTGAAATGGATAGCATTCGTAGGATACTAATCAATGCAAGAGCAACTAGCTCGTCACAATACTCTCTCTCTCATTTGTTGTAATGAAGACTATTTGATCCATCAAATATGCTCCAAGTCAAAATGCATATTTGAGAGACCATCCTGACTAGAATAGGAAACACAGCAACCCATTGAGACCAAGCTAAAATCCCTTTAGTGGTAAAATAATTAGACAAATACCACACCCATGACAAGCCTTATAGTTTCATAGAACAATTCAAGCAAGTCTGCAAGGCAAATAACCTTGTGGGTGTGATATCCAATATGCTTAAGCATTTGGACTTTGCCTAGGTGAAAAATGGTGAGATTGGAAAGCAAAATCCGTTCTTTGGCAACACATCCCAAAAGAAGAGCATGCTAGAGTAGCTCAAGCCATAAAGAAGGCCAACATTCCCCGTCAGAACCAGGATTCAGTGGAACCATGCCCTACCTCAAAGCATTGAGATAAAGTGCCTAACTTCGGCCCAAGGTCAAAGCCAAACAAGACCCGTGCTAGAACCAAGAGGTGGACTCCCCAAACCTAACTAGCCCAGGCTCGGATCAAGTACTCAGTAATCCCAATCTTGACGATCCACTCTTTGAAAACACCTCTACCCTCACCTCCAACATCATGAAGTTGGCCAATCACCCAACTCTGGGCCCATGTGACTCAATCCAAAGCCCTCTCCCTCGAGTGTTAGCATCAAATCCATGCCCTCCTAAGTGTCGAGCCCTTGTATAAACTTGAACTAAAAGGAGTCCATATTCACCTCGTCTGGATCACCTTCGAGCGAAACCAGTTGCAACAGCAAATTCGACTCCACCATCTAACTAGAGAAGTTAGTAGCAAAGCTCATCTATTACAACATTCCACATCCCCTTCTCTTGACTCGAAGGGATCTATGGCTACAATAGCACCACCTCCAGTACAATCCCCTCCCATCACTCTGCCACCCACCTCCTAGCCGAGCAGCACCTTGACTTTAATCCCCACCCAATCTAACCCACCTCACCCTCTACTACCTCCCCTTCCACCTCCCGCTCTTGTCACCCCACCTTCTACGTTGGACCAGTTCCAAGCTAATAATGCCCTCACTAGAGAATGATGGTGACATCAGTGAGATTGACTTCATGGGTCTGAGTCCACCATGCAGTGGTCTACATAAAGGAAGGAAGCAAATCACTATTATTGTTGTTCGAGCATACGCATAGTCTTAGAGGTCAAATATCAAAGGGTTCTCTTACTTCACCGCCATACCCCTCCGGAGTCCCTTGCGCCAATCACTCTTAATTGGCATCTTGAGTGCTCTCCATCAGGAGAACCTATATTGTATCATCCACACTCGTTACATTTTGCAATAGTACTACCTTGGTCTTGTATATCATAGTTGTTTAATACTTATGATCCAATACTAGCTATCCCCAAAGTCCTGTGTTGTGACTATATCAATTCTTAATATTTGTATTATCCTTATTTCATCAATATATTTTGGATTGAATTCTGAGTACATTTGGTGTTTGATCTCTTATTGTGATTATGCCTCGTTTCGCAACCCAAACGCTGACTATTGAAAGTGATGTTAGTGTCCGCTTGTGTTGGTTCTAAGTACACCCATTGTCTGTCCTATGGTGGTAGTGCTTGGATAACGAATTACACTGGTCAATTACCAAATAAAAAATCAATAGTGTGCCCATAAATTAGGTTGTGGGTGTCCACAAACCTATTATAGGACCACTTGTAACACCCTCCCTCAAAGACAAGTGAACAAATAATAAATGAAAATAACCAGAATGCACCATGAATGCTCTAGCAGTGTACACTCTGTTGGATGTGCCTCAGTAAATAATAAAGCACCCTCAAGAAAAAGTCCAAATACTATAATCCCTTTCTAAAAGCTCCCTCTCTAAAAGCAAACTTCTCAATCTATCCACCTTGTACCTCCTCTACTCACACAAGCTCCATGGATAGCTCTTCATGACATGAAAATTTCTCCACTTGAGCTTATGCATGCCCTTTGGGTCCCCTCATATGAGACCACACGGACATATATGATGTCATGTTCTAGCATGAACTTGGTGTTGGACACACCAGTCTAAGATTTGGATTGCCAACACATGTGAACTTGACTATACACATCAAATCTACCAACAAGGAAAGAGTATCAACATGCCCTCTCTTCACCCTCACAACATCCACTCAAGCCATTGATAGGCGTCGAATGAACCAAGATGATGTAGACATGTATACAATCTGGTTCTTTACCAAGCATGACCATAGTATCCACCACACAAAGTAGCAACATGTCTTTTGTATCTTCCTTCTCTACGAATGTGACACTGTGCCACACCATTACTTCTTGTCACCTTCATGTGCCTGACCACTATACTGCCACTTTGAAACGGAAGTACTGAATCCTCCAAAGATCAACATTGTCTCGTAAAATCACTGGTAAGTATCAGACCACTGAGCCACAACTTCATGAAATATCTTAGAATGGTAAGTCTTGCAATCGCAAGGGCACTAATATGATCATATTAATGAAGTGAAATGAGAATGAAATTTTACTTGCACGTTACCTTCACTTCGGAGAAAGTAGCAAATAGAGTGTGATAGCCTCCAAAAACTCGTAGACAGGGTGCAACGTAGGCTCATGCTCACACAATTCTCTACACAGCACTCACAGGCAAACATAATCGATCACCACTCGACACTATCAATGTACCAGCGTATCCGTCACGAGCAACACTGTCGCCAGTAACAGTGCGCAGGTAAACAACCACCCCACCCCCTGTGCAAATGATAGTCTACACAGGTCCAAAGACTACATGTTCGCCATAGTCTACCTCCACATTGCAGAGGCAACCTCCGAACAGCAAACTCAACACTGAGTTACAGACGCACAGTTAAATGTCGTCAACCAATTGCACATCAGGGTACTGCAAACGCAATAACCGTGATAATGCGGCTAACAACAGGCCAACATGCAACGCAGGCATGGACAATGGCAATGAAAACAAAAAATTAACACACAATCTAAGCATATCTATGTTCAAACTAACCTTAGCGTCTCATTCGATTTTAGAAGTTTTGTAGGATTTTAAAAAAGAAAAAAACACACTGCAAAATAATGAAAGACAAAATCAAAGAAAGAGACAATGCACAAGATATAACCAGGAATAGAAATCCACTATGACAAGAGTACAATGATTAAGTGCTACCTCACACACTCAATAAGCTTCCTCTCTCCACACCAAGAATCTGTAAGTACATGAATGGATTAATGGACTATGGCCACACTCCCTCCTTTTATAAACAAATAAAATAAAGGATTTGTCCCACCACAAAATAAGTTGGCCAATAATCAAAATAAAGAATAAAGAGTGCCCATAAATTAGATTGTGGGCATCCATGAGCGTGTGATATGACCACAACATGTGTGAGAGGGGACTATTTATAACATGTCATTATAATGGCAACATCATGGTCGAGAGAGGCAATTTCTATTCTTTTATGATTCCATGAAATGATATCATTTGTTTCAACTTACTTTCATATGCGATGAACATGTGAAGCTGCCAATTTCAATCAAGCTTTATAGGTTAAAGAAGGCCCTTAGGAGGCTCTCTATGACCTCAAACAAGCCCTTCTTGCATGGAATGAGAAGATAGACTCATTCCTTCAAGAAAACTTGGGATATCAAATATCTACCTTTGACCCAAATTCGTATGTCCACACATCAACTAGAGGACACAGTGTGTTTGTGCTTTATATGGACAATCTCATTCTAACATGTGACCATGCCCAAATGGTCAAGCAACCAAGGAAGCACTTTATGCACAATTGATATGACAAATGTAGGGCTTCTTCCTAGGTCATGAGATATAACAAATTGAGGGGGAATTTTCAGTCTTAATAGCAATATGTGCAAGAGCTATCAACTACTTTTGGGATGACAATGTCAGCCCATATCTACTCTCGTGGATCCGAATTGGAAGGATTCAACCTTTGTTGATTTATTGGCGGTGGCTGACAGATGCCTCCAAATATCAACTGTTGATTGGGTGATTTTGAACTCGGATTGACTTGTGCTTTCCAGATGAATTGCTTGCATGGCTCATGAGCAAGCCCAAGAAGGTTCATTGTTGTAGCAACAGGTAACCAGTTTTGACAATCTAACCTAATCATATTTTATTATTTATTTTTGCCTATTTACTATTTAGAGCAGGCCTACCCCTGGTCACATTCATCTTCTGATTGTGCACATTGAGAGAGTGCTCCAGCCTCCAGCTGTTCATACTCTTACAGCCCTTTGTACATACTTACCTTCTGTACTTTGCATACATTCACTGCAGTCTCTCTTTTTTTCGTAAAAGGTAATTATATTAATTACGAAAAAAATACTGGATTACAAGATACATGATGACACAAAGCCATCATGTGAAGAGGTTTTCTCTTTCTCTCTCTCTCTCTTTTCTCTGATTACAAGATACACGAGGGCCCTAGGCCAACGTGTGGGGAAGCCTCGTAGTAATGCACTGAAAAAGTTACACCAATCATGGCAACGACCCAGAGGCAATTGCCATATGCCACGGATGCAAATCCTCTCGAGGGAGCAAGTCGGAGTGTCGGATGATATCCAGCTGCCAATGCAAGAGCCCTTTAAGCCTGGCAATATGTCGGGGTACATTAGAAGCCGAATCAAAGAGAAAAGCATTGCGCGTTGTCCAAATGTGCCAGCATCCCCAATATCTGAAAAAGTGAAATAAGATCTTCTCATGCAACTGTGGCGGTGCGGAATACATCGGGCGCACAAAAACCCAATCAAAAGGAGTTAGCGAGGATCCCACCACCGCGCGCCAAATGTGCGACAAGAGTGACCAGATATTCTTGGCGAGCGGGCAAGAGAGAAAACGATGTCGGGCCGATTCCGCCGGTGTGGTACAGAAGAAACAATTGCCATTCGAGATGCGACGCTTGGCAAGGGCCGAGGCCAGAGGAAGACCACCAATCATTACCCGCCAAAGAAAAACCTTGCAATTGAAAGGTGTCTTATTTTGCCAGCCCTCCATCAGCGTTTTGTGCCACCATGACAGCGATTTCCGCAGTCCCCAAACAGTGTTAGCTTTCTCTCCCAGCCATTGGTGATCTTGAACAAGAAGATGATACACCTGATTAGTGGAGGCCTTTTCCAGACTCAGGCGGCCTGCAAGATCCCAGTCCTGCCAAGGGCGATCCACCGTCAAGGCAGGAAAGGGTTGCCGACCCTGAAGCTTCGACGAAAGCAGCTCCCACAAATCACGGTATCCACGCGGGATCTTAAAGAGTCGCCGAGCAGTCCGAAATGAGACGAGGACATTGCGAGTAGCAAGGGTAGCATCCGCAACCGACATCACACCTAAACGGGCCATGCGATTAAATCTTGGTCTGAGTTGATGTTTATCTTCCCATGAAAGGAGTCTCGATACTGCCAACAATTCCAGCTGAAAGGAATTAGTCTGCAAGCGGTCCCCCACTGGGTGCCAGCGGGCCTTTTGGAGCACTACTTTCCAAGAGGCGACCAAGTGCAGTAACAACGAGGAAGAGGGACTGGAAACACGAGAGTCAGCATTAAGGACATGCCACCAGGAAGCCCGAAGCCGTGTGTTGCCATGGCGGAGCCCGCTGTCCTCAAGAAAATAACGGGCTATGATGGACCAAGGGTGGTGATCCACACACATGGCACGAAAAAGGGACCAACGGAGAGCTAACATATGAGTGTGTGCATCCAAAATCGCTCCGCCACCCATGCGCTTAGGGGTACATGCGTGTGACCAAGAAATCCAGGAAATGCCGGCCTGCAGTGAGTCCTTCTTCCATAGCATGAAACGGATGGGCTGAGTGAGGGCCTTCAAAGTAGTAGGAGTCCATGGCAACAATGGCAGGAAATACGTTAGCATTGGAAGCATGATTGTCTGGGCCACTTTGAGGCGGACATGGAATGGCCACGCTTGCGACTTCCAATACATAAACTTTGCTGCCAATTTTTGTGAAATCCACTCCAGCAGGGCTTTTGGCCGTACATCCACCCCCAATGGGTATCCAAGATGCCTGACAATGGAGCCACGGGAAACCACCCGGCCTTGCCAGCCTAAGGACTGCAAATCAGGCTCCGTACAACTGAGAAGGGCTGACTTAAGGGCATTGATGCGAAGCCCAGAGGCCTGACCAAAGAGTGTCCAAACATCTAATGCCCTTCGAATGTTGTCCCTGTCCGCCTGCAAAATCATAAAGGTGTCATCCGCCAAAGATTGGCTAACGAAGTGCTGACCCAACGGAAGAGACAGACCGGCCAGCTGAGCAGAGGCTGCCATGGAGGATAACATTGAAAGGACCGGGTGAGTCGCCAGGGCAAAGAAGAGAGGGCTCAAATGACAACCCTGTCGGACCGAGCGTGCAAGGACAAATGGCTCTGTAACTCCACCATTAAGCATAACTCTGGAGGAAGCCTCAGCACTAATGGTGTAGATCAATCGGGACATTCGGGTACCAAAGCCCATAGCCGACATGAGGTCTGCAATGAAAGACCAGTCCACATAATCAAATGCCTTTTCCAAGTCCAATTGGATCAATACCACTTCCTGACCGGAGTGCCGCGCATAGTCAATGGCCATTTGCACATTTAAGATATTATGCAGAATGTTGCGGCCCTTAATGAAACCATATTGGAGAGGATGCACAATAGCTGGAAGGTGCTTGTGGAGCCGATTCGCCAGCACTTTGGAGTAGATTTTATACATGGAGCCCATCAACACTGCACTCTCTCTCTCTCTCTCTCTCTCTCTCTCTCTCTCTCTCTCCATGTTCACTCGTATCTTTCAGTCTGGTCATGCGCAACCACATTCACTGCACTTTGACACCCTCTTGATCAGAAACCACAACATTTCTCCCGTTGTTAACCCTGAGCATAGCCCTCCTACCCGCACTCACATGCTGAAATGCTGCTCCTTTTGCACACTAAAATCCCTTGAGGTCTATCCACCTTTGCAGCAGCTTGCTATGGCTCTAATACCATGCAAGGCAGCAGCAGATGCACGGACTGATCAAAAATGGAGGGGGGAACTCTGAAGTTAAAACGCTGAATACCAAATAATCAGTGCAGAATCTGTACGTGAGAGAGAGAGAGAGAGAGAGTGTGTGTGTGTGGTGTGTGTGTGTGTGTGTGTGCGCGCGCGCGCGCGCACGCGCATCTCACTCAAAGAACCTCACGCTGACCGACAAGGTCTATCTCTGACAGTCTCAATACTGCCAAGCCACACAAACATGCAATAAATACACGATGAAAACAGCCAGGTCCGACCTGTAAACTGGGCCAACCTTCTACCACACCAGAAATAAAATAACAAAATAATGTCTGAAATGCTGCACACTACTTTGTCCGCCCTGCTGTAAATGGCCAACTGGTCATAAATGCTGTCTAACTGGTCAAACTGCCCACAAACCTGACACAATCAGGAAATGAACCTCCAAAAAAGATGCCCTATAGATCCTAGTTTACTGACTCCTGAGAAAATGCTAATACACAAGGGTGAGACTGCAAAGACAAAGTTCATGCATGACCAGGGCATGTGTGGTCCTGCTCTAAATTGGCACCTGTGCAAGTAGAGAATATTCACATCTAGCAATTATGATCAGAGATTTTAGAAAAGCATTCATGATAATCACCTTTATTTACAAAAAGAATATTAACTGTCATGTTACATAATATCAGATCCAAAGTGATGGAACATAAGGCATAGGATTATTTTACAAGCAGCAGGCCCATGAGGTAGAAGCTTTGAGCATGGGTGGCATCTTTGCAGACATCAAAGGACCCCCCCCAAAACCCCCAAGCAGCACATTTTCCGAGTAGGAGGAATTTGTTCTTATGGAATGAATGAGTAAAGGATGTCTGATCCCTCGAGCACAAAGAAGAATTGCCATTTTGTTTAACACAAGAAATGATCGTTGACATAGAATCCAATAAGACTCACAGCACTACTCCCTCTTATTTTCCTCAACATCATCATCAAGATTAAAGACAATAGTGTTTGGCTTCTTTTCCTTTTTGATATCGGTGGGCTTCAAGATACTGTTTTCTGGTTCAACTACCACTTTCAAAGGAATCACAACCTCCTCATCAAAAGTGTCTCGCAACTCCTCAGAATAAGTATACCTGCAACAAAGTCACTCCAAGGCAGCCTTTGTAAACAATATTGCTTTAAAGATTTGGAATTGGAATCAGCATAACACTATCTACAAAACTCACTTGGGTGAATTTTCAGATGGAGCCCAAAGAATACAAATGATACAAAGCAACACAAAAGTGAGCGCACTCCAGAAAGCACTGATAGTCCATGCGCTCTGCCACCGCTCACTATAAGGATCTGTTGCCTTGAAATAGAACTGCACATGTAATGTGTGACGGTGAAATTTTTTAGAACTTGAAGTAGAAAGTCGTAAGTAAAGCACAATGCTCTAGTGCCTACTGAATAGTATGCTTGAGTTATGCAGGAAAATGCAATGATATTGCTACCTGAGGGGTGAAACTAAAACGAATGCAGCCAAAATCCTACAATTACTCCAGTTCAAATGGCATCCCCCCCCCCCCTTTTTTTGGGCCCCCAAAAGCACACCCATTTCTGCAGTTGCTTAGTTGCATGCTACAAGGGCATCCCTGTGGTCAAAGCCACTAGGAAGTCTCACCACTCTAGCTAATAACACAACCTTTTATTCATCACACAAAGCGTCTATAACCCAGTAGTGGCCAAAACAATATACTTCAGCTATGCAGGAAAATGCAATGGTATTGCTACCTGAGTGGTGAAACTAAACAAATGCAGCTAAAACAGTACAATTACTCTACTTCAAATGGCACCACTAATCCCCCTCCCCCTACAAGGGCACCTCTGTGGTCGAAGGCACTAGGAAGTCTCACCACTCTAGCCAATAACACAACCTTTTATTCATCACACAAAGTGTGTATAACCCTGGAGTGGCCAACAAATACAGCTTTTCTACTGCAGCCCAAGGCCCAACAAATGGGAAACAATTTACTCCCAACAGTGATTCTACAATAAACCACACACCCAGCAGGGTTTGAACCAATATTATTCGATAAAGACGTAAGAGCTCCTAACATGTGGGCTGGACAAGTCATTTGATCACAGTGCACTTGCGTGCACACCACACTTTTACACCTCTTTTATTTTAGTCACTAAGTTGCACACAGCAAGGGGGCATCTAACACAATCAAGTCAATAAGCACACATGCACTCCCTCTCTTTTGTTTATTGTTTTCTAGATCAATATACAAGAGGGTTCGTCCTCAAAATAAGGAAACCATAAAAACCATCAGTAAAGTGGAAAAACAGACTCAACTATTTTGAAAACCGCCGTTGACTATATCATTGATGTACACAGACAATAGACTTCATTAAAAAGAAAATTGAAAAAGGTCAAACCATTAAACCAGGTGTAAGTCTCCATCCATATGACAAGTGTCTAAATCACCAACACAGCAGATATCATATAAAGATAGCTACATCAAGCATCAAAAGTAGCTACAGGTATGGAATGACCAAACACCCAGAATTTCCCATCTCTCTGCAAGAAATTTGGCATGCAATGAGAGAGAGAGAGAGAGAGATTGATCAACTGAGAGCTCTTCTTCACTGGCAATTTGGTATCATGCCATATGCAGGCATTCTTCCAGGAACAATTTGGTTTATTGGCATGCTACAGTTTCTTTAGTTCCTTTGCTGGCTCTTTAGTTTATTTGTGACTTTTGTACTTTTCCAGTAATTAATACAATTAATACAATTACTCTTCACAGAGAGAGAGAGAGAAAGAGAGAAAGCACCTCATAACCAATCCATCCCACTGAAATGACCACAGCCACAGACAGTGTATTTGTGAGCTTCCTATACAGATCCAATTTTGCCACCAATCGTCTTGCCTGCATCAGAAAATATAAAAAATATTAGCACTATTGTTGTAGATGCTTTGCAGTTAAAGGAAATTAAGAGAGCAAACATGATCTTCATACAATACCACATTGCATTCTCATGCTAAAAAGTAGATAAACTCTTCACAGTCCCAATGTCATTAAGTATGCATCATGCTATGAGATCTTGCAAACAGCAGATACACTACCAAAAAAAACAAGTTTAAACTGAATTCCTTTTAAGGGTATCTTCATTGACAAGTCAGTCAGTAAAGAGATTAACACCTCTATTAAGGAAAACTTCAAGAATTTGCAAGTCAGTAAGGCTCAATTAGAACCACCATCTCTCCAGTAATCCATCACTTAAAGCATGCTTATGTTTGTAGATGCAGTAACTGGACATCCAACAATTCTCAAGCATTTGAATCTATTAAATATGGAAACATTAAGTCTGCATCTATTTTTGAATCATACCTCAACCTTCTCGAGGGTCTTGGACAAGGACACAAAGATCCAAAGTATGAAGCAGCCATCTAGTATTGCAACGGGCAGAACAAGGAAAAGCTTCGCATACCCAGAGAGATCACTAATTGTCCCCACATTCTCAAAAATGTCCAGAATTTCCACAGCCACGAAATATGTTGCACTGAGGATGAGAACTTTTAAAGAGCTTGCACCCACAGTGGGCCGAACCACACCGTAGCCCAAGGACACTGCCAGTATAAGCAGTCGTGACAGGGTCTTCTTAATAGCCCCAAAGGTTACTGCCCAGAGAGTGATACCAATGGGCCTGTGCCCTCTGGTGTTGAAATTTGCATATTCAAAATACCAGAAAGTTACCTCCAGCATGCCCAGTGCAATAATAACAGTCAGATGATTCTGTAAGCTGACCATGTCTTTCCAGTGTTTGAAGCACTGGGAAAACCACACTAGACCCAGTAAGGCATATGCAAGAGACAGCATACCATAAAAGCTGATCAAAGGTGCCATGCTGCCTGGCAAATAGCCCGTGGGATTCTTCCACACAGTAGCCCCATCTATGACCACACCCTGGAGCTGTGGATCACAGAAAACAAAATACACATTGTACAAACCAGTCTTGCTTATGTTCACTCTCTCAGAAGGAAGACTAGCCTCTAATGAATTCCCTTTGAAATAAACTGGAATCAGGAAAGGCCAGCTAGGATCATCCAGAGAAGGGCGTATGATGACCTCCCCCTGGCGGCACCCTTCTTCTCTGACCAAATCTGGAGTGCAGCATATAGCATTTGCACTCCC
The DNA here is from genome assembly GCF_053477565.2 of Lygodium microphyllum. NCBI lineage: Eukaryota > Viridiplantae > Streptophyta > Polypodiopsida > Schizaeales > Lygodiaceae > Lygodium > Lygodium microphyllum. The sequence goes on along the minus strand of NC_141153.1, from coordinate 131,554,820 downwards.
AACCTTATCGCGGTCTGACATATCAAATATGACAGCCTGAACAAGGCCTGTATTTGACATGTCTGCAGAATGCTTTGATGCTGCCTCCTTTGTCCGGCGAAAAGCGACAGAATCAAACCTGGTTCAACATGCCAGATTCAGAAGCTGTACATCGCAATACAGCAGAAAAGACCTTTTGCTTCACCGTAATTCTCTTACTCTAAAGTCTGCAACTTTCAAAAGATACAGTCCTACAATCATCACTTCACAAGGACTTAATAGTTGAATGAGTAACACTCTCCCTTATGAGACTCTGCAAGTGGTTGTTGTACATTCAAAACTTCACATGAATCGAGTCATTAATTTTGCGACAACATCCCTGATGAAACTATACATTGTCACTAATCGTCACTGCACAAGGATTGGTGACTGATTGTGTGACAGCATCCCTTGTAAAACTCTGCAGGCGGCTGCATCATGCTGACCATTTTTTTAAAACCAAGGTGCTGCTATAAGAATGGGACAGGGAGAGCATCCTGACCTGATGTAGGATTTGCCATTCGCAACGCCAGCGATGGCATTCTCAGAAGTGGATGCTCGCATTCCCTCGCTGCCGCCGAAGAAGAGGAAGCCATTGCCACTGCTAGCGAACCGCCCATTTGCATAGCGATGGACAGCAGCTTGAGACCCGAAGAAGAGGCTGCAGATGAGAGCCACCCACAAAAGAGGGTACCGCCTCCGACATGATCCCTTAAAGCCCATATTCTACTGATTCGAGAATTGCAGCTTCTACTGAGACTCAGAGAAAGAGAGAGAGAGAGAGTCTCTTAAGCTGCGAGTGTAATCTCAAATCTGTTTAGCCTAAGCCTAGTTGAGACATAGTCAGAGTGTATCTATGTGCTCTGTGTGTGTGTGTGTGTGTGTGTGTGTGTGTTGAGCTGTCAATGTTGGCACAAGTTTGTTTAGTCCCATCAGTAAAGTTGAGAGTCATAGGAGCCTCGAACAATAGAACCCACTCCTAGCATATAATAGAGCAAGAGAGAGAGACAGGAGAAGAGAAGAGAAGAGAAGAAGAGTCTTAAGGCATCTCCAAAAATTCCACGTCTTGTATTACACCTTTTTGTGGGGGGTGAGAGGAGAGAGACTCTCCAATTGCCCTAGTAAAGTTAAGATAGTAGCGAGAGAGACATTTGGGCTTCCTTTACATTAGTGATGTAGGGACTCACAAGACTATGGAATATCTATGTAGGCCTAGTCACAAGAATTATTAAATTTGAAGGTTGCACTATCCCTTCAAAGAGGAGGGGGATCGTTCCTCTCATAAGCCCACTACACAAGGATATCCTTTGGATTAGAGCATTACTATACCCTTCCAATCATTGAGGCATTATTAGAGCCCTTCATCTCCAAGAACATAGAGAGTCTCTTGTGGGAGCACCTCATTGGCTCGAGGGACTCTCTTGATGCATGCAATAACCTCGTGGAGGCCAACATCATGCAACGATACTAGCCACATCTTCAAGACAAGGAGAGAACCATGCTTCCAAAAGCACCATGGGTGTTGTTGTAGCAAGGGGAACATCAAGTGAAGTACAGCATTGCAAAGTCTTGCACCTAACCAATCTAAAGTGTACCTTGCAAATAGCTTTCACAAAGGACATGAAGCCTGGCAAACTATAAGTCCCTTGATTGGCATAAGATGTGTCAAATAAGTGATTATCGTGCATGTGAGGGGAAGGAGGGTGGGAATTAATTCAATCTTGGTTTTCTTTCTTTTTCATTTTCTTGATGTTTTCTCCTAAGGAGAAACATGAATTTGCAATAAACGCAAGCCCTATGGCAACCTAAAAATTTTGTGATTTAACATTTCAACTCTACCAACAAGCCTTTCAATTTGGATCCTTGCCACGTACACCAACCACCAAAGCCTTACATGTTTTCTTGATGAACCACCTTGAAATGGACATAGAGCTTGCTTGGTCCCACATCACTAAAAGGATTCTATCCGTCTCAAAAAGAACTAACATACATGAGCTAAACTTAAACTTGAAAAATAGTCTACATAAATGTAGAGAGCTTGCATGAGATTACCAATGAGATCCCATAGAGCATCAAAAACATGCTTGCCTTTGTTAATGAATACTTTCTAGACTAGAGTAGAGATGTTGGCTTGATGCTAATAAAATCAACAAGTTTATGGCTCTCGCTTTATAAGAAGCATTGTTTGATAACCCAAACCATCTCAAGTTGTTTTCAAAAACCATGGATCTTCCTAAATATTCTATTTTGACACATGTGATGGAGAATTCTAATTGTAATAATTGAAAGGACAATAAGGAAAAGCAAATGAAAAATAGACAAATGGAAAGTGATATATATATTAATCATTGCATACAAATCATTGCTTGACAAGATGATATCATATGTTTTCTTAGCTTTGTCAAAGAAAGAAAGTTATGTGGGTGTGCTTGTTCTTGTGAGAGTATGTGCACATATATACATGCATCTCCAAAACATGGGTAAATTTAGAAGACTAATAGGTCGATCAAGCCCACTAATCATGTTTCACGCAATTGGCATCATTTATGAAGCTCATGAGGTAATGCATTGTTCCCTTTGCATTTTTGTGAGCAAAGGGAAGCAACCATGCGATAAAAATAAAGTAGATGGTATGCTTCATGCACAACAAATGGCACACTTAGTGCATAATTATGTATTTTATAACCTACATGAAGCTATGGCACAAATTGTTAGATATTGTATGTAAGTTTTATGTGATTCAAAACAATGCATCCTTTAGTTTCACTCTATTGGTCCCTCATTTGCAATTAAGCTTTGCACAAAGATATGCTATTGTGAAGTTGGTTCTGCCTTGATAGTTTCACGTTTTTTGGATAGCACAAATTCTTCCCTTTATTGGCAAACATAAAGGAGGTGCACCTCATCATGTATATATATATGTATATATATATATATATGCATATGCATATGCTACACACACACACACTCTCTCTCTCTCTCTCTCTCTCTCTCTCTCTCTCTCTCTCTCTCTCTCTCTCTCTCTCTCTCTCTCTCCACTCGCATGCTCTTCCCCTACCACCAACCTGCTTCTCCTTGCCACAAGCATGCACCACCAGCCTACTCTCTCCCATTGTAATTTGCTCTCTCCTACCACCAACCTACTTCTACCTCACCACTAGCTTGCTCTCTCCTGCCACCAACCTACTTCTACCCCACCACTAGTCTATTCTCTTTTGCTACCAATTTGCCACCAACATGCTCTCTCCCTGTTTGGTCTCTCTCACCACCAATCTATGCGTGACCCCCCCTACGAGCATCAACCCTATAACTCCTCACCACCAACTTGGTAACTCTTGATGTGCTCCCCTAGGCATGTGCTACTAATGGCTAGCTTTGCACTTGCTACCACTTGTTGTGCTCCTGCCAACTCCAAATCACCACTCTTCTCTTTCTCTATATCGCCTCTCCTCTTTCTTCTTCTCTTATCTGCTTACCTATTTTCCCTATCTATCCCACCCATGTTTCTCCACTATTGTCCTTGCACACTTCTCCATGTCTTCCCCACTATTTTCCCTATTCTTCCCTATCTATCCCACCCATGTTTCTCCACTATTGGCCTTGCACACTTCCCCATGTCTACCACACCTTCTATCATTCTATAAACATGGATCTATACATAAAATTACAATGAACAATAACCAATACTAGGTGTTTTACAAAGAATGTGAAAATGGAAGCCAAGCTTGACAACCTGTGCTTCCTTATATTTACATTCTCATTAAGAACGCAATGTTTGATAGTTCCTCTTAGAGCACATGATGGTTGTTCTTAGTGAGAATCAAAAGTGATCCTTCAACTACAATCTAAGTGATACTTTAGGTCCCCACGAGTCTTCACTTGTGTAGTTGGCTGTGCCCTAGGTGATGTAATGGCTGCAAATACAACCCCTCAAGATGTTCACCTTGCTAGCACCTTTTGGAGGACTCAATATGCTTGTGCATGGAAGAGATCTTTTCAAGGAGCTTGGCCACATCTTGGGTGGTTAGCTTTTAGATGTTTCAACAATGTTCCTTCCACCCCCTCAACAAGGTTTGAGTGTGATTGATGTGTGTCATGGGCTCTTAAGATCTCAAGCTCTTCTATAAAGAAATGTTTCGAGGGCACTTCCTTGTAAGCATATTGCCTCCTTTTGAGTTTAGATGCTAGTGGATTCAAGGACTTGCTCAATGCACTACTTCAACGTATTGACATCAAAATTTACTTGTGTTATACCTTGCTCATCTTAGTGGTTGGGAGATTCACCATGCAATTAGGCCATAGATTATGTGTCCAATGATAGAAGAAAATTAGTTTAGGTATTTTACTTGAATGGTACCATAATGGTTTCTAGCCACAAGTAGGAGAGATCTCATCAATTTTGTAGCCGTCAAGCATGAAATATTCCCATATTAGTCTAAGCTGTTGCTATGATAATTGAGGTTTATTACTAATGATTATGGTGCATGTGGGTCAAATGATGTGATCCAAGGTCAAATCAACCAATTATGAAGACTGGCATTCCATGCATGCTTCACGAAATGCTAGGTCACTTTGCGGTAACTTCGCTACCATGAAGTGGCAAGCGAAGTTGCCGTGCTTTACTCAATAATCCATTTCTCCTCTTTCTCTCCCCTCCATTTCTAATTTTTTCTTCTCTCTCTCTCCCCCCTATTTTCCTATATCTAAAATTTCTCCTATTTTTCTATATCTATTTTTTCTTCTCTCTCTCTCCTATTTTCCTACATCTAATTTTCTTCTCTTTGTGTTTTTTATTTTATTTTATTTTCTCTCATCTCCTTGTTCTCTCTCTCTCTCTCTCTCTCTCTCTCTCTCTCTCCTTTTCTTCTCTCCCTCCTCTGTCACAGTTTTCTCTCTCTCTCTCTCTCCTTTTCTTCCCCCCTATCTCTCCTCTCTTTTTCCCCCCCCTCTCTCTCTCTCTTTTTCTTTCATTTTTTTTCTTCTTCTTCTCTCTCTCTCTCTTCCTTTCTTCTCTCCCCCTCTCCTCACTTTTCCTTTTCTCTCTCTCTCCCCCCACTTTTTTTCTCTCTCCCTTTTCTTCTCCCCCTCTCCTCAGTTTTCTTTCTCTCTCTCTCTCTCTCTCCTTTTAATCTAACTAAAAGAGAGAGAGAGAGAGAAACTTTTGATTTAAAAAGGGGAAGAAAGAAACCTCTCTCTCTCTCTATATATATATATATATATTCCCCCTCTCTCTCTTCTTCTTCTCTTTCCCACCCCCTCTCTCTCAAAGTATGTGAAAAACTATGTCAAATTTTTAAAAAGAGGCTTTTAGACATATTTAATTAAAAGGGAAAGAAATTTTTAAGAAAGCTTCTAAAAATATTTAACTAAAAGAGGAGGAAAAAAATAGAGAGAAGTTTGACTTAAAATTTTTAATCTAACTAAGAGAGGGGGAGAATAGAGGGAGAAACTTTTGATTTAAATAGAGGAAGAAAGAGGCTTCTCTCTCTCTCTCTCTCTCTCTCTCTCTCTATTCCCCCCATCTCTCTTCTTCATCTTCGCTTTCTCCCTCTTCATTCTCTCTTTAAATTTTTTTCTTTTTTCTCTTTCTATAATTCTCTCTCTCTCTTTGCTTTTCTTCTCTCTGCACTTTCTCTCTCTCTCTCTCTCTCTCTCTCTCTCCCCTCTTTTTTTCTTTTTTAATTCACTTTCTCTTTTGAATGTTTCTTTGCTCTCTCTATAATTCTCTCTCTTACTTTCCCCCCTCTGAAGTTCTTCTTCTTCTCTCTCCCTCCCCCCTCTCCTCTCTCAAAGTATGATTTTGAAAAAAAATTAATTAAAAAGGAAAATAATTTTTAGAAAGTTTTTTAAAAATGTTTAATTAAAAGAGAAAAATTTTAATCTCTCTCTCTCTCTCTCCCCCCTTTTTTCCTTATTTTCTTCTTTCTCTCTCTCTCTGCCCTTGTTCCCCCTCTCTCTTCTTCTTCTTCTCTCTCTCCCTCTTCATTCTCTCTTTATTTTTTCTCTCTCTATAATTATCTCTCTTCTTCTTCTTTTCTCTCTCTCCCCTTTTCCTTCTCTCTCTCTCTCTGTCTCTCTCTCTCTCATTCTCTTTTAAATTTATATGTCCTCTTGCTATAATTCTCTTTATTGCCCTCTCTCTCTCTCAAAGTATGACTTTTAAAAATGATTAATTAAAAATAATTTTTAAAAAGGTTTTAAAAATATTTAATTAAAAGAGAAGAAAAAATGAAGGGAAGTTTAAATTGAAAATTTTAATCTAACTAATAGAGGGGGAGAAGAAAGAGAGAAAATTTTAATTTGAATAGGAGGAGAAAGAGATGTTTATGAAAAGTTTGATTTAATTAAAAAAGAGAAAGGGGAGAGAGAGAGAGAGAGAGAGAGAGCCTACACGTGAGAGAGAGGGGGTTCAATTAAAAAGGGAAGGGGAAAAGGGAACGGGGAAGAGCGAAAGAGTCATTACACGTGAGCCCTTTGGAGGTTTTGAACCTATACTCCTCTTTTCCTTCTCTCTCCCTCTCTTGCTTTTTCCTTTTCTTCTTCTTTTTCTTCTTCTTCTCTCTCTCTCTTTCTTAAATTTTATCTCTTCTTCTTCTCTCTCCCCTTTTCTTCTCCTCTCCTCTCTTCTCTCTCCTCTCTTTTCCTTCTTTCTCTCTCTACTATTTTTTCTTTTTTTATCCTCTCTCTCTCTCTCTTCTTCTTCCTCTCTCTTTCTTCCCCCCTCTCTCTGCCTTTTATTTTAAGCCTATTTTTTCTCATCTCTCTCTCTCATTTTCTTCTTTCCCCCTTTCTCCCCACTCTTCTTCTTCTCTCTCTCTCTCTCTCTCTTCATTCTCTTAAAAATTTTCTTTTCTCTCTCTCTTTTAAATTTTCTCTCTCTTCTTCTCTCTCCCCTTTCCCTCTCTTTTCTTCCTTTCTCTCTCTCCTCTTTTTTCCTTTTCTATCCTCTCTTTGTCCCCCTCTCTCTACCTTCTCTCTCTTTCTCTCTCTTCCTCTCCCCTCTCTCTACCTTTTATTTTAGTTTATTTTCTCTCATCTCTCTCTCTCTTCTTTTTTCCCTTTTTTTTCTTCTTCTTCTCTCTCTCTCTTCATCTCTCTTTAAAAAAATTCTTTTATCTTTTAAATTTGCACTCTCTCTCTATAATTCTCTCTCTTTGTTCATATTTTCTCTCTCTTCTTCTTCTTCACTCTCCTCCCTTTTTTTCTCCCCCTCTTTGTGCTCTTTTCCCTTTTATCTTCTCTCTCTCTCTCTCTTCCCCCTGACTCTCTTCTTCTCTCCTTCCCTCTTCTTTCTCTTTAATTTTTTTCTTTTTTCTCTCTCTATAATTCTCTTTCTCTCTTTTTTTCTCTCCGCGCTTTCTCTCTCTTCCCCCCTCTCTCTCTCAAAGTATGACTTTTAAAACCATTTAATTAAAAAGAAAAATAATTTTTACAAAAGTTTTTAAAATTAAAAGAGGAGAAAAAAATAAAAATCAATCTCTCTCTCTCTCTCTCTCTCTCTCTCCCCTTTTCTTCTCCCCCTCTCTTTGCTCCTTTCTTTATCTCTCTTTTTCTCTCCCCTTTTTCGTTTTTTCTTCTCTCTCTTTGTTCCCATCCCCTCTCTCTCTTCTTCTTCTTTTTCTTCTCTCTCTCCCTCTTCATCTTTGTTTAATTTTTTTTCTTTTTTCTTTTGGTGAAATTTTCTCTTTATAATTCTCTCTTCTTCTTCTCTCTCTCTCCCTCTCTCCCCCCTTTTTCCTCTCTACGCCTTCTCTCTCTCACTCTCACTCTCCCCTTTTCTTTTGCCCCCTCTCTCCTCTCATTTCCTTCTCTCTCTCTCTAAATATTATCTCTCCTCTCTCTATAATTCTCTCTCTTTTCTCCCTCTCTCTCTCTCAAAGTACGACTTTTAAAAATATTTAATTTTAAAAAAGAGGGAGAAAAGAAAAGGAAGTTTAAATTAAAAAGTTTAATCTAACTAAAAGAGAGGGGGAGAAAAAGAGAGAAAGCTTTGATTTAAATAGGAGGAGAAATAGATATTTGTGAAAAGTTTGATTTAATGGAAAAAAGAAGAGAGAGAGAGAGAGCTTAATGTGAGAGATAGAGAGGGGTTTAATTAAAAAGGGGAGGGAGAAGAGAGAAAGAGTCATTAAATGTGAGAAAAATAAGATTTTAATTAAAAAAGAGAGGTTTGGGAAGGGGTAGGTTCGAGAAGCCCTCTGGAGGTTCGAACCTACAAGCAAAATAATATAGTAGTAAGATAATGGCCCTATTGGCCAAGTTACAAGGTTCATGACCCTCTGTGGTCCTAGTTGCAATGCTCATGGCTTGCCATGAGCCCAATTGTAAATCAAGGCCACCAACAAATGGGCATGGCCCTAGGGCTGACTTGTCAAGGCTCGGGCCTAGAAGGCTGAATCACCATGTTTCAGGCCTTAGTGACCAATTCATGGGCCGAACTCTAAAGTCCAAGCCCTCTAGGTTCAAGCATGAACGCCAAGCCCTATATGGGCTGAAAGTGTAGATATGCCTAATTAGTGAGGTAGAGGATGGAGGGAAGGAGAGAAAGGGCACCCTGAACTCAACCAAGCAAAGCGACCGAAAAAAGAGAATCCATGAGAGTCATACATGTCTGTTTATCTCATCACGGATGGAATAGGAGAAACCCTCATTGCGACCAACTTGTCCTTCCATCCCCTTCACCTTCCCCCCAAGAGTTGCAATTCCACTTCTTCGTCTCTCCTCTCTTTGTCATGTCATGATCTTTTAACTCTACAGATATCAAAAGCAAACATTATAGGAGAGACTTCCCCCCTGCCCCCACCATTTTTATTCTACTTCCATTGTTTTTCTCCTATGGACTATAGAAAGTCAAAAGCTCTAAAGTTTTTAAATGAGCTTTTAGCTTTTGAATCTTAATTTCTCACAATTTTTTCTTCCTAAGAAGTCAATAAACACTAAATCAAAAATACTAACACACACAATGAATCGATCTCCTCTCAATTTGCCCATCCTAAATGAATCTATATAATATTCAAAGTGCAAGCTCCTATTTTGCCACTTGGCATGGAGAGTGTATGCCTAGTCATTTAATTCCATCAATCTTAGAAATGGAACTGAAGTGTCACGACTTTTCCAAGCTCAATACTATACTTGATGGAACACTTATTGACTCAAGCATTTCTCTTACCCTGGCTACAACTACCTCTCACATAATTGTTGCATACCCTCAACCTAACCATATCAAACTCACTGAATTACCTTGTCATTGTAGTCTATCCACAAAGGCTTGTCAATGGCTCCATGACTCAAGCAATGCTCCTCAAGTTATGTCTATCTCTAAAGCTTCGATCATTGCACTTGCTCCAAGAAGAAGAGGAAGAAGGAGGAGAAGAAGAAGAAACAAAGAGCTTCACCTATACTAGTCTCTCACTCTCCCTCACTCGCTCTCCCTCCCTTCCTCTCTCATAAGCAAGATAGATAAGGAAGAAGCAAGAAGAGAGCTCCACAAGATTGCACACTTCAAGAATGAGCTAATCCATTCATATTCTAGGTTTTATGCATGGGCTTGATTTTTGGGCACCCTACCCTCTCATTGACCTAAAACCAAACTTCTCTTACCTAGAGCATGCCAAGTTTTAATTAATCTTCCCAGCTTTAGTGAGCTGAAGCTCTGTGTTGTCGATGCCTCACTCCAAAATATATTACAACTTGCATGGGAGTGAGCGCAACTCTAAAAAATAATTTACAATATTAAGTTATTCAAAACAATTACAAGTATTCTAAAGATCACCTTTCATCAAACTTTGCCTTTGTGTTTGCATCCACACCTTGCACTTTTCTTTCTCTAACTTTTTCAAAAAAAGAACTCTTTTGCTTGCCTTTTTCGAGAAGAGGTTAGCACAAGTATTTACCCCATGTAACCAAGTGCAACCTAAATCATGTGATTGAGTGTTATCATATGTGCTCGAGTAGTGTATAATACTTGTGCTCGAGTATTTCATGTGCTTGAATGTAGTTAAAGCATGTGCTTCAGTTGCCATTTCATGTGACCGAGTGCTTTTAAGCTACTATGTGCTTTAGTGGATTGCTCATGTGGCCAAGCAGGATTTTGTGGTTGAACAAGGTGGCAAGCAAGATGGTGGATTTGAGTTGGCATGGCTAAGTGCCGCTTGCGTTGATGTGGTTGCTTAGGATGAAGATGGTTGACTTGACAATAGTAAGCCAGGATTCTTATGTGAACAAATGTTTAAGTTAAGGTGCATGAGCGAGGAATAAGTATAAGTGAGTGCTAAAAAAGTGTATTTAAGTGCATGTGATATGGTGTTGTGCATGAATGTTGAAGGGATGGTATATTCGAGTGCCTTCAAAGTATGTGAATGAGTGCTAGCTTAGTTATATGCCAAGAGATTGATTGCACGACTACCTCTTCAACTAGAGTTTTTATGGTTAACAATGTGCCCTTCTACAAGTGAATAGGGTGCACAATTTGACTTGCAACAACATGCACAAATTGAAGGTCATATAGTGTGATGGTTATGCATGACCAAATTCCTACAATGTAGTGTATATGAGGGCACTAGAAGGTGGTAGTGTGCACATGCCCTATCTAACTGCACGAGTGCACAATGTGTGCTTGAGCACAAAAAAAATGCCACATATACAAGCCAATGTATGCAAATTGTAGTTGTTATGATACCCCATACCATGTGCATGATCACAAGAGTGTGGGTATATGCGCAAGTGATAAGGAATAATGTGCACAAATGATGCAACTTTAAACCTAGGTGCATAAGCCCATGTGTATGATTGAGTAGGATGGCTATTGACATGGATGAGCACTATGCAACTCTCCACACACACCATCTGGGTCCTATTCATGACCACTTGCACATGCATAAGCCAATCAAGCCACTATGGTATACTCCACACTTAGCATCCACATGGGTGGTGGTTGATAATGATGCTATGTGCACGAGTTTGGAGTCAATGTACATGAACACAAGAGGGGGTAAGTGAATTAATGGCCAAGCACCATGTGCACAAGTACCTTTTTTTAATCATGTGCAAGAATACTATATTTGGATGCACATGAGTAGGAAATCAGTGGTAGCACATGTGCAGCCAACGCCTCATGGTTGAGTGGTGATTGTATAGTATAATGGGTCATGGTTAAAGCATGCCCTAAGAAAATAGAGTGTATTGATTATTTGTATATTGTGTGGTAGAATTATGATAGTAGTAGACAATGTAGAGGCGCCAAGATATTGGAGTACAACAACTCCCCCTTAATGGAAAATTCTCATCTAGGAAGCAGTGGCCCTTCTAGGTGGCATCTACCTTTCATCATTATGGCCCAATAGCAATCATGACAACTGACTTCTAACAAGCATCTTCTTCTAAATAAAACAATTTCACGATAAGTATGCTTATGTGGTGGAGAATGATCTTATGCTCAATGGTAGGAGGTATAACAATGACGATGAATTAGGTGCTTGTACATTTGTTGATGATGGTGGTGGCAAACGATAAATCTAGAGCTCCTTTGATTTTCTTGATTGCAACACGTCACTTCTCTTCTTCTTCCCTTGCCCTTGTCATACAATAGGCAAATACCACAAGCAACACACTTACCTTATCTCTCTTGCTATATTTTCTAGAAAAGCCTTTTTTCAAGCAAAGACCTAAACAAAATCTTTCCTAATTTTTTTTATTTTTACAAAGGCAAGGGCTATTTTACTTTCTAATACAATTGAGGATTCAAACCAAATTCTCTTTCTATCTATAACTTCCTAACTCACTCAATACATGCTAACAATCCTCCTATAGATAAATCTCTATGGGTTTGAGGTTTCCACTTCTTTATGAACTCAAATTCCAAAATTTTTTCTCGTGTTTTGACCTATCCTACCTTTTCAATGAAGGGGATGCAATGGCAGTGGAGAAGGAGAAGAGGAAGATGCGGGAGAGAAGAGCACACACAATGTAGGTGCTGTCCAACTGAACTGACAGCCTTATTGCACTATCATATTATATATGAATTAAGAATGGGCGGTCACAGTATACACGGGTAGGCCCAGAGGCCTTTTACCCAAGGGGATGCAATGGTAGTGGAGAAGGAGAAGAGGAAGATGCGGGAGAGAAGAGCACACACAATGTAGGTGCTATCCAACTGAACTAACAGTCTTATTGTACTATCATATTATATATGAATAAGAATGGGTGGTCACAGTATACATGGGTAGGCCCAGAGGCCTTTTACCCCAACAACCTCCCACTAAAAGGCCAATGTGGCTAGAGAGTGAAAACAAAGAAAAGAAAAGAAAAAGACAAGGTGAGGAATCATAACATCTCACCCAATGCCCAATCGGAAAGTGAGCTGTGTAAGAAGTGTCGAGAACCTCTGCAGAAGAAGAGTCAAGCATCCCTGAGTCCATGACATCCAGGAGATAAGCGATCCTGCAGCTCCATACAACGGAGCAATCCAAGAATGCTTCTCATGAAGCAAGCACAACTCATCAGTGCACAGCTGTAAAGCATCAGAGTCGTGCATAGCATCAGCGTGGCGCATATAAGACAACGGAGAGTAGTCAAACTCTCCAGAGTCAATCACTGAAAGAGGCCAACATCTTGGACACTCGTCCAACAGGGTCTCAAGACTACATGTGGCCGCAGCGAATCGGAAGACTAACATATGGCTAGCTATCTAACTTGAAAAACTACAAGAAAATGGCTCTCATGAGCCTACAAGGGGTCTAGCAACTGACCACCAACATCCTGACCCTGACTGCCATGCATAGCTACGTCATCTGGGCCAATAAGTGCCTCATTTTCAACATAAACAACTTGATGTAATGGCACTGTAGCTATTGTAAAATCAGCCATAAAGCGTACTGAATGCTCATCAAGAGGGCTAAGAGGTGTCTGTGTCTCATAGAAGACAGCATGACGGTTGCGTATGACCTGCTGGGCATCCAAATCCCATAATCTGTAGGCCTTAAAGTCACCATCTCCATAACCAAGGAGGATACATCTACGTGACATAAGCTCATGTGTACGTACATATGCTTGGCAGCTAAACATCCTCAAGTAATCATAGGAGGGTTGCATGCCACTCCATGCCTCATGGGGTGTAATACCATCCAAGGTCAAGCACAACGTCCTATTAACCAAATAGACTGCTGTCATAACAGCCTCAGCCCAAAAGCCATAAGACAACCCAGTTGTGGTAAGCATAGAAGCAACCTTTGCCTGTAAGGTCAGACACATGCCATGAGCAATCCCATAATACCGTGGGCACAAGAAATCAATGCCATACTGCTGACAAGAGGTTTGAAAGCTGGGAGAGAGAGCGTGACTCTCATAATCCATCTGCAAGCACCTAGGCCTGCTACCAACAAAATCCATAAACCTATCAAGCATAACTACAGCATCTTCATAAAGGGAAAAGCCCAAACACGATGGCTAGCATGATCAGCAAAGGTCACAAAGTACGATGCTCCACCAAGTGACTGGGAAGGCATAGGTCCATATACTGCATAATCGACAAGATCTAGAGGAGCATAACTCATATGATTGCCATAAGCCAAGGGGGCTCTGCAAGGACCAAGAGTACAATCATGGCAAGCATCAAGATCTGTAAGTGACATAGGAGGCAGCAATGAGTTTGAACGAGACAAGATCTCCATCTCTCTATGGTGCATATGGTCTAGGTGATAATGCCATAACAATGCATGTGGTATCCGGATAACTGCAACCATAGAATCTCCCACATGAGAGACATGCACTGGGTAATGAGAACCAACTCGAGAACCTCTGGCCAAAACCAAGCAACCATGACTGATCTTCCATGACCTATCCTGAAGAGAAAAAGAGTAACCTGCATCATGCAACTGACTGATAGAAATCAGGCTCTTACTGAGCATGGGAACATGTAGAACATCCCTGAGCATAAGAGAAGTCCCATTAGGCAAAGCTAAGTGTATGTTCCATGTACCAACAATAGCATAAGTTTGCTCAAGGCCCAGATCAATACATCCATCAACCTCCCTATAAGAAGAGAACCATGCTCTATGAGGGGTAACATGACAAGATGCCATAGAGTCGAAAAGCCAATCAAAGGCATGGGCCTGATCATTGAGCAAGTAAGCTGTAGGGAAACTAGATGACAGGAGGACATGCTCAACTGCATCGTCATGGGTAACTACATGTACCTCACCACTAGAAAGAGTGGTAATACCTGCTGCATCACTGACTCTCTGCTCATGTCGAGTTCGTCTCTGTCTCTGCTGCTCTCTAATCTGTCTAAAGCATTTTCTTTGAACATGCCCAAGCTTCCCACAATGAAAGCAAACAACATTCGAAGTAGAAGAACCTGTAGAAGATGACAAGGAATCCAAGTCATCATGAATAGGGCTATCCATAGCATCCACGGAGCTCAAGCAGTCGAGGGTTGTCCTAACATAGGGAACCTGCTCATAAAGACAATCATTTGCTAGTACATCAGTGGTAGAAGCATGCTGCAAATGCTCATGAAACCTCAATGGATGGGAGGACATAAAGGCATCAATCAAGGATGCAAAAGCTCCCACATGAAGAAGAGTCATAGCCAACTGCATGACATAACCAACCATAGTACAATACAATAAAGCATAAGACATCTGTCATAAGAGCATATAATATTCAGCTATGAAATCAGCCCATAACCATATGCATATGCATAGCTCTCTAGTACATCATGCCACCAAGGAACATCCAAGCCAAGTAAAGACCGACAAGTGGCAAAGCATCCTGCAAGAGTCAAGCTCTAGGTGAAGCCCAAACATCTATACAACAACATCCAAATAAGTGGCTCTGTAAGGTATACAACAGTAGACCATGTGCATAGATGGGTAAGCATACATAGCATCTGCTCTCTAACATGGACGGGCAACAGGAGTCCAACTAGCATAGAAGCTAGACAACAAAGGAGCAAGAAAGCCATAACTGTAAATCCCAAGCACTATCCAAGTCTACTGATTAGTAAGTATCCCGCATATCAAATGCAAATGAGCAATCACAGCTCAATAGGCAACTGCCAAAACAAGGGAGCAGCTCACTGCTCAATACCTGTAAGTGCATCCAAGTAATAGCCAAGATCCATAATCGGAGCATCAAATCCCATATAGCATCCAAGGTCATAGCAAAAAAAGCCAAGTCGTAACAGAAAAAGCCAAGTCAATGTCCAACTGCTCAAGGGAATACTCAAATGAATGTCGAAACAAGCTCAAACAACTGCCATCCACATCCAAAGCATAAAGCATTCACCAAGACATCATAACCTGTACTGGGTAGCCTAGGCATAAATCATGTCATAGATGAAATGCCAGCTGCAAAGAAGTGACAGTCAAACCCAAATCGAGCTCTAATCTAAGCTCAAAAGCATTCCGGAGCATAAACAAGACATGTGGCATAGTCCAAATACATCATGACATCATACCGAGTAGTAGGGAGCACCTCGTGACCAATAGGCATAACCCAACTGTAGCATAAATAGCTTCAGCCCTAAATTTTCTAGTAGCATATAACCTCTATAAACTGAGCAAATCAGTGCTCAATCCAAGCTCAAATCCATAGGCAAACCATAGGCATACATTCACATATGTATAGGCACCAACTGGGCATAATCAGACATCAAATGCCAAGACCTGTAAGCATAAAATTGAAGTAACAGGTGGCTGCCATGTTTTGGACAGATCTAGGATTGTTCAAAATAGTCAATGGCTAAGCTAAATCAGCTCCAAATGTGTCTCACATAAGAGGCGTAACATCCACAAGTGATCCGGTATCAATAGACATCAATAGAAGCATCACATAAGCCATAGGCATACAAATACATGTTGTCTCAAACCTGAAATCTGTTGCATAATATTTTGTCATCAGAATTTGGCAAATCCGACATCACCATCACGTCTAAAGCATGCCAAAACCCCAACTTAGACTCTTACCTTCCCTGAATCGGGTTCTGAATGCCCGAGATATGACAAAAAGAGTGATTTTTGGGCTAGATTTTGAAACATGCACAAAAAAAATGTGAGCTAGCTGGGGGGTCTACTGCACACGTGTCAACAATGGGGCCCAAAGGGGGCACAAATGGGGGCCAAAGAAGGCCTATACAAAGCGTTAGCAAGCCTTGATAGGCTGGAAGCAAGATCCAGGTGAAGGAAGCTCCAAGAGGTGTGAGCTATGGCTGCCCACAACTTGTGAAAACCTTGTTGAGCTGAAAATTGAGTGAGAATGAAGATCTCATACCTCGTGTGGAAGGCCGGGATGAGCTCTTGAAGACCCGCTCTGATATCAGTTGAAGAGGATGCAATGGCAGTGGAGAAGGAGAAGAGGAAGATGCGGGAGAGAAGAGCACACACAATGTAGGTGCTGTCCAACTGAACTGACAGCCTTATTGCACTATCATATTATATATGAATAAAGAATGGGCGGTCATAGTATACACGGGTAGGCCGAGAGGCCTTTTACCCCAACATTCAGATGTTCCCAATGAAAAGTATTTTTCTAACCCATGAAGATTTATTCTTACCTAGCCATATGTGTTTCAGAGTGAGTATGCTACTATGGTCACCTATTCTGCTATGTGAGGATCTTAGTGGTCTCCTTGGTCTCTCGACAAAATCGAATGAAAATATTGGGTTTCATGCTCAATTTTTTTGCATGAGAGCGAGGCAAGCTCTTAAAAAAAGTTACAAAAATAATAGTGCATCCATAAAATATTAGAATAATTTGTGGATGAAAGTGCCTAACTTTAATACAATGCAATCAAAAGAAACAACCCTTTCTAAAATATTTGTAATTCATATAAGTGTACTTCCACTTGTGCTTGCATCCTTCTTTAGTATTTGTGGTTAATGTCTTGAAACCTTGGTTTTGGGGTGCAATTTTGTGGATCTTTCCTAGCTCTCCAAGATTTGGTGAAGCGAAGTGGATCTTCCTCTCTTTGTATTCATGTCATATGCATAAAGCCTTACCATCCTCTTTTGAGATGAGCCCTCTTGGTTGGGTATGCCATTCACTCTTAAATTCAAACTCCTTGCTTGTCTTGTTCCCTTTTTTTTAGAGTGGTATTAATGATGTGCACCTCCTCTTTATGACTATCCTTTTCCACTTCCTTCTTAATGTTCTTTTTAGTGCTTCTACCCATCCTTGTTGCATGGCCTCAAGCTTGATGTTTACTACATAGGAATGTTGATAATTGAATCTTCTTGTATTTTCCCTTCTTCCACTCAATGCTTTTCAATGCCACAATTTCTTCCTGCATTTGTTGGATCTCTATCAACATTGTTGCCTTCTCCTTTTTCCATTCTTCCAATTCACTCTCAAAATTGGTGATTTTGCCTGGTATACTTTGCTAAATGTGGTTGATGTTGTTGTCCATCACTTTTTTGTATTGTTGATCAATGATTTCAATGCCTTTTATCAACTTTCCCATGGAATTGGACTTTCTCTTCTCTTTAGTCCTCCCCCTTTTACTTTTCACTATCTCCCTTCCTACTTGTCTACCATATTGGCCTCATGTTTGAAGCTTAATCTTCTTAGAATGTAGTTGATGATCCCTCCCTTCCCATGATCTTCCACTACGTGCTTCTTGCTTCAATTGAAATCACCTTCTTAAGTCACATTCTTATCCCCTTGTTGAGCTTCCATATCCCTTCTCCTCCTTGGCCTTATTATCACTCCACTTTACTCTCCTTTATTTTCTCTTTGGCCATTCAAATCCATTAATAGCTTCTGTAACTAATTGTCCAAATTCATCTTACCCAACCTCTTGACCCTCTCTTGCTTATGTTCTTCCTCCTACCTTACATCCATCATGGTTGCATGAGAGTCAGCACCTTAACGGCAGCCAGTGGAGTCATAGACCCCGAAGCGAACCTAAAACGAGTAAGACGACGCAACAAGAAACCCTAAAACCTATCAAAATGGCCAAAAATTGATCGAACAAGCCTATCAAGCCTAAGACAAAACGAGAGTACGTAAGTCGCTTAGACACTTGGTATTCGCACTCACCTTGATTTTGAGCACTTGAAGTACACCTAAGAACAGCCGAAAGCTTGATTGAGCACAAGTGCATGGAAAAGAACACACACACATACACACACGTTGAGTGGAGGTAATTTGAGGATTGTATGTTATAATTAAGGAACTCACTCAAGTAAAAGAACTTTAAGGAACCCACCAATAGAAGAAGATCCTAAGAGATAGACGGGCAATTAGAGCCCACCAAGCGAACAACGACAAAGACATGGATCTACCCGACCTACTTAACCTTATCGACAACTTGGTGGAGCAGGAGAACGCAACATGTCAAAAGAAAGCTCAAACTACTGCAGGCAGAACGAGGAACTTGACTTGGAAGTTTTCCCAAAAGCGATCCAGTAGTTGGTGAACAACTATGATTCTCACACTCGGTATGAGCACCGCAGTAGAATGGTAGAAGCCATCATAGTTGACATAGAGGAGGAAAGGAAGTTAGCCCACAAAGCACTGGAAAGCATAGTACAATACAACCAAGACCAGCAGACTAGGAGCCTGAGGTAGAATGCAAAGATGTGAGAGATATAGCGAGGGCTGAACCTAGCAGGCAAGAATCAAGCTAACCATGAGAGAGCACTAGAAGAAGACTTGATGGTGAATGAGCTTCTCATGAAGCGATTGCTAGACAACACAACAGTAGAGCAAAGCGTTGCAGCATTAGTGACGTCACTACTAGTAGGGTTAGGGGTAAAAAAAGGCTCCAAGAGCGAGTTTAAGATACCAGTTGTCGCTAAGTAGCTCGATAAGTACCAGCCCCACGATGATCCATACAACTTCATAGAGCAATTTGACCAGGTTTGTGAGGTCAATGGTCTCACTGACTTGACTCAGCGCTTTCAAGCATATGCAACACAGGTCGGCGGACTTGTTACACGAGCCGAGATGCCACAGAGCGAGAGAACTTCAATGGCCTCAAAACCCTCTTCATTAAGAGATTTTTCGAGCCCAAATACTTTGACAACTTGCTAGTACGACTTATGAATGTCAAGCATAAAGAAAAAGAGGATACCCTCCTTGACTATGTGACCCACGTGAGGAGTCCCTTCAAGAAAATCCCGATGGGTGAACGACTGACCGAAAGAGTAGTGTCGACGGTATTCATCTATGGAATACGAAATGAGGAGCTTTATAAAGCCTTGGCAGGCAACTCGAGCTTGCAGCGAGACGTGCTAGCTAGGGTGTTTGAACAAGCCATTCGAGTAGACGACTAGGTGAAGGAGAGGAGCTCCAGGAACTCGAACCAAGAAGAGACCAACTCTAGAAGTTCGACATCCAGTGAGCAATTAGGCACAAGTACCCAAGATAAAGGAAAGGCCACGGACACCAGCCAGGAATTGGCTAACATGAAAATGGAAATAGCCAAGATGCATGAGATGCTAAGAGGACCAATGCACCCACATGTCCAATGCGTGTATGTGGCGGAAACCACTTGCCAGTCAAGTGTTAAGACCTCAGGTTATGACCTTGTATTGATTGCGATAGGTTTGGTCATGACATTGCGCATTGTAGATTGCCTAGAAGACTTCCGTACTCACAACCATACGGTCAACATTACCTAGCCAATAGGCTACAACAATTCTTTGAAAGGGGAGCCCCATTGGTCCTTTCTATGCCAAACGACGATAAGCTTGTTGTTCCTAGAATAGACATAAATCCTACTGGAATACCTAGACCGCTTGGTCCCTATTTGACCCATTCATCGATCGACGCTCCAATCCACTACATGGAAGACCCAAATGAGGAGGAGACTTACATATACCCTTACATTTCGCACAACGATGAGGGCAACGCAGTCCTTCTGGACTATCAACCAATACCGGTGATGGCGTTAGGTAAGGGACGAGGTAGAGACCTAGGAGGGCAGACCCAAGAACCAATCATATGTTGGACTTGTAGTCACCTAGGACACGTCTCATCATGATGTCCTGAAAGGGAGCAACAAAATAGAGACAAGGTTGACCTAAGGTGCCCTGAGTGCAGAATCATTCATCTCTTCATTGAGTGTCCAAAGTGAAAACCATCCTCGAGTTCAACTAACATGCCATCCATCCCATTGGGGCTATTCAGTGTCAAGAATCTCGATGGGGAGGCTACACCTATTCCATTGCATGTCATGACCCGTGCACAAACGAAGCAGGTCGGCATATCAAGTCATAGCAATCTTGACACAGCCTCGATAAGAAAGAAGAGCCGTAGGCTACACCTATCCCATTGCATGTCATGACCCATGCACAAACGAAGTAGGCCGGCATATCACTGCCAGGTCCTAGCAATCTTGACACAGCCTTGATAAGAAAGAAGAGCTGTAGGTGAAGGAAGAAGAGACCCGAAGCTAAAGTCACGCTCAAAACTAAGAGTGCCACAATGCTACCTTGTTGGAAAGAAAGTCATTAACGCTGAGGCAGAGACATCAGCCCCAAAGACAGTTGAAAAGGGAAGTGCTAAGGTCAGGGAGTACCCCAACCTAAAGCGCTAACTAGAGGCCATCGAGAAGGTGAAGGAGTGGGGAAAGGAATCCCAAGAACACTTGAAAGATGTTGAGCCCATCTTAGAGGACAAGATCAAGGATCTCTCCAACATAAGCACGCCAATCTCACCCCTTCGACAAAAATCGAGAGATGCGACTATGCCACAAGCAGTACTGCTCAGGCAAAGTCTTAACGCTACAAGCCAGCAAATCAGTCACGACCATTGTCTAGGACAATACGGAATAGGAGAAAGATGAGTAGCCAATGACCTCCTCACCACTCTAGTGACCACCCTTATGATGCTAAGCCTAGGAGATCCGCTTAGGCAGCATTCGACCCTATGGCAAGACTTAAAGCTGTGGGTTGAAGGATCATGAGAGCAAGCTACTACAGACCTACAAGAACATGATGTAGAGATGCAGATACTGAGTTTGATGTTGCACTCTGTGTCTAAGTACTTGCACCTTAATGCTTTTTGGGAAGGCACCGAGATACATGCAATATTACCGGTTTTAGCCCTGTAGGCGACATAACAAGGAAAGGGATTGTAGACACAAGGGCGGGAGTTAGTGTACTGAGCCATGTAGTGCTCCAGACTTGGGGCAACCCACTTGTCGAGACTACTAGGTTCAATGTCATATTAGCTAATAGAATGAAAGTGAAGCCATTCCGAGTGCTAAAAAATTGGCCAGTGAAAATCGCAGGAGTACAATTTTCAGTTGACTTTATAGTCATGAAGGGAGTGGACCGCGATATCCTATTGGACCAACCCTGGATGCGCAATGCCAGAGTGATCGAAGATTGGGGGAATGGTCTCATCTTCCTGGTCAATAGAACAGAAGCCGTAAGGGTAGAAATGGATTCCTGGAAGACTACACTAGTCGACCTCGATGCCATTTTCGTGATGCTTAAGGGTGATGCTCAGATCAAGAGATCCCATGGGCCCTTGACTAAGTATATCCCATGTCCTAAAGACGAGCGAGATTGGATGCATGCCTTTGCTACCATTGACCTACCGTTCTCGGACAACGAGGAAGATGAATATGCCATTAAAATGATCAGCAAGCCCAAGGGTACACCCTCGGTATACCCTTTTGAGCGGCAAGCTAGCTGGAAATCCAACAGAAAAATTCAAGCCACTCCAAGATCTCTTTGATGAACCAAGGTGGCAATGAACTAGAGTACATGACCTAAACCTTATGTACAATTGGGCCCTAGTCCTCAATCAAAGACACCAAACATACCAAGACCTAGGAGATGACAAGCAGTCAAACAAAGATGCTTCCGATGACGAACACGAAGACTGCCGCTCCTTCAATGACGAGAGTGAGGGTAAGGTAGATACCATAGAATACGACATTGAAGGACGAGAGATAGAACAAATACGAGTAGACTCCAAGCCACAGAGAAAGAACACCTTCATGATAGAGAGAGGGGTCATGCGCATGGATTGTGACTGCGCTTGGTTGGAATATATAGGAGCCATAGACTTTGAACAAGCAATTCTAACCCAACCAAGTGCCATGCTAGTGCTTTTAGAACATAGTCACCTGCTGCATTGCGACCACCGGGAGAGACTACCTCTTCTAGCAAAGACGAGGAGTTTGATTCTGAGTCAGAAGTGAGTTAAGAAAGTGACCCAGAAATACCTAGGCCTTCCAAGACTAGACGTACGAAGGGGGACCTACCTGTCCACCTGAGGCGTAGACGATTAAAGGAAAAAAGGGCAAAATAGCCTAAGGACACATGAGTAGGCGAACAATGAAAACCACAGGACCTCCCGAAGAGATTTACAAAGTTCAAGAAGGGTGATAGGGTAGTGATCCTGTGGGGTGCCAAACGTCAAGGGCAAGCAACTGAACCCATCAAGGGACCTAGCAAAGTCAAGGAGGTGAACTTAGAGCCCAGGAAGGGGAGACACCCCGAATTTTCTTTATTGTCGATGACTTGACGGAGAAAGATGAGACAAGTCTCATTGCTCTCTTGTGAGAGTATATAGACATATTTGCTTGGTCCTTAAAAGAGCTTAAGGGGGTAGATCCAAGTGTTGTGACTCATAACATACCCATGACGCTAGACGCAATGCCAGTTAAGCAGCGGCCATACCCTATGAATCCAAAACACACTCATGCGGTCAAGGAAAAGATTGACAAGCTGATGAGAGCAAGATTCATCTACGAAATTGAGCACACATACTGGATGTCACCCATAGTCATTGTAATGAAGAAAAACACAAAGATTAGAGCATGCGTCAATTACAAGAAGGTGAACACTGCCATTAAGAGGGACAACTATCCATTGCCATACACCGAGCACATGCTCAAGAGAGTGATGGGAAAAGAGGCCTACCATTTTCTAGACGGATTCTCTGAATACAATCAGGTGCAGGTGCATCCTAACGATAGGCATAAGACTGCATTCGCCACTGAGTGGGGTGTCTTTGCCTACATAGTCATGCTCTTCGGGTTGACTAATGCTCCAGCCACCTTTCAACCCCTTATGTGCACTATATTTAAAGACATGCTCAAGAAAGAGTTAGAAGTCTCGTAGATGACTTATGTGTTCACTCGACTTGGAAAGAACACTTAGACAAACTCTGACCAGTCTTTGAATGGTGTCGCCTATATTGTCTCTCTCTAAATCCCTTAAAGTGCGAGTTCTGGGTAAAGCACAGATGCATCCTAGGGCACATGGTGTCGAAGAACAGCATTGCCACAGACTTTTCGAAATTCAGGGTCTTTGTTGATCTTCCACGCCCAACCAACTATAAGGGAGTTCAATGCTTCTTAGGTCATACATGGTATTATCGGCAGTTTGTGCTGAATTATGCATTGATTGCTAGACCTTTGTACAAACTGTTGATTATATTCAAATGGATTGAAGAATGCCAACGTGCATATGAGGAATTGAAAAAGGCTTTGACCATAGCACTGATTCTACAAGCCTCAGATTGGACCATTATCTTCCACGTGCATATTGATGCTTCAAAATTCACTGTGGGGGCAGTGTTGTGCCAACCTGGCAAACACAATCTCGACTATCCAATAGGTCTGGCCATGGTATTTTCCACGAAGAAATTTTAGCATTATTTATTAGCCACACCTTTCACTTTCTTTGTGGACCATCAAGCCTTGCTATATTTAGTAAACAAACCTTGTGCTACAAGACGCATAGCTCGATAGCTCCTTCTACTTTTAGAATTCAACTTCTCTATGGTTGTACAAAAGAGAAAGCATCACTACATTGCCAGCCACATGTCACGGATCCCCATGGGAGAGGCTGCTGGACAAGGCATTGCCGATGAGTTGCTAGACACGCACTTGTTTAGCCTATCTAGCGAGAGAGATTTATTTCAAGCCGACTTGACGCCATATTGGGTAGACGACATAGTCCAAGTGGTTGAGCATGGACTACCTGAATGACCAATGGAGAAAGCCTGATTTAGGCGACTTATCCTCGAGATCCAACCCTATCAATTGATAGAAAGCTAGCTATATAGGCTAGGGCAAGATGGATTGTTGCATAGATGCATATGGGAGCATGAGATGCATGATGCACTCTTAGAGGCACACAACGGGAATTGTTGGAGGACACTTTAGTGGAGATACGCAGCCCACAAGGTGCTGCAGTCTCAACTGTGGTGGTCCACACTTTTTTGGGATGCGGCACGATTCATTAAGCATTGTGACGAGTGTCAACGGGTAAAGGTCTTGATTCTCAAGGATCAGATGAAGCTACCCCAATAATTGCCTGATAACCCTTTGAAAAATAGGGAATTGACTTCATAGGACCCATTAATGCTGCGACACAATACTCGCAAGCCAAGTACATCATTGTAGCCACTGATTATCTAACGAAATGGGCAGAAGCAAGAGCTATCAGAAAGAATGACGCTAGAACGACTACCAAGTTCCTATGGGAGCAGGTAATCTCACGATTCGGTTGCCCCATTGAACTGGTTAGCTACCAGGGCACACAATTCATTAATGAAGTGATTGCGCATCTTCTATCCACCTTTCTAATTATTGATCAGAAATCCTCGCCATACTATCCTCAGGCAAACGGCCATTCGGAATCTACAAATAAAATTTTAGTAAACATCCTGACCAAGGTAGTCTCTGCTTCACACAGTGACTAGGATAACAAGTTGATGGCAGCCTTGCGGGCTTACTGCACAGCCTATAAAACGGTTGTAGGCTAGATGCCTTTTAGGTTGACCTATAGAATTGAAGCAATTCTACCTATAGAGTTCTTCGTTCCTAGCCTAAGGATCGCACTTCACAAACGATGGGAAGGGAAGGAGGCATGGATGGAATGCCTAGTTGAACTTGAACGCCTCTCGAAAACTCGACTTCTAGCTATCCATGCGCTCATATGCGAGAAAGCATGACGCAAAAGTTGGTTTGACAAGCATGTCAATCAGCGCGACTTTGAATGAACAGGGAGACTTAGTGCTCTTGTACTCCATTAAGGGGCATAAACAGAAAATGAAGTTTAAGGTCTAGGGCCTTTTAAGGTTCGTGCCATCAGTCAAATTGGTAATGTCGAACTCGAGACTCTGGAAGGAGAGGGCATAGGCTTCTTCAATGGTAGTCGAATCAAAAAGTACTACCCTCCCATGCATCCTCTGCATGAACCACCAATGTTAGAACCCCTTGTCAAGGTATGAGTAGCCACAATCACGGAGATTGATGATAAAAATAAGGAAGTCATAGAACCTGCTTACGTGTGCATCATGGTCACTGCTAAGCAGACATGCACTTTCAATGCCTTGATCGATGAGGGAGAAGACTTCAATGTCTTAACCCATGATCATTGGACCCACATTGGCAAACCACAATTACAGCCCACTACCGCCAAACTAACCCCATATGGGGGCCGATCATATGCACTCCTAGGGAAGTGCAAGGCCACAGTTTCTATCAAGTCTGAGAGCATACCAATGATCTTTTATGTGTTGCCAAACACTAAAGATGCAGGCACGGAGTCGCTGCTAGGTCGAACCTTTAAAAAGCAAGCTCACTATAATGTCAATTATGAGTTGTAGCGTATCCATCTAGCCATTAGCAATGTCCGCATAGTAGTAGCTTTCAGCAAGGGTTGCATGACTCCTACCAGATCCACAAAGCCACTAGTAGAAACACCTACAGCCAAGTCTAAGGAGGGGTTGTGACTTGTCACAACCCGCCAAGCCTCTACGCCAGCAACCCGCTAGAAGAAACACCTACAGCCAAGTCTAAGGTTGTGTGACTCCTACCAGATCCACAAAGCCACTAGTAGAAACACCTACAGCCAAGTCTAAGGAGGGGGGTTGTGACTTGTCACAACCCGCCAAGCCTCTACGCCAGCAACCCGCTAAGGCCAAAGCCAATGCCCATGAACTCCAGTTCAGATGGGTACCTAAACATCAAAGCCTGCCCATCGAGGAGCAATCGGGCATGCCTTCGCAAGGCTATAATGCAACCTCAAAACCTAGGAGGCCAAGGCAAAGCTACAGACAATGACATACAGTCAAGCCGCGATGGGTTCCTAAGACCCTATTGCAAGCACAAGGCTATTATGAGGGTAATGCGTGGATATGGATCCCTAAGGCTAAAACAGCCAAAGGCACTAATCAAACGTCACCCTCACGCTTAACCATACCTAGCCATACAACATGTCAAGGCCTAAAGTTGCATAAGCCTCGAGACACCAAGCCCATAGACTCACAACTGATTATGCCCATGAAGACCGATCAAGTCTATTGGCCCAAGTCTTAGCCTACTACTCCCAAACTAGTACCACATAACTCTACCAAGACTCAGGAAGCCACATCCACAAGTAGCAGTGCCCCATTAGCCAGTCCTAGCCCGTTGTGCAAGGGATCCAACCACAATCTCAAGAACAACCAAAGCCGCAACCATTTGCTACCAAACTCTCTAGTTCTGTCAAACCCCAACCACCTGCAGGCCTTAGACCCTCCTATGAGCGGAAATCATTCTTGACACTGGCACCGGAGATCTAGCCAAAGACATAAGGGATGATGTGATTGCTTGCCTTAGATGCTTAGATGCCACATTCATGTCACTGGCTCTGAGCTATGGCCACTCGGACTTGGACCTGTTGCAAGAGCCCTTAGAAACCGAAGTTCATACAATGCCTTGTTTATGGGACACATTGGAATTTGCATTCGTCAAAGCACCCCACTCAGCTTACAGAGTTGCTCAGCACTAAGATATCTAGAGAGCAAGCCATCAAACAACGTCTCATTGCATCATACAATAAGCTAGCTAATTTTGCTATCAATGACCAAGAAATCGAGGAGTTGAAACAGCTTGTTGAAACCGAATCCTCATTCTTACAAATTTGGTACACTTTTCGATTGCAATGGGAACTCAAAGGATACCAAATAATGACCAATGCTGAGTAGTGACGTGCAATCAAGACATCGGAGTAGGACCCAACTTATGTTGCTCCAACCTCATATAGGTATTAACAACTATTTGTGGTCGACCCATGGAAGAGCACATCAAAGGACACCCTTACCTTGATTGCCTCCTGACCGAGGAAGAGTTACATATTGCTAGTTGTGTCAATTCTGGTGGCTTCCTAACGAATGTCCTTACTTACATCACACACATACACAGCCGACCCTTTGATCTAGACCGCGAATCTTAGTTGGAGTACAATCCAGATTTCTATGCTTGGCTCATGCGAAGGTAAACACTCGACCCGTACATCGAATGCCCTTGGCCTGCTTACCTTCAATCCTAGGAGGGATTCTTCTCAAATCCGAAAGGGGAGGGGGTAAGGTGAGTCAAATCAGAACCAATCAAAATCAAGCAAATGCATAGACACATAAGAAAAAACACACCGTCGTGAAAACCTTAGTCTACACTTAAACGCAGAAAGGAAATAAACATGTTAACTTGTGATTAAGGAAAAATGTCACAAAAATTTTGAAATAAAAGGGAGTCTGAAAGAAAATTTTATTTTGGAGCTTAAATATTTTCATTCAACAAGTATGAAGTACTTCTTTTCCACAAATAATTATTTTGAAAGCACTAATGGGAATCATGGTTCATAATAGGAACGAAAGATGTCGCAACAAGATCGTGCTCACCAACTCCCTTTCACAGAGGAGGAGAGGACACAATACGGCATCAGCATATAAAACCGTGCTTATAATCATCTAAAATTCCACAGTATCCATAACCTCAAGGAGGTGGTAGCCAAGGAGGAGGCTACAAGGAGAGTGGTGGAACAATGTAACCTCTCGAAGTACCTAGAGAATTTTGTGTAGGAGCCTAACCACACAAAATGTGTGGAATTTCTAAGAACGTATAACCCCGATCAAGAATGCAGAATGGTGACTATGGGAAGAGGGGAGAATGCTAAACAAGTGTAGGTGCCATTGAACCAGGCCTTGGTGGAGAAGGCACTAGGGTTGGAACTTAAGGTGGAGAAGAAACATAAGAGACATGTGTTTGTTATGCTAAAGATGAAGAGGGAGGATGTTTTGACAAACGACGGGATCAACATACACAATATCCCCGATGCTGAGGCCTGCATGTAGAAAAAATTGGTGCACTCACTCTTCTCCAACCAGCGCTATAACTCCCTCATGCACCAAATCAATGTGCCTGTGCAAGAGAATGTGGTAGCCCACATCTTGGATGAGGTAAACTGGAATGGCTACGTGCACAAGACTATAGACCAAGCAGCTAAAGCATTAGCCCTGGGCAGCAGACCGACAGAGAGTCCCCAGCCTCTAAAAGTACCGAGAGAAAGAAACCTTCCTCGAAGGCCTCTTTCATCAGATATGGAAGTGTGCTAACAACCATCATCCAAGAGGTTGTAAAAGAAGCTCAGCAAGGAGAAGAAGAAGAGGATGAGACTCTAGATAGGTTGCCAATCCACTAGGAGAAAGAACCATCGAGAGACAGGATAGAAACTGAGACAGAGAAGGAGGATCAAGAGGCTCAATCCAGAAGGAAAAAATCAAAGAGACCCACTAAAAAAGACAACTCATAAGAAGAAACAGGATGAGGGCAGGAAGAAGGAAAAAGAAGATCTAAAGAGAGCCAAAGGTAATCTCTAAGAGAGGCTGAAGAGAGAGGCTGAAGAGAGGCAGAAGAAGAAAAAGCAAGAGACAAAGGAGTTAAAAGAGGAAGCCAGAAAAGCCAGGAAGGAGTTAGAAAAAGAGGCTAAAGAGAGGAAGAAGAAAGAGAATGAAGAAGTTGAAAAGTTGGCAGAAGAATCAAGGAAAATAGAGGAAGAGAGAGAGAGAGAGAGAGAAGAGTTGTGGAAAAGGAGGTGGAGTTGAGGAGAAAGGAGGAGGAAGACATGGCCGAAGCAACTTGTCAATCGATAAAACATCAAAGCTGACTCCATGACCTAGGGGCTTTAAGTGTGCCCAGGGATGAGGGACCTGGCTTAAGCACTCATGTACCAGAAGTCATACCTCCTGTGGTTATCGAAGGCAAGGGCAAGGCTCCCATCCTGCCCCTCTTGGTGCCCAATAGTGAAGCAACCACTCTCACTCCAAGCATCCTGGCCAGTACTGATGTAAACAATTTTGTGGCATGGATGCAGTAATTCATTAATAAGGAATTGGCCCAAGCAAAGAGCGTGGAGACTACGACCACTGGGCAAAAAAGACTGGTCACAGATATCGAGTCTAGGCAGGATCCAAAAAGCCAAAAGGTGGAAGCTTCCACCACTCCAATCCCTACTACTATTATGCCACCAGCAAACTATGATGAATATGTTGCTGAACTGGACTCTCAGCTAGAGAAGGCAAAGGAGGAAAGAAAGATAGCGGTGGCCGAGTTGGAAGCGGAAAAGGAGTCGGTGGCAACGTTCCAGCTTGAAAAGACGAGGTTAATATCTATGAGATCTTTGATCTAAAATAGGAACTAAAGGCCAAAGATGACAAGGAGGAAAGGTAGCAGCAATAGCTCGAAGATGAAAATCAAGAGCTAGTGAAAATGCAGGGAAAATATAAACTTTTAACCATGCAACATGAGGATTTGGCAGCAAAAACAAATCAGATCAAACAACCCATGTGGGCTTCAATACTCAACAACGAGCTTTCCTGAATACTCTGATGGATGCCATTCACACGAAAGAAGGGGAGTCCCTTGAGGTGCTAAAAAAGAAGCAGAGCTCTGCAAGCAAGGCTACACATGCCACCACAACCCGTTGCAGTTGGGTTGAGCCTTGATGAATAATGCAAGTACCTATTGTTGGCCGGCCTAACCCCCCAAGAGATTGATGCACTAGGTTTTGTAGGGAGGTACAACAAGAGGATGGCCAAAGGGGTGAAGCTAAACTACAATTTGACATGGGTAGATTTGAAGAAGAAGTGATACCACAACTCCCTTCACCCCACTCTGAAGAACAGCAGCAGTCAACAGACACATCTGCGGAAAGAAAAACTGCCTTGAGGGAAAGAGAAAGAAAATGGTGGAAGAAGCCAGCAGACAGAGATTGAGGACCAAACCTATGGCACAGTCGTCCGTACCTCTTCCACCATGCCCAAGTGACCTGTCGGCCAGCTTTCATGCAGAACTCGTAGTCTAGGAGAGACAAGAAAAAGAGAAACAACCCTTTAACTTTAGCTTTCTCCTCCCTAATGGCCTGTGCAGAGTCCTTCCCTTTAAAGTAGTGGAAGAGGTGATTGGCATTGGAAGCTGGCTAGAGACCAACAATGGCTAGAAGGAAGAGAGAAGAATCCTACCCTCTAGGGCATTGAGGATGCGAAGTATTGGCAAAAAAAGGTTTTTGAAGTGTCTTGATAAGAGTTCCAGTCACTGTGGCGGAGAAAGCTGAGGCTAAAAGTGCAATTTTAAATGGAAGGCGCCTCAAAAAACTCTAAAAACTCTTGTAAAAGAGCCCCAGGCTCCCTCCTGTGCCATCTGTAAAAGAATAGACGGGTGTAGGCTTAAAGCATGAGACAAGAAGATGGAAATAGAAAAAAGAATCTTGCCATAATGGCCGGTCATGTAAAAAGGGGTGGGTGCCCATGGGATTTTAGGGCTTGTATATAAAGTTCAAAAAGTGAATGGAAGCTCATTCCTTGGTGTGTGGCTAACAAGTGTCTTCTCTTCTTCTCTTCTTCTCTTCTTCTCTTCACCTTGCTTGTGTGTATGCTCTTGAGAGAGGGATTGTGAGAGTGTGAGGGAGTGAGTGTGTGGGAGTGAGGGATCAAGAGGGTGAATCTCTTCACCATCTCCTCTTCTCTTCTTCTCTTCTCTTCTCTTCTCTTTCCTCGCGCATGCGGCTATGGTGGATGGAGCTTGATGGAGGAGGCTTGAGGATGCTTGAGGTAGCATCTAGGATCATGGAGCTACCGGTGTGTGCGAGGGAGGAGGCAACTCATTTTGGCATCGAGATAAGCTCACTACACTTGTAGGTTCTAAGGCGTGTCAGCTAGGTAAGAGATAGCCATTAGAATGTTGAGAAATGTGCAATCAAATCCACCATAGCCTCTTTGTATGGGACAAATAAGGCAAAGAAACAACTACAAATAAAGCCTTAGACTAGGTCATGTATGCACGGTTTATTAAAACCACGGTAGTTGAATACCATGGTCCCTTTTTACCTACCTTCACCTACCAATACCACCTACTGTAAACCTATAAAAAGCACTCATCCCCACACTCATTCTATCAGTCATTATTATCAATCAGTTGTACTTATAGTATGCTTGGATAATATTAGTTGTTCTTCCTTGTCAATGCTTCTGCCTCATTATGATTGTCTATTTGCTCATCAGTGATTCTCCATAGCATGCATTCTCAGTATTTTAACATGGTATCAGAGTGGGTTTTAAGTCAGTGAGTGATCAAGCCACTAATTGAGTCACTTCAGTTTGAATTTCTAGCTCCCTCCACTTTTCCTTGGATATCTTGTTAAGTCCAACATGAAGAAACAAAAGGAAATAAAAAAGACGCAGGGCAAAGGCAGAAAAAAGGTAGCCCGATAGAAGAAAGAAGAGGAGAAAAGGCCAAAAGAGCAAGGGCAACCTTAAAAAGCCCAAGGAAAATGCAAAAGGAAAAAGATGCATTTTAAAATACAAAGGCGCACCCTAAAATCTTGTAAAAGAGTTCCAGGCGGTGGAAAATCCGGAAAGCTAAAATAGAAGACAAAGACAAAGGCCAAGGCAAGAGAAATGGAAGACAAAGGCGCACAAGGAAAAGCGCAAGTCAAAACTTTTGTAAAAGAGCACAAGTGCATCATGGTTTAATTCAAGGAGCGCCGGGCTCTCACCCGTGCAATTTGTAAATGTAGACGGGCGGTGGAAAGGAAGTTAGGAAGATAGAAGAACAATGGAAAAAAGGGCCTGGTCGGCCATGTAAAAAAGGGGAAAAGGGGATGACCGCCCAAAAGGGATTTAGGGTTTTGTATATAAAGTTGAAAAGTGAATGGAAAGCTCATTCTTGTGTGTGGCAAAAAGTGTCTCTCTTCTTCTTCTTCTTCTTCTTCTTCTTCTTCTTCTTGCTTGCTTGCTTGAGCTTGTGCTTGAGAAAGGGAGTGTGAGAGTGTGAGGGAATGAGTGTGTGAGGGTGAGGGACCATGGGGTGGAGAAGCTCTCCATCTTTTCCTCTCTTCTTCTCTTCTCTTCTCTTCTCTTCTCTTCTCTTCTCTTCTCTTCTCTTCTCTTCTCTTCTCTTGCTCGCGGCTATGGAGCTTGAGGATGGAGCTTGCTTGAAGCTTGCCCTTGGATCGTGGAGCTACCGGAGTGCACGGGAGAGGAGGTAACTTGATCGGCATGGAGGTAAGCTCACTACACCCGTAGATATGGATGGCGCATCGGCTATGTGAGAGGTAGCTATTAGTGCTCAGCTTGGAACGCTTGAAACAATAAGCGGTCCGTGGGTCTTGGCGGTTGAGCGAAAGCTCCCACATTTTGGTTCCATTGCCGAGACCAACGGATTCAAGCTTGAGCACTTGCGCGCCTCATGTCGAGCATCGAAGTAAGGGATTCACCCCCGAAACGGAGTTTGAGATAGGTAGGAAGTTTGGGTGTTTTTTATCTTCAAAACAAGTAAGTATTTTGGGTTATTTTGTTTGTTTGATGATTGGGAAACATGGAGAAATCATTTCAGTGTTTTGCTTTCGATTCTTGTTGCATTTAGAGTAGGTTAGGATTAGGAAATTGCATCGGAGAAGGGTAGGGTTTATTGTTGCAAAACAGGGCAAAAATCGTGCAAAAAATGGTAAAAAGCTTGCTTGTGATGCCTAAGATCGGCAAGTGAGTGATTGGGGGCACCAACACCATACTCGGGAAGGGGTATAAGAGCCAAGAGGCCAAGGGAGAGCTCATTTTGACCATTTCAGTGTGAGAGAGAGAGAGAGAGCTATTTCCCGATTCGATCCGATCGCACCAACGACGAGCCCACCACTCTATCCAGGTATATGAATCCCTTCCCTTACCCCCTTCAGTAGGATCTGGAGGTTTGTGCCTGATACGATTGAGTAAATCACAAGGAACGATCGAAATCAAACTCTAGCTGTTGACGTGCGCCGCGCTCGGCCCGTCTGAATGGTCACTTTTGGGCCGAGTCCCAGAATCAGCCTCGGTCCCTTACCATTCGGCCCACTCAGCCCAAACCCTAATCGGTCCACTCGGCCCAAACCTACTTGGCCCATCCGAGTCTACCATTCGGACCGTGGACCAATTCGGCCCTCTGCCACATATCAAACTCGACCCTTGGCCCACTTCCCTCGACCCAATTGCCTCGGCCCGTCCGAGCGACCTCGTCCGAATTGACCACTTGGCCCATTCGAGCCAATCTTTCTGAGTGACTTCGTCCGAGTCCGCTCCTCGGCCTGTCCGAGCCCACCCGGTCTAAGTCCCAAATTCGGCCCTCGGCCCATGTGTCTCGGCCCGTCCGAGTGACCAACTCGGACCCTACAATTCGGACCAACTGGGCTGAGTGTAAATTGTTACCAAATTCTTAGAAAGTTGACCTGACCCGGCTAGAGCTCAGCAGCGCAAATTGTCAAAAGTCCTTCGGACACTCAGAACCTGATTCTGCCACACGGAATAGACGAAATTGTAGGGAGTAGCTGCTTAGCAGCTTGAATTAGGCAGTAGCAAGACCCAGAGACCTAGAACAAAGCGTTGAGCAGTTAAAACCTGATCGGCCAAAAACAAATGCAGCAACATATTAGAAAGGCACTGAACCCTGTCAAGGTGGCCAGAAAAGTGACCAACAAGCCTATCAGGCCCGAACAAAGCAGGAGTGCATGAGACACTTCGAGTAGTTTGCTGTACTCACCTCAAATTTCCGCACTTGAATGCACTTAAAGAAATTGAAAGCCTGACTAAGCACAAGTGCACAAGGAGCGACACGCACACTAAGTAACCATAAAGTAAGGGTTGCATTCAATAACTGAACGAACTCACTCAGATAAACCACTCAAGGATCCCACCAGTAGGAGAGATCCCCGCAGAGGGGGGCTCCGCCCTCTCCGCACCTTCCCCAAGTAGGTTGGAGAGAAAACGCGTGCCGTGGCAGGTCCTCCAAATTCGACCCTAGCGTAGTGATGGCTCTACACGAGCATGGATTCTCACTTGCAAGAGAGCAACCAAAATCCCATACCCGAATAAAGACAAACAGAGACCCTAGAACCTCAATGGGCCCATCTAGCCAACAAGGGCAAAAAGGCCACACTGCAAAGATACATACGTGTTGCATTTGGACTGCATCTAGTCAAAGTGGAAAGCAACAACATCAAGCTACAATAGCGAGAATGACTAGATATGACAGTCCTGACAATAGATACTCCTTGAATAGCACTGCACTGACGAGCCAAAACATCAGTGGAGAATCCACATCTGGTCGTGCAGTTGGGGACTCAAGGGCATTTGTTAGAAGGCTTAAATTTACAAGCCAAGACCCGAAAGATGAAGACATAGTACCACCTGCTTATCTTAGGGTCAAACTCACCGCGAAAAGAGAGCATACTATCGATGCTGTGATTGATGAAGGAGCAGATTTTAATGTCTTAACCTATGAGGCATGGACACTACTAGGCCAACCAGAGCTGACACCGACTAATGCAACTCTTAGCCCTTATGGGGGACCTCCACAAGCACTCATAGGGAAGTGCAATATCCTTGCAACAATTGAAACTAAAAGCTTGCCTATCCTATTTTATGTTCCTCCAAATAGTGCTAAATATGGTAAGGAAACCCTCCTAGGAAGACCCTTCAAAAGGGCAACCAAAAGTGAGGCTGACTATGTAGCACAGAGAATACACCTGGCATTACTGGGTATGAGGATAGTCTCAACCTTTAGCAAGGGTGACCCCATCGCACCTCGAGGGAAAGGCAAGGAAGGTGCTGACGTAACAGTCAAGCCCACCATCAAGAGCAAGGACTTGTTGGAAGAGCTGATACAAGCACAGGTCAAACAACGAGAACCAGTAAGTAAGGCCATGCTTGAAACAAGAAGGTCAAGAGACAATGCCAAGGATAGGCTCTGGACCTACAAATATCGTAGAAGACCCCAAAAGAAGCCCAAGCCTTATAGACGAATGCATCGATGGAGGGTCAGCACAACGGCGCGATGGATATCCAAAGTGTTGTTACGTGCTCAAGGGTATTACGCAGGTAACCGACGGATTTGGGTACCCAAATCCCTGCTAAGCCATCTCTATCAGCTCAAGGCAAGATTGCATCAAAAGCAACGAAGTGAATCGTTTTGTATATTGCACCATGCCTCTATGGAGACGTGGCTCGCCAAGTACCAGATCACTAGGCAAGATTGAGAGAAAGTGCGAGCTAAATTCTGACATAGTACGCATCATCAATCGATTCGATATCCCGAGGGCATGTAGGAGATGCCGTGGTTCATGTCAATGGGATGGTTGCATGGAGCTTTGACCGCAGCATCTCACGAAGGGACAGAGGTCTCAATGGAGGAGTGGGAATTCTCAAGGGGATGTAGTCTAAAGGTGATGAGGTGTTTAGGATTTATCGTATCTAAATTTTATATGCGACATCTAATTTGAGTGTTTCAATGTACTATACAAAATATATAGTGCAGTGTGGTCGCATGGACGTTATTTTTGCATGGAGCGTATTGACAAAATGCACTCCACAATGGACTGTGGTATCATGGCAAGGTTCGAGCAAGAGAGCCGGCGATGAGCAATGGATCCAAACACGGTTGTGGATGAGATGGAGTATTTTGGAAACTTGCAAAGTATTGTTACGGTGGATTACCGTAGCTTCTCCATGATATTATTCGATGTGCAGTGGTTCAAAGTGGTACTTGGAGGAGCTGGAGTAATAATAGTTCAACAAGGTCCATCTGGATTTCTCGAAATAGATTCTGAAAAAAAATTGACGGATTTGTGCGACACCTTTGTGTTGCCGGCCCATTGTGAACAGGTGCATGGACTCATTTGTTCGTTAATTGTATTACGACATGATACATGTCACAATGGTCTCTTGTACGTGTTTGTGAACATGTAATCTTCTATCCAAACCCCCGACAACCTCGATGGTGGTATGTTATACCTTCAACTCCCCGAAGTGCGAGAGTATATGATCAAAGCGATGTTCCAAGCATAGATGAAGACAATATGCAAATAGAGAGGTTGATATTGCAAGGGATGGAGGCCACCGAAAGCTTGGAGCCAGCATCGGCTAAGAATGATGGAAATACAGAAGTCCAAGAATTCTTTGAGAACGAGGTGGACTCGTCCTTTTGTGGTGACATGTCTATCGACCTTCTAGTGTGTGCGGAGTTGTGTTAGGAGATTGACATGGGACCATAGGATACTTCATACTTGGACCATCCACTTACTCAATTCATTGACCAATCGCTTATAAGGGTACATAAGATATGCATTTTAAGTGAGATCTTTTTTTTAGGATTTATATTACTGTGCTTTCTATGATTTAAATTGATTATTCTAACATCATTTTTTATCTATGCAGGTGACACTTTCAGGATGAGTCGAGGGAGGAGTTACAGGATATTTTCACACGCATGTCTCCAGACCAGATCGCGAGATTCAGAGATATGGCAGACCAGGAGCTGTCTCGGTCTTCGTCAGGGCGCTCTGCTAGATCTACTTCAGCGCGATCGGATGCTTCAACTTCGAGTAGACGAGCTCGATGCTCCAGACTTGGGCCAGAGGGAGGGAGTGCTTTAGGGTCAAAAGGAATGTTGCAAAGATACGAAGGCAGTGAGCCCGCGGTCGACATGGGATATAGGTGCAACTCCTTGCTCTCATGGCGGTTCCAGGGAGCGTGGTTCAGGCTCAGGTGGATGCTATGGAGGCAGGACGCAGTGTCTCCGTCTCGTCATTCAGCTGGAGTTGTGTCACCTCCAGGATTTGTCACACCTGTGGGGATGTCTACTCCAGTTACTCCGGCTTTTGCTCAATCGTCAGCAAAGTGGCACCCCTATGGGTGCCACTCCGAGAGATATTACCCCGGTCGGTACACCTGATGCACAGGGGTCTCCTGGATATGCCCACGAGCATGGACGCAAATGGGAGAGGACCCATCTTAGGTAGACCCCAAGGGGATATGCATATCTAGTCGATAATAGGTCATGAGCCATCATCATGAATGATGAGGGGAGGAGGGTGATGGCTCGCATGAGAGAGTTGTGCCAATAAGTTTTTCGGTACAACGTCTTAGATCATTGGAAGAACATACCGGAGGGGAGCAAGGACTACATAGTAGCATCCTTGCATGAGGAGTTTCCGATTCCAGCCTCAGTAGATAGATTTTCTACAGGCTGGATGATGGATTGCATGCATGCATATATGTCACACAGACGATTCGACGTACGCAAGGCAATCAAGAGTGGGGCTGCAAAGCCCGAGTGGTTAGATGCGGATGACTGGCACCGACTGAGAGAGGAGGCTACAGATTCTCCAAGATGTTGGAGTCAGCAGCGCGAGGCGATGAGGGCACGACTCGAGGCTGGAGTGGTCCATCATCTTGGGAGTGGCAGTGGCCACATGACATATTTGGAGGACTTTGTAAGTTTTTCTTTTGTTTTGCTTGTTTTTTTTTTTTGCAATATCCTTTGTACTGACAATTATGTTTCTAACAGTTAGCATTTTGTTTTCTTTGCAGCACTCCATTACAAATTGTGATCCGACCGGCCTTGAGACTCGATATGCAGAGAGTCATGGTCTCACTTCATTGATCGACCGATTGTATAGACGCGGCGGTCCTGTAAGTCACTCATTTTTCTTGTCCGTAGTTGCCATGTTTAATTAGAATGCATTATTGTATGGTGGACTAATGTGTTGTTGTTTTTTTTTTTTGTAGAGTCCGTTCGATGCTTCTTTTTGCGGTGGGACGAGCTTTCGGAGGGCGAGGATATGTAGCTCGCCCTTGGATCCCTGGAGCTCACACACCTTTATTTTTTGGTCGCCTGATCTGTGTAGACATTTTCTATGTATTAGTAATATCTTGTCATGATTGTACCAATCGCTTATTATGCGATCATGTATTTATTTCATGTATAAGTGTTATGATTTCAATATACTTTGTTTTTGTTTGCAAGCGTATTGTACATAGTGCAGAAACTATTATGTATGGCTCAAATAAAGCACACAGTGCTATATCAAAAAAAAAATCCCTGTTACCGTTGCTATTAGCATCGCAAATTTACTGCTCGCGTCGTTATTTTTATTACAAACCGTCGCTATCAGCGTCATAGCAACACTGATACCGACTGTTCTATGGCATCGCCAATAACGACGCTTTTTGCGACGACGGGGGCAAATTTTGTTATTTGCATTTTCGTCGCTTTTAACGTCGGTATAAGGCCTATATCTTGTAGTATCTCTTCCCTTCTTCTACTTCCTCTTTCTCTTTTCTTCTCCTCTCTTCTTCTTCTCTTCTCCTTCTCTTCCTTTCCTTCTACTCCTCCTCTTCTCTTCTTCTCCTCTTTCCTTCTCTTCTCTTCTTCTCCTCTTCTCCCTTCTCTTCTCCTCTTTCTCTTCCTCTCCTCCTCCTCTTTTCCCTTCTCTTCTCCTCTTTTTGTTCCTCCCCCACTACTCTCTCTCTCTCTCTCTCTCTCTCTCTCTCTCTCTCTCTCTCTCTCTCTCTCTCTCTCTCTCTCTCTCTCTCTCTCTCTCTCTCTCACACACACACACAACAATGCTTTTGCCAAAAATCACCTTTTTCAAAGCTAATGCTTTAAGGCATTATAGCCTTTAAAGGCTATGATTAATAGCCTCTCCTCCTACTATAAGTTCTCTCTCATCCTTTTCACGTGTTATTTTCGAGGCTCTCCACACACTCGCAGCTGCATGGCGGGGAGGACCAGTAAGGATCAATTTCGTGTAGTCGGAGCTGGGCATCAGGTGGTGGTCGCATGGCATGGTGGTCGTAGTAAGACGACATGAGAAGATAACGAGGCGAGCTGGCGGCATAGTCTGAGTTGACGATGATGACGAGTTCATCTTTCTTCTTTTGTTCTTCTTTTTTAGCTTTCAAAGGTTTTAATCCTTTGCTTTAACTCCCCCCCTTAAAATCCCCTTCACATGCGGGGAGTACGACAAGCCAAGCAAAAAAAAAAAGAAGCAAGAGGAAGAAGTCAAAGTCATCTTCAAACTTTGATATAAATTTTGTGGAAAAGCACAGAGAATATCCAACATGTTCTCATTGTGGCAAGATCTTGCTCTATGAGTAGAAGTGTGGAGGAAATACCCTCACCTTCATCTAGGAGGGAAGGGTAGATCTACATTGGAGCCTCCATCTACCTCTACTTCATCACTACCTATTTTACCACCAATTCTGTATTTCTACACATTGATAAGGTGGAGGAGCCTTCTTCGATTGTCTTGTCTTCTGAGTGGCCTTGGCTTATTGTCAATTTCACTTCAAGTCATATGACTCCTCGAGGTGACTTGTTACAAGATCTCTGACCATCATAGGGTATCGCCACTATTAGTGACATCTTTTCGATGCCCATTAGTATTAATGTTGATACCTTGCTAACCATCCATTGAGCTCGATTTCAAAGACCCTTCATGTTCCAAGATTAGGCTTCCTTTTTTTTTTTCAATTTATAGCCCTATTAAACTCTGGATCCATGTTGTCTTTACTGATCACGCCATCTTTGTTGAGGATTCTTATACATGAGTTACTCTTGTGATAGGCTGGTAAAAGAGGGGGCTATACATGATCCATTCCCCTTCCATTGTTCATGGCTCTTTGAGGTAGATTTCCATCACCACACTAGTTTCTGCTTGTGCACTGTCTATCCCACATGTTCCATCTCATCCCCCACCATCTCTTCCGGTGGTTCCCTCATACCTCCC
Source organism: Lygodium microphyllum (assembly GCF_053477565.2). Taxonomy (NCBI): domain Eukaryota; kingdom Viridiplantae; phylum Streptophyta; class Polypodiopsida; order Schizaeales; family Lygodiaceae; genus Lygodium; species Lygodium microphyllum. The sequence continues at coordinate 131,514,975 of NC_141153.1, read as the reverse complement.
ATTCTTTTTCAAGGTGGCAATATCGGTGATGTGGTTGTGGATTCCATGCCCTTTGCATTTCAAAGGGGGATTTCCAGGAACTTGAGCTTCTTTAGGGATTACAGTCGACTTTGGGCCTTTCTTTCATGTGGCAACCTCTTTCCTTCGTCATTGAGCCATCATCCCTTGCCACTAGCCCTTGGTCCCTATTGTTTCTATGCAACTTACGGATCCTTCAATAATTCATTGATACCGCCTATCACAATTGAGTTAGAGGCATGGATCATCCATTCCCGACTTGAATTTTAAGGAGTGATCCATTTGAGGTCCCTCTATTTCCTTTGGCCTCTAGTGTGTTGGGGTTAAAGGCCACCTATGCCTAGCTACCTACATTTACTTTAGTATGTTGGGGTTAAAGGCCACCTATGCCTAGCTACCTACATTTACTTGTACTTACTACCCACACACTTATACATTGCAAGTGGTGGCTGCCTCTCACTGTCACTTTATTCTTTATTCTTTCTATGATAATAGACTAAGGGAAGATAGGTCACACACTCTGATTGTTGGAGTTCCCACATACTATTTTGCTCTCTCTTTCTTGAACCACCATAGCTCTTGCGTCTTCTTACTTCCACTTGTGCTCTCACCTCTTGCTTCACCTTTCAACTAGTATTAGAGTAGGTCTTCAAGGAGCTTCACTAACATTCACTTCAGGCACAATGAGTTTCATTCTTAGCTTCCATGATAGCCACCCATTGAGGTATACATCAACCCCATTGCTCCCGAATGAGCTCCCCACCTTCCCGACCTATTTGTTAGCCTTTTTCAAGTTGTTTGTGAGTGCTAGGAGCCCCAACATGATCAATATAGCCCAAAATCAGAGCAAGGAATGGTCCACAAATTTTGGCACATTTTTACGGATCCTCCCTACTTGCCTCACATGCTCCATTTCATCCTAGTCCTCCTATTACTCATTGTTAGGCACTTGGTGGTTCTTTTCAGCTTCCTTTGGCTCCGTATCCTGCATCATTTGAAGAATTTTGGATCAGTCATTTCTCTACAATTCAAATGTTCATTGTTTGGGATAACAAGTATTTAATCAATTAATGCTCTGCTGATGATTATAGGGGCAATTTTGCAATGACTAACTAATGTATGTATTGATGCTTGGCATTGGTTATTATGCTTGAATATGCTTATACTGAGTTCTACGCTTTGATTTTGAGCTCCAATGGTTGCATATTTGCAGTCGCTCCTCACTTTTAAGCTTTCTTGGTTACAAGCTTGAAGGCTCATTGTGAGTACACGCTCTCAGATTTCTAATGATTGTGGGTTGATTTAGCTTTGGATTGTACACCCGATATATCTACTTAGCTGGTTATGGTGTACATTGTTCAAGCAAATACTAATGATTGTGGGTTGATTTAGCTTTGGATTGTACACCCCGTGTTTCCTCTTGATAGATTAGTTTTTCGGTTTTGGATGCATGCTTAGTTATGTACTTGAGCTCATTATTTTCTTGAAATGACTTAATTGTAGATTGGTGGATCTCTATTACTTTTGGAGATATGGTGTGCACAGTTAGCTTATGTACATGCTACTCTTTTGTTTAGGATTGCATCTATGTCTATGACATCTTTGAATCTCTGATGGTATTTGGTACCCTAGTGGTTTATGCCTATCTCGCACTATTAGTTACATTACATATATTGGTTGCTACCCTGATATTCATGTTAGTGGGAGCTTTGTCTTTTACTCATTTGCCTTCACTTGTACATTCATTTACTATGGTTTTATGACCAACCATGTTGAAATTTCAATTTTGAAGAGTTTCTTAAAGAGAAAACACTGTATTCAGCACTCTAGTGTTTCTTGCTTACGGATAGTAGTAGTGTATTGGCTCACTTTTCCTCTTATTGTACATATTTTGGCTCAATTTTGGGGTTAATTTACTGTTATTACAATAGCGCATATTCTCTTTGGTTGGCAAACATAATGGCAGGTGTTTTGAATGCTCCAATGACAATGCTATCTTTAACATAGAGAATTTGGAATGGAAATAACTTCGAGTATTGGAAGAGTCTGATTTGGTAGATATTGGTGCAAAAGAAATAGGTTAGGCCATTGAAAACCACGGGTATAAAGCTAGAAAAATTGGGATAAAGAGAATTGGGATGAGCTTGATGAATAACTTTGAGTATTGGAAGAGTCTGATTTGGTAGATATTGGTGCAAAAGAAATAGGTTAGGCCATTGAAAACCACGGGTATAAAGCTAGAAAAATTGGGATAAAGAGAATTGGGATGAGCTTGATGTGCTATCTAAGTCCACCATTATATTGTCTTTGTCTAAGCAAGTGTACTTCACTTATTATGACTGAAGGTGGTGCTTATTATGTATGAAAAAAGATATGTGATCTTTAGAACAAAAAAAGTCCTACCTCATAGTTGTATTGGTTGAAGAAACTTGTGGACCTTTGCATGAAGAAGGGAACTCCTATGTCCACTCATTCGAATGCATTCCACTCCATTTTCAACCAACTTATCTCGCATGACATTCGATTTGAGGATGAAGTAAAGTCTTTGTTCTTGCTTGTCATACTACTTGAGTCATTGGACACCTTCCGTACTAGTATGAGTGCTAATCCTCTTGAAGATGGCTTTAAATGCTTCGATATAGAGTGATTTGCTTAAAGAAGAAGTGAACATGAAGAATACTGGTGCAATATATACTTCTCATGCACTTACAGTTAGAGGCAGACATGATGGTAGAGGGATTAATAACTATGGTAAAGACTCAACCCAGTAGGGGTAAGTCTAAGCCTTGTGGGAAATCATGATGTAAGTCTCGTGGTCCTAAGTCCTCTCTCACTTATCATTATTGTGGGTAGCAAGGTCACATAAGGCCACAGTGCCATAAGATGCACAATGATAGGTTGAAAAATGGCAAAGGAAAAGTACATGATAATGCCAGGTCTTCTTATGATCACAACATTGTTCCTAAGTCCAATGTTAAGATAAAAGAGATAAGTGCCTTGAAGTACAACCCAGATGATTACATACTTGCTAGTAGCATTGAAACACATCTTTTAGATGCTCTACTTTGTAGTGGTTGAAAGATTGTATGGATGTAGAACTATAAATGATATAGAGAGATACTCATTTGCTCACTTTGTCATGTTGCCATGGATGGAGTTAAGAGAGAGGTTGCTTGTGTTTTTGCACTTTAAAATTTTGAGTTTTGGCACTTTCAAGCACGTATTTTATATATAAGATTGTGATATCATAAGTCATCTTTTAGATGCTCTACCTTGTAGTGGTTGAAAGATTGGGTGGATGTATTACAAATGAACCTCCTATTTGAATAAATCATTTCATCTGAAGGTTTAAACACCCAAAGGAAATCAAGATATAAGAACCCAAAGCATGAGAGAGAGAGAGACAGACAGAGACAGAGAGTGCTAATCTAAAGGGAAGATGGAGAGTAAACCTAAACGACAACATAAATTGGAAAACGAGAGCACTATATTTTTCACTAGAATTGAGCATATGAGCACACTTATTCAAATAAGATAATAGTTAAAAGCATGCTAAAGGGTGCCTTGATTTTTGAGAGGCATAGAATTTGAGTTGAAAGAATTGTAGCAGTGGTCTTTCTACTAGGTGTTAGGGTAATAGACGTTGAGTGTTAGGAGACACAAGGACTTGTTAGCTAGTGTTAAAGTCATCATTGAGCCCTAAGATCCTTAGCCTAGTTTTAGATGGTAGCTAGGGTGGAGCCATGTAAGAGAAGAATCCCATAGTTTTTTGGTGCCCCTGTTGAGGATCCTTTTTTGGTATTAGGGTTGAATAATCGCTCCAAACTAAGCTCAACATGGTTGCATCTAGGGATGGGTGAAAGCATGGTAAGGTAGTACCAAACCAAATTATCCACTAGGACATGACTAAAAATAGGTAATACTAGTCGATAGTGGCCCAATAACAACTTTGAATTTCTCTCTCTCTCTCTCTCTCTCTCTCTCTCTCTCTCTCTCTCTCTCTCTCTCTCTCTCTCTCTCTCTCTCTCTCTCTCATTTTGGATCTTGCCTGGACTCGGCATCTGTGGCAGTGGGCCTTTTTGTCCAGCTTCTGGTACAATTTCAGCCACTTTACTGACAAGTAGCTGCATCATGTTCATCAATTGGGCCGTGTCTAGAGAGGGCGTGGGTTGCGGGGTGGTTGTGGTTGTGATATCTATTGGTACTGGCACAAAGGAGGAAGGCAAGGGGTGCAACAGGGGCTTGCCCTTGCCTACAACTACTGGGGCCATTTCCACACTACCACTTGCTTTAGCTTCATGGCGGGGACTCAAAGGATCGATCTCTCCTCCCCCATGGGTTTCTTCAACAGATCTATGAGTGGCCTCTACCAATTCAGCAAGTTCTTTCATTCTTAGATGCATAAATCATAGGCCAAAGCAAGTGAGGTGCTTATTTCGAGAATGCAGTATACTTTGAACTCAAGAAAGCAATCAAGGTCTTCAAGTGAACTATTTATCGAAAGGTCCAGCATGCTAATGCTAATGCTAATGAAAGCACCCTCAAATGGTATCGTAAAGCCACCTCTAAGTGTTCAAGCAGCATCTTGAGCTTTAAGTATACATTGTAAAGATCTTTATGAAGCAAAAACAAGGTTGGATGCCATGGATGATGGAGATCTTCATTCAGATGTATGCAAAAAAAGGGCGAGCAAGCATAATTACCAATGAAATAAAGAAGTCAGTTTTCCAATATTGGGCTACAAACACTTGAATCTCTCCAAATAAGAAGGATGTATGCAAAAAGCACATTAGAAGAAAATCATACATAAAACATCCAATTTGCCATCTTGAGATGTCTCAAGTAAGTCTTGAGTGTATTACTGATTGAATTTTCCAAGTGATTGGAGACATGTTTTTTGATTCATTGGATGTATTTTATAATGTTTGCATTGCTAGTGTAGCTAGGTGACTTTTGGGCCAGAAATTATATGGGCTTGTGTTTGTTTCTCCAAACGACATGGATGAGGCCTAACTAGATAGCATGCACTACAACTAGATCACCAAGTGACTACCTAATCACTTGGTAGATTTTGAGGTGATGAATTAGGTAATTATCTAGGATTCCAATTAAAGAACTACTTAGGAATCTGGTCAATTCACTTGCAAGTTAATACCTAGCTTGATGGTTACAATTCGTAGTGTGCAACTATCTAGTTTGCTAGATAGTTCTTGGATGAACGCCTACCTAGGTGGGCCATAATTCCAAGTGTGAAGCTAGCTAGGTAGTTAGTTACTAGTTTTGATGATGAACAACTATCAACCTAGATAGAATTCCAACTGCCTAGACTATCTAACTAGCTAATTAGTGGTTTTCAAGTTGAGAGCTAACTTGATAGCATTCCAAGTGTCTAGACGATCTAGCTAGTCAATGGTTTTCAAGTTAAGAGCTACTTAGGTTACTAGTAGTCAAGGGATGCTTGGATTAAGAACTATCTAGTTAGTCATGGGATGCTTAGGTTAAGGATGCTTGGTAAAGGTACACTTTGAACCACATTTGGATCGTAACCAATAATAGAAAGTATGTTAATGAACTATGAAAACTTGATCTCAAGGTAGCTAAAAGAGCTAGTCAAGATAGGAGCATATATATATATGTACACACATACACACACACATCCATATAAACTACAAAGGGCCGAGACAAGGGAACGATGGCCTAGTTATTCATGTGCGTCATGGAAACTAGCCCTACTATCAAATCAATGGTGTCAAAGAGTCTAACCTATGACCTCGAAACTGTTTTGAAATTATAAAATGAACTATGACCTCCTACTTGGCAAGTTGGAGAGTTACGATCACAACTTTCACTAATAAAAATTAACGTTGAAAAAAGCAGACTCAATGGAAAACAACCGACGAACAAGGGAATAAACCGAGGTGGCCGATTGCGTGATAATGTTCAAATCCTTTCGATTAAACCACTAATACACCAAGATGGCTCATGCTAGTTCGTCGAGAATTAAACACCGACTAAGGAATGTGATCATTCTCCAAGACAAAGAAGATTCCCCTGCATACATATATATATATACCTCGAGAGAACTCCTACACGGCATATGCATTGACAAACAAGACGCTATTCTCAATCCAACAGACATCGTATTCTTGAACATGACTGTGTCAGACAACCCAATACACCGAAGAAGAGATCCACTAATGCATTTGGGAATGTAATCATCACTGAAAAGGGAAGAATCCAATTCATAGACACAGACACAATGCCATGGAGTATTGGAAAGAATCATCAGACAACCCACTACACTGAAGAAGAGATCCAATACTGCATTGGGGAATCTACTTACAATCCAATCTCATAGAAGAAAAACGTCCGAAAACACTCCTTGTTCACGTTACAAAACTGAAGCTTGCAGATGTCAATGGGTAAAGCACTGTAGCAACACATCTACGGATGGAATTCTTTCTTCCAAGACTTGAGAAAGTTCATGAATGGAAGTCAACAATAATGCATACCTCACAAAATACATTCTTCACACAACCTTACGTGCAGTTACTCCTCTCAGTCTTATCATGACAAAGAAGTCCCAACCATAATCAATGGTAACTTACAGAAAATTTGAGCATTTTGCTGTCACGAAGTACACTCGATATTCAACGACAGAATACTAGAGCTACTAAATAAAGACCGGTTGCATGACATCACCTATGATGCTAAGTGACTACCGAACATTTTTAGATTTGACACAAGTGAATCACCAAAAACGATCAAATGTGGCACTGCAATGGTGGATTTCTCATTAGCAAAAGAATTTCATAACCAAATATTGACTTCTTGCCTTACAAGATAACATTTCAGCCGACCAATCAGATAATCCTAAAAAATTTTGAAGTAATAGATTTACATAATATAACATTTTATGAATGTGAAAAAACCCCACATTATTTAAGTTCTTTATTTGTCATATGGCATTGTAATGATAGTATAAACATTGATGAAATTCGAACAAACGTTCCAACCAACTAATCGAGTACAAACTCTCTATAGGTAATAAAACAATTCATTTACATTCACATTTGCCTCTCTTTTCCCTTGAAGGAGAGGAATCCAGTTGTTCAATGTGAGAGACAAGGATCTGCATTCATGAAAGGTTCTAGAAGAGGTACATGCTTACGTCCTACCTAAATTATCCATTGCAAGACAGCAGTCACCCATGACTCATGAGAGCAATTTTTGGTTAAACTGTGTTTTGGCTTAATCCAAAGCCAGTTTACAATAAAATTGCTTTGTCATATTTTTAATTCAAAATGCGATTGTTGAAATACAAAGTTTTGAGTTTTGTCCCCTGCAATTACAGACACAGCTCATTTGCTGGCCATTAAAATACAGCGATGCAGGTGTCCAGAATGTTGAGCAATGTGAAAGTGCTGCATACACCTTTTCAGTACTTGGACTCAAACATATTGGGATATTTCTCATCATCATTAGTAATATCCATCACATCATGGCAGCCCTTTTAAAAAACTTGTGAAAGATGATTTCCGGGCAATTCTCTCCATTGTAAAATGTATGTACAAATAAGCACTGCAAGACAGATGATGATTTACAGTTGCTACCTATATGGCTGAATAGTTACTGGCTTACAAATCATGTTATTCTTGCTTGGACTAACGGGCTGCTACGTGTTGGGCCTTTTCAAGAACACGAGTACACTAATGCCAACCACAACTGCAGCCCCTGCAACAGCAGCAGTGTATGCTGGGGACCTCCAGGTTTGCTGTTTGCTCATCTCCAATTCAAGATCTCTTGATGTTGTCAGTTTACGATCTCCAGCAGGGAGATTCTCTTTTGCTTCTCGAGGATAGTCTAAATGCAGTTTTAGAACCTGAATATCACACAAAATTGATGTCAATACTGTAAATGGCATTGCAACACCAGAATATTGTGACACAACAAGCATGCCCAGTAAGTTGCAGATGAAGGTGGACAGGAGGGAAATGTTAATATAATGCAAGAGACACACAATTAAAGACCAAATAATTCATAGACAAAGTTAATTCAACATGCAGCAGAGCTTCCATACAAAATGGCAGAGGATACAACTGTTTTCTAACCCTTTTCACTGAGAGATGCATATTGTAAATCTACTTTGAAATCTGAAACGTGTGAAGTGTTTCACAGTTCTATGGTGATTGCAGTCAGAAGCACTGACCAGTTGGATCTTAACACACACACGCACACACACAAAAAAAAAACTTTTGAATAGGCCATTATTTGAACTGAATGTAACTTTTAAGTAACCGCTCAACAAAAGATCAGTCGCCTTTTCTGTCAACTCAAAAAACAGGACCTTTGAATAAGCCTTTATTCCAATTATAAAAGTAAAGCAAAAAACCTACTGTCTGATCAGTATTCAATTCACATTTTGAGAGCTTGACTACCTTCCATCCTGATAATCTAGCGTGGCTTATGGCAGCAACAAGGTCACTATCTGTAGCAAGGACTACACGATCCCCTTCATCATCTTCATACTGCATACAAGAAGGAACGTCTGAAACCTTGATCTGATGCAATTATGACTACAGAGACTCTGAAAACTAGCAGACTGCACGATAATGAACGTTGAACATTACCATGACATGTGACGATTTGCTAACATTAAAATCATCTCCAACTCTTTGTGCTACTGCCGAGATCAGCTCAGTCAAACTTTCTGTACCTGATCAGGGAAAACCAATAAAAAATAAGCCACTAATAGTTCTTCTTGTGCACTGTAGCCATCATTGATTTCTGACACAAGATGCTAGTACGAATAAGCACACCATACACACTGGGGCATATCTGGCATCCACTTACACCAATCAAAAAATTAGTGACACGAGTTACCACTATTGAAACGATGAACTCGACCCTTGGAGTCCTCCAGTTTGAATGCAAAGGTGCTTCCCATCCCTGAATTCGGATACCTCGTTGGATCAGGTGCAAGGTTATCCGCAGATGATTTGGTTATTGAGATGTCACTGTGCATTAAATAAATGAAGACCATGAGCAGTGAGTATGCAAGCTCTTTCAACGAATAACGCTACCCCCCAAGATGCTTCTCTGAAGTCCCACAGTGATCAAGTTTATATCTTGAGGTTGTTCATAGTAAAGCTGGTTTGTGCTCTTGATTCCCATCTGATGGCATAAATCTTGCAAATCTGCTCTAATAATGACTGACCAACCTGTGAGTGTCTTCATCATCTTCAGGTGCTTCTAGTGAGAATGCTGAATCCCAAAACTTCTGCAGCATTGCTCCTGTCGAATCCCCAGTCCCTCCAGTACCTCCCATCTGCATATGTAAGTGTGGTCACTAAAAGAACTACAATGCTGAACAAGAATTAATAAAGCAACTTTGCAAAAACAAATCAGGGCAAACTCATGAGGTAATCTATACCTCACATTGTGCTCTCACAAGTTCTGCAACCATGAGAACAGTGACAGACACAAGCATTGCATGCACGAAAGGAGTAAATCTTAAAACATCTATGAGGTGCAAAGTGCATTTGGTAGCAAACAGTTACATATCAGATTGTTGTCACGGCTAGAAGTTCTGTACCAAAAACTTGCAGGAGGAAAAACAGGAGATGCTTACCTAAAGAAGAACAGTCAATCAGAATCACAACTGGTGAAAAGGAGAAATGGAATTCTAACATAATGGTAGTGCATGGAGTGATGTGTTGCAGAAGGACAGGCCTGTGGTAAACAGTTATGACTCAAAAATCTGAGAGCATGCAGAAAGTGGGGTGCAATCATGGGAGTACTGGGGTGCAATCATTGGACTAAATATAAAACCACAAAAAATCTAGAAAGTTTGCAGAATCCCTTTTCTAGGCTGGTGAAGCCTGCAGGAAAACTTTTAGTGAAGTAGGCCTGTTGATTGCATTAATTTCGATCAAAGACAGTCAATTAATTTCCCTTCATCATTGCATTTAGATTTACAGACTTCCTTACAACAAATACTGCATAAGTTTCTTCTACTAGCACTTTATAATTTGAAAGCAGAAAAAGATAGTTGAGATTCATACGGTGGCAAAAGCAGCATGGGTTATGTGTAGGACGTCTAGGCAGGCCACGATATACCCTTCTGCACTTAAACAGAAATATGATCAACATTGTGCAGTTCTGAGAATTATAAAGTTTTTGGCAGCCAGACTATTAACTTTTGAACTACCTCGGTCTATGACAGGTAAATGCAAAAACTTTCCATCATGCATTGTATGCAAAGCATCCACTATTGTTGTATCAATAGTTGCACATTCAGGGTTAGGAGTCATAACCTGCAGAAAACCACAACAGATATTAATTATATGAAGCCAAACTGACCATGGAAACCACAATCACAGTTACCTCCTACCTTTTCAACAGGTGTTGAATCAGGTGGAAGATTTTGAGATATCACCCGCATTAGAACATCCTTGGAACTACATTTTAGTAAGAGAATTTAAAAAACCCAACCAATAAGACAATAATCGCTAAACCATGACAAAAACAAAAACAAAACAATAAATTCACCTGACCACATAAAGAATAAAAATCTCACGTTAAAATTCCTTGTGGTTTATTGTTGGTTGTAATTATCACAGAGCTAGCCCTAAGTTCCCGCATCTTCTTTGTTGCCGTAGACACAGTATCGGAGGGTAAGACAGTTGCCACCCTTTTTATGTAAGCCACATCATATTAGAATATCAAACAGGAACAAAAGCACTTATGCCAACAACCACTCCAATTGCACGTACCATCAAACAGACTTACATTTGCAACGTTCTAAGAAGCAAAAACATTTGACTTACTTGGAAGTTTCTTGAATAATAGATCCTAACGAAGGCCGAAACATCTTTTCCCGAAGCATGTCAACTAGATTTGATGATCCTACAAGATAATATATTTAAAGTGCAGAGTCAAGCCAAATTATTATCTTCTGCAAACAACTGTTTGTTCGCAGAAACAATTATATAACTCATGAGCTTTAGAGAGAGCTACCAGAAAACAATTGCAGCCAAAAACTCACCATATTGTTGCTCTACACCTTGTACTGCTGCTGCAATTGCATCCCCCTTTTCTGCCGCCTTTTCCATTCTAGCAATAGCATCATACAGGCACTTGGTGATATCCAAAAGAGCAATAACTTCTCCGTTTTCGACAACAGGAAGATGGCGAAACTTGCCTGCAAGTATAAAGCACAACTTAAATCAATTCTTCTCAATATGAATGTAACAAACTTTAAAGTCACTAAGGAAGAGGTTTCAATCAGATGTGGATACCTTGAACCATTTTCTGCAAAGCATCAACTGCTAAAGTGTCACTCATGACAAAGAGAGGATTCCTTGTCATGACTTTAGAAACAGCTGTTTCTTCAGGCTTTAGTCCTTCAGCTATAACCCTTGTTGCCACATCCTGAACCCAAAACAACAAGATTTGCAGTATAATCACACATCAGTTACGTTGTCATCCCTGCAAGAGTGTCTCGTGTGAAAAATGTAGTTAACTGTGAAGCCCCTCGTAATGACCTTGTCAGTTATGATTCCACACAGTAATGCACTTGAATCTGTCAAAAGTGCAGCATCTACTCTACGTGTTGCCATACGACGACATGCATCTAACACTGTAGTGCCTTCAGGTATTGTCAAAGCTTTAGAAAGCCTCAACCTTTTCACAGTTCGCTCTCCTGCACCTGGCCTGCCAACAGTAATATCAAGTTATTTTGGTGTTAATGGCAACCAATATAAAACAGTAGAGGAGTGAGGCCTGATCCTAAATAAATTTTACCACCACATTCTTATGTATGATATCAAAGGTTCACTCTTACAAGAACATGATAAAGGATCGACTAGAGCTATCTGATCAAGACAGTTGAGTTAAAGCCAAAATAGCACAGCTAGAAATATTTAGCTTTTTAAACATGGCATTATCTCCTTTAACATGACGATAACTACTACTGAAAAACATTAGTTCCCAAATGATATTAACTATGGCTGAGAAACACACACACACATATATGTTATAGTCCCTCTCAATCTCTCTTCTGGCTGTTTTGATCACATTCATGGTATCAGAGCTAAGAGAGTCGCTGCAGTTGTACATCATTTTCAATACTACTGTTGTCTTGCTTGCTTTGGCATTGACCTGATTGGTTATTTTGTTTCCATGTTCATGGCTGCGTCCTTGTATTGGAAATGGTCATGGAGGACTGTTCAACTCCTCTACTGCATCACCTTGCAGCTCTAAAGGTATGATGAACCTGATTAGAACTGGTCAGATCATTCCAACAGTGTCTTCACAGCAACTTCTCCTCGTCTTCAGGGAACATTAACCTTTGTACATTTTGTCAACTTTCTTGGCAGTTACTGGCAACTGCAAGTGTCAGATGTGTTAAGCTTAAAAAGGTGCATTTCAGGTTAAACCTAAATTAGCTCACTTTAAATAGCCCCAAAACTCAAAACGCTACAAAGTTTATGTGTCCTCTATCCCATGAACAACCACCGAAACTTTGGTTGGATCCACATCTACAAATGGATGGGCTGCCCAGCCACTCAGGTCATCTTGTTTTGCATTTTCTCTCTCCATCAGCTGGCACCCTGTTTCGACTGCTGTCCTGGAGCATATTTCCCCAGGAGCAGTGCTTTCTCTCTCCTGTTACCGCACAGCACACCAACCACCTCCAAAAGCAGTCCCCTCTCAGCCAGCAGCTGTGTTTCCAGCCAGGACTGCATTTTCTTGATGTCAGAATAGGGTGCAATGACGAAAGCATGAGAATCAGCTGTAATATACTGCACAAACACAACAGAGTAGAGAAACACTGCGAAGAAAAGAGGAACACTACAAAAGAACTCAGCGTAGAGATGCTCCAAAAATGAAATCCATATACCAAGACAATAGACAGTACAAAACAATAGTGGGTCACTGGCTATGTGGGCTTTTACACTGGCTCCCTTCCTCCAATAGGACCTGCATGTAGTGGTGTATGCACTGATGTGTCTGGAGGAGGGAGGAATAGCCTATAAATAGGCTTCAGATCTAGAAAAGTCGGCCAGAAATGATGCACTCCATCAATACAAGTCAGCCAGCCCAAACTAAGGCAAAAAGAGCAATCGTCTAGTACAAAAATGCAGACAACTGAAAATAGTACATAGCCCACAAATAGATACACAGACTCACTTATGAATTGACAAATCCCCTAACACCCTCTCTCAGATCATGGGTGATCTCGTACAATACAATATACAATAATAAGGACTTATCATAGTACATACAACAATGACCAGCAAAATGGACCATGGATACCCAAGCAGTGGGTGATCAAGCCACCACCAAGGTATCTCGACAAGAACGTGATGTCGCACTAGCTCCTGAAAATAGAAAGTAGCCATAGCAACTCTCTATGTCTGGCAACAATGCCTCTGCAATAGCATATATCACCATGAATTCCACATCTTTACCGCCAAAGTGTCCCCTCATGTGAGCTCAATCTAGTAGCAAGGCCTGCTCTCTATCAAGAAAAATAGCTCATCATGAACCTAGATCCCAACTCCAAGATTTCAAAACTTGCCAAACTTCATCAATGCAAAAGGAAAGCCCTTCTCTAGGTCCTTTGCACCTGTATGGAACATATAGACGATGATCAATTGCCCCACCTCTACTATCCTCTCACACTTCCGCTTTGGCACTGAAGAGTCCTGAGGAATGACTGCAATACCATAACTAAAAGGCAGTAGAGGGGCCTCTATGGCCTTCCCCTTAACTATATAAGATGACCACTTCCGTCCCTTAGTCTTCGCCTTTTTCGGAGCGTCTAAAAATTAGAGTCAAATGAGGATGAGAACGAGGACTCGTCAAATGAGTCTGTATCTTGATTCTTCTTCTTCAACAATGCAACTAGATCCTCATAATCCTTACGTAGATGTCCCTTCTGACCATAGTGATAATACTGAGATACAGGCTAATCTCTCTTCAATCTTTAATACAACGGGCTGTCACAAATGACCAATAGCATCAAAGATCAATTTGCCCCTTTATCTATCTACTGTCTAGGCATAGACTGATCCAAAAACACTTGCATACGGGCCAAACTAAGTGTAGACAAGCATTCCCCTCCAAATCAACTGCAAATTCTTCTTTTACAACTGCTACTCTCATTATCAGGGCTTCAATTAATGGGCACAGTTCTTGAAGTGTCTAAGAAACCCTAATTTTTACTGCAAATTGGAGTTTTACCAGCAATTGCTTTGCCGCCCACGTTCAATGGCTGACGAAAACTAAGAAATTTTGAGAATAGCTAAGGGAATATTCAAGAAGTTGAGAATGGCTGAGGAGAGAGAACCTTCGGGTTATTAGATTCCAATGTCTCCTTCTACGGTACCTTATGGAAACCTTAATCCCATTCATGCCTACCCCTCCTATCCTCCTTTTTACCCCTCTTATCCTCCTTACCCAACACCTCAGAGTTCTATGAAACCGGCCCTCCTTTTTAGTTAGTGTAGTAAATAACATGATGAAGCAATAATTACAACAAGAATAAAATACACAAATCTGAAAATACACACTTTATCACTTAATCTTGAACAATGGACACCTTATTGGCCCCAAAAACCAGTGCCCCTTGCGGTATTTCTTTAACTTGTATTGCTAAAAGTTGAAGTACATTGAGATCCAGCTTGATCTCCTTCAATTTTCAAAAATACATCTTGCTGTCCATGACAACCAACTGTTAGCAGTCATGTTTGTCATGCCTTGTCATCTCCTGCCTGTGAGCCTCAGTCTGAGTCAGACGAGGACTTTAGGAGCTCTGACTTGTCTATCACTTGTTTTGACGGAGGAGATATCTCATTCTAGAGCACTCAATTTATTGCATTTCAGTGCATTTTCTCCTCTAGTCAGGATTTTATGTGCATTTCCCGGGGCAGTTTCTGCATTCTTCAGCCTGCATCACCTGCCGGACATTGCCCACCCTTTCCGGGATTTTTTTGAGCATTCCTGGCATTTTTACCAGCATTAAATGCTGGTCGGATCAGCATTAAATGCTGGTCGGACATATTTATGGCCTCAAATTTCAGGTCGGCCATTTTTTGGGTTTTTTGGCTATTTATAGCCATTTCCCACTTGGCAGTCAGTTGTATTATCATCTTCCCTCCTTCCTTGGCAGGTGCACACTCCGACTCCGTCATCTTCCTCCGTCTTCGGTGCTGCCGTCATCATCAGCCGGATCTGGTGCCCTCACTGACGCTTCGGGCTGCGTGCAGGGGCTGATCAGTCCACAGTTGTGTATTCAGCATTCATTTCAGTCAGTGCAGATTTTCTTCCTTCATTTTCTGCTCTCTCTCTCTCCTCCTCTATGTTCCTGTTCTTCTTCCGTTGCGCACTCTCACATGGTATCAGAGCCTGATTGAGAGCACGGAGGACCCACTGAAGAGAGATACCTCACTGCTGCTGTCATCTAATCAGCAACTGCCCAGGCGGCCCCTGTTGGAGGCTTTTCTTCCTGCGTTTGCTGTAAACGCTGTCTTCAGAGGCTGCCACGTCATCCAACAACACATCATCCCTGCGTTTTCCATCAAGCTGTCCCTCCTTCTGCTGGGCGACTCGTCTTCAGCCTGCGTTTTACAGTTCTACTGGTCGCTACCACTCCAGGCGGCACATTTCCTGCTGGCGACTCATTTTCTGGCTGTTTCCTGGTGCTGGTGATCTCTTTTCTGGTGATCTGTAAAATATTACACGGCGCAGCGAACAGAATCTGAGAAAGAGATAGAGAGTACACAACAGATAAGAGGAGAATCAGTAAATTCTTTAACTCCAAAAAACTAATACAAAGATGGCTCTGTCCACCCATGCGCTTCCACTGTGTGAAGCTTAGATAGCGATCTAGACAGAAGATAGGTGAAGAGCTTAAGGCTAGCTGGAACAACAACTCTGACTGGGTGAAAGATGAGTAAGTGATGGCTGCGAAGGGGTTTAGCTTTTATAGCCTGCGAAGGTCGTTAGGTCGGCCTGCTGACCGACCTACCATATGAGCCTCCACTAGTCGGCTAGGGAATATTCCAAGGAATATTCCCTTTACCATTGGGGTGCCTCGAGTTGCTATCAGCTTAACCACTCCGTCTAACCCAAAGATTAGACCCACAACAGTCACCTTTTTGCCATCCGGTCACATAGACCTCATCTGATATACAAGTCAGGACTCAACCAATGTCCGGCCTCACATTTGGCTTCTCCTCATAATGGGAGCCTTACAACTTTGAGCACCATGGATCATTGGTAGCACCTAATGAGGGTGGGGCATTGATCATATCTAACATGATCGTCATCAGTCATCTTTGCGTTTTGCAGATCCAGGTGTTTGTAGGCATTCTCAGCCTGCGTCTTGGTGGTTGGTGACCAAACTGCTGGTCATATTTCGACATCGGCACAACTTTCTTTGGTATTTTGCAGATTGGAAGATGTCTTTTCATCAGTTTACGGGCTTTGATGACTCAAATGACGAGCTTTTGTCTCGACACTCATCTGAACGGAGGCGTGATTTCTATCACGAGGACCGTCGTCCGGAGTCTATTCCTCTCTCCAGTCCCCCTTCTATTCATGTATCTCGGCGATCCCCTTCCAGTGGGCCGACGATGCAGCCTTTGGTACCCCCTGTACAAGTACCCGTACTTCCTCAGCTGCCCAAAGAGGACCGGTTGGATGGCTCCAACTTTTCTCTATGGTCCTGCAAGGTGGAGTGTATCTTGGACTCCTTTGATCTTTGGGAGCTTGTTTCTGTTCCTATTCCCCGACCTAAGGTGGATCCTGCAGATGGGACATCTATGGATCGTGCAGCCTTATGGGATCGGCTTTATTCTAGAGCCAGATCTTTCCTCTTTCTGAGTTTGCAGGATTCGGTGCACACTCCGACTCCATCATCTTCCTCCGTCTTCGGTGCTGCCGTCATCATCAGCCTGATCTGGTGCCCTCACTGACGCTTCGGGCTGCGTGCAAGGGCTGATCAGTCCACAGTTGTGTATTTAGCATTCATTTCAGTCAGTGCAGATTTTCTTCCTTCATTTTCTGCTCTCTCTCTCTCCTCCTCTGTGTTTGTGTTCTTCTTCCGTTGCGCACTCTCACACCAACAAGCTGTCAAACCAACTTGCAATAGTGGTGGCAAGTTTGACTCCCACCAGTTTTTTTAGCACAAGCAAGGCATTCAATGCCAACTCACCTCCACAAACTCCCATTCACCAGAGTTTCTAGAAACAGCATTTCGGGCTTGCTAAAATGGAACAGCTGTTTCAGGCCATTCTGTTTCTTGGAAACAACATTTCAGTTACGTCAGGTGACGAGCAGATTTGACCCTTTTCGACTGCATGTTTTCACTTCGCATGTTCTTTTCGCCTCTGTTCTGCATGTTTCACCTCTGCTACAACTACTGGAACTGCTGCAAACCTGCCCCAACTACTGCACTCCACTCCAGCCTGTGGTAATCTCCACAATGCTGAAAGCTCTCTTCTCAAAAGGTAAGCTTCAGCTGTGAGCATCCAGCCTGTTTGTCCACAGATTTCAGACCTGAATTTCTGTCATTTTCAGCCTTGCAAATGAAATTTTCCTCCTTGCCATTCATGTGCACACCATTTCAGCCTTATATCTAATTTATTTGATGATTGGGCAGCTTGCATCCCAACCAATTACCATGTCCCCCAATCCTACTTGGCACCATGTCCTAAAAGTTAAGATTCATTAGTGACTCTTGTATGCTTAGAATGTGTATACACTAATATATTCCAAAACATTGATTCCACAAAAATCTCAAATGGCCGAAACTCCAAAACTCTATTTCTTCCGGTTTTTGTAACACATGGAAGCTATGCTGATCACAAAACAGAGTTATAGAGTTCAAGAACAAAACACAGATGAACATGGCACGCTCTATGTTGTTTGCAACAAAGCTCCTTAAGCACCTGTGGACTGAGGCTGTAAGCACTTAAGTATACATCCTCAACTGGTGTCCAATTCCAATGGTTCCTCAAAAGACCCCCTAAGAGGCTTTCTTTGGCTTTCGACTCGTTATCTCTCACCTTAGAGTCATTGGGAGTTGTGCATACACGCATACTCTTGATGACAAAATGGGGAAGCTTACACCCTAAGCAAAGCTCTTGATGGGAAAGCTTACACCCTGAGTAGAGCTCTTGATTTTTGTTGGTCACTCCTCCGAGGCTAAAGTGTACTAGTTGTATGATCCTAAAACAAATCATGTCATTTCTTGGAGAGATGTCATCTTTGACAAGAGGGATATCATGCAAGCCCTTACACCTGAGACCAACCTGATTCATCAACCTACATCAACTAAGATTATGCCATCTAAGCCTGGTCTACTACCTGCTCTTGATCTACCGACAAAGACTTCAGCTCCTAAGTCCCTTTCTAGGGTTCCATTACCTCACTAGTACCAACAAACCATGCAGGATTTGGGGATTCTTCCACCAAATTCCATCTCAAGATACTCAAAAGATCAACTAGACTTGCACATACTGCCACATTTGCATCTATCTTCACGACAAATTACATAGCACACCCTGAACCAAACACCTGGCAAAAGGCTCCAAATTATCAATAATAGAGAGAGGCTATGGAAAAGGAGCTTGAGAGCATTGACTAAAATGGAACCTAGACCTTGGTGGATTGTCCATGCCACAAGAAGGTCATTGGGAAGTGGATTTTTAGAACTAAACTGAAAGTTAATGGAAACTTAGGTAAGTATAAGTCTCACCTTGTGGTACAAGGGTTTTGGCAAAAGCAACATATTGAATATGAAGAAAACTTTTCTACTGTGCGGTTGACATCATTCTGTTTATTGGTCACACTAGCCATTCATCACATGCAACAACCAATGCATGGTATGCAAGGTCCAATGTATTCGAGTATGGCTAGAAATATACAAAACCTTATGTATGGCAGCATTGCCTTGATACCTGGGGCTCAAAGTAGCATGTTTGGTACTGCATCTACACCCTCGAATGCTTATGGGGCTCAAGGAATGAATGTTGGTTATGCAAATGCTCCGCTTGGCATTGGTTTTGATGTTAATTCTGTAAATGCACCCTTTTTGCAGCAGCCAGTGTATGACAACTTGACACCCAAAGGGGCAGCAAAAGACTATGATGAGGGTGAAAAAGCAGTGAAGTTTGAGTCCTTCAACAGTGTACAAGATAGGCTGAAAGCTTTGACTTTCATTCAGCAGTTTGATGCAGCCTATTCACGGGGGAACTTCACGGAGTCCTCGAAGATTCGAAAGGCAGCAACTTTCTTGAAAGGGAATGCATTACAATGGTGGTCCACTCTTTTGATGCAAGCTAGAGCACTGTCAATGTGGGTACAATTCAAGCAAATGTTTGCATCGAATTGGTTGACAAATATCTTTGAGGAATGTGTATGAGATCCGCAGCTTCTTGGGTTTATCTTCTTACTACAGGAAGTATGTACACGGGTTTGTTGAAATTTCATCTCCATTGCATGCCTTGCAGAAGAAGAATGTGCTATTTAGACGGATAGCAGTGGAAATTTCAGCATTTGAAAAGTTGAAGAAAAAGATAACTTTAGATCTTATGCTTATGTTGCCCAATCTAAGGAAGTCATTCAAAGTTCAATGTGATGCATGTGGTGACAGCATTGGGGTTGTTCTTATGCAGGATGGCCGAGTTGTGGCTTATGAGAGCCGAATTCTCCATGGTGCAGAAAAGAATTTGCATGTCTACGAGAAAGAGCTCTTGGTTGTAATTCATGCATTGTCTATGTGGAAACATTATTTGTTGGGGGCTGATTTTACAATGCATACAAACGATCAAACTTTGAGGTACTTTCTAATGCAAACAAAGTTGTCAGAGAAGCATATGAAATGGGCAAATTTTCTCTCGAGTCTCTATGTTTCCTTTTCAGATTATACATATTGATGGTAAAAAAGAATGTTGTGGCTGATGCACTGTCACGTAAGCCATAAATTTTAGCCGTCAACATGGTTTATCACACTGAGTTGGATGCCATGAAACAGCAATATGTTGCTGATTCGGACTTTACTAATGTTTATGATCAGCTTTGCAATGGCCAAAGGCAAGGACACTTTGTGCTAAGAGATGGATTTCTGATGATGCATGGACGATTGTGTGTTACAAAGCAGTTAAAGCCTAGAGTTATCACTAAAAGTCATGCTCCTTCGTATGCAGGACACAGAGGTATTGATGCCATGGTCAAGGCAGTGGAGCATTTCTTTTATTAGCCAGCTTTGAGGTATGATGTAGAACAGTTTATTAAGACATACATCGTATGTCAGAAGGTAAAGTGTGACAGGCAAAAGATGCCAAGATTGTTGCAGTCCTTGCCTATTCCAGATAGGCCTTGATAGAGCATTGCAATGGACTTTATTTTTTAGCTTCCAAGGACACCTATAGGAAATGATGGGATATGGACTATCATTTGTAGGTTAGCAAACAAGCCCGTTTCATTCCGGTGAGGAAGAAAATAAAGGCTGATCATATGGCATGATTATTTTTGCAGCACATCTTTAAGTATCATGGTATGCCGTCAGAGTCGATCATTAGTGATTAAGGCCCCCGAATGACCAGTTTATTTTGGAAAGGCTTGTTTGAGAATATGGGTACCACGCTGAAATTCTCATCATCCTTCCATCCACAGACAGATGATCAGTCTGAGGAAACAAATTCTACAATGTTAGATCTTTTGAGGTGCTATATTTCAAACCACAAGACACAATGGGAACAGTATTTGCCCTTGGTTGAGTTTGCTTACAAGAACACAGTGCATAGTTCTATGGGCAAAGCTCCATTTGAGGTGGTTGACGGTGGCAAGAAGGTACCGTCTATTCTGCAAACTAAGAATAAGATCTTTGAGGCTGATCGTTATGTGGAAAACTTGGATGTAGCCTATTCAAAGATAAAATATGCACTTCAAAGATTGCAAGAAAAGCAAAAGAGGGTAACAGATTGCCACAGACATGCTTTGCAATTTACAAAGGGTGATTATGTATTGCTGTGTTTTGAAAAGGCAAGGCTGAAAAAGATGAAAGAAAGAGAAAGATTGTATTTGAAGTTGAGTATGAGATACTATGGGCCCTTCCAGGTGTTGGAGAAGATCAGCGATGTGGCATATCGGCTGAAATTACCTCCACATTAGCGAATACACAATGCCTTTCATGTCAGTTTGTTGAGGCCTTTTCATGGTGATGTGCCAGAGGATATGTCTGCTGAAATTCAACCTGAGGTTGAGGAGTTGGATGAGATTTTGGCACATAAGGAAAAAAAATCAAAGGTAAAGTTTCCAAATTTCAAAATTATTCACCAATGGATGCCAAATGGATGGAAGAGAATGGCTTTGTATATGTAATGTCCTCATTACTTAGTTTATTTTATAAACAATATGCATATACATTCCAAAAATTGATTTATGTTGAAAAAAAAATTACATATTTTTAAAACTAGCTCTAAATATGAAGATAATTGTTATTATTAATGAGGCATTATATGTCAATTCATAAAAGAAAGACTTAGGAAACCCTCCCAAGGACAAGCTTATTAAAACTATGTTTGTAGTATAGAACAATAAAAAGAACTAGCCTAGTGGATAGTCACTTGGCAGTTAAGTGCACTTGGGTGATGACACTGCCAGGATAGGTGACCTCCCGAGAAGATTTTCCTACAAGCTAGTGGGAGCTTATCATACGTAGCCAATGGCGCCAACGAAGCCTTCGCAGCCCGTTGCCAAGTATGCCAAGGTCTATGCCTTGGTCACCGCCTTAGCCGTGAGCCTTGGAGTGACACCGCTCGATGATGCGACGCGCGGTACTCACCTGTATATTCAAAAAAAATTATCTTCGTGCCCCAAAAACAAAGTCTCCTCTCTGACATCATCAATGATATCATCAAAAACACTGAAAGCAAGCGCTCTCTCTTTATCATCGATGATGTCATAAAAAATACAAAGCAAGCATTCTCTCTTTTTATCCCCTTTCCCCCACATTACTATATAAACAGGGATAGAGTGTTAGGTCAAGAACACAACAACAACAACCTGTGCAAATGCCTCTCTATTGTTAATATGACGAAGCTCTACTGCAATCAGCCAAGCCTCTCTCTCTCTCTCTCTCTCTCTCTCTCTTTTTTTTTTTCGTAAAAGGTAATTGTATTAATTACGAAAAAAATACAAGATTACTGGATTACAAGATACATGATGACACTAAGCCATCATGTGAAGAGGTTCTCTCTCTCTTTCTCTCTCTCTTTCTGATTACAAGAGACACGAGGGCCCTAGGCCAACGTGTGGGAAATCCCCGTAGTAATGCACTAAAAAGGTTACACCAATCATGGCAACGACCCAGAGGCAATTGCCATATGCCAAGGATGCAAATCCTCCCGAGGAAGCAAGTCGGAGTGTCGGATGAGATCTAGCTGCCAATGCAAGAGCCCTTTAAGCCTGGCAATATGTCGCGGTACATTAGAGGCCGAATCAAAGAGAAAAGCATTGCGCGTGGTCCAAATGTGCCAGCATCCCCAGTATCTGAAAAAGTGAAATAAGATCTTCATATGCAATTGTGGCGGTGTGGGATACTTCGGGCGCACAAAAACCCAGTCGAAAGGAGTTAGTGAGGACCCCACCACAGCGCGCCAAATGTGCGACAAGAGTGACCAGATATTCTTGGCGAGCGGGCAAGAAAGAAAACGATGTCGGGCCGATTCCGCCGGTGTGGTACAGAAGAAACAATTGCCATTCGAGATGCGACGCTTGGCAAGGGCCGAGGCAAGAGGAAGACCACCAATCATTACCCGCCAAAGAAAGACCTTGCATTTGAAAGGTGCCTTATTCAGCCAGCCCTCCATCAGCGTTGTCTGCCACCATGACAGCGATTTCCGCAGTCCCCAAACAGTATTAGCTTTCTCACCCAGCCTCTCTCTCTCTCTCTCTCTCTCTTCTTTTTTTTTCGTAAAAGGTAATTGTATTAATTACGAAAAGCACAAGATTACTGGATTACAAGATACATGACGACAATCTAAGTCATCATGTGAAGAGATTCTAAGAACTACAAGTTACAACGTCATGGCAAAGATGCAGCGGAAATTGCCCTATGCCAGGGACGTAAGTCCTCCCTAGAGAGCAAATCAGAATCCCGGAGAAGATCCAACTGCCAATACAAGAGGCCCTTAACCCTCGCAATATGCCGCTGAATATCATAGGCGGAGTCAAAAAGAAAAGCATTCCGAACGGTCCAGTTATGCCAGCAGCCCCAATATCGAAGAAAATGATACACGAGCTTCATATGTGGCTGTGCAGGCGCGGGGTATTTGGGCTGCCCGAAAACCCAATCAAAGGGGCGCAGGGTGAAACCAACCACTCCTTGCCAAACAGCCGACAAAAAGAACCAGACTTTCTTTGAGATGGGGCAAGAAATAAATCGGTGGCGGGCGGATTCCACAGCAGTGGTGCAAAAGAAACAGTGGCCATTGGAGATTCGTCGCTTGGAGAGAGCCGAAGCAAGCAGAAGACCACCAATCATCATTCTCCAAAGAAAAACTTTACATTTGAAGGGTGTCTTGTTCAACCAGCCCGCCATCACAGTTTCCCTCCACCATGACCGGGATTTACGTAATCCCCATAAAGCATTCACTTTGGTGACGAGCCATTGACGATCTTTAATCAGAATATGATACACTTGGTTAGCAGAAGCTTTGCTTAAAGTCAGCCGGCCTTGTAGGTCCCAATCCTGCCAGGGATGATCCGAAGCAAGGGTAGGAAAGGGTTGTCTGCTCTGGAGCACCCTCAAAAGCTGTTCCCATAAAGGCCTGTATCCACGAGGGATCCTAAAAAGCCTCCTGGCTGTACGAAAAGATATAAGCACATTGCGACTGGCAAGGGTGGCATCCGCCACTGAAGACAAACCCAAACGGGCCATCCGGTTGAATTGTGGTCTGAGGTCCTGTTTACCTTCCCAAGCAAGTAAACGCGAGACTGCCAGCAACTCCAATTGAAAAGAGTTAGTAGCTAAGCGATCCTCCGCTGGGTGCCACTGAGCCTTCTGGAGGACGTGTTTCCAGGAAGACACCAAATGAGTGAGCAACGACGAAGAAGAACTGGAGAACCGCGAATCAGCATTAAGAACATGCCACCAAGAACTCCGGATCTGGGTATTGCCATGTTGAAGCCCCTGGCCCTCAAGGAAATAACGGGCTATATCAACCCATGGATGATGATCCGAGCACATGGCGCGGAAAAGCGACCAACGGAGTGCCTGCATGTGAGTGTGGGCATCTAAAATAGCTCCGCCACCCATGCGTTTGGGGGTGCATGCATGCGACCACGAGATCCAGGAAATACCTGCATGCAATGAG
Source organism: Lygodium microphyllum (assembly GCF_053477565.2). NCBI lineage: Eukaryota > Viridiplantae > Streptophyta > Polypodiopsida > Schizaeales > Lygodiaceae > Lygodium > Lygodium microphyllum. The sequence continues at coordinate 131,490,565 of NC_141153.1, read as the reverse complement.
TCTTTCTTCCATAGCATGAAACGAATAGACTGCGTAACAGCATTGAGAGTCGTAGTAGTCCAGGGCAACAATGGCAAGAAATATGTGAGCATTGGCAACATGATAGTCTGGGCCACTTTGAGGCGGACATGGAAAGGCCAGGCTTGAGATTTCCAATACATAAACTTAGCCACCATTTTCTATGAAATCCACTGGAGTAGCTGCTTAGGGGGAACATCAACGCCCAAAGGATACCCAAGGTGCCTGACAATGGAGCCACAAGGAACAACCAGACCCTGCCAATCCAAGGACTGCAAATCCGACTCCGTGCAGCTGAGAATGGCTGATTTGAGGCCATTGATGCGAAGGCCGGACGCCTGACCAAAGAGGCTCCAGACATCCAATGCTCTTCGAAGGTTATCCCTATCCGCACGCAAAATCATAAAAGTATCATCCGCCAGGGATTGGGTAATGAAGTGCTGTCCTGTAGGAAGCGACAGTCCAGCCAACTGAGAAGAGGCTGCCATATGAGATAACATCGAAAGAACTGGATGTGTTGCAAGGGCAAAAAATAGAGGGCTCAAGGGGCACCCTTGTCTGACAGAGCGGGCAAGGACAAATGGCTCAGTAACACCTCCGTTCAGCATGACCCGCGAAGACGCTGCAGCGCTAATAGTGTATATGAGGCGAGACACCCGCGGACCAAAGCCCATAGCAGACATAAGTTCAGCAACGAAAGACCAGTCTAGATAGTCAAAAGCCTTTTCCAGGTCCAGTTGAATCAGTACGACCTCCTGATTGGAATGTCTGGCATAATCAATTGCCAGTTGAGCATTCAATACATTGTGTAGGATATTTCGGCCCTTAATAAAACCATATTGTAGAGGGTGCACAATGGCCGGGAGATGCTTATGGAGCCGATTCGCCATTACTTTGGAGAAGATTTTGTACATTGAACCCATCAAAGAAATTGGGCGCCACTGTGTCAACTTAGATGGGGAAGGAGCTTTTGGAAGCAGTTTAATGAGGCCTTCCTTCCATGAGGAGGGCATGATCCCCGTTTCCCACACCTGCTGAAACAAGGCCTGCAATGGTTTCACCAGTTGGGTAGCAAAAGCTTCAAAGAACTCGTTAGTGAGACCATCCCACCCCGGGCTTTTATCCTTAGGCAAGTGTAACAAGACGTCCATAACCTCTGCCTCACAAATATCGGACTCCATAGTAGTTTGCATGTCCTGCGGAAGCTGATTGCGGACCTGGTCATAAAAAGCCGAACGGGCCTGAGTAGTTTGGGCCGAAGGTGGAGGGATGGAACCAAGAAGGTCACGGAAATAATTCCTGCACATATGCACAATAGTCTGTGGATCCAGGATAATGTGGCCTTCTGCATCCTCGAGTCTGGTCATATTTTCTCGAGCAGGAGAGGCATGGAGAGCTCGAAAGAACTTATGGGTCTGACATGCACTGTCTTGCAACGTTTCCGTCAGATGTTGCAGTTTGGCCTGCTGATATGATTTCAACTGGAATGCTTTAATAAGATCAGCCACCCGCATGTCCAGTGCGAGCAGAAATGCATCATCCGGAGTGTCCACCAGCAGAGAACGAACCAAAGCCAACAGATCCTCCGCTGCCTTGCGACGCTGCCGACAAAGCGAGGCATGATAAATTCCATACTGCCGAGCGACCCGCTGCACATTAGAGAGCAATTTTTCAAAAGATGCAGTGCCCAGAGAAGAGAAATCCAAAACGAATCTGTCAATCAATTGCTGCATATAGCCCTGAAAGGGTGCATGCTTCAGGTAAGATGAGTTAAAGCGCAAAGGGAGTCGGTCCAGAAATCGCTTGAAAGGTGCAATTGGTTGTGCAAGCAGCTCAAGCTGCAGCGGGAAATGGTCTGACAAAGCATATTGCTGCAACACTTTGATGTCGAGCATCTCGGGAAGAAAATCATCATTCTGCATGATATACATACGATCCAGTCGCGACCATGTTGTCGCATACTGGGCCGAATGAAAAGTAAACCCTGTAGAAGACGGGTATAGCCAGAACCAGAGATCTTGCTTAAGAACAGCAAGAGCCAACTCATGCCACATACGACTTTCGGGCGCGTCCATTACCGAATGCTCCGATGTGAACTGGGAAGAATCCACACACATATTAAAATCCCCCATGAAGAAGCCGCGTCTGCCAAGTGACAAGGAGGTCTGCAAAGTTTGCCAAAGCTCCCGACGAGATGACGAATCATTCGGAGCATAGAGGCCAAGTAACCATAAGATTTCCCCTTCGAATAAAATTTCAATCACCAAAAAGCGGCCATGAACATCATTTTTAATAAGCATAGGCTGATATTTGGCATGTACAATCATGAGCACTCCCGAATAATGCATGGCCTGTGTCCCTGCATAGAACAGTCGAAAGCCATTGCAATCCACTACTTTTCCGGCTTCACCGTGACTCTTGTGCTCAACAGCGCACAGGACATCCCACTGATTTTCATGCAATACTGTCCACATGGCATGTTGCTTGTGGCGAGAACAAATTCCTCTCACATTCCACGTGGCGATTTTCATGTGTAGTTAAAACCAAATCAGGTACGAGGCACAGCTTGCCTTGATTTGACTTTGTCAGCAAGAATGTCCAGGACTCCCTCGTCCAAGAAATCCGCCAACACAGCAAAAGAGTTCTGAGGACCAGATTTGGAAGTAGATGGCATATCTGCTGGCTTGGGGTTGAGTCGGGGGTAATGACGGTCCCACGGGGTAATGACATTACCTCTGGTATCAAATGCCAGCTTAGCAGGGGGACCCTTTGGACGATCTGAATACATTTTTCTGGTGGGCTGATGACGGGGGACAGAGGAAACCATAACCGGAGCAGCGCGCTCGGAAGACAACATTTCCTTCCTGCGCATATATGTACGCGTGGAATCTTGTGAGGGAGTAGGCACAGTATTTTCCATGCCAGCAACAACCCTGTTGCCTTTTTTTGCACGTACTTCCACCCAATCAGTGGCGCGGGAATCCGGACCCGAAACCTGTTGTTTACCTTTGGCCAGAACTTGGTGCTGGTGGATAGCATCCAGCGACGGGGCATCACACACCATATCTTCCGTGGGCGGCGCAGCATGGCCAACATCGGAGGTGTGTTGCTGCTGTGGGCATTCAGCCATAAAATGCCCCAACTGTCCACAGGAAAAGCAATGCCCTGCAAAATTTCCCCATTTCAATCGAAAGTGCAACGGATGCATGCCCGAGCAGTTGAGGCGCAACCAAGCAGGCCTTTTTCTTGCAGTGTCCCATAGCATACACAAGCGGTTGCGATTCACTGCCCGGAGACTGGGAGAGACGAGAACAGTGCCCACCGCGGCCATAGCATCCTTCAACAGTGGCCAATAAACAGCCGGGCAATTTTCCACTTCGACCCACACAGGGCATTCACGTTGCAGCAGACGCTGAAAATCTGCCATTGGGCGCCATGGAACCACGTGAACCAACCGGCGTTCAAAAAATAAAGGCAGTTTAGACAGGAGAGCAGCACGGTGCGTCTCTGATTTCAACAAAACCTCAAAAAACCCCCGGGAGCCAACAAAAATCTCTTCAACACATTCCCCTTGTAGCAGACTGTGCAGCCACTGGCGAATACGAGAAAGCAGCGGGATTCGACCAGTGAAGAAGAGTATCACCGCGCGATCATAAAATACTGAAAAGGAGCGTAGGACAGTTTTTGGGTCGACGGTGGCGTCCAGAACATCTTCAGGTGCGGAGTCGGAAAAGGCTTCCTGATTATGTTGAACATAATCGCCAAGCAACGTGTTGGCAAATTCCAGCAAATGCTCCCAGTCAACATCCTGGGAGTCCACAGGATCCGAAGCAACCTGAGCATAGGAACGATCCTGAGGAACGCCTATCTCTTCCGAAGTATGCTTTGTACGTTTGCCCGCAGGCTGAATGTCGGGAGGAGGGGGCATCTCTTCGTTGCACGGAACCATGTCCTCAGGTTCCTCGGCATCAAAATCCGGGCCAAGTGCTGCCACTGTTTGGTCTATGAAATCCAGATCCAAACCAGCCATCGTGTGACAATTTGATCTTGAAGGAGGACTGACCCTGTCTCTCTCCCGCTCTCTCTCTCGCCCGCTGGTCTGGACAGAGGCGCTGTCCCGGGGTGTACTCTGCAAAGACCGCTAATAAAAGCTGAGCTGTACCTGTCACCTTGCAGGGGCAGAAGGGCGAAACAGAGCCTGTCGGTCGCAACGGCAGGACAGGACAGGCTGAGGTGCCGGGCAGGGATCCGTCAGGTCAAGGGACAGGGCGGCAAGGGCGGCCGTGGACAGGGTGTATGAAGCCGAGCATCAGAGGCGGCTACAGACAGGGCGCCAGGCGAAGAAAGCGTGGGCGGCGGCAGGCGTAGGGCGTCAGGAACCAGGCGCGAGGGGGGTCGTCGGCGGCGCAAGGAGCAGGCAGGACGAAGGTCTGGGCTGAACGGAACTGCAGGCGGCGACGGGACTGAGGAGGCGCAGATACGCGGCGAGCAGCAACGGACCGGCAGGTGGGCGACGTCACGTCGGGCAGCTGTCGAGCAGAAGCGAGCGCGCGAGGAAGAGGGGGCTTCACTCCGCGTCAGCGCAGGCGACGCGAGGGCGTGCAGGGCCAGGCGAGGGCAAGGCGGCACGACGCAGTCTCGCCATCTCCCGCCATCGCGCTCTCTCTCTCTCTCTCTCTCTCTCTCTCTCTCTCTCTCTCTCTCTCTCTCTCTCTCTCTCTCTCTCTCTCTCTCTCTCTCTCTCTCTCTCTCTCTCTCCACACCTACGCAGAAGCGCTACTCAAATCCATCAAGCTTCTTCCAGGGCTTCCAAGAGACACCGAGATGCTGAGCGAGATCATGCTCACAAAGCTCCCCAACACGAGAAAGTAACGCTGCTAAGGGAACTCAACACGAAGCTGAAGCACAAGCGTAAGTTACCCCCAAATCCATTCAACCCGAAGGACCGGTTACTCCACAACAAACAGAGGTTGCGGCTATAACCCGTAATCACGATGGATGGCCGAACGGAGATAATCAGGTTTAGTACATAAGAAAATGATTACTTTTAAGCTATTAACTCTACAACTTCCTAATGAGGGATAAGTTAGTCTGTTACATACATTACAATCAGTTAGAACGCACTTAAACCTACAAAACCATGTTAGTATTATCAATTTCTTTTTAGGAAGGAGCACAGGAATTGATCAAGGAGATAGATTCTATGCATTGCATACATTGACAAGTGTGTTAAAAATGTTTTATGGTTATGACTGCTTTTGGATTTGTGAATGATGAATTATATTTATGGCTCTTATGATTCTGTGCTTGCACAGACGGACGAGTTGTGGATTGTGGTGGTTTGGGATGTTAAGATTCCCAACCCAACGCTCCCTAACACTTTGCAGAGTGTGAAAAAACTCACCTGCGAGTAAAGGTCCTACGCTCCCGAGGAAAATAGGTGTTTTTGGTTTTTGATCACTCGAGCACCTGAGAGGGCAAAGGGCCGAGTGATAAGTGCCCCTATTATGTAAGACGGCTCTTGAGGCTCAGGGAAGTTTAGAGGGGCTCTGAGCTAGTAAATTCCCTGTTGACCGCAAATGGAGTGCGATCACATAAAGCCCCATCCCGAGGGATTGAAAGATTCTATTCTAGGCCGGACAGTGTCTTTCTGCGGAAAGACAGATTTTGTACCACTCTACAAAGTGATGGTTCTAGATGTTACTATGAAATAAAGTATCTAATTTCCAAATTATTTGTTATGTGCTAAAGATTGAGTTTAACGAACCCAGTTTAATAGAGTAATAAAAGGAAGCTGATTTTATATGTCCAAACAGCGTGGTAGCATGCTTTGCTAATTAGAAAACTAAGCAAACCCCATCGAGGAAAGTGGGAGACTTCAATCCTGACGATCGAACGCCTATGGCTGGGTGGACCCAATAAGTCGGGTAACTTTCCAACACTAAATAGAGCTGATTAAATCGTGACCCTCCCAATACCTGTAGGATTAGTTACCAGGTTTAACACTGTTTTAGGGGGCCGGAGCTAAGATTTTACCTTATTGGTAGAGGGATCGAGTTACACTCTCCCCCATCTCTCACTCTCTTTGAACCAAGTGCGGTGTTAACCTCACTCCTACCTTTGATCAATCACAAAGTGGTCTTTCTTAGGTGGGCATTAGATTACTGTTAGGAGCGACTTGTCCAGAAGGCGGAATGGTGATGTGCATGGACATCGCCTCTGCAAAGAGTAGGAACAGGTACAGGGCCAAGGGCTAGTCCTACTGGACTGATCTCTCTAGCCAAAACTCCTCCCCTCGCCTACCGCCTAAGAGAACCCTGGATCAATCTCCCCTTTGGGGAGAAGACTAATAAGGCCTGCCGAAAAACTCCCTGGCATCTATCGTCCTGAAGTGAAATCTCCTGGAAGGCCATCAATAGGGGGTCCTTCACCACCTCCCAGTAGGTGGTGAAGAGGGCCTTAGAGAGGCCATCCTCTCCCGGGCATTTCTGCCCATCTTGTGTGTGGAAAGCCGCCTCTAATTCCTTCTCTGTGAAGGTGGCTAGAAGAGAGTGCCCCATCTCCTCTGTGACAGGGGACGGGATGTGATCCCAAACCTGCTGTCTGCAACGCTATCCTCTGGCTAAGGTTCTCTCCTGTTGGAAAAAGCGTCTATAATGGTCGATGGCAATCTCCATCACCTCGTCTGGGCTAGAACGAATCCTCCCATACTAATCCTGAAGGTTGTGTATCTACTCTCCTGAGGTACGAGGCTGGTGTGCCTGAAAGAACTCCGTGCACATTGTATCCCCCTTCCGTGCCCAGAAGGCTGCTGAGATGCAGATCCTCCCATACTAATCCTAAAGGCTACGTGCCTGCTCTCCTGAGGTGTGGGGCTGGTGTGCCTGAAAGAACTCCCTACACATCGTGTCCCCCTTCCATGCCCAGAAGGCTGCTGAGGTACGGAATGAGAACACCGAGCGCCTGTCCTCTAGGCCGGCGATGACTGCTCGTGCGCGCACCTTCTATGTGTGGAAAATGGAATCTCCTGGTGTCTCCTGTAATAATCTCTGCGTAGTTGCTAGGTCCCGCCGGAGTGCTCTCTCCTCCCAGCACTGTTGTCTGGCCTGTAGGGCTGCCTCCTGGCAGATACTGCTCGACGCGGCTAGGACCTCTACAACCTCCTCTGCGATCTGGTCCCTTCTGCTCCACTCCCTAGTTCAAATATGCTCAATTGTCAGGAGAACCGAGTAGTGATCGGACAGAGTGGTGCCAACCAACTTCCCTATCTGGCCTCCGCGAGAGCATCCCCACTCTTCCACATAAAACCTATCCAACTGCTCTAGCAAGACTATACCTAGCCATCTGTATCCCCACGAGAAGTCCAACGACCTTTTCCTCCTGTGGAAAGCTGAGTCTCTCTAAGCATCGCGAGCTCCTACTGCCAGTAGGAAGACTCCCATGCCTCCTACTCCCCAGCCATGCCCTGGTAGTTTCTGCCTCTACCCTGCTGGTCCTCTAAGGCCTCCAGGTTGTTGAAGTCTCCTCCAACAATCCAGGAGTCCACCTCTGGGAGTCCGGATGCAATCTACACCCAGAACCTGCTGCGTGCCCTGACCTCAGTGAGAGCATAGACATTGAGGATTCCGATGCACGAGTCCCCAATATCCAACCTGACCCATAGAACCCTCCCTGCCACAATCGCCCCATGATCACGTACGCAGGCAATAAGACTGGGGCCAATAGAGGTGCATACGCCTCCACTCCTGTTGTGGGCACTGATGGCATACTCCCAGTAGGTGTGTGACCTAGTTGGGAAACCTTCTCTACTACCTGATGGGCCTAGGCGGAGGTGAGCTTGTGCTTCTGCAAAAGCAGGATGTCTATCCGTCCCGCAAGGGCGGCTGCAACTCCTGCCGAACAATCAACTTCATGGAATCCACGTGTCCCATTGTAGTGGAGACTATTCACATTCTAGGATGCCAGGTGTAAGCTCATGGGGAAACCTGTGACCGACCGAACAGGCATCCGTACAATGTGGAAGCTGTTGATGAGGATGAAGAACTATGGGGCATACAAGTACGCTTTGCCGCAGGCCTGGACAGTGGACTCCAACCCCCCATAGTAGCCCTCGGGCGGGACCATGGGGGTGATAGATGCTCCAAGTAGTACTACCAATGCATCTATCAACCATGCTAAGAGTCATGACTCTGTACACTCGTAGAAACAAGCCGCCTGTGCCAGGGGCCACTCAATCATATCCATCGGAGCTCTCCACTGTGGAGGGGCTCGAAAGATAATGCTTAAGTGTGGGACCTTGGCACTAGCCCACCAGTTAATGTCCATCATGCAACCTGGCCATTGCTGTGCAAACAGTGCTAGTCCTTTTTCTCCCATCCACTGGGAGATGTGGTCCGCCACCTGACTCTTCACCTCCTCCTCTATCTGTGTCATCCTCCAATCCCTTGAGTGAGAGGACTAAAAAAAAAAGGCATAGTTTGGTCCATCCAATGATACTAGTAGATGGACCTTGCCCCTCCTTGACTTATGCACCACAAAGATCCCCACCTCTAGAGGTAGTGGGAACTCTCCGCACTCCGCAACTCTCAAGTAAAACCACGGGCCACTGCGGAAGAACTCCTGTGGTAACAGTTGCACCTGTCTCGAGAAGGTGTGACGGGCGGCAAGGGCAGATAAGCTGGTGGCTGTGTGGGGGGGGGCAGGATTGTTGGTGTGAGGATGTAGACATTGTTAGACAGTCATTTCCTGGACAGTTGGTGGACAACAAGTTTCACGTCAGCAGTACGGCAGGACACGTCAGCAATACGACAGGATGCCACGTGGCACTGGTACAGTCGGCTAGATTTACTGCAATCGACTGCATTTAATGCAATCGACCTGCTGCAATTATTTCCTATTTTTCAGCTATTTAAAGCCGGTTTTGTGGCACACTTCAGTATTCATTATTCAGATTCTGATCTTGAGATCTGTTGGCTGAGACAGACTGTGCTCGAGCTGACGGAGATCGAGGTCATCAAGTCGGAGACATACGAGATATTTCCTCTGTCCCCTTGTGTATTTCTGCACTCTTATAAAGCATATTACACCGCAGATTTTCTGCGTTTACACCGTCTCCTTTTCTCTCTCTCTCTCTCTCTTCTCTCTATGTTCACTCTCTCTCAGTCTTTGTCCTACGCTTCCACATCGCTGCACTCTGACAGACCTGTGGCTCATCACCTCCTATGGGAAGGGAGGGGGGGCGGGCGGGGGGGGGGGGGGGGGGGGGGGGGGCGGCGGCTACCAGGTGCGGATCAAGGGGGGTGCTTGGCAGGGAAGGTGGTGGGGGGGGAAGAGGATCGAGGGATGGTGGAGTGATCGGAGGCACGTGGTGAGTGTGGGGGAGGGCTAGTGGCCCTGGAAGGGGGGGGGGGGGGGGGGGGGGGGGGGGGGGCTGGCTATGGGCCAGGGTCAATGGGAGATCCATGGGAGGTGGGGGGGGTGGGTGTGGGGGCTATGGGATCTCAGGTGAGGTAGTCTGTGGCACGGGTGGTGCACGTGGAGGACTGCGGTCATGTCAGGTGGGGCAGGCAAGGGGAGCCGCGGAGCGCTCTGCCGGGAGGGCATCGCTCGCCCTCCTGCTTCTTGCTGACGAGGCTGTGTCTGAGAAGCTGGCCGTGGCTCCCCCCTGCCGCCTCCCTCTCTGTCGTATCTGAACCCATGTGAAGCCATTAGCGTCCACTTGCGGGCCTGTCGGCAAAGCTGCCTTGGCTTTGAACGTGTGCAATCTGTTGCTTGGTGCCCAAAGTCATGGCAGCGCACGCACAACCCTGGTTGCCGAGTCACAATGACCTGCTGCCTAAAGGAGTGACCTCCTGTCTCAATCTCTAGGAACTTGGGTATACTCTTTGTGTCTTTCACGGCCACTCGTACCTTTGGGACTCCTGCAGCTATCACTGCATCCGCGAAGGAAGCAGAAAGAACTGCGCCAAAGAGCCATCCAAAGTCCTCCACTAACTAGCGGTACTTTACCGCCAATCCGGGGAAACGTTAGGTGACTGGATGTCTGAGAAATCTATTATGGAGCACAAATGTCTCCACTGTGAAGCTACTATACCAGGGAACCATGTAAATGACCCCCTTTGTGGAGGCATAGGGCGAGCTCTCCACTAACTCACGAGCTGCGTCCACAAAGGTGAGTCGAGAACCATGAAGATCCCTTGGCCCATGAGGACTGCCTCCACAATCTGCGTTGTGCCAATGCGAAATGTGGAGTGGAGCCAATCCCGCAACTGGGCCCTCGATGGGGAGTGTCCAACGACCTGACTAAAGATCGATGTTTCTTTCAACTCCAACTCTGTGGCACGGACGGCTAAGAGTTATTCCTCAGAGAGGATGATGCGCAAGGTATTTGACTAGGGGGCACTCACAGAATGCGCTAGCGTCTAACCAGCAGAGGTTTCCATTGCGCATCCCTGCTGAGAGTTACTGTTTTCAAATCAGGTGGTGTGAGTACCTGGCCGGGGCCTCAAGGCAGAGGGGGCAGGGCGGGGGGGGGGGGAGATCGGGCACAGGCGACAATTCAGGCGGAGGCAGGGGGCAGCTTCTCGACGCGATGGCACCAGTCCTTTGGATTAGCAACATCAATAGATCCTTTGATCTGAATGTCAACATCTTTGTTGTCTTCGTGTCTTGTAGTTTCCCCTTCAAGACTCCTAAATATGGAAAACAGCCCTTGTGATGATATCAGTTTTGATCCCTCAAAAACAAATGGTCACCCACTGTTTCTGATTCTCTCCAAGTCTCTGTATACTATCTCATGGACCTTTCCAAAAAATGTAAGCAGTAGCTACAGCCAGCCTTTGGGATCCATCCGTCACCCTGTTTGTTGCGTCAGTGCCTTCCAATTGTTAGATATGATCAATGCCCCACCCTCATTAGGTGCTACCAATGATCCATGGTGCTCAAAGTTGTAAGGTCCCCATTATGAGGAGAAGCCAAATGTGAGGCCGGACATTGGTTGAGTCCTGACTTGTATATCAGATGAGGTCTATGTGACCGGATGGCAAAAAGGTGACTGTTGTGGGTCTAATCTTTGGGTTAGACGGAGTGGTTAAGATGGTAGCAACTCGAGGCACATTGCATTGAGTTACGTGGTAAGGGAGTTAAAAGGGGCTCCTATTGTGGGGTCCGGGGGCCGCGGAAGCGGCCCCTGGCTGGGGGGTTCCAGGGGGGCCAGCGGCCCCCCTGGCGGGGGTCTGGGGGCAGCGCCCCCGGCCCGATGGTAAAGGGAATATTCCCTGGCCGACTAGTGGAGGCTCATATGGTAGGTCGGTCAGTAGGCCGACCTAACGACCTTCGCGGGCTATAAAAGCTAAACCCCTTTCGCAGCCATCACTCACTCATCTTTCACCCAGTCAGAGTTGTTGTTCCAGCTAGCCTTAAACTCACCTATCTTCTGTCTAGATCGCCATCTAAGCTTCACACAGTGGAAGCGCACGGGTGGACAGAGCCATCTTTGTATCAGTTGTTTGAAGTTAAAGAATTTACTGATTCTCCTCTTATCTGTTGTGTACTCTCTATCTCTTTCTCAGATTCTGTTCGCTGCGCCGTGTAATATTTTACATGATATCAGAGCCCAGGGGGCTCTAGAGATCGGAGAGCGTGCAAGAGGCAAAGGCTTCAACAGCAAAGAGAAACGATGTCGACTCCGGAAAGCAGTTCTGGCGCATCAGGAAGCGGTGCAGGAGGTGGTGCTGCTGTACCGGCTATTCAAACACTGAGGATTCGTCCACCAACCTTCAGCGAAGGCAAGTTAGATGGTACAAACTATACCTTGTGGAAGTTCAAAATTACAACTATCCTTGATTCTTATGAGCTTTTGGAGACTGTGCTGGGGACTGACGCAAAACCACAGCCTACCCCCGACCCATCAAATCCTAGTGTGATGATTCCTCCGAATGCAGATCTTCTACGAGCTTGGAAACGAAGGAATGCAGATGCATTGTGTGCCTTAGTTACAAGCTGTTCTGACAGTGTTTTGACTCTGATTCAGCATACAACCAAAGCCTCAGAGGCTTGGAATGTACTAAGGAGTCAGTATGAAACACGAAACCAAACAAGGATTCAAAACTTGGAGAATCAACTAGCAGCGGAGAAGTTTGCTGAAGGAGAGACAGTTGAAGCATTCATCACTCGGATTAAGAATCTACGCGACCAGATGGCTGGCGCTGGGATACAAAAGACTAGCGAAGAGCTAGCTCGGAGGTGTCTTCGGATTTGTCCACAAAAGTTTGATGGACTAGTAACTGCCCTTAATACTCAGGTGAGACCTCAAGCTTTAACTTTTGAGAAGTTTTGTGCATTATTAATGGAGGAGGAGTTGAGGCTGAAAGCCCGAGAAGGAAGCGACAATGGAGATGCTGCATTCTCTGCCAATGCAAAAGGCAAAGGTGTTTCCTCCACCAAAAATGATGGTGACAAAAAGAAGAAGGGCGGCAAGAAGAAGTTTCAAGGAGAGTGCTTCTACTGTAAGAAGAAAGGACATGCAATTGCAGATTGTCGTGTCAAGAAGGCAGATGAAAAGAATGGTACCCTTAAAAGTAAAGGAAAAGAGACGGTCAATACGGCCGAAGCAGAGTTGGAATTATTCATGGCGACCATTGAGGAAGTGTGCTCCTCGGCGCAAGAAGAATCTACCACTGACTCTTGGGTGTTGGATAGTGGGGCCTCCCGTCACATGACCAACAAGAAAGGTCTATACAGTTCTATGCAGCCTCTACAAGAATCCATCACTGTGACGGTTGGAAATGATGCTAAATGCCCTGCTGCGGGCACAGGTACTATTTCTTTTGTTGCTGCAAATGGTGAAGTCAAAAAGCTTTCAAATGTGTTGTATGTTCCCGAAATCAGGAGAAATCTCTTATCAGTTGCTGCCATAACTGATCTTGGTCATGAAGTGAGGTTGAAGAAGACAGGTGCAGAAATTATTAATAGTGCTGGCACAATTGTTGGCAAAGGAGAAAAAAGGAACAACCTGTATGAGCTAAGTGCTCTTACAGCCACCGCTGGAGTGGGCACAAGTAAGCTTTGGCATGAAAGGTTTGGACACATCGGATTTGCAGTATTGAAGGAGATGCAAAAGCAAGGTATGGTTGCTCACCTACCTACAATAACTGAATTGAAGGAACCATGTGAAGCTTGTATGATGGGCAAGCAACAAAGAAAGGCATTTCCACAAGAAAGCAAGAATAGAACACAGGCTCCTCTAGAGTTGGTGCATGCTGACTTGTGTGGTAAGATGCCTACACAGGCCTTGGGGGGATCTTCTTATTTTATGTTGATTGTCGACGACTACAGTAGGAAGATGTGGGTGTACTTCCTTCGTGATAAGGCTCAAGCTTTTGGTAAGTTTAAAGAATGGCTAATACTTGTTGAGAATGAAACAGGGAAAAGTGTGAAGAAATTTAGAACAGATGGTGGTGGTGAGTTCAACTCAAAGGAGTTTGAAGGCTTTTGCAAGAGCAAAGGGATCAAGCGTCAATTGACGACGCCTCACACACCTCAGCAGAACGGTGTTGTGGAACGCAGGAACCGCACCATTGTGGAGATGGCAAGATGCATGCTAAAGGGCAAGGGATTGCCTAACCATTTTTGGGCTGAAGCTGTTAATACTGCAGTCTACATTCTAAATCGGAGCTATACAAAGGCTCTCAAGGGAAAAACACCTCATGAGGCTTACACTGGTAAGAAACCATCTGTCTCACATTTCAGAATTTTTGGATGTGAATGTTATGCACATGTTCCAGATGAGAAGAGAAACAAGTTACAACCAAAAAGCAGAAAATGTATCTTCTTGGGTTATAGTGATGACCAGAAGGCTTACAAATTATATGACCAAGAGGCAAAGAAGATCATCGCGAGCCGTGATGTGGTGTTCAAGGAGGAGCCGCATACAGTGGAGGAGGAGAAGGCAAGTTCTTTCACTTTATCATCAAGCGAAGAAGTAGTCCACTATGAACCTGTCCCGAGAGCTATCCCTATCCTTAAGGAGGAGGAAGCATCATCTTCAGATGATGAGAAAAAAGTTCACCAACCTGACATCACCCCACCGGAAAAGCCATTGCCGCGCTAGGTGAAGCAGCTCTATGACCACAATAATCCTATGCCTGCATCTGTTGAGGAGAAGGCAGACGGACCAAGGAGGTCTCAGAGAATAGAGGAGCAAAGGAGGGCTTCTGCTCACATAGTCAATATGGCCTTGATGGTTGAGATTATGAGAGAAGTAAAGGAGCCAACTGACTTAGAAGAAGCACTTGCAGATCCATCATGGAAGGCTGCTATGCAGACAGAGTATGACAGCATAATGAAGAATGACACTTGGGAGCTAGTGGATCGACCAGCAAAGCGGAAGGTTATTGGCACCAAGTGGATCTGGAAGGTGAAGTACAAGGCTGATGGTACCTTAGAAAAGTACAAAGCTAGACTGGTTGCCCAAGGATTTTCACAAGTTGAAGGGTTTGATTTTCAAGAGTCATTTACCCCAACTGCCAGAATGACCACTATTCGCACAGTACTTGCAGTGGCTGCCCACAAGAAGTGGCCAGTGTACCAAATGGATGTTAAGTCAGCGTTCTTAAATGGTGACCTCAAGGAGGAGGTGTACGTGGCTCAGCCACCAGGGTTTGAGGCCCCCCATTCTGAGAACAAAGTGTGTAAACTGAAGAAGGCATTGTATGGGCTGAAACAAGCCCCCAGAGCATGGTACCAGCGGATAGATAGGTTCTTTTTAAACCTAAACTTCAAAAGATGTGCCTCAGATGCTAACTTGTATGTTTACAGGGATGGTAAAAAGTCTGTAGTGATTGTCCTATATGTGGACGATCTTCTTATTACAAGTGACTATGAAGATATGATCAACCAAACTCGAAAGGCTTTGAGTTCTGAGTTTGAAATGACAGACTTGGGCTTGCTACACTATTGTTTGGGGATTAAAGTCTGGCAAGAACCAGAAAAGATCTTCATCTCTCAGAAGAAGTATGCATGGGAGATCTTGAAGGCATTTGGCATGACCGAGTGCAAGGAGATAGCTACACCTATGGAGGTGAATGCAAAGTTATCCGTCGAGGATACATCAGCACTAGCAGACATTGGGAGGTATAGGAGGTTGGTCGGCAGTCTGATCTACTTGTGTAACACCAGACCGGATATCAGTTTTGCTGTTGGTGTTTTGAGCAGGTTCTCAAACAAACCTCATGAGAGTCATTGGAAGGCTGGGATGCGGGTGCTCGGATACTTGAAGAAAACTCTTGACTATGGTATCACATACAGTTTCGGAACTTCTCTTGTGGGGAACTGTGACTCAAATTGGGCAGGAGACATTGATTCCAGGAAGTCAGTTTCTAGTTATTGTTTCTCTTTGGGTTCAGGAATTTTCTCTTGGATTAGTAAGAAGCAACCAACAGTGGCATTGTCTTCTACCGAAGCAGAGTACAAGGCAGCTTGTTTTGCTGCATGTGAGGCCGTATGGTTGAGAAGGATTCTATGGCATATGGGAGTGCAGGATGAAGAACCAACTGTGCTGAGAAGTGACAATCAGAGTTGCATCGCCATTGCCAAAAATCCAGTGTTTCATGCACGCACCAAACATATAGAGATCCAGTATCACTATGTGCGTGATTTGATGGAGGATGGGATAGTGGAATTGGTCTACTGTCCAACAGAAGGGAATGGAGCAGATATCTTCACCAAAGCACTTACGAAGAATCTGCTTCAAGTTCATCTTCAGAGACTCGGCATTGGACCGAGGAGATAGTTCACCTATGGGTGGACATTGAGGGGGGGTGTTAGATATGATCAATGCCCCACCCTCATTAGGTGCTACCAATGATCCATGGTGCTCAAAGTTGTAAGGCCCCCATTATGAGGAGAAGCCAAATGTGAGGCCGGACATTGGTTGAGTCCTGACTTGTATATCAGATGAGGTCTATGTGACCGGATGGCAAAAAGGTGACTGTTGTGGGTCTAATCTTTGGGTTAAACGGAGTGGTTAAGCTGGTAGCAACTCGAGGCACATTGCATTGAGTTGCGTGGTAAGGGAGTTAAAAGGGGCCCCTATTGTGAGGTCCGGGGGCCGCGGAAGCGGCCCCTGGCTGGGGGGGTCCCAGGGGGGCCAGCGGCCCCCCTGGCAGGGGTCTGGGGGCAGCGCCCCCGGCCCGATGGTAAAGGGAATATTCCCTGGCCGACTAATGGAGGCTCATATGGTAGGTCGGTCAGCAGGCCGACCTAACGACCTTCGCGGGCTATAAAAGCTAAACCCCTTCGCAGCCATCACTCACTCATCTTTCACCCAGTCAGAGTTGTTGTTCCAGCTAGCCTTAAACTCACCTATCTTCTGTCTAGATCGCCATCTAAGCTTCACAAAGTGGAAGCGCACGGGTAGACAGAGCCATCTTTGTATCAGTTGTTTGGAGTTAAAGAATTTACTGATTCTCCTCTTATCTGTTGTGTACTCTCTATCTCTTTCTCAGATTCTGTTCGCTGCGCCGTGTAATATTTTACACCAATAACAGCTCCAAATGATGTAATTAGCCATGGTGTTGTTGATCAGACTGTAGATGGTGCTGGTGTGTGACCCAATGGTATTTGAAGTATCTGGCTACAGTAGCTGGTGCCCAGATTAGGACTCCAGCCCCACAACGCTCCTCTGTTAATATCAGCATCCTCCATGATAAAAGCGCGCATTGAAAGGCTCTGCTTTCTTCAACTCTAAGAGCTTTCCCTCTTCATTGTCTTCGGCTGAATCCCCTCACCATTGGTGATTGAGGGTCCGACCAAGCTTTTGTCTGAGAACGCCCCCGAGTGCATGGACGTTGATGCACTTAATCCACCACCTTTTGACTGCTTTAATTGGCCTGAAACCCAAACTCCAGAAGCTTCCCAAGAGGATGGCTGCAGCATTCTCCTCTCTATGCATTGATTGCACCATAGGAATATTGCAATTACACAGGTCTGGCAATGCAGCTCGTCATCCAAAACATGTTCGCCAGCTATGAAGCAATTATGCTGCTCTACCCTTGAATCTCGGTACTGCAGTTGGCCTTCAACATGCAGAGAGCTCCCCTGGCAATCCCTCTGGTCTTTTTTTTTTTTGCTTCTGCAGTTGTCACATAAAAAGTATGCCAAGACATTGAAGGTGCCAAGTATACACATCACCATGCATAACCAAAGGGAGAAGTTCACACCATCAAGGGGATCTTCTTTGCATAGAGAAGGAGAAATAGGCATTTGAACAAAAGGTGCCATAGCAGCCCTGCAAGGACCTGAAGTATAGCCCTTTTGAGAAAGATGGAGAGAAGTAGGGAAGAGAGAAGGGTGCTCCAATCTTTCTTTGATAAGGTGGTCTTATTAGTCATACTGTTGCAAAGAGTGATCTTCAAGAAAGGCTCTTAGCACTGATCTTCACATCACTCTTTGCAACAGTATGACTAATAAGACCACCTTATCAAAGAAAGATTGAATGGTCTCCGGTGTTTCAACTCACCATGATTAGGACCCAAATAGCATACATGTTCCCCAGAACCATGGCATGGTAAAACTATAGAATATGTGGTTCAAGCACAAATGTGTGACTCGTACTGGACCTCGATTGGCTGGTTCCCACATAACTAAGGGTTTTATGGACCTCCCTTGTATGCCAAAGGTGGTTGCAAAAATCCATACAACTTATACAACATTCTTGAGGATGGTTATTCCTGCATTATCATATCCCCTCCTCAACCGGGAGAATGTAACGTTTATTTCATGATACTCAGTGCTAACTGCCACAAGTAGCTGGTAGCCATTGTAAACTTCCCTATAAAATAGCTGTTACCAGTCCACCTCCAACAACTCCACCATCATTGTCGTTAGTCAACCACATAGCTTAAGGTTCTATAACGTAATGCCAGTTAGTCATCGGTAGAAAGCTATTCTTCTGCCTAGTTTGAATGAAGAAGGCCAACCTTCCTAACTTGTGCACATGGTATGATTGGAAGCTCATGGCATCTGCAGCACAGATACGAAGAGGTTCGTGCTCTACAGATTGCACGACGCTCTTTTCTCTTTTTTTCTCCTTAATTGAGTCAAGCGCCACAGATACACCACTCGCTTCCCAGTTTCATCGACTTCACGAATGTCGTAACAACCCAAGAGGAGTCCTTGAATAAAGTAAAGCTTAACTTGCAAGGGCCAATTGCCTGATTTCTGACCGGGTCACTGACTGCCCGGCGTTAAAGCAAACTCTATAGACAACTCATTTTACAGCCTGAATGCAAAAAAACTGGACCGATTACGCTAAGTATCACTCGTATCGTTCTCCCCCTGTTCTCAATTAACACAATGAATTTTCTATGAGTTAGCAGTGCCTAAGGTTTTATAGTCCAAGAAAGGCCCTGAAATGCTTGAATCTGTGATGTGAGGTTCCCATTCTCAGCTCTCTTTGTAGGACAAAGTATGCGACCTTGGTGTAGAGCTTGTCGATTTACGTCCGCCTGCGCTTCCATTCTCCGAAGGCGTCTTCTTTCGTGCAAGGGAAGGACCTCTTCCCTCCCTTTTGAGAGTCATGCTCTGCCTCCTTGGCGGACCACTTGCAGCAGGAGTCCCTCCCTGCGTACTCATAGCTCAAATTGGCCAATCAGACGTGTGAGATGGTTAAGCTGAAATGGAATTGAAAGAGGAGGCGCGATGAGAGTGGTGCCTGGACGGGAAAGGAGCGATGGACAGCAAACGACAGGCTTGTGCGGAGAAGACGACGCAATGTCAGGTGCAAGGAAAAGGAAGGGTACCCAAAAGGGAGGCGATCAGGCGAGATTGAGTGGCGGCAAAAGGAGGAGCAGGAGGTCCAAGGAACGGGAGAAAAGGAGAAGACGAAAGGAGGGGAGAGGAGGGGGGCGCCGGGCGGGGAGAGAGAGAGAGAGAGAGAGAGAGAGATCAATAATGCTGATATGATGTTTGATGAAAGTCAAATTTAGAGAGAGCGAAATTTTCGAATATAAAAGAGCGTTCACGGTCATCCTTGCCTTTATTTTTTTGTAATACGTAATTGTATTAATTACGAAAAAGTACAAGATCACAAGATGCATCACCACTTATGTCTTTTTTAATACATAATTTGAACAATTTCGCAAATAAAGTCTTCTTTCCCTTAAAGTCTAAGGTCATTTTAACTCCATACTATGATAAAAAAAACACTTGGAAATCATCATGGTTGAAGATTTTTGTATCTGCTTCAAAAAATGTTATTCGTGAACGTTGATTCTCACACACACATTCTTCGAGTAAACAACAAATTTTCAAACCTTTTACCTTATTGAAATCTTAATGGCATGCCTCGTTGGAGGTTTGGTGGCGTGGTGAATCACTTTTCAAAAATGACTTCTACTTTTCGGGTGTTAAGTAAGAGGTAGACTTTTGTGAAGAGACCTAAAAAAGTAGGCATTAAAGTAGTCCTTACTTTGGGGAAGCAAAGAAAAACAAAAGGGCAATACTCCACCCCATGGGAACTTGTCAACCTTGTCCAAAGAGGAATGCTAAAAGAATGTACATGATGCTAGATCATTTCATTTTTCATCGTATCAAATTAGTCATACCACCTAGTTGAATATTCTATGGTATCTAAGGTGTTCCTTTTATTTTTCACTTTTGTTGCATGCCACCAATACAACTACTTTGCATAGCTCTTTAAACGAGGTAATGGAATCACAATGGCTTGCCTTGGGATTTATGAATTCGAAGTAGGTGAGCGAAAGCAATATGTGTTACTTGGTGATAAGAGCAATAGTTTCAAGCACAAGAAAGAAATGGAATGAAACTCGAGCTTCCAATTTGTAGCCCATTTTGAGCATATCAAAATTGCACTATCATAGATTTACAATATATGATCATTATGAAGGATGGTAGCACTTGTGTTAGAGTATATATAAAGTGACTGTTTTGGATTACTCAAACTCAATGAGGAGGATTGTGTATACACTAAATATTACTAATGGGCTTTTGACATGGATCACATGGCGAGTGTGTCTCTTATTATTTTAACAAGTTAGTTTGGCATGTGTGATGAGTGATACAGTTTAGAAATACTACATACTATAATTGAAAGTACGCATGCAACAGCAATTCAAACGAATAAAGAACTTATCAAGCCAAAAAAAAATGCAATCCATCACCATGCCATTACTATAATAAGAACTAAGTGAGATGTGAAGAGAGTGAGCCCGAAGTGGAAGCATGCAAGTGGAAGCAAGAGCTATGGTGGAAGGAGCAAGAGCAAGAGAGGAAGAGAGGAAGAGAAGATGTCGAAACTCCAGCAATCACAATGTGTGACTTGCCTTCCCTTTATTCGAATGTCACTGAAAGAATAAAGAATGAAGTGATAGTGATGGGTGCTCGCCACTTGCAGTGTATAGATGTGCGGATACTGTCAATGTAGTATT
This sequence comes from Lygodium microphyllum, assembly GCF_053477565.2. Lineage (NCBI taxonomy): Eukaryota > Viridiplantae > Streptophyta > Polypodiopsida > Schizaeales > Lygodiaceae > Lygodium > Lygodium microphyllum. Next base: position 131,470,100 of record NC_141153.1, on the reverse strand, counting down.
ACACGAGCTGCTAGGCACGCACACTTTTACCCCCAACAACCTTCCACTTAAAGGTGAATTTGCCCCCTAGTGAGAAGAGAACAAGAAAAAAAGTGACAATGTACAAATGTACATAAACAACAGAATGAGGAAATACGTAATCTCATCCAATGCCCATCAAATTCCTAAGGAAGGTAAAATGCTTTGCTAAGAGACTTTTCATGAGCAGCTCTGCTGGATTTTGGTTGATTGAGACCTTGATAAGGTCAACATACATATCCTCAATAATCTCTCATGAAGTGGTAATGTACCTCAATGTATTTTGTCTTCACATGGAAGATGAGATTCTTGGCTAAAACTGGATAGCACTTATAAAATCCAAATGCAGTGTAAGGACTACATCAGTAACACCAAGATCTACCAATACCAAATACTCTCTTTACAAGCCTCAATGGGGTTGCAACATACTTAGCCTCGGTAGTAGAGAGAACAGTGCATTTCTACACCCTGGACATCCAAGAACTAGCACCTCCAGCAAAGGTGAAGACATAGCCAGAGGTGGACTTTCCTATTGTCTACATGTCTTGCATAATCAGAGTCGGTGTACCCTACGACTTCTATATCCTAGCCACCATAATATATACACATAGCTAATGTGCCCTTTTAAGGACCTCATGATACCCTTAACAATATCCCAGTGCCATCTACCAAGTGTTGCCATATAGCATACCACAACTCCCACTACAAATGCTATGTGAGGACGACTGGCTATTATGGCATACAAAAAACTATCCACTGTAGATGCATAAAGGATATTGGCCATCTTGGCCTTCTACTCATCAGACTGTGGATAGACTATGGGCAATCAACCTCACTAACATTCACATGAGAAGGTAGAGGATAGCCAATAGGCTTACCATCTTGCATATGAAACCACTTAAAAACTTTTCAGATATACTTCTGTGATAGATAAAGGAACCCCTTAGAGCAATCACACATGATGCACATCCCAAGAATACATGAGACCTCTCCCATGTTCTTCATCTCAAAGCTCTTCTTGAGCCGAGTTTTCAAGATATCCAACTCATCATGAGCTCTCCTAGTAATAAGCATGTCATCCACATAGAGTACCAAAATCATAAGGCTATCATCACAAGCCTTCTTTTGTATAAACACAAATCCATAGCACTATGGCTATATTCCTATGAATGCATAAAAGCATCAAACTTGTGGTACCACGTAAGCCTTCTTGGCCAAGCATACTGTGGACTCTCTCTTGAATCGTCATATTCATGAGTTCGGCAATACCATTTTGGGGAGGGGTGTAGGGGGTGGTCAATTAACTCTTAATACCCCACTTATCACAAAACTGCTCGAAAGATCTTGAGACACATTCACCCCCATTATCTAACCTTAGGCATTTCAGCCCATACCCAAATTGGTTCTCAACAAGAGCAAGCCAACGCTGAAAGGTAGAGTCCAAATCTTACGTGAGTAATCATCAATGAATGTGACAAAGTACTTCACACCACCTAGCAACTGATAGGGCATGGGACCACATACATCCAAATGAATAAGGGCCAAAGGCTCACTTGTGCACTTCATGCCGGACTTCTTATGCATACTACGTGTTTGCTTGCCATATAAACAATGATCACAAGACTCAAAACACTTATAGTCTAGGGACGGAAGATATTGCAAACTAGTAAGCATTTTTATTCATTTCAAAGACATGTGCTCGAGGCCACAATGCTAAAGAGATACATGTGGAACTACAACCACATCTAAAACATGGTCAATTTGGACCCATATACAAGCAAAGGATAGAGGGTACTAGACTTAGCACCACGTGCAATAACAAGATTCCCCACAGGAAATCTTCCATGAGGAATCACCAAAAGAGACAACATAACCTACATCATCCAAGGTGGTAGCAGAGATAAGGCTCTTCATGAGAGCCGATACATGACGTACATCATGAAGAGTGAATATGCTACATGAACTAAACGCAATTGGACATCACTAATACTAACAATCTCTAATGCCAGGTCATTACCCAAACGAACAAATCAAGTCAGACTGTGATAGGAGTGAAACCACTCTCTATGAGGGGTCAGATAAAAGAAAGCCCTTAAATCTATCAACCAACACTCATTATATCCTGAAAAAGCATTAATCAACTGTGAAGCATCCAAAGAAGAAGTTGCCAAGATAAGATCATCATATACGTCCGGCTACACCACATTAATCTCCTCGATCTTGACACTAGACTTGCTAGGCACAATGTTGCTATCATCAGTATTGTCCTGCACTTTACTCTTTCCCTTTTCCTTGTGCTTGTCTTCGCCCATTTTATGGCACTATGGCTGAATATGATCTGCTTTTCCACAATAATGACAAATAAGACTGAACTTATGATCATGGGACTTACTGCAAGACTATCCACATGTCCTAGACTGAGTTGTTAGAGTATCTATCATGGCCATTTCCATATTGCCAACCTCTCACAATCAATGCATGGGACGTACGGGAAGCATCCATATTATTTCTATTCACCTCTTATGTTAAGAAAGCACTCTCAACATCTTGCAATTTCAGCCCATCCTTAGCACAAAGAGCCATACAAAAAGTGTCCCATGATGCAAGTAGAGTACCAAGCAAAAATAAAAGATGCACAGTATCCTTGAACTCAATCTCCTACAAAGCTAAATGGTTGATGATGGAGTGAAACTCATTCAAGTGTGCAGACATAAAAGTCCCGTCCTTCATGCGAAGGTCCATCAACTATTTCAGCCATACATTTTAGATGCTTGGCACTGCTTGTCATAAAGATTCTTAATCTGTGTCCAAAGCTCATATGCAGTAGTCTGACTTCTAGATACAACATTGTAGTAAACCTGCTTAGAGAGCGACAAAATAATTGTAGACTTGCATAGCTTATATAGTTCATCCGAATCCTCGGCTGCAATGTTTTCGGGTTTAGCACTCCCATTTTTGAGTCATCTAATCTACAATTTTTGCACTAAAACCTGCTATATCTAGGTTTTCCAATAACTATAATTGGTCCTATCTAGTTTCTCGATATTGAAAATGGCACTGTTGCAATAACCACTAGCCATAATGAGACCAAGCAAGTACACAGAAGGGAAAGCAATATATCGTAATACCTTGTAAATCATTCCCAAAACCATTGCTAAATCAAGCAAAAAAAGAGGACATATTGTGAAAGTAATGAGCTATCCACAAATTGTAAGCAAATGACTATCAAGTCTAGGTGATAGCCTTCAAATAGAATGCATAAAACTACAATGACAGGTTGCTATAATAAATTGCAGCAATATGCCAACAACCAACTCTAAAAGTAGCCAAGAAGTAAGAAGCCAAGAACAATCAACACCAAAGACTGTCACAACTGTAATGTGTCAGAAACCATACATGCAATAGGCATAGACATCATGCATAGGGTAGGTCTCAAAGGTAAATGAAGAGAACTACTAGATGCATAACCCACTGGAGCAAAGCTCAATACATAACCTAGAAGCACATAAATACCACTGACAACACCGTGATAGACATAAGTATCAGTCCAAGCCAAGAGATTAAATCAGCCCATGATATGGTAATCGCATCCAATAAATATCAAGGGAGCATGTACATGTCACAATGAGTTCCGTTATCTCACTATAATAAGCTCAAGCTCAATTACATAAACCAAATGCTTTATAGTACATCCAAGTGTCAATGTGGCTTAGTATATAAATCCGAGTAGCTCCCATTGAAGCAAATGTTGAATGCTAAATGAGCAAACAAAGATCAAAACATCATGTGAATGACATCTGAGTATCCAAGATCCATGGAGCGTACATCTAGAAGCATTCAACCCAAGTAGTCTGCAAGACTTTGATTGTAGCATCCAAGTAGCGTCCAAGGACAGGAATGACAATCAATGTCAAAGCATCCAAGCTCCAATCTTAGCTTAGGAGCATGTCATAAGCGTATCCATAGGCATACCTGACAACCAAAGTGTTGGTACATCCGAATGTGGTACCCAAGTAGCTTCAAAGCATAGTGAGCATAATCTTTATCAGACAATTGCTTGTTGTCCACTATGAACAACAAGGATATGGTAGTCAAAATTGAGTGAACATGAGCTCAATCCAAGTCCAAAAGCTTTCTAAGACATGTGTCAAGCATCCCCAAGTGTCAAGTGAACATTCAAGCATCAATATCAAGCCTCGAAAGTATCAAGTGACAAGAGGCATATGCTTTATCCAAATAAATGGCATTTAGTCTTGTTATTATAGTAATGAAATCTTTGAGATCCAAACCAAAATTGTTCTATTCTATGTGAAACAAAAACAAAAAATTACACAAATCAACTGTATGAGTGCCTAGATTTTTAGCTCTTGTAATGCTCTTTGTTTCTAGCCATAAAATGCCTAAATCCAATACCATATGCAAAAGTTACGGCCAAAATATGATAGTGTTATCAAGCTACCATATCTGTCCACGACTTTTATAGTATGCTCTATATCTACTCAAAATGGATAAAATGGCTGCTCCTCAACTCAATAAGCACTTAACAAGGCTTAGCTAAGCTTGGGAATGTCCTCAACAAGTGCGAAGCAAGTTGGAACAAGCCAGAAGAAGAAAATACTCAATGCATGTCTCAAGAGAAAGAAACAATGGGAGCTACCATGAAACCTTGAGTTGAAGCTTCTGAATCCGCACTGAAGCAAAGGATGAAAAAGCTCCTCGCATGGTTGGCTCTGATACTAGTTGAAGGGAGTGAGCTTGGAGTGGAAGCATACAAGTGGAAGCAAGAGCTAAGGTGGAAGGAGTAAGAGCAAGAGAGAGAGAGAGAGACATACACACATAAGATGTGGGAACTACAACAATCACAATGTGTGACTGGCCTTCCCTTTATTCAAATATCACTGAAAGAATAAAGAATGAAGTGACAATGATGGCCATCCACCACCTGCAGTGTACATGTATGCGGGTACTGCTAGTGTAGTAATACACGAGTGGCTAGGCACATGTGTCTTTACCCCTAACAATATATTCTTAAGTGTGGTTAATTGCTTTAACTGCTAGTTAATAGCATCAATCCATGGCACCTTCCCCCAATGTACATGCATGCACAAGGTAAGACTAGCAAGCGTAGTTCTAATGAAGCTGGTTAGGTGCAAGCAAGACAATGAGGAGAAGCTCTAGGGATCCCCCATAAATATGGATTACTCCAAAATGGTCAAGCTGAGTGCCATCAACCATGAAGAGATTGCAAAAGCAATGTGAAGTGATCTTCAGCCTACAATGGGAGAAGTTGTGATTAGTAGAGGAAGGAAAAAAGAAAGCTCACAAAGTGCCCATCACATTCTCTCTACCCAAGCCTCAAAATAGCAATATTATTAATCATTTCTTGGAGAGCCTTATAGTTATGCAATCCCCTTTCTTTCATGTGACTAGTTATCCTCTATCTTACATTGCACATTGGCCATTTCGCAGTGGGCTTATAGACACAATCTTTGTAAACTGAATAGGCCCTATCCACAACCTCTATAATGGTTATGGATCTTCTAATTTTAACACTAACTAATATGCCAAATTGCACAAGAGTGAGCCTAGCTCTCAAATTTGACAAAATTATATAGATTCATATCCCTAGACAATAGATGAGAGAATAATAATAATTATGCCTCATGGACTTGTGGTGCCTAAGGTAATCATAGTGAACTTTCAAAAGATTATATCAAATTTATCTAACAACTATAACACCACGTGCTCTCTAGCCACTTCTCTCTTGCTTTTATCTTTGATCTAGAGAAAGGATAGGAATAGCAAGTAAACTGGCTATCCACCATGACTTCATGCAACTTTAAGCAATAAGAAGGAAGCAATATTGCATGGAGATGGAGCTATACCATGGTGTCATGGTCTATCACGTCATTGACATCAAAAAAGAGTTCATGGAGCCTAACCTCACATTTTGTTTGCTATGTTTTAGCAAAATTATGAGTAGTTTCTAGTTAAAAGTGGTGATGAAGGTAGGGTTAGGACTATTGTTGAAGTTCTTGATCAAAGCCTCAAAGGAGTTCTTTAAATTTCTAGATTCACTCTTGACTCTTAGCATTAATATTTGGGATCTTTGAGAAGTTATATCTCCTCTGGTCCTCAAGTTTATTTTTGGAACCTTGACATCATAGGTAAGAGTTAACAAAACTTGTGTGGCAGGGGACTTTTTGGAATCAATGCACTGATCATGCACACTAGATAAGAGGAGAAGCTTCCTACAGAACAGAAGAAGAGAGATGGAGGCCAAAATGTTTTCTTGTTGGTTTATTTTTTTTATTTCTCACATAATTCGATGTATACTAAGTGTAGAGAATATATAATGTAAAGAAAAGTGGCCTACTGAGTCAAGAAATACATAACTTTTTATAGCAAATAGTTGGTGCTATAACAATGCTAGCTATAAGTAGACACAATACACTAAATATTATAAATGGTGATTTAGTGGCTATGCGAAGGTCATGATGACCACTGGCACTTTAATTGTAGATGTGTAGATCCATCTAACGTTTATGCATTGTAATCCAAATGCCTTTCAAGATTTATCGATAGCTTCACAATTCAAGTGTTGCCCTTTAATTTGCTCCCACTACTCCATTGCAGCCAATCCGATCTACAAGCACTCCAATGAATAGAGGAAATATAGAGAAGGAGGAGAAGTACCAACCTCAATCTCACACTCTACCTCTCACCTTCCAAGCTATGGAAGAAGAAACAAAAAAAGAGATGAAAGTCAAGAAGAGAGAAGAGCTTCACTCTTTAAGCCCTTTAGTTACACTCACACTCTCACCCTCCTTTGCTTGCAATAAGGTGCACAAGAAGATAAGATGAAAGTAAGGAGAAGGATTGCTCTCAAAGTTGCACATACAAGAATGAGCTCCTCTATTCACTTTTTGGCTTTTAAAAATAGGGTTGAATTTTAGGGTTTCCTCTCATAAGTGGGGTATCCTATCCACATTTTTGTCTCTTAACTTGTCCTTTTTAATTTATCTATATACCTTATGTTAGTTGGATCACTTTTCCTAAAGTGAGTAGAAGATTTGTGCCTATACTTTCACATTATTGTGGGTCTTCCCATCTAATTTTGAGATATTTTACAAATTGCATCGTAGTGAAGTCTTGCCCTCCATCAATGTTAAAAAATAATAGCATAACCAAAAATAGTTGCACATTGTGGACAAAGCGTGCCTAAAGCAATGTGCTCTAATATGAAAAATATATTAGGGAAGTGTGCCTATGGTTCCACAGTATTATGGTTCTTCTTGTTTGATTATGAGATATTTTACAATCTGTATGGTAGTGAAGTCTCACTCTCAGTTATTGTCAAATAATAATAGTACAACCAAAAATAGTTGCACATTGTGGACAAGTGTGCCTAAAATAACATGCTCTAATCTAAAAATGCCTCAGGAAAGTGGTTCTACAATAAGTCAAACTGTACTGAAGTGCCTTGATAGGCAATGTTGGTCATGAGATGACTACTGGCATAGGTGCTCTTGACCTAATGTTTGTACCATTCCCACAAAGTGGGGCTCATTAAGTGGGATCTTTGGGAAGCTCTTTTACTTGAGACTAATCTTAAAGTTTTGTGATAGGTGCATATGGTGGAATGCATTGAAGATTTCTAGTCTTCTTCTCGGTCATCATCTTCAATAATTGTTCCTAAATAGTTGTGCTTTTAGTCAAGAAGATGTGCTTGTGATTTCTCATGTGGTTTTCCAACAAGATGTTATATTCACAACATCTTCACTAGCCATGACCATGTCAATTAGTTCGTATGATATTGTGAGACCTTATGCATGAAGTGTTGAGCTAGACAAAGCATTTGATAATTGTGACTCAATACTCTCTGTGACTTTCATTGCCAAACTATAAATTGAGCATCGAGTATGATTTGGTTTGAAGATAGTTGGGGGTTATGGCTTAGATGTACACACTTGATGATGGTCCTCGTTCCTTACCTTCAAATATTTGTCAAGATTCTTGTTTAACTTGGTTGTTTTCTCTTCTTTAGCTTGTAAGATATCCTTGGCCTTGGGACTGACAACATCAACTTACAATGTTTTTGGTGGGTCCATAGGTTTGTTCATAGATTTTTTCTTGGGTGTTAATGGTTGCAAGGTAGTGTTAGCAACAATTAGGGGTGATAGTTGCTATAATTCCACTCTTGATTTAGAGGTAGGAACTGTAACATTTATGGATTTGGTAATTGTAGGAGTTAGGATGATTGCTTACTTGGATCCTTGGATTGATCCTCATAGATAGTCACATGCCTTGAAATTTGGACTTGGTTTTGATAGCGATTTCCTCTTCTTGTTGTTGGGCCTTTGATAATTTTCCCCCTCTCTGATCCATTTTAGTGGTTTGAGTGGTGGTACAAGGTGGCTACTACATGGTTTTCTACTTCTTCTTGTGTGATGAAGGATCTTTAAACTTAGGATACTTCATGCATTTTTTTGGACTAGCAACTGCCTTTTGTCATTGCTTGTTATTAGTGCTCAATGATTCTATCATATCCTATCTCGGATTTCCTTTTATGGATCAGATGACGTCCATAGGAATGTTATTGTTCCATTTATCTCTGTCTTGGATTTTCTTATTTGGATTAGATGATATCACAAAAATGTTGCCATTTCATTTATAGCTTTTGAATGAATATTCCTTTAAACATCTTTACTTTCTTTGATGAGTTAGCTAATTGCGTTGGCTAGTTGTAGTTTGGGTGTTGTAGGTTCAAATGTCTTCTTTTAATAAATAAACCTTGGCCTTTTTTAGATGCACTTGGCTAGTTTGGGTTCCATAATTAGCTTAGTTTTTAATTGGGTTTTGCATTTAGATCTAGTTCTCTTCCTTTTTGAGTTCATTGGAGACTTGGCACCAGTTAGTGAAGGTGATTTAATGGGTGGTTTAGGAAAGTGTAACCATTGATTTCCCACATAGTGTGGTTAAGCATGTAGTAGGGCTCTAGGAACCCATTGGCACTTTGTGCTAATCCCTCATTGACATTTGTGATTATTAGCTCTAGGTCTCCTCCTTCATGTTGCCATTAGTACTTGTGGGAGCTTCTCGCTCGACTGCCAAGACCCACATACTCTCACATAGTTGTACATGCTCTCACACCTATGAGTGTAGTGAGCTTACCTTCATGCTCGATCAAGTTGCCTCCTCCCACAAGCTCTCCGGTAGCTCCACGATCCAAGGTGTAAGCTTGAGTCTCAAGCTCCAAGCTCTAAGCTCCATTGCCGCACACGAGACAAGAGAAGAGAAGAAGAAGAGAGGAGAAGATGGAGAGCTTCTCCACCACGGTCCCTCATCCTCACTCCCTCACTCTAGCACAAGCACATGCAAGAGCAAGAAGAAGAGAAGAAGAAGATAGCTAGTTTTGGCCACACATAAGAATGAGCTTCTTCATTCACTTTTTGCCTTTTTATACAAAACCCTAATCCCTTTGGGGACCCATCCCTTTTTTACATGATCGTCCATTTTAGCCTAGGTCCTATTTTCCTATTCCCTTCCTATTTACATTGTGCCTTCACTCATACTTGTCTACATTAACAAATTGCACAGGAGGGAGCTTGGCACTCTCTTAGAAAAATTGAGGGTGCACCTTGGCATTTAAAATGCACATTTCCTCTTTCACACTTGCCTTAAACTTTTAAGGTTGTCCTTGCACTTTTGGTCTTTTTCCCTTCTATTTCTTTGGTCATCACGGGCCGCCTTTTTTGCTTTGCCTTGCGTCTATTTAATTTTCTTTTTGCTTTCTTTGCATTGGGGTTAACATTACCCCCCTCCTAGTTGAGTGTGCTAGTCCCATGGCACTTGTTGGTGAGGGCTTAGGTGGTTGAAGGTTTGCCATGTGGAGGATCGATGATGGGGCTTTGGGGAGATTAGCTGTGGAGAAGAATCCTAACAAAATGGATGAGAGGTTGTGGAGGCCAAGGATAGATTGAGTGGGTAATGGGGGGCCTCCGATGTCGATGGTTAATCACAGGTTGCTGAATGTACCTGAAAAGGAAAAGGAAGTGCACTACCTGGGGATGTGTCTACCTCATTGTGCAGTGCATGGTGTCTATGCCAATAGAATTGGGATTTGGGTCAAAGCCCATGGTGTTGTCCCACTCTTGAGGACCCAGTTTGTGTACAAGGAGAGGTGATGTGGGTGTGACTTAGGGAGATAGGTCTAACTATAGATGAGCGCAAAACTCCCTAGGTATGTCCTGTTATCCTTGATGCACCCTAAGTGTGAAGTAGGGGAGTAGGGAGGGCTAGGAGTTAGGCCCACTGGAGTTTGCCAACCGAGGCCACCGGATGCACTTAACTTGAGAATCCCTAGGTGCGATATTTGTGGCACTCTAATGTTACATGAGAAAGCTCTTTGTTCCTTTCCTTTTGCTTAGTGTGGATATTTTCTTTGTTTTCTCTTTTCTTCTACTTTTGCTTTTTCTTTTCCTTTTATTCTTGAGATACATTGGACATCATCCTAGTGCTCTTTAGTAGCTACATTTCGAGGGGGCCTAAGAAATTTTCTAAGGAATGCATGAATTTGTATGTAGCCCTGTTAGTTAATTCTTACATTGAGAGGGATAGTAAAGAGGAAAGGATTATTACATTTTGAGAGCCTATTGTCACTCATATATTCCAAAAGGCTCATGCAAAAAGCTGGCAAGGGAGCGACCCTTAACATTAAGCAAGTTATTGCACAGTTGTCTATCCCTATATTGATATCAAAATAGAGGGGTGTGTTGTTGTAGATAACAGGATGCAAAGGAGTTTTAGAGGATCCCAAAGATTTAGGAATAGACTAGCATGGCCCCCTTGACCTTGAGAGACAATGGAGGGGTAGCAAGGAGCTTCTCACTACTGTAGAGTCGATGGACATTTCGTGGGGCCACAATGTGAATTGTGAGTTAGGCATAGAGTTGAGAGAGGAATGTCGATAACAAAGAATTGCAATGAAGGATGGCGGTCAACAAGAGCACCTCATCTACAACCACCAATGCTAGTCACTGCAATTATTACATATTTTTCTGAGGAGTAAGCAGACATGTCAGGCTTTGCAGAATATGAGGATACAAAATGTAGTTTCATCTTCGGTGTGATTGTTCTACTTGTATGGTAGTTGAAGACTATCAAGAGGATCCTAAGGCAATGGCTATGACAAGAGCCCAAAAGAAGAAGATTTTAGATTGGGAAGTTCCAAAAGATGTCTAAAATCAAGCAATCCGTCATGTACAATGGCTGCAAAGGCAAGAAAGATCTATAGAAATAGACAATGAGGTTCAAGAGGAGGATTCTCTAGGTAAAATCCTAATGAATTTCAATTGAGGAAATGTTGTGTTTCAAAAATAGTAGCACTTAAAGTAGGTGGACCTAAAGCATTATTCTAGGCCTTGGTTACATCATCATTGCAGTTGACACTTGAACTAGGCTTGATTCCTAGTTTCAAGAAAAACCTATTACAGAAGTTGAATGAATAGCGTTAGAGTCTTAGCAATCATGAATTAGGTCCAGAACCCATGGATCCGTATGTTGTGTTGTAATCCCTACTCAACAATTGGTGGTCGATTATAAAAACTCCACAATTCAAGTGGAGTTTTGTAGTGTTGCGAATGGACAAGTTTGAGGATGCTTGTCAAATGTTGCTTGGAAGACCTTGGTGTAAGGTGGCCAATATGAAACAAGATTAGGGTTCATGATTTGTGATTATTTTGCATGGCAAAAAGGAGATTAAAGTCTGTACTCAAGGGAAGATGTTGGTTAAGCCAAGTTGGCCGGTAGTGGCCCAAACAATTAATTTAGCTCCTGAAGTTGAGGATGACAAGGAATATATTTTCCTCCAAGCTAATCCTATAATAGTCCTTGTTTTTGAAATAGATGTGGAGAAGATAGTACATGCATACTCTCTTGTTTTTTATGTGTAGGGTTTACGTGCTTTGTAACAAACGTTCATGAAATAGATCCAGACTTGCAAAAATTTGTCCTACATGCACATTATGTTTAGGATCAAACAGTAGAGCAATTTCAAATTGCTAAGGAATAGGAGGAAATGGCCAAGAAAGCTATAATTGAGGTAGAGGCATAATTTGAACATACAATGCAACATTCAGCTTGTGTTATAGAAGATGAAGTGGAAGAAGTGGATTTGGGTTTTGTTGATGACCCTAAACCTATTATGGTTAGCAACTTTGTTGATCTTGAATTTAAGAAAGAGCTGATGGCCTTGTGTAGGGAACTTGCTGATATTTTTACCTGGGAGAATATTGATATGTTAGCATCAAATCAATTTGTAGAAGGATGCCAAACCAGTTGTGCATTGTCGTTATAGGATGCCAAACCAGTATGCAAAACAAGTCAAGGAAGAACTTGATAAATTGTTGTAGATTGGATTCATTAAGCCCATTAGTACGATTACTTAGCTATCTCCAATTATTGTGGTTCCAAAGAAGAATGGGAAAATCCATGTATGTAAGGAATATCGGAAGCTAAATGCAGCCATGCTTGCAAATTCGTTTCTGCTTCCTTTTATAGATTCTTTACTTGATGATGTAGCAGGTCATCAGATGTATAGTTTCATTGTGTGTACTAAAGGAGGAATAATGGTGGGAAGTCCTTAAAGAGGCTCATGTTGGTGTTTCAAGAGGGCATTTCTTAGGAGAACTTATAGGTTGAAAGATTTTGCGAGCCGGGTTGTGGTAGCCTACAGTTTTAAAGAATGCATATCAGTTTGTGTTGAGACGACGATCAATCGCCAAGACCCACGGACCACTTATTGCTTCAAGCGTTCCAAGACGAGCACTAATGGCTACCTCTCACATAGTCGATGCACCATCCATCTCTACAGGTGTAGTGAGCTTACCTCCATGCTCGATCGAGTTACTTCCTCTCTTGAGCACTCCGGTAGCTCCACGATCCAAGTGCAAGCTTCAAGCAAGCTCCATCCTCAAGCTCTGTGCTCCAAGCTCCATTGTCGCGAGCAGGACAAGAGAAGAGAAGAGAAGAGAAGAGAAGAGAAGAGAAGAGAAGAAGAGAGGAGAAGATAGAGAGCTTCTCCTCCCTGGTCCCTCACCCTCACACACTCGCTCCCTCACACTCTCACACTCCCTCTCTCAAGCACAAGCTCAAGCAAGCAACAAGAAGAAGAAGAAGAAGAAGAGGAGGAGAGCCACTTTTGGCCACACACAAGAATGAGCTTCTCATTCACTTTTCAACTTTATATACAAAACCGTAAATCCCTTTTTGGGCGGTCATCCCCTTATCTTCTTTTTTACATGGCCGCTAGGCCCTTTTTCCCATTGTCCTCCTATCTTCCTAGCTTCCTTCCTACCGCCTATCTACTTTTACAAATTGCATGGGTGAGAGCCCGGCACTCTTAAAATAAATCATGGTGTGCCCACGCTTTTTTACAAAAGTATTGACTTGCGCTTTTTCTCGTGCGCCTTTCTCCTTGATTTAAGACTTTTCTGCACTTCTTGTGTTTCCAAATTCTTCTTGGTACGCCTTCATCTTTTGTTTCACTTTTGGCTTGGCCTTATCTTTTACTTTAGATTTTTTGGTTTTCCACCTTGTTCCTTTGAGGGTTAACATTACCCCCTCCTAGATGAGTGTTAGTCCCATGGTATTCACCATCATAGATAGTAGGCTTTGGCATACACCAAAGACTGGGTGGAAGGGACGTCAATAGTTGCCTTGGAGGAGTTCTGGTGGTGGTGCAGATGAAGGTCGTTGGTGGTAGGATTTGATGGTGATAGGGTTGTTGTAGTTGTTGATAGGGTTGTTCTTTGTTGGGGGTGCACTCATGTCTATCATAGGTGTTGGTGTTCTAGGGATTCTGCGTGTGACGATTCATTGGTGGGCTTGCATGATGATAAAGGATAAGAATTTAGAGTTGAGTGTTGATGAAGGGTTGACAATACTTTCGTTGGAGTCTTCAATACCTGCAATTGAAAACCTCGCATATGTGGTCTCTCCCTAGGGGTTAGTGCTAGTCTTCTTATTGTGTACAAGACGTAGTTTGATTAGTTTGGGAGATAGGTCAAACTCTAAGCAAGCTGAGAGTATTGTCATGGACTTGAGGGCCCAAACTGTGTATATATCGTGGTGCAGATATTATGTGAGTGCATGTCATACTTAGATATTATGTAGTTAGAAGTCTACTAGTATGTTTCTCGTAGCAATGGGTGGATGAAGCAAGGGTTCGGTGGGGTGGAAAAAATAGTTGATGTTGAGGAGAAGTACACTTGAAGGCTTGTTGAAACATCATTTGTGATTTTGACAATATGATGTAGCATAATTGAGCTCATTGATACCTTAGCTTTTTGTAGTTGGTGGCTACATGTAGTGGTTGAAGAGTACAGTGTACTTTCCATGGCCTTCCATGCCTTGCTTACCACTGTTGATTGCAATGGCACTGAGATGGAGTGCGAAAAAGAATTGTGTAAATGGTTCAGGGTGATAGGGCTCCCTAGGTATGTCCTGCCCTTGATGTGCCCTGAACAATTGTGGGTGATGTGTAAAGGGCTAGGGGACTAGGGACAGAGCGAGCCGACCAAGGTCACTAAACATACCTAATTTGAGGACCCCTAGATGCTGTGATGTGATCATGGGTGATTCTTTTCTTATTTCTTATTTATTTATTTTTCTTTTCTTTTCTTTTATCTTTTTTTGGTTTTTTTTTGTGTGGATAAAATGAATGCAACCATTGCAGTATGTTAAGGCTATCAGCCTTTCATTTGGATTAAGAAATGTGGAGATCCAAATGTTGTGAAAAATGGATATTACAAAGATGATTGTGTTACTAGCCTCGATGTTAGAGGATTAGTTGTTGAGATGGAGAGATACACTTGAGATTTTGCAAACCTCTTTCTAACATGTGAGACATCGGTAAATTGAGGTAGCACCTGCAATGAGTCGGATGTACAGTAATTTGGCCAAGAAAGAGAGAGTAGCAAATGGCCATGCGTTGGGCCATGCTCAAATGCAATGTGTGCTTTCTGTAGGGGTGATTTTCTCTTCCACCAGCAAGTGGGGCATTCATCATGGCTCTTTGTTCTTGGTATTTATGTTGCTTTCTTCATAATGGCTCTTCGTGGGGTTGGTGGTCTTGTGGTGACTTGGACATTGAACGCTTTCATCCAGAGACATGTGTCGTCCTGGATTCACTTGGCAACTCATGAGAGTACATGCAAGTCATATGCTTCAACCATAATGAACAGGTGTAGCTCAAAGAGACATCACTTACTTGAATCCCATGGTGTTGACTTCAATGCATATCACCTACACTTAATTATCATTGCTTGTGTGTGTGCTGGCTTTGCTTTTTTGGTATTATCTATACATAGTCACATTTATAAATCCATGTCACTTCATGAGGATAAAAACTAATTGTAGAACTTAGGATTGTACTGGAGTGTGGTACACACATCCAATACTCGTAGCAGCCTACTCAATAACAACAGATATTTTGCAACATCGAGTAGCATGGTACCTTGTCCAAGTCTACTTGCAACATGTAGCTCTTCCTTAGTGAGAACCTTAACAACCAGAGAGTTCTCTTGGCTAGTTTCGGCTAAGTCCATACCTTGAATGGCAGTCAGTACTTGAAAGGAAGTTGGTGCCACATAGATTGGGTCTCTTTGAGACCGCCATTTGGCCAATCGCTCCTCTAAAAACAGGCTCCTAGTTCGGCCATTGTAATGCGGTTTTCAAACCAACGTTTTTCAAATTGACATTGACCCTCTGATTGTCACTTTAGTTGCTTTATCTCTAAGAGACTTGGTTGTAAAACTACTTCGTTGAATGTCACAGTTAAACGTAGTTTGTCATTCTCCTCATTAGAGATGAGTTGCATGTGCTTATGTAGGAGTGTGTCATAGTGCTCGTTAAGACATTCTTGCTCTTCCTAGGATAGGGGACATGGCAAGTATTCCCCAAGCTGATCCCTAGGGAATGTGCCCATGTCCGCAAGGACGTAAACACGTGTAAATATTTTGAGTTTAGTATCCAACTCAGCCAAGCAATCTGTGACACTTCTATGTTCTATGAAGGCTTGCTTGGTTGCTATCTCCTGCAAGGCTCTGGGAGTTTTTCTAGGCTTATGCATAACTGGGGGGTTGGTGGGCCTAGATGAGCAAGATTGGTCAATGCTAGGATTGCTTATATTCTCGGGGTTTTTGTGTTTTTCCTAAGGCTTTGCTGCTATTGTGTCATGGTTCTCCTTAGATGTGATTGGTATAGTCTTGTCACCCTGTTGTGACAGTGTTGTATGTACTCTTGATTGGTCAATGCAAGTTCTGTTGTTGGTGGATTGAGTGTTGCAAGCAACCGATGATGTTAATAGTTGCTTTGATTTTTCAGAGCACACGGATGTGTCTGAGGTTTCACAGCTCCTATGAGAGATGGCAATGGATTCATTGGTGGATGGACTCCATGCTTTATTCCTTAGCTCTTCAACGCTCTTGGTCTCAACCTTCTTGGTGTCTACAGCCATGAGCAACTACCATTGTTTTCGTTGTTTTCTCCCCTTTTCTTGGGCAATTGTGGTGTATCCTTTAAGGACTCAGGACCTTGAACTAGGTCAGATGTTGACGTGCTTGGTTGGACCTCAACATTCTCTTTCTCTAGTGTGTCCTCACGGGATATAGCTGCAGCTTGTTGAACAGCCTCGTGAGGTTGTGAGGGTACAATTGCCTCTCTTCTTGGAGAGTCAAGCGCTTCAGCTAGTTCTCATGTATTTATCCCCTCATCCAATTGCATTGAAAATTGCTCCTGGTTAGGCATTTGCCTTAAACTCTTGTCCTTATCCATTGGAACATGCCTCCATTGCTTCTTATCTGAGTGGGTGTTGTGTTTAGAGTTGTTTTTCTCTTGCTCACGAGGTTTGGATGACTCAAGTGTAGAACCAAGAAATAGTTTAGGATTCCTCTCACATGAGATTGGATGAAACCAGCTAAAGAAGTCAGGGTTGTATTGGTGGGAAGCATAGAGATCTAGGATTGCGGGGACTTGAGTGAGGCAGAAGACATATGCGCTAACATCAAGTGCCATGCTCCCTACTCCTAGCTTGCTAGCCATGTGTAGATTTTCTTCTAGAAGTAGTTTATCATACAAGGGATGTTTTTGGGCAGTGGCAGAAAGTTGGACCTCGTGGACCATTGCCAACACTCTTAATGAGGTTGGGGCAAGGTATGTGGGATCATGTTTTGATGTTCAGGGCTTTCCTTTGCTGAGCAAGTGTCATTAGTCAGTGGCCAATTTAGGCTGCCAAACTTTGGTTGGAGTACCATTTATGCACAAATTTACATTGTCCCTTTCCTTTTCATTTGATGGCTTAAAGCCTTTCCTTGTTTATCTCACATTGAGCCATATAGAGTGAGGGTATCAAGTGCAATGCTCTAGGTGTGGCCTTTGGGATTTCCTTCATGACTTCTTCGACGATAGCTGCATAGCGGAAGCAAACATGTTGTTGCTCGTTCCATGTCAAGGGTTCAGCTATGAGCTTTGTATGCTTTGGTATTGTCCTTCCGATGTCCACATGTACATATGCACATGTGATAGCTGCCAGCTTGTGATCAAGCTTCATCAGGCACTTCATCTCTGGCTCATTGGCCAGATGCACCATCTTCTTGGCCAAATCTTTGACAGATTTTTCCTCAAGCCTAGGATTTAGGTGCTTTGGAAGTGTTGGAGGTGTCAAGGATGTTGGTTGCGACACCTCTTCCATAGGTGAATTGATAAGGACATATTCCACAAGGGGCGTCATCACGGCCAAAGGCTGTGACTGTTGTGATTCCTAATTGAAAGTAGTAATGGCTAGTTCGGCGGACTAGCCACTATTGGTAGACTGTGGTGTCAAGTGCTTAAGCATATCAGAAGTGGCCATGTCTTTTGTTGCCCTTTGCACATTCACTTATGCAGATCGAGCATTAATTGAGGTAGTCATAGTGGATTGCACAAGCATATCCTTAGGCTGAGAGCTAAGGATGGTGTCATGTCCCACATCTTGGACATTTGGAAGCTCAGATGGATATAGAGACTGGGATTGAGTAGCTGCACTTGACGACTACTGTTGTGCTTTCTGTGTCCGTTTAGAAAAAGAGTGTAGGAGATTTGGGACTCCTAGGTGGACTTGGCATTGGCTAAAAGATTTGCTTGTGGCTCTTAAACGATTCTACCATTTGCTTTGTTGAGCAATCAGCCTTATCATGAGCAGCATTGCGCCTGTGGTGCTCATTATCCTTTTGGGAAGTCAAAGGCTTCTTGCGCATTCGGCCTTGGATGGGGCTGAATGCGGCACAATTTTGGCCGACGCAACAATAAATCACTTGAAACACACGATTTAGGTCACAGCATACTGCATGCACCTCTAGATCAAAGCTATGGATAGAGGAAAAGAGTTGTATATACTTGGAATAGCAAATAAACTCCAAAATGCAAATCGGCACAAGCAAATCGAACCCTCTTGCCCTATTATGACAATAGAACCCCCAATGCTTATTTTTCTTATTTTTCTTTGTTTTTTCCTACCTTAATGCATCCAAATCACAAAGCAAATACCTATACTACTCCAACATGCTTTTTCAAATCCAAAAAATCAAAAACTTACTTGCTAAGGAGATCAAATACCTCTCCAAACTCCCTTACTTCCTACCTATCTACCTCTTCAAACTCCCTTACTTGCTAAGGAGATCAAATACCTCTTCAAACTCCCTTACTTCCTACCTATCTACCTCAAGCACCGGTTCGAGAAAAACCTTACTTCAATGCTTGATTTGAAGTGTGCAAGTGCTCAAGGCTTGAATTCATTGGTCCCCCGACAATAGAACCAAAATGTCGAGGCAATCAACCGCCAAGACCAATGGACCACTGATTGCTTCAATGTTCCAAGCCGAGCACTAATGGCTACCTCTCACATAGTTGATGCGCCATCCATCTCCACGGGTGTAGTAAGCTTACTTTAATGCTCGATCGAGTTACCTCCTCTCTCGAGCACTTGGTAGCTCCATGATCCAAGTGCAAGCTTCAAGTAAGCTCCATCCTCAAGCTTTGCGCTCCAAGCTCCATTGCCTCGAGCAAGAGAAGAGAAGAGAAGAGAAGAGAAGAGAAGAGAAGAGAAGAGAAGAGAAGAAGAGAGGAGAAGATGGAGAGCTTCTCCTCCCCGGTCCCTCACCCTCACACACTCACTCCCTCACACTCTCATACTCCCTCTCTTAAGCACAAGCTCAAGCAAGCAAGAAGAAGAAGAAGAAGAAGAAGAAGAAGAAGAAGAGGAGGAGAGCCACTTTTGGCCACACATAAGAATGAGCTTCTCATTCACTTTTCAACTTTATATACAAAACCCTAAATCTTTTTTGGGTGGTCATCCCCTTATCTTCTTTTTTACATGGCCGCTAGGCCCTTTTTCCCATTGTCCTCCTATCTTCCTAGCTTCCTTCCTACTGCCCATCTACTTTTACAAATTGCACGGGTGACCTGGCACTCTTAAAATAAATCATGGTGCGCCTTGCGCTTTTTTCTTGTATTTCCAAATTCTTCTTGGCGCACCTTCATCTTCAGTTTCACTTTTGCCTTTGCCTTGTCTTCTGCTTTAGATTTTTTGACTTTTCCACCTTGTTCATTTGAGGGTTAACAATTTGCTAAATCCTATTTGATTTGTGCTAATGAGGGTTAGTCTCAACTACGAGATTGCATGAAAGGTCGCCCTATGCTTCCCTTAAAACCTTTCCAGAAGTGGGGGATCGGTTTTGTAGGCCCAATTAAAGCTTCTTCAAAGCACACCATGAACATGTATATTCTGGTTTGTAGTGATTACTACACCAAATGGATGGAGGCTAAAGCTATGAAAGATAGTACTACCAGGAGTCTAATGCCTTAGTCTAGGGTAGGCTAGGGTTAAATATAAAAGGTGAAGAAGTAACACGTGAAGGATCTTTTGCTATTTTGAAGAATACACGATTTGAGGTTTCCTTCCTCCCACCATCTAAGAGGGTGCATACTCTTAGCCACCAAGATCATGGGGTGCGTACCATATCACCTTGGCATGAGGTGAGTATTCATGCTATAGCATTCATCTATGATTCTCAGCCTTCCACGGCAATATAATTTCATGCCTAGCCACCTTGGCTATGGTTTCTTGGCACATATGGTGTATTTCTTGTATTTTGAGGTATTTTTCTTGTTGTGAGAATGAGCTATTTTACATTGGTATCAGAGCAAGTCATGATCCATGTGGCAAGTCATTTTCATGGTGGATCTAGTCATAGGCTTGGGACAGGTAACTGGGAGGCCAAAACTTGGTCACAGGTTTTACACAGCTTAAATTGTGACTAGTGGAAGTGTTCTACAGTAAGTCGGGACCAAATTGGTGGATCTTCAAGAAGGCTAGAAGGAAAAATGGTGGGCTCAAGGCCATTTTAGCAGGTTGTGGTCCGTTTGGAAGCCATTTTGGATTCTTTTTGGACAAAAGATGACCTATAGTGACTAAAAGGTGGTAAAAGAAGAGTTACTTTTTGAGAGTGAGACTTTCTCTCTCCTCTTCTCAAGCTTTCTTTCAAGATCCATGGCTTCTATTGCTCCTATCTTCTCTCCATGATCTCTATTCTCTAATGGGACACCAGTGCTTGATTGTTCATGCCATAAGCTTTGTGTGGAGTAGTCATATGCCTTAGCTTGGGCAATTTTGATCTCGAAGTAACTGAGTATGTGTTTACATTGTTTTTGCACCAGCAAACACACTCCAAGGCCTGCGTGAAAAATGGGGAGCTGTGGAGCTCTTATTAGCTATTGTTAAGCTCTACTATGATAAAGACAAAATCTTCTTCAATCTTCATCAAGATCTTGGACATTTTGGAGCTTCCCTTTCTCCTACAAACCCTAGGTATTCACTATTTAGGACATCATAATGAATTTGAAAATTTCTTCTTCAAGGGGTTTTTGCTCCATTCCACTCCCTGAGGTCTCTACCTACTTTCTTTGACCAACATTGAAGATTCTTTGTACTTGAAGCTTGGTTTGAGCTTGGATATGGTAAACCTTAGCCACGGTTGAAAATGGACAGCATGAAGATTCCTTTAATTTCTTGAAGATTTGGCTTCTTTTTGATACCTTTTAGCTCTTAAAGGTCAAGAGGAAGCATCTACAACACACATTGGGTCTACATTGAGGATTTCAAGCAAGATTGGAGCATCCTCTTCTCTTGATTTGGGGCAAATAGGGCAACCACTTGATTCTTTAAAATTTTTGGTCTTTGAAGATTGGAATCATGGGGCTTTTGGCTCTTGATACCTCCTAAGGCTTCTAGGCATTGTATTTTGCCAAAATTTGAAGGTCTTGCTTCAACATTGCAAGAATCGAGCTTGATTTTGATGTTGCAAATATAAGGATAGCTTATGCAAGTCCAAGTGTTTCAATGGGAGAGCTCTTTTTCAAGATTTGAAGTCTTCTACTCTCTTGGAAGGTTCATCATTGATTCCCCTTCAATTTTTAGTCACATTTGGAGCTCATAAGGATCATCTCCATCAAGTGTGTGGCCATAGGAGCTTTTGTGGAGAAGAATTGGAGTCTATGAGCTAAATATTCATCCTGGAATTACAATTTGAAGGTGTTCTTGGCCACCTCAAGCTGGAGATAAAGCTTTTCATCAAGTCTCATAGGGTTGTTGGAGTTTCCATTATCATCTACCTTCAACAATGAAAGAGGTACTTCTACATTTTGCTCTTAATTCCCTTTAAATCCAATCACTAAAGACATCCATTTGCTAAAAAAGGGAGAATTAAGAATAATTCTATTTTAAAATTGACAACTAAGTGCATATAGACCCAACTTAGGGCTGAATATGGCTATGCTAAATTTTCATCCTACCCACTCAATATTAGTAGCCAATTGATGCTAATCTTTCTCATTTGCTGAAATTTTATACCTAACCCTGACTTTGGTTGCTTGAATGTGATTGATTGCAATATGGTTGAAAGTAAAGATCAAGTGGTAAGTGGAATTCATTGTATGTAGTGAGTCACTGCAAGAAAGGGCAATACCTATCCCTATCCTTTTCCATTTGATCAATTTTCTACTACCACTTACATATAATAAAAGGGATGAAATAATTCTTTTCAGCCTATTGCATATTATCACTATTTGCTTACCTTTAGCATGTACCTTGCTAGTCAATACCAGCGAGAGGAAAGCTAGATGCCAAGCAAGTCGGGAAGACAATAGTGAGGTGACCCTCCCTTTTTGATTATGACCTTGACGGGGTGCACAACTTGGCACGGGGGAAACTTTGCCAACCTCCTGTAGTCTTAGAGCCCACACAAATTTTAAGTTTAGGTGCAGGTGTAGGTACATCTCTTGAGCCAAGAATTGATAGTGGTATTTCAGTAACATCAATGATTCACAGATGTTACAGACATTGAGCAGTAAGAGAACATGGTCATTTAGCTCTCTTGGTTACTACATGTGACAGGGTAATTACATATCATTTCCAATAGTTACCAATCAATTACATGTGTTTCTTGGATACCTACAGGTGCCCTATAGTCCATCACAAGTCTACTAAGTATTTCAAGTGTCTACAAGTACTCCAAGAAACAATTCAAGGTGAAACAAGGCATTCACAAGGTATTTACAGGGTGTAGGAATTCATAAGACATGTACACAATTTCTGCTATAGAATTTTTTGTCATGATCTGATTTGAGAACTTGATCTTTGATTCAAAGAGGGGATGTGAAGCTTTGATTTGAACAAAAAATTTTAGTAATCAGACATCGGGAGCAAAAGTTATAACATTTTTTCTGACAACTGGTATAGTGGGATTATACCTAGATAGGCTGACAGGGGCACGTTGTTTGAGGTCATTACATCTATTACCCCTCTTGCAAGCTGAGATCTTAACAAATTTGGAATATTCCCACTATATGAGCTTCCCTTGAGTCAAGAAATCATTGGGATTGGTGCAATATTAAGCAAGATATTGCCAGTTTTCTCTAGAACAGTCATCTTAGACAACAACTATCCCTAATGGCCAAAAACAAAAGGAAAGACCAAGTGATGGAAACCATTCAAGAGGATATCAGAGAGTATGTCAATAATCAAAATAACAACAATGAAGCCCATAATCAAGACTAACAAGATGAAGGTGTTAGTGTTGGTAATGCTCATAGTGTACGACTTGGCAATGATGAGAATCAATTGTTTCATGAACCTTTTGAAGACCCCATACTTTCAAAAGAGCTATGTATGTTGAATATTGGGATGCATGACACTTATGAACAACTCTCTAATTTATTGGAGAATATGGAGAAAGCATCCAATGAAGTGGATGAGAGTCTTCAATAGTTGGTCAAGTTTATGCAGAGTGGATTTGAAAATGCACTAGCAAAGTCTATGAAAAGGGATTTGAAGATGTATTAGTAGCCATCAACAACTTTAAAGCTCAAACCACACCTTCTACACCAAATGCACCCGCTTCTCATATTAGAAATACTTCAGCTAGCCAACTAAAATGAAAGGAAAAGGGATTGACCAACCAATATTGTCAACCTTTGAGAAAGGAGATCTATTAACATTGAAGAGTGCCTATTATCAACCACCGATTCCATCGAAGCATCATTCCCGTCCACAATTCAATTCAAGACATGATGCCACTTATGAAAAGGAGGAAGACTTAAGAGAAGATGATAATGAAGAGTTTCATGGATGTAACCCGTTCTTCGAATCCTTTCCTTCCTAGTCTACCATCAAGCAAAATAATAGGAGATGCATGATAAGAATGGAAGATTTGAGGAAAGAAGATCATTCCATGATATCACTAACAAAGAGAACTCATTTTATGGTCAGCACAACCTCATTCTTTTGGATTGGGTCAATCAAATCAAGGTGGCAATGCTTCATGTTTACCATGTTAACCGCAGCACAGAGGAGCGGGAAAATGGAAAAAAGGAAATAGCAAAAAAAGCGTAGGATAAAAGAAGGAAAAGGCGCATTGACCGGTAACCAGACTCGAAAAAATTTAAATGTTCAGGCACGATCCCCAGAAAGTCTCAGTGTCGCCCCGAGACAGCAAAAGAGTAAAAGGCGCACCATTAAATGTGGAAGCGCTCCCGAATCCTTGTAAAAGAGTGCCGGGCTCGCTCCTGTGCAAATTGTATGCATTAGTTGAGAATAGGATAAATTAGAATGGTGGGAAATGAGAAATGGGCTTAGGCCAATGACCGGCCTTGTAAAAAAGGGGATGACCGCTCAAAGAAGGGAGGGCATGTATATAAAGTTTAAAAGTGAATGAAAAGCTCATTCTTGTGTGTGGCAAAAAGTGGCTCTCTTCTTCTTCTCTTCTTCTCTTCTTCTTGCTTGTGTGTGCTCTCGATCGAGCATCAAGGTAAGCTCACTACACTCGTAAGGTAGGCATGGAGTGTTGGCTATGTGAGAGGTAGCCATGGCCGCTCTGCTTGAAACACTTGATCAATAAGCGGTCCATAGGTCTCGGGGTAGAGCTAGTAGCTCCCCTTCATTTTGGTTCCGTTGTCGGGACACACGAAATCGAGCCTTGAGCGCCGCGCGCATCAAATCAAGCATAGGAGTAGGGCCTTTGCCCGAAACAGTGCTTGAGATAGATAGGAGATTTAGGAGGTATAATCATTGAAACACGTAAGTATTTTGAGTTTTTTGATGAGTGCTTGAGTAGGTAAATACAACTCATGCTTGGTTTTGTGATTTTTTTGTTAGCATTAGGTAGGATAGGATTAAGATTCGAAACTGAAATGGTAGGGTTTTTGCTGCTGTAAATCTAGTTGCAATAAGAAAAAGAGACAAAAATCGTGTTTTTAAGGGGGAAATCGCAACGGGGAAAGGCTCTAAGGTTAGAGAGTGGTTGGGCAATGCTATGTAAGGCTGGGGTAAGGGGAGAAGAGCTCATTTGCATTCTGACATAGTTGAGAGAGAGCAAGACAGAGTGAGAGAGCTACAGGCACAAGAGAGGAGCAGACGCCCTTCGATCACACTTCCGGGGTGCTACAGGTATACAAATCTCTTCCCCGGCATGCCCTTCTGTGTATTTAACAGCCTAAAATAGCTAATCATTAGTAAAACACTAGATTCAGCACCATTTTCATTGTCGAAAGTGCGCCTTCCCTGACGCGTTCGAACGTCCAAACCCCAGAATCGAGCAGTTGGCTACCTCGAACCTAGGGTTCGGCGTTCGGCCTTCGGGCATTCAGCCACATGCCATTCAGGCTTTAGGATTCGGCCCGCTCGAACGAAGGCCTTCGGAGTTCGGAGTTCGGCCTTCAGGCCATCCAACCATTCAGACCTTATCATTTGGGCTTCGGTGGTTCGGCCCCTCTGAATTTGGGATTCGGACATTCGGTGTTTGGATGGCCGAATCAGCCAGCCCGAACCCGGCCATTCGACCCAACTCGAGTTCAACTCGAGTTCGGCCCTCGAACTCGGCCATTCAGGCTTTGGCCCGGCCAAATGAGACATTCGAACTTCGGCGGTTCGGATGTCGATTCTGGGATTCGGACCCTACCATTCGGGCCAATTTTGGCCGAATGCATTGTTTGACATTATTTTAATAATTTACTCCAGACCCACGTTGCCAACACTAGTGCGACCCTGTAGGTGCGAGAAAATCATAGAAAACTTGCCGACACTAGTGCGACCCTATAGGTGTGAGAAAATCATAGAAAACTTGGCCGTGTGGCTAGGAAACCTAGCAGAGTGTGTTGTCGTAGCCTAGTTACAAAAGCAGACCAGACATCAGACCCCCACATACCTGAGAGATGCTGCAGAGACCCAGATTTTAACCAGGCAACTGTGTGTTGACCTCATACCTAGTGGCTAAGAGCTGAAGGTAGCATTGACATCGCACTTGAGTGCCGTAATCTCGCACACATAGTAGGCCACATTGGTTGTGCACTGAAAGAGCATAAAGCCTGATTTCGCACCGAACGCACGGACACCACACCGAGTGTACATAATTTGGGGATTGGTTGTAATAACAAGGAATACACTCGAACATAATCATTCAAAGAACCCACCAATAGGAGTGAACCCCAAGACTTAGCAGACAAACAGGGTTAGGACCCAAGAGGATGTTAAGTGGATGCGAGAGCTACAGGCACAGGAGAGGAGCAGACGCCCTTCGATCACACTTCTGGGGTGCTACATGTATACAAATCTCTTCCCCGGCATGCCCTTGTGTGTATTTAACAGCCTAAAATAGCTAATCATTAGTAAAACACTAGATTCGACACCATTTTCATTGTCGAAAGTGCGCCGACCCTGACGCGTTCGGACGTCCGAACCCCAGAATCGAGTAGTTGGCTGCCTCGAACCTAGGGTTCGGCGTTCGGCCTTCGGGCATTTAGCCACATGCCATTCAGGCTTTGGGCTTTGGCCCGCCCGAACGAAGGCCTTCGGACTTCGGAGTTTGGCCTTCAGGCCATCCAACCATTCGGACCTTATCATTCGGGCTTCGGTGGTTCGGCACCTCTGAATTCGGGATTCGGACATTCGGTGTTTGGATGGCCGAATCGGCCCGCCCGAACCCGGCCATTCGACCCAACTCAAGTTCAACTCGAGTTCAGCCCTCGAACTCGGCCAATTCAGGCTTTGGCCCGGCCAAATGAGACATTCGGACTTCGGCGGTTTGGATGCCGATTCTGGGATTCGGACCCTGCCATTCGGGCCAATTTTGGCCGAATGCATTGTTTGATATTATTTTAATAATTTACTCCAGACCCATGTTGCCAACACTAGTGCGACCCTGTAGGTGCGAGAAAATCATAGAAAACTTGCCGACACTAGTGCGACCCTATAGGTGTGAGAAAATCATAGAAAACTTGGCCGTGTGGCTAGGAAACCTAGCAGAGTGTGTTGTCGTAGCCTAGTTGCAACAGCAGACCAGACATCAAACCTCCACATACCTGAGAGATGCCGCAGAGACCCAGATTTTAACCAGGCAGCCGTGTGTTGACCTCATACCTAGTGGCTAAGAGCTGAAGGTAGCATTGACATCGCACTTGAGTGCCGTAATCCCGCACACATAGTAGGCCACATTGGTTGTGCACTAAAAGAGCAGAAAGCCTAATTTCGCATCGAACGCACTGACACCACACCGAGTGTACATAATTTGAGGATTGGTTGTAATAACAAGGAATACACTCGAACATAATCATTCAAAGAATCCACCAATAGGAGTGAACCCCAAGACTTAGCAGACAAACATGGTTAGGACCCAGGAGGATGTTAAGTGGACGCGAGGATCTAGAAGACGACAACATAGAGGATCGGGTCCTGCTAGAACTACTCGAACTGATCGACGGCCTTATGGAATTGGAGGCAGAAACAATGTCAGGATCAAGAGACGACCGAGAAGAGGACCGGCTAGACCTAGGAGAGGACCGGCTAGATCAAGGGGCGACCGAGAAGAGGACCGACTAGACCTAGGAGAATTCCCAGTCTCAGTACAGGAACTAGTCCATGACTACGATTTACTTACTAGGACTGTGATCCAGGGCAGACCTGTAGAAGAAGTGGTAGCAAGCCTCGAAGAAGAGAGAAGAGCAATCAGGAGAGCGCTAGAAGGCATAATTGCCTACAACCACGAGCAAAGGGCTAGAAAGCTATAGCAAGACGTAGATATGTACGAGGCTAGAAGGGTGCTAGACCTAGCTGGGGCAACCAAATCTGGACCGAATGAAGAGAGGGAACGGGTAGCAGAGGTTGACATGACATTGAGCGAACTTGTAGCCAAGCGATTCATGGACAATACGTCCGTTAAGCAGAGTGCTACAGCCCTAGCCACCGCACTACTCTCGGGATTGGGAGTCATGCAAGGGCTAAAGGGTAGGCTAGAATCCCTATCATAGCAAAACAGTTAGCGAAGTATGAGCCTAGCAGTGACCCATATAGCTTCATGGAGCAGTTCGAGCAAGTATGCGAAGCAAACGGTCTTACTGACCTTGCGCAATGCTCTCAAGTTTTTGGGCTGTGCTTAGGCGATAAGGGGAGAATCTGGTATTCTAGCCTCAATGACGCAGAACGTACAAACTTTGCTCGCCTTAAGGACCTCTTCATCAAGAGATTCTCAGAGGCAGGGTATTCTGACAAGTTCATCGTCCGGTTGATGAATATCAGCCAAAGGGAGAAGGAAGACGTCAGGGACTATGGCACTCATGTGCGTAGCCTCTTCAAAAGGATCCCTGCCAATAAACGACCTACTGAGAGGGCAGTGTCTACAGTATTCATGAACGGAATTCGGAGTGAGGAGCTTTACAAGGCTTTGGCCAGTAACTCTACCTTGCAACGAGACGTGCTAGCTAGAGTTTTTGAAGAGGCAATATGGGTAGATGATCAGCTTAGGGAATGAAGCATGAGGACTACCAGCCGAGAAAGTACAAATCAGAGGGATCCAGAGAGATCAACTATTTCGGGAGAAAAAGCAGCCGTTAGTGTGCAGGAAAAGGGAAAGAGTATGGACCAAGGCCAGGAGATGGCGGAGATGAGAATGGAGATTGCACGACTGCAGGAATTGATAAGGAAGCATGCGTGATCTCATGTACAGTGTATATATTGTGGTGGCAATCACTTCCCAGCTAAATGCCAAGATCCTAGATCTAGGCCATTCTCAAATTGTGGTAGGTTCGGGCATGATGCATTGCATTGTAGGATGCCAAGGAGATTCCCATGCGTAGAACAGTACAATCCTTTGTACTTAGGTAATAGACCACCCAATTTCTTTGGGAGGGGAGCCCAATTGGCACTCCCTACACCAAATGACTCAAGACCTGCCGTACTTAGGCTGGAGGTGAACCCAACAGGTATACCAAGACTACCAGGGCCTTTTGTAACCCACCCATTGAGCGATGCTCTAGTTCACTATGTGGAAGAGCCTAGTGAAGAGGAGACATATGTCAACCCGTACATATCCTATGACGAGGAGGGCAACCCAATCCTAATGGACTATCAGTCGCGGTGTCGGTGATGGCATTAGGTAGAGGAAAGATCCAATCTCATGCTGGACCTGCAGCCATCCAGGCCACATTTCATCACGTTGCCCAGAGAAGGAACAGGCTAACAAGGACAAAGCGGATCTCTGATGCATGAAATGTGGGATCACTCACCTGTTTCCTGATTGTCCTAGGAGGAAACCATCAGCTAGCTCTGCCAACGTACCGTCAGTACCTCTGGGGCTATTTGGAGTGGAAACCTTTGATAGTGAGGACACACCTATCCCACTACAGGTTATGACGCGAGCTCAAACAAGGCAGGCATGCATCTCTCTGCTAGGACCTAGCAATCTTGACGCAGCCTCAATAGGGAAGAAAAGCTGCAGGCGGAAGAAGAAGAGATCGGAAGCTAAAGTTGCACTAAAAACCGAGAGTGCTACAACTCTGCCTGTTGGAAAGAAGGTCTCAGATGCAGAGGCAGAGACCTCGGCCCCAAAGACAGCCAAGCTAGGGAGTGCCAAGGTAGGGGAATATCCCCGTCCCAAACGGCAACTTGAAGCTATAGCCAAAGTCAAGGAGTAGGTCAAGGAGGCCCAGGAGCACCTCAAGGATGCTGAACCCATACTAGAAGATCCAATGGACGATTTTTCCAGCGTGAGCACACCAGTCTCACCCACAAAACCACAAACTAAAAGTGTATCCCTACCACAGGGGGCAACTCAGCAGCAAGGCCAAAGGGGGACTTACCAGGGCAGACAGAATGCATGGCCCAGGAGTGCTAGCCTTAGGGGAAGGCAAGAGCCCAGCAGTCTCCTTGCAACCTTGTTGTCCACCCCAGTAACTCTAAGCGTAGAAGACCTGTGTAGGCAGAATCCTTCTTTATGGCAGGAGTTAAAAGATTTGGTGGAGGGACACACAGGACTTACGGGTGCTGATCAGCAAGATCATGATGCAGTTACGCAAATCCCAAGTCTAACTCTACACTCAACTCCTAAGTCATTGCACATCAATGCTTTTTGGGAAGGCACTGAAATGCATGTAGTCCTACCTATTCTAGCCTTAGGAGATATGACACGGAAAGGAATTGTAGACACATGCACCGGTGTTAGCGTACTGAGCCATGCAGTTTTAGAGGCATGGGGAAACCCTCCTGTAGAGACTGCTAGGTTCAATGTCATATTATCAAATGGAATGAAGATAAGGCCATTCGGAGTCTTAAAGAACTTGCCAGTAAAGATTGCAAGTGTGCAGTTTTCCGTGAACTTCATTGTCATGAAGGGAGTGGACTACGACATACTGCTAGGCCGACCTTGGATGAGAAACACTCGAGTCATTGAAGATTGGGGGAATGGTTTGATCTTCTTAGGGAGGAGAACTGAAGCAGTAAGGGTAGAGATGGACACTTGGAAAATGACCCCCGTTGACCTAAATGCCATCTTAGCCATGCTGAAAGGCAATACTCAAATGAAAAAACCCTATGGATCACTCACTAAATATATTCCCTGCCCTGAGGATGAGTGGAATTGGATGCACGTCTTGGCAACCATTGACCTACCATTCTCAGATGAGGAAGAACTATATCGGCAGCTGCTAAAGCCGCAACCATGCCAATAGAGGAGCCAACGGTGCCACTCTGCATGATGGCAGGAAGCTCACTCAACCCAAGGAAACCTGTCTCATTCCATATCCCCAGCAATAAGCTAGATCTTCAGGAAATCGTCGAGTATCTAACAGACACATTGAAGGGCAACTTGGCTACTAACGTAAAGCCTCTACGTGATCTGTTGACTAAGCCGGAATGGAAATGGACCAAAATCCATGATCTGAATTTGTTATACAATTGGGCTTTAGTTACTGACGACAAGGAGACTGGAGAGGAAAGCTTAGGCGATGATGAACGGTCTGAAGAGCAAGACTTTGACGACGAGGAATATGAGGACTACCGCTCTACATGAGATGAAAGTGAGGAAGGGATAGATATAGTAGAGTATGACACATAAGGGAGAACGATAGAACAGATCAAGGCAGACCCGAGATCCAGGAAGGAAAGGACGAATTGGAGTGAAAAAGGAGTCATGCAGATGGAGTGCGATAGATCCTAGCTAGAACACATGGGAGCCGTGGATTACGAGCAAGCCGGAGTAGCACGACCATGGGTGATCCCAATGCTCAAGACGGATACACCTACTGAACTACGACCCCCTGGGGAAACTCCTTCCTCGAGCAAGGGATGCGAGTTTAACTCGGAGTCAAAAGTCAGCACTGAGAGTGATCCTGAGATATCCCAACCCTCTAAGGTCAAACACACAAAAGGGGACTTGCCAATCCACCTAAGCCGCAGGAGATTAAAGGAGAAGGCCATGACGTGAGCGAAGGGCTAAGAAGCAGAGAGGCAAAAGAAACCGCGGGATCTACCCAAACGGTTTACAAAATTTAAAAGGGTGACAGAGTAGTGATTCTGCTAGGTGCGAAGAGGCAGGGCCAAACTAGTGAATCGATTGAAGGATCCACCAAAGTCAAGGAAGTCAACTTGGCTGGGGAGGGCGAAAAGCCAAGACCTGTATTCATTGTAGACGATTGATGGGGAGGCCAAACTTGTTGCAGACTTGCAAGTGTATATTGATGTATTTGCATGGACATTGGAAGAAATTAAAGGGGTCGACCCTAGGGTTGTGGCTCATAATATCCCAATGGTCCCTGATGTAGTGCCAACAAAGCAATATCCTTACCCCATGAATCCCAAACACGCCCATGCAGTAAAAGAGGAGATTAATAAGCTCATGAAGGCAGGATTCATATATGAGATTGAGCACACGGACTGGGTATCATCGATTGTGATCGTGATGAAGAAGAATGGAAAAATCCGAGTGTGTGTTAATTACAAGAATGTTAATGCTGCTACGAAGAGGGATAACTACCCTTTACCATACACCGAGCACATGCTTGAGAGGGTAGCAGGTAAAGAGGCCTACAGTTTTCTGGACGGCTTCTCGGGCTACAATCAAGTGCAAGTGCACCCTGATGACAGGCACAAGACTGCCTTTGCCACTGAATGGGGTGTATTCGCCTACATTGTCATGCCCCTTGGGCTGATGAATGCGCCTGCGACTTTCCAACGCTTAATGTGCACTACTTTCAAAGATATGCTTAGGCGCGAACTAGAGGTGTTTGTAGACGACTTATGTGTACACTCTAGTTGGGCCAAACACTTAGATAAATTGAGAGCTGTCTTTGAACGGTGTCGGTTATACAACCTCTTGTTGAACCCCTTAAAGTGCCAGTTCTGGGTGAAACACGGATGTATCCTAGGGCACGCGGTGTCAAAGAATGGCATTGCCACTGACTTTTCAAAAGTCAGAGTCATTGTCGACCTTCCGCCACCCAATAACTACAAGGGAGTTCAGTGTTTCTTAGGACATACTGGATATTATCGCCGCTTTGTACTAAATTATGCACTGATTGCTAGACCATTGTACAAGCTATTGATCGTGTTTGAGTGGACTGAGGAATGACAACGTGCATATGAAGAGTTGAAGAAGGCTCTTATCACTGCATCAATCTTACGAGCCCCAGACTGGAACATAACATTTCATGTGCACATAGACACCTCTAAGTTTGCTATTGGGGCCGTGTTATGCCAGCTTGGTGAACATAACTTAGACTATCCAGTGAGTTTTGCCAGCAGACAGCTCACGGAGACTGAGATGAATTATTCCACCACAGAAAGGGAGGGGTTGGCCATGGTATTTGCTATAAAGAAATTTAGATATTATCTGTTGGCCACTCCCTTCGTCTTCTTTGTTGACCATTAAGCCTTGCTCTATCTTGTGAACAAGCCTTGCGCTACAGGATGCATAGCTAGATGGTTACTTCTCCTATTGGAATTTGACTTCTCTGTGGTTGTACGCAAAGGAAAGCAGCATTACATGGCTGACCATATGTTCCGCATACCCACAGGAGAAGCCACTGGACAAGGCATACCTGACGATTTACCGGATGCTCATCTCTTTAACTTGTCTAGTGAGAGAGAATTGTTTAAAGCTGATCTAACGCCATATTGGACCGATGATGTAGTTCAGGTGCTGGAGAACAGACTACTTGAGAGACCAATTGAGAAGGCCAGGCTGAGGAGACTTATTTTGAAAATCCAACCATACCAATTGATAGCCGGCCAACTCTATAGGTTAGGACAAGACGATTTGTTGCACATATGCGTGTGTGAGCACGAGATGCATGATGCATTGAAAGAAGCACATGGAGGAATCACTGGAGGACACTTTAGCGAGGATACAATAGCCCGAAAGGTGCTGCAATCCCAACTATGGTGGCCCACCCTATTCCGTGATGCTGCTAAATTTGTGAAGCACTGCGACGAATGCCAAAGAACCAAGGTGCCCGTGCGCAAAGATAAAATGGAATTGACCCCTGTCATAGCCTGACAACCCTTTGAAAAATGGGGCATTGACTTCATTGGACCTATCAGTCCTGCGGCACAGTACTCTCAGGCTCGCTACATCATAGTGGCAACTGATTACCTAACGAAGTGGGCAGAGGCAAGAGCTACAAGGAAGAACGATGCTAGAACCACTGCAAAGTTCTTGTGGGAGCAGGTCATTTCACGGTTTGGGTGTCCAATAGAATTAGTCAGCGATCAGGGCACACATTTCATTAATGAGGTGATATGGCATCTACTCTCTACTTTTCTAATCATTCACAGAAAATCCTTGCCCTATTACCCTCAAGCTAACGGAAAAGCGTAATCCACCAATAAGTCAATGTACTCACAAAAGTGGTATCTACATCTCTGAGTGACTGGGACAACAAGTTAATGGTGGCCTTGTGGGCCTATCGTACGGCTTATAAAACGGCTATAGGCCAGACGCCCCTTTAGGCTCACTTATGGAACGGAGGCCATTCTGCCCTTAGAGTTTTTTTGTCCCAAGCTTAAGGATAGCAATGTAGGAGCGCTGGGAGGGAAGAGACGCTTGGACAAATCGCTTGGTAGAGCTAGAACGTCTCACAAAAACCTGGCTCTTGGCCACCCATGCGGTGATTTGTGAGAAAGCATGGAGGAAAATGTGGTTTGACAAGCATGTCAAACAACGCGACTTTGATCAGGGGGATCTCGTTTTGCTATACTTTGTGAAGGGTCACAAACAAAAAATGAAATTCCGTGAATTGGGACCTTTCTGAGTACATGCAATTAGTCGAACGGGCAACATTGAATTAGAGATGCTTGAAGGCGAAGGAATCGGCTTTTTCAATGGCAACCACATAAAAAAAATACTATCCTCCTTCCCACCCGTTGCATGAGCCACTTATGTTGGAAGCCCCTGTCAACGTCTGCGTGGCTACTATTATGGAAACAGATCAAGATGAAGAAATAGTGGCATCTGCCTACTTATGAATCACTGTCACTGCGGAAAAGACCTATTTTTTTGATTGACGAAGGTGCTGATTACAATATCTTGACACATAACCATTGGACACATATTTGCCAACCTAAACTGCAGCCCACCAACGTCAAACTCATCCCATTTGGGGGCAATGCTTACACGCTCTTAGAGAAGTGCAAAGTAGTCATTTCTATCAAGTCTGAACCTATACCAGCTTTCTTTCATGTGTTGGCTAACACAAAAGGGGCTGGTAATATGTCACTGTTAGGTCGTACTTTTAAGAAGCAGACGAATTGTAATGTGGATTATAATCTAAATTGCATCCATCTTGCTATAGGCAATGTGCGCATAGTGACAACTTTCAGCAAGGGCTGTTCTGAACCTTTCAACATTGTGAAGCCATCGGTAGAAATCGCTACAACCGCACTTACACTCAAGTCTACATAGAAGGACACTAAAGTCTCAAGCCAAGCTCTAGACCCTGGACCCAAACCCACCAAGAGTGCTCACAAGGCCAAAGAGTCTAAGCTTATATGGGTGACAAAGCGCCAAAGACCATCTCTAGGTAGACCACCCAAACGTGCTTCTAAATGCCAAAAAAATCAGTCATCACAGCCTAAGAGGCAATTTGGACATGTAGGCACAAAACCACGCCGCGATGGATCCCCAAGGATCTCTTGCGAGTGCAAGGCTACTATGAAGGCAACCCTTGTATTTGGGTGCCTAAGAATGGCAAGTCTAAAGGCTCATCTCGAAGCAACCTCACTCCAGTGAGAGAGGCTTGCAAACATAGTGCCCGGGCTATAGTTAGCAAACCACTGCCAGCTGTGACTAATAAGTCCTAGCTAATTTATCGACCAAAGCAATCGCTAAAAGCCTCAAGCTTACCTCACTCAAAAGACTTGAATACTTCTTGGACTGGGCACTCAGAACCTAGCACGACTCCCATGCCACCAGAGCTTCCTACAGCACTTCAAAGTGCTTTGGAGTGCAAAGCCACACCCGTGACACCTGCAATGGAGTCACTGTTGTCCAGCTTAATTGCACCATCACCACTAGCAGGTCTTAGGCCTTCCTATGCGGTATGATATTTCCTTTCCTTGGCTAAAGATCTTGCTGAAACTTCGGGAGATGACCTTGTGACATGCATTAAGGTGTTAGAGCACACTTTCACTACATTTGCGAGGAGTTATGAGCGATTGGACCTAGGTCTTCTTGATGAACCACTTGCTTGCGATGTTCGTGCCTTACCATGTACTTGGGAGGAATACGAGTTTATGACCATCAAATTCCCCAAGATTGCTGCTGAACTAATAGCAAATGAAGAAATCTCAAAGGAGCAAGCTGTTCTCAGGCGACTAATCACCTCATACCATAAGCCTCCTCGTTCTACTCCCGAACAAGAATTACATGAGCTCACGCAACTTGCAAGCTCAACTTCCTCGTTCTTACAGCAGTGGTTCACTTTCTGGACCCAATGGGAAAAGAAAGGCTGTCGTATCATGACAAATGCTGAACAAAGGAGGGCAATCAAGACCATTGAGTATGATCCTACTTATGTGGCACCTCTTTCATTCAGAGTTTTGGCCATTACCCGAAACCAACACTTAGATGACTAGGTCCTAGCCCATCCTTAGATTGACCAATTCCTTACGGAAGAAGAACTACACGTTGCAAGCCGCCTTAATACCGGAGATATTTTTCACGATGTCTTGACCTATATCTCCCAAGTTTCTGTACAACCCTGTGAACTCGATCGTCACGCTCAACTTGAGTACAACCCTGTATTTTATGAGTGGCTGTTGGTCGGAACACCCCATCACAATCACCTTTGATATCCTCACCACTTCGTTCAAATCCTAGGAAGGATTTTCATCTTTCCGAGGGGGAGGAATAAGGCTAAGAAGGCATAAATAATTGTTGAAAGGTTGAACTCAGTACAAGGCATAAATAATTGTTGAAAGGTTGAACTCAGTAGTGATAAAAATAAAAATTAGTTAGCAAAAATTTTCAAGTTCTTTGCATTCCTGTTTGCGTATTTTTCATGCTTAGCTTCATTTAGCCATGTTTTCCTTTTCCACTTGTGATTAATGAAAAGTATTTTTGCTGGGCAGGAACCCAAGATGGCTCATCACGATCGCTCTCATAAGCTTCCCTTCATGGAAGAAGGAAAGCAAAAATACATGCTGAATTTGGAAATTCAAGCTTACGGACGGCTGAATTTCCGAACTGTCCACAACTTATCTAGGGTCGTGGAAATGGAGGAAGCAGCTAAGCAGGTCATAGAAAAGTGCAATATGACCAAGTATGTGGAGAAGGTGGAGCAAAGTGTGGATCATGCAAGGTGTGTTGAGTTCTTACGAACTTTCGACTTTGCCTCCAAGAGTGCCACGGTGACTGTGGAAAGGGGGGATGTTGCCAGGCAAGTCAGGGTACCCCTAAGCAAGGAACTAGTAGAAAAGGCATTGGGCCTGGAATCAAGGGCCGCAAAGAGACCAAAAAGGGATGTCTTCATTATGCTAAAAATGGACAGGAACCAGGTGCGGTCCAACGACGGAGTCAATATCCAAGACATCCCTAATGACGAGATCCACATGCGTGCTAAAGTCATGCACACCCTCTTCTCCAGCCATTGATACACTACCTATATGGGCAGAATAAATGTGCCTGTGCTCGAAAGCCTCGCGGCCAATGCACCAGAAGAGGTCGACTGGAATGAGTATGTAAGACACACAATCGAGAAGGTTGCCATAGCGCTGGATCTGGGAAGCCAACCTGCTGGAGGTGAATCCCCAGCAACAAAAGACAGCCAGGAAGAAGGCCACCTCCAAAGCATCATTCATTGGATATGGAGGTGTACTAACCGCCCTCATTGAAGAAGCAGTAAAGGAGGCAGGAGCAGCAGGAGAGACCGCCACCCTCACCACACTATGAAGAATCCTTTGGCTCTGACGAGGAAACAGAAACTGACGAGTAGTGATGAAGAAGAAAAGCAAGAAGAACAGCGCTATTAGCAGCAAAGAGAGCAGCGCACTAAGCGCTTCCAACACCAAAGGGAAGAAGAAAGGAGGAGGAAAGAGAAAGAAGAACTGCAAAAAGCGTAAAGAGTGTCAAGAGCCCAGGAAGCAGAGAGGGAAATGAAAGAAAAAGAGGATGCACAGAGAATGGAAGAGGAATCTAGAAAGGCCGAAGAGGAGAGGAAAAGAAGGGTCGAGGAGGAGGAAGAAGCCTTGAGGAAGAAGGAACAAGAAGATGTAGAACTTGCAATTTGCCTATCTGTTGAACAACATCAACGACAAGGAAAGCAAACCCCGCCCCAGGAGGATGAGAACCCAAACACGAGATTGAACGTGCCATATCCCATCCCGCCGCCGGTCGCGTAGAGGGCAAGGGCAAGGAGGCCATCACGCCTGTTCCTACTAGTTTTGTGACAACTAGCCCTATTGCTTCTGTAATAACCATCCCCGCCCCAGGAACTTTGCAAAAGGTTGATGAGAGCAATATGGTCACATGGCTGGAGTTTCTGGTGGAAAGAGAGTTGGCAAGAGAAGCGGGTGTGGCCACTCCAGTGTTAGGAGTGAAGAGGACAGCCACGGCTGATGTGGAGCAAAGGCCAGAGCTTAAAAGATAGAAAACAGAAGCTGCTACCACCGCCGCCACCATGTCCCATCCCCCACCTCTAGCAAGCTAGTACGATGAGTATGCTAAAGAACTGCTCTCGCAGCTAGAAAAGGCCAAGGAAGAAAAGAGAACTACCATGGAAGAGTTGGCAATAGAGCGAGAATCAAGAGCCACTCTCCAGCTAGAGAAAACTAAACAGATAGCAGAATACCAAAGGGAGATTGCTATGCTAAAGGAGGAAGCCAATAATAGAGATGCAGAAGAAGCAAAAGCCCTAAAGGAACGTGATGCTACCTAGGAGGGAAGAAGAAAAATCCTAATGGATCGCCTCAATGGAGAGAGGGAGACCACTGCTCACTTGCGGCGCAAGAACGACCATCTCACTGCAGTCAACCTGGAGGCACAAAACCAGCTTGAGAAGATCAAACAGGAGACTGCAGAGCTAGACCAGCTAAGAGAAGAGTAGGTACGAAGAATGCAGGTGAAACTGGATCAGCTCAATGCTCAGATCGCCAATGAACACTAGGAGTAGTCCTGCCTATACCGCAAGCTCGAAGACCAAGAGCAATGACTCATGGCTATGACCCTCCATCAGGGGGAGAGCTTGGAAGATATGGAGAAGAGAGCGAAGGAATGGGCTGACCACAATGAAAGGAGGGTGAGAGACCTGGCACGCCGATTGGCCAAAGCAGAAGGAGATAGAGTGTTGGCTGAAAATCAGGCAAAGGCTGCCTAGCTCTCTATGATAGCCCAGCAGCACACTTTCCTCAACACACTGCTTCACTCCACCAAAACAGAAGAAAACGAGGCCAATGATCATCTGCAGAAGAAGCTAGCCATTGCAGTAGAGCCCTAAGAGCAGGCTTGCACATACCACTGCAACTAGGAGGCCCGCCACAGAGACTGGAGGAGCAAAGAAAATACCTTACATAGGTAGGCCTAACGATGCAAGAAATCGACGAACTTGGCTTCACAGAAGAGAAGGTGCAAGAAGATGTGCAAGCAGAAGGGGGTGAACCAGAGTTTGATCTGGGACCTCAGGAGGAGGACTATGTCTCACCATCCCCTCCTCCACGACAAGATGAAGTGCAACCCACTGACACATCCACTGAGAGGAAAGCAGCCCTAGCTAAGCACAGAAGAGAAATGGTGGAGAAGGCAAGGAAGAAGCTGAACGTTAGACATGTCCCAAGACAACCTGCCCCTCTCTCACCGTGCCCTGAGGACCTCCCCACTAGATTCCATGCAGAGCTAATCATCTGGGAACAGCAAGAATGTGCCCGCAACCCCTTTGACTTGGGCTTCGAGCTTCCCACTAAACTAAATAGAGCAATGCCCATTGAAATTGTAAACGATGTAATCGCTATGGGTGCAAGGCTCAAGAGCAAGTGGCTAGCGGAGCGAGAGGCCAACCCAACTGCTTGGGGAATTGAGGACCGCGAATTTTGGCATGATAAAGTCCTCCAGGTGCCTAGATTGGTGGAGGGCTATAATTGCCAACCCACTTGGAGAAGATGCATTTTTGATGTCAACCTTGATGCTTGGATGGCGTTTTGTAACACCCTCCCTTCTGAGAGAAACGATCCCACTTTCATGCCGTATCTTGGAAGGGTAGGCATGGATTTTAATCCATCCATCCATGCCAGGTTCGACTTCCCTATCATCTATAATGCAATAGCACCTCCTATAAAGATGCCCTTGTATTTACCCTCCCTAATTTGTACAGTTTTATAGATAGATTCCTTAGTGAGTTCACATCCTGTCCTGACCCTGCCTTCATAACGACCTGTAATTATCTTAGACTAATTAGGGTCCTAATCCACCAAAAGCTAGCACCCCAAGAACGCCACCTTCCACCCCTTTACTTCGACCCCAATGCCATAGATAGCAGCACTATGACTCGCCTCATGATGTGCGCTACTCTTTTGCCATCCTTTTGTATTGCATTGCTTGAGGATATGAGCGATAGTAAATTCATACAGTGCAACCACCCTTTCCTTTCCACCACCACTCTCAAAACCTGCCTCAATCTCAAGGGCTACTTGCTGAGCCGCAAATTCCTTAACAAAGTCCCTCGCCCTCCACAATCCCCTACCTGCCATTCAGATGACGAGGATTAAACTCCTGTCATGCCCTTGTATCACATGCATCTATGTATAACCTCTTCAAAAAAAATAAAAAAGCCACAAGGCAACAAAAGAAAAGGTGAACTGGAAAGAAGAGACAACAGCAAAGAATATCAAAGCCAAGGGATGAATCTACTACTAAGCAAAGATAAGAGAGAGAAGACTTCACATGATGCGCTTGCAACTTCCCTTCGCCTTGTTGTGCACCACAGTCACTGCATCTAGGGTTCTCCCTAGCCCCTTCCCCACTTCACACTTAGGGCACATCAAGGGCAGGACTTTCAGACCTGTCACCCTAAGACTTGCACCGCACCTCCAATGATACATGAACTGGGTCCTGAAGTGTGGGACATTACCAAGGGCTTGCCCAAGGTTAGACCCATCTCCCAGTTCCAATGCCACGGGCACCATGCACTACACGGAGAGGCAGACACAGCCCTTAGGGAGTGCACAACTTCTCTTGCAGGTTATGTTTGTGTTTCAAGAACTGGCTACTCAGCTGAAGACAATCATCCACGGCATCTTTTAATGACCAAAACTTTTTCCATGTGCCGGACATGACACCATTGCTGTTGGTTCAGGAGCTTTTCTGCATTGGATTAGACGGATCAACATGCTTCATGTCGCCAACCATCTGCCTGCTGATAGCTACCATGACTGAACCAAATCAAGCAAAAAGAGTACTCAGTAATAGATCTGCCATTGGCATAGATCTTGGAACCTCATCTTCCAAAGATGCATACCTAGCGCCTCAAGATCTACGGATTGCTTATTGATTCCACAAGCCTGAAGATTTTCAATGCAAGGTTGAAGATCTTCAATGCGAAGACAAAGCATATCTTTGTCAAGCAGAGTTTAGGGGGGGCTTCTCCAGGATAAATCCCTCCAACACCATCCTCCTAAGAGATTGGTTATTGATCAAGCGTTTCGGATGCTCAAGGGATGACCGGCTACATATTTTTCACCAGCCAACTGGAACCCCTATCAGCCTCGCAAAATGGAAGCCACAACTGTGTGAGAAATGCCAAGCATCTTCATGAAGCCTAAAGCACACTGGAATCTCTCCTAGTCATCGTCATTAAACTCCATCACCTCTCATTCACACAATCACCTTTG
This sequence comes from Lygodium microphyllum, assembly GCF_053477565.2. Taxonomy (NCBI): domain Eukaryota; kingdom Viridiplantae; phylum Streptophyta; class Polypodiopsida; order Schizaeales; family Lygodiaceae; genus Lygodium; species Lygodium microphyllum. The sequence goes on along the minus strand of NC_141153.1, from coordinate 131,428,849 downwards.
AATCAGTGTCATCTACCCACCAGTTCCACTTAGCAATAGACCCAACTAGCCCACTACTTCCCACCGCAGTGCCATGGGACTGGCACTTGGCTAGGAGGGGGGTAATGTTTACCGTGTTTACCGCATATAGAGGAGCGGAAAAATGGAGCAGAGGAGCGAGAAAATGGAAAAAAGGAAATAGCAAAAAAGGCGCATGATAAAATAAGGAAAAGGTGCCTTGACTGGTAACCAGACCCGAAAAAATTTAAATGTTCGGGCACGACCCCCAGAAAGTCTCAGTGTCACCCCGAGACAGCAAAAGAGTAAAAGGCGCACCATTAAATGTGGAAGCGCTCCCGAATCCTTGTAAAAGAGTGCTAGGCTCGCTCCTGTGCAAATTGTATGCATTAATTGGGAATATGATATAAATTAAAATGGTGGGAAATGAGAAATGGGCTTAGGCCAATGGTCGGCCTTGTAAAAAAGGGGATGACTACCCAAAGAAGGGAGGGTATGTATATAAAGTTCAAAAGTGAATGAGAAGCTCATTCTTGTATGTGGCAAAAAGTGGCTCTTCTCTTCTTCTCTTCTTCTTGCTTGTGTGTGCTCTTGAGAGAGGGAGTGTGAGAGTGTGAGGGAGTGAGGGATCAAGAGGGTGAAGCTCCTCACCATCTCCTCCTCTCTTCTTCTCTTCTCTTCTCTTCTCTTTTCTCACGCGCTATAGAGGATGGAGCTCATGGGAGAGGGATTGAGGTTGCTTGAGCTTGCCACAAGGATCATGGAGCTACCGATGTGCAAGAGAGAGGAGGGTACTTGATCGAGCATCAAGGTAAGCTCACTACACTCGTAAGGTAGGCATGGCGCGTTGGTTATGTGAGAGGTAGCCATGGCCGCTTGACTTGAAATGCTTGATCAATAAGCGGTCCATAGGTCTCGGGGTAGAGCTAGTAGTTCCCCTTCACTTCTAGACCAAATTCTTTTGGAAGAGCTTCAATGTATAGAGAGTCTTGGAGACAATCATCCTTTGGACAACACTCTAGCAATTTTCAGCCAACCTATAATGAGAGGGAGTACAAAGAGAAGATCACCATTTCCAACTTCAAGGGGGATAATGCATCTCTAACATAATGGAAAGAATGTGTATATAAATTAGAGATGTACTTCATACTTTTTCCTCACCATGATGAAGTTAAGATCTATTTTGCGGCACTCCATCTTGAGGGCTATGCACATACATGGTGGAGATACATGCAAAGAGATGGTCACACTTTTGTTTCTTGGAAGGATTTTAAGAAGGCAATGTTAGAGATATTTGTCTCTCCAATGGAAAAAGAGAGATTACAAAGAAGATGGTATGGTATTCTACAACGGAGCATGTCCATTCGTGATTACTCCAATATGTTCCTCAATCTCTCCATACACATTGAAGGAACTGATGATTTGAAAAAATTAAACAAATACATCTTTGGTCTAGATCCAACCCTTTCTTCAGAAGTAGGTGTGATGCAACCCAAGAGCATTCATGACGCTATTCAATATGCTGAAAGGTATGGGCAGAAATATAAAAGAGATTCAATGGATATTCGGCCTAAAAGTATAGGGTATTCCTCAACAAATTAGTCCTCTAAGTTTGGAGCTCATTTCAGCCAGCCAAGGGATGTTTATAGACAAGAGAGCAAGGGAGTTAATACCTATAACAATATTTACAGCAAGGTGCCTACTTATCCGATGGTTTATGGGTCAAAATCAAGTGTTGGTGGTGGTTCTAGACCAATGGCTAAAGCAAAACAAAACTTTACAAGGGCTGAAAATGCACAAAAGGGATCTCAAAATATCACTTACAACAAAGTCCTTTCTAATGGTCAAATTAGGGACATGCGGGCCAAAGGTTTATATTTGAAGTGCGAAGAAAAGTGGACATAAGACCATAGGCTAAAGTGTAAATCCAAAAATAGCAAACTCAATTTTATCATCATCGATGAGCCGGATGTAGATGAAGAGGAAAATGTGTTTCATGTGGATGCAAACCCTATGGTTGAAGACATGCATGATGAGGATGATGGAACTAATGATGAGTTCTATGATATTGTGGACAATTTTCCCTTTGATCCGGGTGGTTCTTTATGTGCAATTTCTCATGATGCATGGACTGGTTGTAAGGGAGAAAATACCCTTAGACTTGAAGGACTGCTCAATGGAAAAAAGGTTTAGACACGGTCAGCATCCATAGCTTCATAAATACCAAATCTTTGCATGGGCTAAAATTGCTTCCTCAACAAATGCAAGTGTCATTAAAGATCCAAGTTGTCAATGGAGCTTATGAATCAAGCAATGAAGTGTGCCTAGGTACTCCTATCACCTTATTTCCTTCATGTACCATTCAAGTGGACTTAATTACTTTGAAAATGGGACCTATAGATGTTGTCATTGACTATGATTGGTTAAAGTCCATTGGGAAATATTCATTAGACTTGGAAAACATGCAAATGGAGTTCAAATGGAATGGACAACATATAGAATTGAAAGGTATTGGTAAAAAACAGTTGGAACTCATATACATGAAGAAGTTATGAAATGAAATCAATGTAAGATCATGTATCTTCACTCTTTTTCTTGCAAAAGTAGATGAAGAGTAGCCACCAAATCAGTCATCTTCTTCTTCAAAGAAAAGGGATCCAAGGTTAGAAGAGCTAATAGAAGAATACAAAGATTTATTTCAACCACCACCATCTTTGTCTCCAAAGAGAGAGATTGACCACTTGTAATGTCTTCATTACTTAGTTTATTTTAATAAACAATAGGCGTATACATTCCAAAAATCGATTTATGTTGAAAATAAAATGATAAAGATTACATATTTGAAGATAATTGATGAGGTATTATATGCTAGTTCATGGAAGGAAGGCTTGAGAAACCCTCCCAAGACAAGCTTATTAAAACTATGTTGTAGTATAGAACAACAAAAAGAACTAGCCTAGTGGATAGTCACTTGGCAGTTAAGTACACTTGGGTAATGACACTACTAGAATGGGTGACCTCCCGGAAAGCTTTTCCTACAACTAGTGAGAGCTTCACACACGCAGCCAACGGTACCAACGAAGCCTTCGTAGCTCGTTGCCAAGCATGCCAACGTTCCTTGGCCGCCGCCTTGGTTGTAATGCCCTTGCTCAACGATGTGATGTGCGGTTCTCACCCATATATTCGTAAAATTTTGTCTTCACGATACAAAAATAGAGCCCCCTCTCTGACATCATCGATGATGTCATAAAAATGCTAAAAGAAAGCATTCTCTCTTTATAATCGAAAACGTTAAAAGCAAGCATTCTCTCTTTAACCCCCGATTACTATATAAACAGGGGTAGATCATCATGTTAGAGCAATAACCCGTGTAGAAGTCTCTTTGCTATTGTTGACACGATGAAGCTCTGCTGCAATTAGTCAAGCCTCTCTCTCTCTCTCCACACCTATACAAAAGCACTGCTCAAATCCATCAAGCTTCTCCCATGGCTCCTAAGAGATGTCGAGATGCTGAGCAAGGTCATGCTCGGAGAGCTCCCTAATGCGAGGAAGTAATCGTGGTGTTGAGGGAACTCAACATGAAACTACAGCACAAGTGGAAGTTACCCCCAAATCCATTAAGCTCAAAGGACCGATTATTCCACAATAAACCAATGTTGCGGTCATGCCCCATAATCACGATGGATGGTTGAACAAAGATAATAATGTTTAGTATATAAGAAAATGATTACTTTTAAGCTATCTATAACTTTCTAAAATTTTTATTACTTTTTTTTGCATCTTACGATAAAATGAGGGATAAGTTAGTAATGTTAGAAAAGCCCATAGGATAAGTCTGTTACATAGGTTACGATTAGTTAGAATGTACTTAAACTTACAAAACCATGTTAGTATTATCAATTCCTTTTTAGGAGAGAACACGGGAATTGATGAGGGAGATAGATTCTATGCATCACATACATTGACAAGTGTCTTAAAAATGTTTTATGGTTATGGTTTCTTTTGGATTTGTGAATGATGAATTATGTCTCTTATGATTCCATTGTAATGTGCCCGCCTATCGATTGTCTAGGCACGTTTTTAGCAGTCCATCAAGAGGCGAATCTAAGCGACACCGCTCGGCACTCCCATGGAATGTTACGTGGTTTTTTGCCTAGGGTTTCTCAAGTCTGCCTCTCAATAGAACATTCACGACCGAACCCACTAGGGTCGACCTGAAACTTGGGTCCCTTGTGGTTAAGGTCTCCTGATAGCATTCTGGTATCATATCCTAGACATCCTGCTTTATGTAGAGATACACAAGTTGAAGTAGATCCATGTCACACTTGGTTTAAAGAGAATGGGAAATGAGAGGGATGCGCTGCTCAACCTCTCTGCCCGTAGGGGATAGTCCCATTCCAGTCCCCTAAAATGGCATGGATAAGGGCTCTAACCTAACAATTTGTGAGGGTCAGACATCGGTAAAATCTTGTGAGAAGCCTCCCAGTTCTCTAGGACCACTCTGCCGTAGGACAGACCCATCGGGGGTTCTACCCACCCGCTTCCCTCAATAGGTGTTCTTTAGTTATTTAATTAGGTCTTATCACATTTATGTGTGACATTTAAAATCAGCTTCCTTAATTAGGCCTTTTAGGGAACATGGTTCATTCGCGTAATTTATAACACCAACACGAGTACAAAGCAAGCAATCCTTTGACAAATAAGTTCCTTAACTTATCTTTAAGTTAATCTTTGTCTCCTGCCCATACAGGAGAAATTATATATCCCTTTTGCCCTGCAGAAGTAACTGGTCCAAATCACATGGCACCACATATTTCATTCTTTATCTAGAATAGGATCTTCCAATGCCACAAACGTTGGGCTCATGGCAGTCTTCAACTCCGTTTGGGACTAGGTGAGGGGTGTCTAGAGTTCCACTTGACCCACAGTGGGCTAGGAGTGAGATACAATTTCTGAGGTTGGCCTTTTCACCACTTGATCTTCAGCCCGTGAATTGAATAGTGTCCTCTTGGATTGATGCAGTGTGACCTTGTAAATGATCCACCTATGCAAAATATCATTTCCTTAATTAATCCAGTTAAGAATCAAGCACAATCAAGGCAATCAGCCCTAATATCATTTTCCAAGAAAACACTCCTTTACCCTCATGGAAAATTGTCATCACAGACCCCTGCCATGAATTTACCATCAATCACAAGTACTTCCGAGGGATTAAATGGTCCTATTCAGTGTCTTTCTGCAGAAAGACGGTTTTGTACCACTCTGCAAAGTGATGGTTCTACATGTTATTATGAAATAAAGTATCCGATTTCCAAAAATTTTTTAACATGCTAAAGATTGACTTTAACGAAGCCAGTTCAATGGGAGTAATAAAAAGAAGTTATTTTTAGATGTTCAAATAGTGTGGTAGTATGCTTTGTTAATTAGAAAACTAAAGCAAACCCAATCAAGAAAAGTGGGAGGCTTCGATCCTGATGATCGAACTCCTATGGCTAGGTGGACCCAATAAGTTGAACACTAGATAGGGAGCTGATTAAATCGTGACTCTCCCAATATCAGTAGGATTAGTTACAAGGTTTAACACCATTTTAGGGGACCGGAGTTGAGATTTCACCTTATGGATAGGGGGATTGAGTTACACTCTCCCCCATCTCTCACTCTCTTTGAACCAAGTGCGGTGTTAACTTCACTCCTATCTTTAATAGATTACAAAGTGGTCTTTCTTAAGTGGATGCTAGATTGTGATTAGGGGTGAATTGTCCACGATTCCCCTGTGAAGTAGAACTGAGATTCCCATGTTCAACTAAGTCCTAGGTTTCCCATGGGGAGACTAGATGGTGATGTGCACGGATATGAATTTTGGTCGACTACTAAGAGGGCTCCTCTAGGTCTACTGGCTGTTGGAGGAGGCACCTCACACGTGGTATCAGAGCCTAGGTTTGAAAAGAGCTTTTAGTATAAGGTTAAGTAGTCAACATATAAAAGAAATTAATAAATAACCACCCTTGTTTGAAGAAAACAGTTGTTGATACACATTGTGCCCACAGGAACTTAGCGATGAGGAAGCTACACATTTGCGGGATATTTTTCCCATCATGTATCAAGTAGCCTTAAGGTCGAATAATTTCTCATACCACGAGGCTATATTTGAGATAATGGAAATGATATTTATTCCTCCAATTGTATTGCAACCTTATCCTAACTCATGATACATGGGAGATTTTTGGCCAAGGAATAGGTCACATATGGGGATATATTGTGGGTGTAACGTCCTTCTTCATTACGAGCTATGGAGGATTCGATGGGTTGAACAACTAAGGATAGTTAAGATATACCTTTTGTTTAGTGCCTTTGCTAAACGATTACTAGACACTGGGAATGAGCCTATACTTGAAACTTTGTGGGTATATCAAAAAGTGCTACAAATAGTACCATACGAGAGAGTTGTTGTAGTGCCAAGAAGGACTTATTTTGGTACGAAAATTTTTGGTTACCCCCAAGAGCCACCATATTATGTTGTTTGCCATGTATATGAGAATCCACCAATAATGAGGAAATGATCCATGAGATGGTGTGTTGGTAGATCATAGTATGATCAATATATCTTTGTAAATACTTTTCATAAATATAAAGTCTCGTTATTATTTTTGAAGAGCGTTTCTTGAGTTGCTTTGACAGGTTAATGATGAAGTACACTTTATATGATTGATTTTTGAGATTAGGTATTCCACTGCTTACCAATCAAACATGTTGGAATTAAGAGAGAGCGTAATAGCTATCTTAGAGAAGACTCGTCTATGAAGTTGTTTACGAAGGGGCTACAACTGGAGCCCAACCTGGGGATAGGATGACCCTTACTTTTACTTAGACTCAACTCTGTATGAAGATGTGAAAGTCCATCTCAAGTTGTTAAAATGGCTTCAAGAACTAAAACTAGTTTGATGTTTTTTTTTTCGAAGGGCAGAGGGTTAATGATATTGTAACAATTAATGGGGAGACCATGACCCTACATCGTTGGGTGTATAAACAAGTCATCTGAACTATACCTCATGATCGTATAACAGTCCACGCGAGACATGCCTGAAATGGCTACTCTGTCAGAGGATACCCTCATTTACCCTCAGTTTATAGAGCCTTAGAGATAGATATCTTACTTTGTAAATCTACCATTATAGGAAGTCCATGACTGATCTCCATTGTATTTCTTCTTTTAATAAATTAAGATTACCTTATTTTCAAAAATTGACCAAGAGAGAGTAGGTACTTTAATTCTTGGAAAATATAATATAACATTCATCTTGTATGGTAATTAGAATCACCAACTAGTGTGAATTGATGAAACATACAAGAAACTCCAAGAGAAGAAGTTTCCTCTCAAGTAGACAGCACCACCTAGGTTTAGCAGTGAAGGACCCAAGGTGGAGCAAGATGCAGAAGCTTGGATTGACGCTATGGATGATAATTTCTAGCCACCACTGAAACTATTGCTGCAAATTAGTCCATGACTGCTGGTCATCATCTTATTGGCGAAGCTAAGCTTTGGTGGAAACAATTTTGCTGAGATAAAGGGGTAACAGAAGCTTCCCAAACTTGGGAGCAGATCAAAGAAGCTGTGAAAGGACGTTATCTTACCCCATCTTTTGAATTAATCAAGATTTATGAATTCTACACTTACAACAATTAAACCTAGCCTTAGAAGGATATTATTCTAAGTTTGTGAGTCTGCGCAAATATGCATCCCCAATGAGAGTGTCTCAACAGATTGTAAGGTTCTACCAAGGACTAAATCCACCCATGGACACTTGCCTTGAATCAATGAGATCAACGAATCTCAAAGATGCTCTTATGCAAGCAAAGCTTATGGCCAAGGAAATCGCTTGAAATGGCAAAAGAAACCACCCAATAAACAACTATGGAAGGGGCTACCCAAACCATGGTGTTGACATGGCTAATGCTAGAGGGAATGGTAGAGCTAATGCAATCACCCAATGACCAAATGGGATAGGCAACATGCAATGCTACAAGTGCGGAAGGACTGGACACTTAAGGACAAATTGTCCTAACCATCCTTAAAATCCTAACCCAAACGAGGTTGTCGGAAGAGGTCGAGGGAATGAGAAGAGCAGCTGGTGTCCCGGTAAATACCATGATTGGACAACTCGAGGAATGCACATTAGGTGAAGAAATTGAAAGAGGATCCATTCATGCTATTGTGGAAAGGAAAGGAGCGGACCACCAATGCTCAGTAATCCAATCTCTAGCTACTTACAAGGGTATGCCATTTATAATTGATTGATTGTGGTAGCACTCATTCCTTTCTTACACCAAGAACAATTAAAAGATTGCATCTAGAATCCAGGGGGACAAGGAAAATGATAGTAGAATTGGCTAGCAGGAAGGAAATCGCATCAACTAAAACTATATGAAAACTTCAATTTGAGTTAGACAGCCATACAACTGAAGCAGAATTCAAAATCCTACCACCAGGATGCTACATTGCATTCTGGGAATGAATTGGCTCAAGAAGAAGAAAGCCCAGATTCTATGTGCTAAAGAGGAAATAATCTTTCAGGAGAAACCATAAAGGCATATGGGAAAGCTAGAAGAACTAGAGTCCAACTAGCCAGGGCAAGCTGACTCAAGAAAGGATTGAAGAAAATCAACCAATCTACATGATCTAGTTGAATAAGGTCAAAAAGACTAATGAAGGCACTCTACCTTCCTAGATCAATGACTTTGAGGATGTCCTTCCAGAAGAATTGACTCAACTACCTCCAAATCATGAGGTTGATCATGAAATAGAATTGGTTCCTCGAGCATCAAAATGATCGTACAAAATGTCTACGCGTAAAGCTATTGGCACTGGCTATAGCACTAGTCGGACCTCATGCTCATGACACACAAACACCCTCTTTGCCTCGCGGACCAGGAGCGTCAATCTAATGCTAAAGGACAAACTGCCCTAAAGCTTAATTCCCGCGTTTATAGTTTATAGTCCAACGTTTCCCTTAAACTCCTCAGAGGGAGAACCCTTACACATTGGCAATGCCATGATCACACACATATGGAGGCAACCTCACGGTAGAAACACCGCGGCCCCACTGCAGCTCTCCTACATTGCAGGGATTGGCCCCTTGATACGCTGCTAAACATATAACACAAACGAACACAAACTCCTCTCTTTTATATTTCTCGTATTTCCAGGAGATATACCATGCTTTCTTACCAAACAGTCCCTTAGGAAGCCACCCCTCTATCCTACGTCAAGGGATAACCTTAAACTCTCAATCGTGGGTCAAAGTCCTATGAAAACAATTGCCATGTAGTCTAGGAGATTTTCCTTTGATACCACGAACCATGCATAGTGCATAATGTGAATGGTTTAGTGCACAAACATAAGAAAATCAACATTGTGCATCGTGCGAAACCAATCTTTCCATGATTTCCATGCTAACGTTTATATAATGAAACGAGGAGAGACACCGAGCCTTACGCTCATGCTGCCTTTTCCTTTATTTTAAAACAACGGCCTATAGGCATGATGCAACACATAAATCAGATTTAAGATTGTATTTTGATGCTCAAACTCCCCTCTCACCCTACTGTTTAATGTTTTGCATTCATTGATAGGTTTAAGAGTCGTTTTATGTGTATTTCTTCATAAAAAAAGTGATAAACATGGACAGAAACATAGAAACGAGGGTAAACTGAGTCCGATCCCTTCTTGGGCACTATGAGCTGAATGAATAGCCTTAGTGGGCTCGCATGTCCTATATTGATTGTAATTCGAATAAACTAGTTGTTCAAGCGGCTGAGTGGCTCCTTTGGCAGAAATAATCATAGCTTTGTACTCATTCAAACCTCCCCTATTTGGGTTTTCACATAAATCAGTGCTGCGACCCAAACTAGGTAGAGCTTCAAGCCTAGGCACATCACATGGGTGTATCCCAAGGCAGTGTATATTGTCAGATGTATATCCAGTCTTATCTTCTTGGGGGCTCGACAAAATATATCCAGATGGGATCCTTGGCCTTGCATCCGACACTCCTGCTATACTTTTGGAGATTTTGGGTCTCCAAATCCATCTCACATTTTTCTTAATATTCTTGCATTCCCTCGATTTGTTGCACTAGTCTAACGAATTCAATGCAAACTTATCCCTATGGCCAAATGGCCTCACATCCTTATGACCTTTGTGAAGCACAGGTGGACTTTTAGCATTTTGCATCCTGTTTACAAAAGATGTCTTTACTTGTTTACGTCCATACTGCAAATTTTTTACCATAAGAACCATGCTTTTACTGAAGGGAACAACATCCACCCGGAAGCATGATTCCGACACCAAAGGTCTCTCAAGAGCCTTACTAGCAACAAAATTAGAACCACACACAGAATGCTTATCAACACTCATAGGCCCATTGGTGCGATCCATATTGCCATCACAACTACCTTTCGTGGAAGTGTTGTAAGCCCTAATGGGACTTACATGGCTTGGAGCCTTTTCACTGATAGGCATGTCATTACTACGCATAGGATGGCCATTTTTTGCTTTGAAATTTTGGCCACCAAGGTTCCCCTCATAGGCTGCCTTGGTATCACCAAGTGAGCTGTCTTCTTGCAGAAATGGTTGGAAGCTAGGATGCACTTGTACTGAGCGGGAAAAACTCCAAAAGTTTTCCCAACATCTCTAAATATGATCCTCATAATCAATGGCATGCATTTTTGCTTCCTTTAACGACTTAGGATTCTGCAGTCCCACTTGGATTTGCGTATTAATCTCTAGGCCATTCAGAAAGAGCTCACATAGCACATCATCCGGTAGTGCATTGGCTCTTCTTGGCCAAAGCTTAAAAGTACTATCAAAGGCTCTAGCATAATCTTTAACAGAAAGATAAGACTCCTGTGTAAACTGCATAAGCCGCCCTAAGACTTGAATCATAGGGAGCTTCTTTTCATACTCATCTAGAAATCTATCACAAGACTCCTCAAATGATTTGATCGACCCTCTTGGGAGGCTCCAGTACCATTTCCTTGCCTCTCCCTTTAGGGTACTTGGGAATACGAGCATCCGATGTATATCGTTGAGCCCACTTGCAATGCAAGTTAGGCCATATTCTCTTAAATGAATCATCGGATCCTCATTTGGCAACCCATAAAACACTGAGAGATCCCTATAAAGAGGAGGTCATTTAGTCCTCCCTTTTGGGATCAACACTGTGTCATTAAAATCTTCATATTCATCATGATCTGGGTCCAGCCTCTTAGGATCTTTAACCTCTTCCATCCCCACCCTTTTCGATGTAGGGGGGTTTATACCCTCATTGACATCCCTTTCTGCTAACTCACTGAGTGGTCTAGGGAGTCCTATAAGCTTCAACATGTCATTTTGATCCCCTCTTAGAGGATCTTCCATACCTTTTCCTTTAAAAGGAAAGTCCATAACGAATTTATATAAGAGCTTTTGGTCCTTATCTAAAGCAGATTTATCATTACCACTTCTTAAAACTTGGGAACCATGCCTTTTAAGCAACGGTTTTCCCTTGACAGCTAGGGCTTCTAACATCCTTGTGATGCTTACTATGTTGTCATGGTGGCCCATTACACGGGATGTTTCAACCACAAGCATATTCCATCGTATATCAGCACTTTTCCATGGCATCATGGCTTTAGCATGATAACTTGTTGATGCCATAACTACCCTAGTTTCCAACATGCTTGTTTCATGCCCTCTAGGTTGATGGATGGTTAAACATGATTTCTCTTGGGTAGAGACCACACCAAAGCGAACCTCCGCCCATGCCATCGTATTAGAGGATGGGGTAACCACTAATGGGCTACTCTTTTCATCACATAAATTATCTTCTGCAAAGGACTCATGCTCTACATAACTAACTAAGTCCATTAGTAAGTTTTGTATAGGGAAAGCCAAGTTTTTCCATCCTTGAACAAACCCCATTTTATGGATAATTTAGGGTCCCTTGAAACCCTAGATTCGAAAATTGCCACTTATAGGCAGCTCCCGGCAAACACACCACTGATGGGACCTAAAATGGGCCGGCACTGGCTATAGCACTAGCCGGACCTCATGCTCATGACACACAAACACCCTCTTTGCCTCGCAGACCAGGAGCGTCAATCTAATGCTAAAGGACAAACTGCCCTAAAGCTTAATTCTCGCGTTTATAGTTTATAGTCCAACGTTTACCTTAAACTCCTCAGAGGGAGAACCCTTACACATTGGCAATGCCATGATCACACACATATGGAGGCAACCTCACGGTAGAAACACCGCGGCCCCATTGCAGCTCTCCTACATTGCAGGGATTGGCCCCTTGATACGCTGCTAAACATATAACACAAACGAACACAAACTCCTCTCTTTTATATTTCTCGTATTTCCAGGAGATATACCATGCTTTCTTACCAAACAGTCCCTTAGGAAACCACCCCTCTATCCTACGTCAAGGGATAACCTTAAACTCTCAATCGTGGGTCAAAGTCCTATGAAAACAATTGCCATGCAGTCCAGGAGATTTTCCTTTGATACCATGAACCATGCATAGTGCATAATGTGAATGGTTTAGTGCACAAACATAAGAAAATCAGCATTGTGCATCGTGCGAAACCAATCTTTGCCTCGCGGACCAGGAGCGTCAATCTAATGCTAAAGGACAAAGTCTTAAGAAAACAATTGCCATGCAATCCAGGAGATTTTCTTTTGATACCATGAACCATGCATAGTGCATAATGTGAATGGTTTAGTGTGCAAACATAAGAAAATCAGCATTGTGCATCGTGCGAAACCAATCTTTCCATGATTTCCATGCTAACGTTTATATAATGAAACGAGGAGAGATACCGAGCCTTACGCTCATGCTGCCTTTTCCTTTATTTTAAAACAACGGCCTATAGGCATGATGCAACACATAAATCAGATTTAAGATTGTATTTTGATGCTCAAACTCCCCTCTCACCCTACCGTTTAATGTTTTGCATTCGTTGATAGGTGTAAGAGTCATTTTATGTGTATTTCTTTATAAAGAAAGCGATAAACACGGACAAAAATATAGAAACAAGGGTAAACCGAGGCCAACCTCATGCTCTACCTTCATTATACATTGCACAAACACTTATGTAAATTTTTGGAATTTTTCTTTTAGCGTTTCCTAATTTTCTCCCATTTAAAACCTATTTTCACCATTTTTTGGTATTTTTCCTCTATTTTCTTCAATAAAAAATGACTAAAAATTAAGATTGATTGTGGGCTGTGGCCCTTAGATTCCTTGATAGCAAAATTTCAGGTTTTGTAGATGTTATGTCTCATATTTTCCCTTTATCTTGCAAAAAACTCCCATTTTACACTTTAAACTCATGTTTTACGGGTTTTATACCATTAATTTCAGCCATACCACTTATGATTTTCTAATTTTCAGATCATAAACTGATCAAAATCATAGCAAACAACATCATAATGCATAATCAGCCCATGGGAACAATATTTCATCAACCAAATAGCATAAAAACTCATTTTTTCTTCATAAAAATTGAATTACCACTTAGGCTTTGTGTTTTGGGATCTCGGTTTTGGTGCAGGACTGCGGGTCAGCCCTCATTCAATGTCCAACATCTTCAAGATCAGCAATCTTCATGTCTTCATTGATCCGGAAGCAATCCAGTCTCATCCGGACAAGCTTTCCTCCACCATTCTTCATTTTCCTCTTACACACAAGAAATAGCCTCTTAGGGGAGAGAGAGGGAGGAGAGAGAAAGACTAGATTTGGTTCTCTTCATTCCCACAGCCATTGCACGGGCGAAGACAGGCAATAAGACCAGCAAAGAGGGAGAAAATCAGGGGTAACATCAGTTGGATGGGTTGTTTGTAACCTGCAATCACCATCTCCATGATCCATGGTGCAAATTTCGGGCGTATTCTTCATGCCATGCTTCTCCTTCTCTCTCCATGTTTTTTGCTTCATAAGGTGCATAAAATTTTAGGGGGGGGGTCAAAACTCAAAAGGCATTCCCAATTTTGGCCTCCCAAGTGTCCACCTTTTCATATCTTGACCCTTTTGTGGCCATTTCCCCGTCCGGACTCCAATTCGAGCTCTGAAAAATCCTGGGCATCCAGCTTGACATCCTGCATTGACTGGCAACTCCTGACAACCCTCATGGTAGTCTAAAAAATTATCAAAAATTTGCAAGTGTCGCTCGGGTGCCTTTTAAAAGTCGTATTTCACTTGGTGCTTAAAATCATCGTAGCTGGAGCCGCCGCCTTCGATGTTAAATATTTTTCCCCTAAATTCTGGATTTTTTGGCAAATTTTAGGCACATCCCGAGCTCAAAACTCCGCTCTCAGGAAATCATCTTTGCTAAGCTTTGTATGTGGCGCTAAAGGCACACGGTACATAGGGTGATCTTTCGAGAGCAGCCTTATCCTACGATACATCCAATCATAGTTAAATAGCTTGTTGTAGTTGTGCTAATAATGTAGTGGTCTAGGATCCACTTGTTGTGCATGATAATGATGTTAGATAGAGAAAATATGCCGTATAGGCCCCACAACAAATCTTGAGATGCCCCACTAGAGCTTCACATCCTCTTGATTGTTTTGAGTCATTTATGTATTATGTCATAATGACAGATAATACCAGTGAGCCTCTCATGTATGACAAGGCTATCCATAGAGGTAATAGTCACTCTTGGGAGGAGGCATGCAATCTGAGTTTGATGTATTGCAGAAAAATCATACATAGAATTAGTTTCCTTGCTTGATGGAAAGCATGCATTGCCATGCAAATGGGTGTGCAAGTTGAAGAGTACCCCTAGTTGCCCCAAGCTAGCATATAAGGCTGGATTGGTCATTGTTAAGGGTTTTAAGTAAGAGAAGGGAGCTGATTTTGACAAGATATTCTCTCTTATGGTCAAAATGACTACCCTACACTTGGTATTGGCCTTGGTTACGTAGATGGATTTGGACTTGTGCTAGATGGATGCAAAAATGAATTTTCTTCATGGGAATTTGCATGAGAATATCTATATATAACAACCTAAGGGCTTTGACAAAAAGTGCAAGGAACACCTAGTATACAAGTTAAGGAAGAGTCATTATGGACTTAAGTAGACAGTTAGTGTTGGGGGTAAATGCACCTATGCCTACACTGTCATGTATTTGCTTCACACACCATGATTACACACCTATACAATAGTGCAAGTGGTGGGTGCATATCATTGTCACTTTATTCTTTCAATGACTATTGAATAAGGGAAGGCCCATCATACATCATGACTATTGGAGTTTTGTTACTCCATGTACCATAACTGTTACTTTGCTCTTGCTTCCTTATGTGTGCTTCCACTCAGGCTCTATCTTTCAACTAATATTAGAGCCACCATTCGACGAGCTTCTTCACCCTTTGCTTTAGCCCAGACTCAAAGCTTCAACTCAAGGTTTTATGGTAGTCATTGTTTTTTTCTTTCCAGGTATGCACATAGTCTTTCCTTCTCCTAGCTTATTCTAGCTTTCTCTTAGCTTGTGGAGGAGCTTTTCAATGCTTAGTTGAGCCTTGTTGAGTGCTTCTTGAGGTGAAGAGTAGCCATTCTATCTATTTTGGATTGATAGAGAACATATTTAAAAAATCGTTAACATTATGGCAGCTTGTATTCTATAGCTAAAAATGAAGAGTGCGATAAGAGCTACAAAGTTAAGTACTCATAGAGTTGATTCTATGTAATTTTGAGTTCTTTTTTTCATATGGAGTACAATAGTTCTGGTTTGGACAACAAATAACAAATTCCATAATGCATGTTTGATGCTTCAAGGATGCTATTTTACTACCCATATGATATAATTATGCTTTGGGATGCTATTTGGATTGTTTAGAGCTTGGTTAGGTTAGTTTTGCAAAGGTTTATTACTATCATAATAGTTTGGACAGCAAGTGTACAACAATGAACTTCATGCTTTAAATGCATATTGTATCTATATGGTATTTTGGGTATGCTATATGTCTACAGTGATATATAGGATTGATGTATGAGCCAGATATGATTATGATATTCTTTGGTACTTGGATTTGAGCTACATTTAATGAACTTAGGCTTTGGTCATTAGCTTTGAGCTTTTATGCTTACTCACTTATGGGTATTGAAGCTTCATTGGACACTTATACTCCTAGATGTACTTTGATATGCTTGGGCTTTCCAAATGCTTTGATATATATATATATGCCTTGAAATTTGCATGATCAATTTGCATTTTGGATTCACTTCCAGTGGGAGATACTTGTACTTACTTAGTAGAGTTTGGTTCTTTGGATAGTGTGACTCTTGGTTTATGTATATGTTCTCTTGTATGCTATTGGACGTAGTTATTTATGCTAATGGGTTGATTTGATTCCATATGCTTTGAACATCAGCACTTACCTCTATCGCAATAATTTATTAGTGATGTATATGCTTATGGGATGTATGGTTTACTAATAATTTGAGTTCATGATAGTCTTTGGTACTAGTTGTCTATGCTTAGTCATTGCTAGTTGCATTCTTTGTATCTTACTTGCTACTCGAATCCCTAGTAGTGGGAGCTTGCTTTCTTGACTATGTGCCCATAGTTGGATTGATATACACTATTGTCTTTATTTTTAGCATAATTGTAATTACAGTTTTCAGCATTGTCTTGGAGAACAGACATTGTACTTTAGCAGTCTATTGGTTGCAGTTGGTGGATAGTTGTACACTTTAGTATTCACTCCTGTTTTACCCTTGTTTTGGCTAAGTTTTAGGGCTGGCTTATAGTCATTTACAGTAGCTCATTCTTTTGGATTTACATTTGTATACTGCCATTTTGGCTTGTTCTTAGAATGATAGTGCTATTTTCAATTTTGAAAAGCTTGATGGCAAAAATTTCATCTATATGAAGACACATATATGATAGGTACTGATTCAAAGCAAGCAGGTTAGGCCTTTGAAAACCAAGAGTGTAAAGCCCAAAGATATTGATCAAGATAATTGGAAAGAGTTAGATGAGCTATGTAAATTCACTCTTATATTATCATGGTCTAAACATGTGTATTTCAATGTTGTGGCACCTGAAGATAATGCTTGGTAATTATGGAAAAAGATATGCAATCTTTATGACAAGCAAAGTCCTGCTTCAAATATGTATTGGTTGAGATAGCTCATGGACCTTTACATGAAGGAAGAGACTAGCATATCTCTACATTTGAATGAGTTTTACTCAATTTTAAGCCAGTTGACTTTGTAGGACATTGAGTTTAAGGATAATTTTCCTCCCTTGTTCTTGCTTGTGACACTTGAGTCATGGAATACTTTTCATACTACCATGTGTGCTAATATACCTAAGGATAGTTTGAAACTCCAAGATGTTGAGGGTGTCTTAATCACAAAGGAGATAAATAGGAAGAATGTGGATCCAACCTATACTTGCATTGACTGTTAGGGGTAGATGTCACTAAATTTATTGCTTATTATGCATTCTCTATTTAATAAATTTATGCCAATAAATTAATGACTCACTTTTCTTTAAGTATTGATGATGATCTAGCATGGCCATGAGACCATTTAGAGACCAGTAATCCTAGTGCATTATCTAATGGGGTGATCAGAGCACTGTGACAAGGATATCTAGTACAAGTAGTACAAGTTATGAAGGGGGAAAGAAGTGTCTACCAAGTGTAAGAGTGTACACAAGAACCAAGGAGTTACACATAAATGAATATGGATTAAGTTCTAAGAAGAGGAACTACATTAGCATTGTGTATATGTATTTATGTGTGCATCCGGGGACATTCGGGGACACTTGGGAATGTTTACTTATGTGTAATGAGCATTGCATTCATTTGGGGTCATCCTCTCCCTTACAAGTCAACGTTTAAGGTCTTTTCTTTTATTAAGAAAGATGAGAGAGGTAATTCTCTCACTAAGAAAGACGAGAGACATGATCCTTTGGAAGTGAGGAGAGAAGTGATTTTCTCTTTGCTGAAATCAGAAGAGAAGGTGCAAGTGCTGCGAAGCTCTAATGAAATCAAGTGCCAAGAGAAGAGCCCTACACATATTGTGTAGGAGAGAAGGAGCCTCAAGAAGGATCAAAAGGTGCCAACTTCCAAGTTGTGTAAGTGTTAGCCGATTGTATACCGTGCAAGGAACCATGATCTTGTCTCCAAGATCTACAAGTAAGAACTGGTTTATGTGTAACGGAGGAGCTTGCTCCTTGTCAATAATATAACTCCACAAGGGGGGGATAGGCCCATCTTCCAGTCCATAGTGTGTTGTCAATTTCTCTATCTCTCCCTCTCTCTCTCTACATCTTTGTTTTCTCTCATTTGTTCTCTCCCAACATTGTTCCTTGTAAGTTCAGCGTGAAAATTGAGGAGAAAAATACATTGGAGCTCAAGTTTGATGATGATTACATCTTGATAGCTTCTTCTCTTGATGTTAGTTAGTTGGTTGATGCCTCGTTCACTTTTTCTCGGTGTTAGCTACTTGATTTAGGGGCTTCTTTCCATATTACCCTGCATAGGGATTAGTTTCATTCCTATCGCAGCATGACAAGTTCTGTGAGACTAGGAAATGACTTGGCATTGGATATTATCAACATTAGTGATATTAGATTGCAATTTGCTTTATGCAATGCTTTTTTTTGCATGATGTATGCTATGTTTTGGCTTTGACTAAAAGCCTAATCTCTACTGGCTAGTTGGATGATGCAGGATATCATGTATCTTTTGGTATTTTTATGTCGTGAAAGATTACCTATGGAAATCTTATATTTGCTTGAGGTGCTAAGGCTGCCTACCTCTATTCTTAGTTATATCAGGGTCTATTGACCATGTTTTGGCTATGGTTGACATACCACATGTATCTTTATGGCATGATCTCCATGGGCACATATATTCAAAAGGAATGAAAATGCTTTCTCATTTGTAGTATCTTTTGTCCTCTTGACTATAAATGTTTTGATTCATGTGATCATTGTCTTTATGGCAGGTAGACACACAATTCTCATAAGAAGTCTGATATTACACATATGGGTGAGCCTCTGGCTCTTGTTCATTCTAATGTATATGGTCCCATGCCCTGTTAGACACTAGGTGGCATGAAGTATTTTGTGATTTTTGTTGATGATTATTTGCATAAGGTCTAGGCATATCCCATAAAGAAAAAATCATATGTATTTACTACCTTTTAGCATTGGCTCGCTCTTATTGAGAGCTAGTCTAGGTATATAATAAAATGCCTAAGGTTAGATAATGGGGGTGAATACGTTTTGAAAGCATTTGAGCAATTTTATAATGAGTGGGATATTAAGCGACAGTTGATCACCCCTTATACCCCATCCCAAAATGGTGTTGTAAAGTGCATGAATAGGATGATTCAAGAGAGAGTCCATAGTATGTTTAGCTAGGTAGGCTTACCATAGCATTTTTGGATTGACGTAGTTACTATAGTCATAGATAAAAAGATCCTCATGCACTGCTATTGATTGTCAGGTTATAGAGGAGATATGGTCTAGAAAACCTCCATTATATGCTCATTTATGTCTCTTTGGATGTGAGGATTTTTGCCATGTTTCCAAGGACAAATGCAATAACTTTGATCCTCAATCAGTGAAATGCATTTTTATTGGTTATGGGGATTGGTTACTAAGGGCTTTAAGTAGGAGAATGGTGTTAACTTTGACGAAGTCTCTTCTCCTATAGTGAAGATAACTAGCTTATGCTTAGTATTAGCCTTGGTTACTCAATTAGATCTAGTTCTCTATCAGATGGATATTAAGATTATTTTCTTATATGGGGACTTGCATGATGAGATTTATATGCAATAACCTAAGGTCTTTTAGGAAAAGGGCAAGGAACACCTAGTGTACAAGTTGAGAAAGAGCCTTTATGGTCTTAAGCAAGCACCTAGAAAATGGTATCATAAGTTTGATGTATTTATGCAATCCCAATCTTACTCCCATAGTGATATGGATCCATGTCTCTACATGAAGAAGGCTAGTGATGGTAGCCTTATTATCTTGGTACTTTATGTGGATGAGATATTAATTTTTGGGAGAGCTCATGATGGGCCGGATGCTTTGAAAGCTCAACTCAAGGAGACGGTCCTTATCAATCTGAGAAAAATGTCAGATTTATGACACTTGATTTTTTAAATATATTTTTAATTGAATGAAAATTATTAGCTATTAATGCTAGTCAGTTTTTACCTTAGTTAGTCTTTAGTTAGTAATCTTACTAACTTATTAATTGACTAACTAACTTTCGAACTAACCAACTAACTTTTATTGCATGGAAATATTATAGATGCAACAATGCTTTACCCAAAATTGACACTTTAAGGGGTTCAATGAGAGACCATATTGCTGATACTGTTCAAAGACTATTCACAGCTTTTCCAAATGCTCTTCCTAGTTGGTGTGGACACATAGGCCATTGATAAAGACTTTTAACCATTTCCTAAGCATGCCCTTGAAAATGGTACACATGAGGCACTGGAAGGTAGTAGGAGCATTAGTCAGTCCAAATGGCATGAGTATGTAGGTAAACACCCCCCATTTGGTGATGAATGTCATTTTGTGCCTGTAGTTTGGATAGACTTGCACTTGATTATAGCTTAAGAAGCCATCCAAGAAAATGTAGGATTCCTTTCTTGCCACTCTCTCTAGCATATGCTTCGTATATGGTAGTAGATAATTGTATCTCTTTGCTGCCATGTTAACCTTCTTATAATTTATGCACACTCGTATCTTTCCATTCTTTTTCATGACTATGACTATGCGCGACACCTTGTCCGTATGATCTATCTCTAAATGAATGCAACCTTTAATAGCTTATAAGTCTCCTCCTTCATGGCATGCGCATGCTTTGGGATTCATTGCATATGGTCATTGCTTGACTAGTGCTGCATCAAGGGTCATGGAGATGTTGTGAGCCATGATACTCGGATCTATTCCCTTTAGCTCATCTAAGGACCATGCAAACACATAATCAAATTCCCTTAGGAGGTGTTAACCCTCAAACGAACGAAGGTGGAAAATCCGGAAAAGCTAAAGCAGAAGACAAAGACAAAGGCCAAGGCAAAGAGAAACGGAAGACAAAGATGCACAAGGAGAAGAGTCCTAAATAAGAGAGAAAAGCGCACAAGGAAAAGCGCAAGTCAAAACTTTTGTAAAAGAGCACAAGCGCATCATGGTTTAATTCAAGGAGCGCCAGGTTCTCACCTGTGAAATTTGTAAATGTAGACGAGTGGTGGAAAGGAAGCTAGGAAGATAGAAGGACAATGGGAAAAAGGGCCTAGGCTACGGCCGGCCATGTAAAAAGGGGATGACTGCCCAAAAGGGATTTAGGGTTTTGTATATAAAGTTGAAAAGTGAATGAGAAACTCATTCTTGTGTGTGGCCAAAAGTAGCTCTCCTCTTCTTCTTCTTCTTCTTCTTCTTCTTGTTCTTGCTTGCTTGAGCTTGTGCTTGAGAGAGGGAGTGTGAGAGTGTGAGGGAGTGAGTGTGTGAGGGTGAGGGACCGAGGAGGAGAAGCTCTCCATCTTCTCCTCTCTTCTTCTATTCTCTTATCTTTTCTTGTCTTGCTCGTGGCAATGGAGCTTGGAGCGTGGAGCTTGAGGATGGAGCTTGCTTGAAGCTTGCACTTGGATTGTGGAGCTATCGGAGTGCGCGGGAGAGGAGGTAACTCAAACGGCACGGAGGTAAGCTCACTACACCCGTAGATATGGATGGTGCGTCGGTTATGTGAGAGGTAGCCATTAGTGCTCGGCTTGGAACGCTTGAAACAATAAGTGGTCCGAGGGTCTTGGCGGTTGAGTGAAAGCTCCCACATTTTGGTTCCGTCGCCGGGACCAACGGATTCAATCCTTGAGCGCTTGTGCGTTTCGAACCGAGCATTGGAGTAGGGTTTCCCCCGAACCGGTGCTTGAGATAGGTAGGAAGCGAGGGGGTTGAAGATGGTATTCGATATCCTTGGCAAGTAGGTTTGTTGTTTTTCTTGAGATTTATGTTGTGAGATGGAGTAGTGTAGGTATTTACTTTGTGATTTGGATGCATTAGAGTAGGATAAAACAAAGAAAAACAAAGAAAATCAGCATTAGGGTTTTTGTTGTCAAAACAGGGAAAGAGGGTTTGATTTGCTTGCCGAATTGCATTTTGGAGTTTATTGGCTATTCCAGGTATATACAACTCTTCCCCTCCATCCATAGCTTTGATGTGGAGATATGTATGACAAGCCGTGACCTGAATCATGTGATTCGGGCGATTTATCACCGCGCCGATAAAAAACGCGCCGTGCTCGGCGTGTCCGAGTGACGGCGATTCTGGGCCGAGTCCCAGAATCAGCCCTCGGCCCACTACCACTCGGACCACTTGACTCGGCTTGGTCGACTCGGCCCAAAAACTCATTCGGTTGTCCGAGCGACCCACTCGGCCCGACCGACTCGACCATTGGACATCTAGATTCGGACTGGCCAAATTTGACATTCGGACCAGTCACATTCGGCCCAGACACATTTGACCCTTCCTACTCGGCCCTCGGACGGTCCGAATCGGGCATTCGACCCCTGTAATTTGGACCTGTTGGGCCGAATTTAGATCTTCTCAAATTTTAACGTGAAGAAAATGAAATTAACTGAGAAACCATACAGAGCCGAAGCCATATCATAGATCACTGGGCTGAAACTTAGAGCAAGTAGTTCAAAATTTGGCTATAAACGGTCCTCCAAATTGCACATGGTGTTTACCGTAACGGCCCTGCGGGCCGGGGGGGTAGTCCCCCCCCGAACCCCCGTAGAGGGGGCTCTGCCCCCTCCACACCTCCCCCAAGTAGGTTGGAGAGAAAACGTGCGTAGTGACAGGTCCTCCAAATTGGACCCTAGTGTAGTAATGGCTCTACATGAGCATGGATTTTCACTTGCAAAAGAGCAACCAAAAGCCCATACTCGAGCAGAGAGAAACAGAGACCCTAGAACATCAATGGGCCAATCTAGCCATCAAGGGCAAAAAGGCCACATCACTAGTACACAAAGACATTGTGTTCATACTATGTCTAGTCAGAGCGAAATGCAACATCAGCAAGCTACAAATGCCAAGATGACTAGACATGGCACTCTTGACAAGAGATGTACCTTGAATAGCACTGCACTGACAATCCAAGATAGCAGTGGAGAATCCACATCTGGTCGTGCAGTCGAGAACTCAAGGGCATCTATTAGAAGGCTTGAATTTACAAGCCAAGACCCGGAAGATGAAGACATAGTACCACCTGCTTATCTTAGGGTCAAACTCACCGCGAAAAGAGAGCATACCATCGATGCTCTGATTGATGAAGGGGCAGATTTTAACATCTTGACCTATGAATCATGGACCCTACTAGGCCAACCAGAGCTCACACCAACTAGTGCAACTCTTAGCCCTTATGGGGAACACCCACAAGCACTCATAGGGAAGTGCAAAATCCTTGCGACAATTGAAACGGAAAGCTTGCCTATCCTATTTCATGTTCCTCCAAATAGTGCTAGCTGCGGGAAAGAAACCCTCCTAGGAAGACCCTTCAAAAGGGTGACCAAGTGTGAGGCCGACTATGTAGCACAAAGGATACACCTGACACTACCAGGTGTGAGGATAGTCACAACCTTTAGCAAGGGTGACCTCATCAAACCTTGAGGGAAAGGCAAGCAAGGTGCTGACATAACAGTCAAGCTTGCTGACGAGAGCAAGGACCTGTTGGAAGAGTTAATACAAGCACAAGTCGAACAACGAGAACCAGTGAGTGAGGCCATGCCTGAAACAAGAAAGTCAAGAGATAATTCCAAGGACGGGCTTTGGACTTACAAATATCGTAGAAGACCCCAAAAGAAGCCCAAGTCTTATAGATGCAGGCATCGATGGAGGGTCAGCACAATGCCGCGATGGATATCCAAAGCCTTGCTACGTGCTCAAGGGTACTACACACGTAATCGATGGATTTGGGTACTAAAATCCCTTGCCAAACCGCCCCCATCAGCTGAAGGCCAAAGGGCATCAAAAGCAATGAAGCACAGGAGAAAATCTAAGAGAAAATCTAGGTCTCGAGGCAACAAACCAGACATGATTGTTCGAAAGAAAGAGCCTCAGCCTAGTATGCTAAATAGATAGATGTCATATGTAGCCATTGAGCATGCACAAAAATCATTAGTGCCCAAAGAGCCTTTGATTTCCCAAGGGGAGAACAAGCATCATAGGCACAACATTTGTCAAGGCAAGGCTAATTGCTCAACAAAACAAATGGCACAATCATCTAATAGCCTCGACCAAATCATTTAGCCAGTGCCAAGCCCACCTAAGAGTCCTAGATCTCGTACATTCTTTTTTTCCAAACGGACACAGGAAGCACAACAACAGTCATCAAGGGTGGCTGCTCAATCCCAATCTCCATCTCCATCTAAGCTTCCAAATGTCCAAGAGGTGGGACATGACACCATCTATAGCTCTCGGCCCAAGGATATGCCTATGCAACCTAAGGTGACTGGATCAACTCATGCTCGATCTACACAAGTGAATGTTCAAATGGAAACAAAAGACACGACCACTTCTGATTGCCTTAGGGACTTGACACCGCAATCCACCAAGGGTAGCCAGTCCACTAAACTAGTTGCTACTACTTCCAATCAGGGATCACAGTAGTCACAGCCCTTGGCCGTGACAATGCCCCTGGTGGAACGTGTCCTTAATAGTTTGCCTGTGGAGGAGGTGTCGCAACCAACTTCCTCGACAACTCCAGCACTTTCAAAGTGCCTAAAGCCTAGGCTGGAGGGGTTAAACACAAGGGAGTCGGCTGAAGGGCTAGACTCTCCGAAAAGGGAGGCAATTGTATCCTCACAACCGGGCATTGCTATTCAGCAGGCCACAGCTGTGTCCCATGAGGACACACTAGAGAAGGGAAATGCTGAGGCCCAACCAAGCACATCACCAGTTGGCCTAATCCAAAATCCTGAGTCGACGAGAGATGCACCTTCACGGACTAGGAAATAGAGGAGAAAACAACGAAAACAACAGCAATTGCAGGTGGTTGTGGACCCCAAGAACATTGAGACGAAGAGCACCGGAGAGTCGATGAATAAAGCATCGAGTCCATCCACCAATGAACCTATTAATACCTCTCCTAATAGCGATGAACCCTCAGACACACCCGTGTGCTCTGAAAAACCAAAGCAACCATTGCCATCAACAGTTGCTGGCAACACTCTATCCACTGACAGTAGAACTCGCATTGACCGATCAAGAGTGGTTACAACGTCATCACAACAGGATGACAAATCTATACTAGTCACATCCAAGAAGAACCATGACAAAATTGCAGCAAAACCTCAAGAGAAACGTGAGAACCCCAAGAGCATAAGAAATCCTAGCGTTGACCAATCTTGCTCATCTAGGCCTAAGCCCCCAGCCATGCTAAAGCCTAAGGAAACTCTTAGAAATTTGCATGAGATAGCAACCGAGCAAGCCCTCGTTGAACATACAAGTGTCACAGAATGCTTAACTGAGTTGGATGCTAAGCTCAAAGTGGTCGCACATGTCTACGTCCTTGCGGACATGGGCACAATCCCCAAGGAGCAGCTTGGAGATTACTTGCCCTTTCTTCTATCCTAGGAAGAGCAAGAACATCTTAACGAGCACTACGATAGGCTCCTACATCAACGCGTGTGACTCATCTCTGATGAGGAGGCTGACGAACTGCGCTTAACCGTCTCATTCAATGAAGTGCTCTGTCGACTGAATCTCGTAGACATAGAGCAACTAAAGCGATTGTTAGCAGGCCAGAGTCAATTTGAGCAGCATTGGTGTGAAAGCCGCGTTGTAATGGCCGAACTAGGGGCTCAAGTCTCAGAGGAGCGATTGGCCAAATGGCGGTCTCAAAGAGACCCAACCTATATGGCACCAACTTCCCTTCGAGTGCTGACTGCCATTCGGGGTACAGAATTGGCTAGACCTAGCCAAGAAAACTCTCTGTTTGATAAGGTTCTCACTGAAGAGGAGTTACATGTTGCCAGTAGACTCGGACAAGGGTCCATGCTGCTCGATGTGGCAAAATATCTATCGGTACTAAGTAAGCTGTCACGAGTGCTGGATGCGTGTGCCACTCTCCAGTACAACCCCGAGTTCTACAATTGGTTCTTATCCTCGTGAAGTGACATGGATTCATAAATATGTATATAAATAAACACTGATTTTTGTGTCACCGTGTATAAACAATATCAACACACACAAGTAATGATAGTCAAGCGTAGGAAGAAGAGTTGGTTCCGACAGGCTAAGCTTCTCAAGTCCTCCTCTCATCACGCATTTAAAAGTCGTGTGACCATCCCCACCTCCAAGAGAAGGGCATGCAACCCACATGACCGCCATAGGAAGCCTTGACCAACAACTCTGATGGTGTAGACAAGGTGTAGTCCCTTTCTATACACCTTCTTCCCTTTCCGGTCTATCCTCTCAAGGAGGAGCCTTGCCTAAATCCATGACCGCCAGCCGACATAGCTCGGCGTGAACCAAGATCTGCTAATGGCAGGAGGCTAAATATACATCATGGGGGGGCCCATCCCTCTACAACAACACTGCATGCCCCACCCCTCCCCTTCTCGTCCTATGCGCTTGATAACCTGCACTATAATCCCTTACATATGAATGGTCTTATCATGTGACAAATCGTAATCCTTGATTCGCATCTTACAGGCCCCCCACGAGGAAAACATGGAGAACTAAGGGCAATTAGCTTGCAAGGATGCTCTTCGTAGCCGACGGGAACATGCAGCACACGCCCCTCTGCCAGTGCGCTACGTGCCTACTCTTAAAAGGTATGCCAAGAAACGTGGCCCCAAGCGACACCGCTCTGGAAAAAGGCCGAAGAATCCACTGGCCAGGGGAGTGGATGCTCAGGGAGGCGCACAAAATGTGGCAACACCAGTTGCACAAACCCCCAACGCACGCTCGGGCACCAGGTGCTTACGAAGTGACAAGGCGGCCATGGATAGGGCAGAATTTAATGAATTGTTTAAAGACATTCTGGAAACGGTAGCGGCTCGGGACTACACCATTCATGTCCCGGCCGACATGTTCCCTGCCCAAACCTATGAGAGCCACGCACCAGCAGAGCCTTAGTTGCCCGACCACCCAGACTCGCCCCGCCTCGTACAAATTGAGTAGCCCATGTTGTATAAAAGGCTTATCAAATGCTACTTGGCCATGACTTTTTGTCTTTAAATGGTTAAGTGTTGGCATGTTTCCCAATTGTACAAAGTTTTCATATCTGCGTTTATTATATTTCACATCTTTAGCAAAAGAAAAAGCTAATCGAGTGCAGGCGATAAGTATCTAAGTCAACACCATGGAATTCAGATAAGTGATGTCTCTTTGCGTTGCACTGGTTTATTATAGTTGTGGCATATACCATGCATGTACTCTCACGAAGTGACAAGTTGATGCAGAATGACACATGTCAATGTCTAAAAGCTTTTTATATCCAAGTCACCACAAGACCACCAACCCCACAAAGAACCATTATGGAGGAAGTGACAGGAATACCAAGAAACAAAAGCCATTACGGAAACACCACTAGATGAGAACCCAAGGACACCTCTGCAGAAAAAGCACATATCGCCAAACTGAGCATGGCCAAAGATTATCTCCTCCTTCTTGGCCAAACTCTATGTTCGGGCAGGAGCCACGCTCTCAACAAGGGCGAACGTCTCTTCATCATCCAGGATTCAATTCGCACGATGCTCTGCCCTTGTCCATGCATAGCTCACTCCAAGTGCTACCTCAATTGTTAGATGTCTCACATGTTACAAAGAGGTTTGCAAAATTTCAAGTGTATCTCTTTATCTCAACAAAAGTTCCTCTAGCATCAAGGCTGGTAACACAATCATCTCTGTAATATCAATTCTTCATAGCCTTTGAATCCCAACATTTCTCAATCCAAATGAAAGGCTAATAGTCTCAATGTATGGCATTGATTGTATTCACTTTTTTCACAAAAAAAAAAGGAAAAAAAAAAGAAAAGAAAAGAAAAGAAAAGAAAAGAAAAGAAAGAAAAAAAAAGAAAAAGAAAAAGAAAAAAGAAAAAAAAGCACACACGATCACAGCACCGCACCTAGGGGTCCTCAAATTAGGTACGTCCAGTGACCTTGGTTGGCTGGCTCCGTCCCTAATCCCCTAGCCCTTTGTATGTCCCCCACAATTGTTCAGGGCACATTAAGGGCAGGACATACCTAGGGAGCTCGCCTCGCCTATGGTTAGACCTGTCACCCTGAACCACTTGCACAATTCTTCTACACTCCATCTCAATGCCATTACAATCAACAGTGGTAAGCAAGGCTTGAAAGACAATGGAAAAGTACACCATACATTCCAAGCACTACAAGTAGCCACTAGCTACCAACAACTAAGACATCAAGAAGCATAATTATGCTACATTGCCTTGACAAGACCATAATGATGTCTCAAGCAATCTTCAAGTGTACTCCCCTGTCTTCATTGACAATTTTTTCCATCAACTTAGCCCCTTGCTTCACAGACCCATTGCTATACAAGGAACTAGTCCGACAGTCTTCTAACTACGTAATATCTAAGTATGCACAAGCACTCACATAATATCTGCACCGAAGTATATCCACAGTTTGGGTCCTCAAGTGGTGCAGGACAATACTCTAGGCTTGCTAAGAGTTTGACCTGTCTCCCAAACTAATCAAAATATGTCTTGTGCACGATAAGAAGCCTAGCACTACCCCTTAAGAAGAGACCACATGCGAGGTTTTCCAATTGCAGGTATAAGGTGTCGTTCGCTCTTCATCAACACCCAACTCTAAATGCTTATCCCTTACCATCCGACAAGCCCGCAAAGAATCGTCATGTGCAGAATCCCCAACAAACCAACACTTGTGCTGGCCATCAATGCAATCCCCAACACAGAATAGCCCTACCATCAACTCCAATAACCTTCCACTAGCCACCTTGGCCACCAACAGGCCCCCAGGACCTTCTTCCACACCACCACCAACACTCCTCCACGGAAACCACCGGCGTCCTTGTCACCCACGTCTTCGGTGCATGCTACAGCCTACTACCTACGACGGTGAGTGCCATGGGACTGGCACTCGTCTAGGAGGGGGATAATGTTAACCCTCAAACGAACGAAGGTGGAAAATCCGGAAAAGCTAAAGCAGAAGACAAAGACAAAGGCCAAGGCAAAGAGAAACGGAAGACAAAGACGTACAAGGAGAAGAGTCCTAAATAAGGGAGAAAAGCGCACAAGGAAAAGCGCAAGTCAAAACTTTTGTAAAAGAGCACAAGCGCATCATAGTTTAATTCAAGGAGCGCCACACTCTCACCTGTGCAATTTGTAAATGTAGACGAGCGGTGGAAAGGAAGCTAGGAAGATAGAAGGACAATGGGAAAAAGGGCCTAGGCTACGGCCGGCCACGTAAAAAGGGGAAAAGGGGATGACCGCCCAAAAGGGATTTAGGGTTTTGTATATAAAGTTAAAAAGTGAATGAGAAGCTCATTCTTGTGTGTGGCTAAAAGTAGCTCTCCTCTTCTTCTTCTTCTTCTTCTTCTTCTTGTTCTTGCTTGCTTGAGCTTGTGCTTGAGAGAGGGAGTGTGAGAGTGTGAGGGAGTGAGTGTGTGAGGGTGAGGGACCGAGGAGGAGAAGCTCTCCATCTTCTCCTCTCTTCTTCTATTCTCTTATCTTTTCTTGTCTTGCTCGCGGCAATGGAGCTTGGAGCGTGGAGCTTGAGGATGGAGCTTGCTTGAAGCTTGCACTTGGATTGTGGAGCTATCGGAGTGCGCGGGAGAGGAGGTAACTCAAACGGCACGGAGGTAAGCTCACTACACCCGTAGATATGGATGGTGCATCAATTACGTGAGAGGTAGCCATTAGTGCTCGGCTTGGAACACTTGAAACAATAAGCAGTCCGAGGGTCTTGGCAGTTGAGTGAAAGCTCCCACAAGAGGTCTATGAGATCATGCTCCTCCTCCTCGGTTAGGTCATCCGCTATGTACAGAGGTCGAGGCTTGTCCTTCTCCCCTACCAACCTGACCTCCTTAACCTTGGGTAGTCCCTCGATGGGTTCACTTGCTTGCCCTTTCCGTTTGGCCTCTATTAACACTACTATTCTATCACCCTTTTTGTACTTTGTGAAATGCTTGGGCAGGTCCTAGGGTTTCTTTTGCCTTTCAAATTATGAAGACTTTGACCATTTCTTTTCTCCTCTCTTAGCCTCTTGCACCTTAGGTGGATTGGAAGGTCCCCCATGGTGCATCAGTGGGTCCCAAGTGGTTGAGGTATCTCAGGGTCACTATGAGAGCTTGCCTCTGACTCAAAATTGTGCTCATCAAGAAGAAGCTATCTTCCCTAGTGCTTGCCACTTTGAAGCTAACTCTACTCCAAATAATGGAGGGGTGCAAGGACGAGCTAGTCCTGCTTGCTCATAATCTACCACCTCGAGGCATTCTAGCCAAGCTCGATCGCAATCTACCCTGGCAACTCCTTTGCTCACTCAAAACATGTTTACCTCTTGGGGTTTAGGGTTCACTCTGATCTACTCAATTAATTTTTCCTCCATATCATATTCTATGGTCTCTACTTCCTCTTTGCTCTCCTCATTGATGGAATAATAGTCTTCATACTCCTCAGTGTTAGAATCTCAAATTGGGACTGTAGGTCGCTTGCAGGGTTCCTACTTCCGAGCTTTGCCACACTTGTCATGAGAGTCCAATAAATATGACAAATTTAGGTCGTGCACCTTAGTCCATTGCTACTCTCTACTTTCCATAAGATCCTTGAGAGGCTTTAAATTGACAACTAGGTTATTCGCAACTGACTTGATAGGCACTCCAGGATTTTGTAAAGTCCACGTTTGTTTTTTGGGACTTGATAGGTGATTGGTGTTGGTTGGACCATGGAGCTTTCGGCCATCATGCACAAGGGTACTGTGGGCAGGTTGGAAGTGATGGCACTCTTAGGTTTGCTAGCAGAATCTATAGCTTACTTGTATTCATCCTCATCCTCTGAGAATGAGAGATCAATATTTGCCAATACATGCATCCAATCTCGCTCATCCTCCTTAGGGCAAGGAATGTACATTGTTAGAGGTCCATAATCATTTCTAGATCTCGAGTCACCCTTTAGTAGGGTAGAGATGGCATCTAAGTTCACTGGTGAGGTTTTCCAAGTGTTCATATCTATTCGGATTACTTCTCATCTATTGCCCAAGAATATCAGGCCATTACCCCAGTCCTCTATTACTTTGGCGTTTCTTATCCACCAGGGCCTACCTAACAAGA
Organism: Lygodium microphyllum; assembly: GCF_053477565.2. NCBI lineage: Eukaryota > Viridiplantae > Streptophyta > Polypodiopsida > Schizaeales > Lygodiaceae > Lygodium > Lygodium microphyllum. Next base: position 131,397,516 of record NC_141153.1, on the reverse strand, counting down.
TATCATAATCCACTCTCTTCATAACTATGAAGTTCACTGAGAATTGGATTCCCTCTATCTTTAGTGGCCAATCCTTTAGGACTCCAAAGGGTCTAACCTTCATCCCATTTGCTAGAGTGACATTGAACCTTGTGATTTCCACTAGTGGGTTTCCCCATGCTTACAAGATTTTCTGGCCAAGTACACTAACCCCTGCTCCCGTGTCCATTATCCCCTTTCATGTAGTATCCCCTAAGGCAACAATAGGTAAGACTATGTGCATCTCGGTGCCCTCCCAAAAGGCATTTACTTGTGGGGACTTAGACATTGGATTGAGCTTTAGACTTGGTATGTGTGTCACGACATTGTGGTTCGAAAAGTCTTGTAGCTTACGGTCATTACTGTTTTCTACCCATTGATTCAATTCTTACCAAAGTGTGGAGTTTTGTCTAAGCAGTTCTCCTAATGACAATGTCACATGAGGTGTTATGAGTAGTGTGGTTAGCAAGCTACCATGCATCTTTTCCACCTTAGCTTCATGGGCTCCTTGCCAATGTTCTTGAACTGTTTGTGTATTCCTGGCCCTCTCATTCTACCCATGCAGCTGTTTGTGTGATGGTGTTGTCTCTCTTGCCCTCAGATATGTGGGAGAGATTGGTGGGCTCATGGTTGAGAGTTTGCTAATCTCTTCCTCAATTATAGGGTTGGCGACTTGAAGGTGAGCCTGCACTTCTTTTATCCACTCCTTGGCCTTATTTGCAACCTTTGGCTCTACTGATTGGGGTCAGGGTACTCTCCAACCTTAGCGTTTCCATTTTCTCTCATCTTAGGAGCGGATGTTTCTACTTCGACATTCACTACTTGTTTTCCCTTGGTTAATGTGGTCTCCCTGTTGGTCTTGAGCATTATTTTTGCATCAATTCTCTTTTTCTTCCATCATCGACTCTTCTTTTCTATGGAGGATGTATCCATGTTGCTAGGCCCAGGTAGTGAGATATTAGCCTTCTTTGTTTGAGCTTGTATCATGACATTTAGGGGAATAGGTGTGGCATCGTTGTCATGCAACTCAACACAAAAGAGTTCGAGCAGCACATACGGTACAATTTCTGAGCTAGTGGAGGGTTTTTGCCTAGGGAAATCAATGAACAAATGTGTGCATGTGCATTCGAGGAACCTTAAGTCAGCCTTCTCTCTATTTGCTTACTCATTTTCAAGGCAGCAAGATGAGATATGCCTTGGATGGCCACATGTCCCCAGCCCACATGTCCAACATGCTATGGGTTCCTAGGTCTAAGCTCCTCCCAAGCCTCTACCTCTTCCTCTGCCTAAGGCCATGACTGGCACAAGTCTATAGTCCATCAATATAGGATTGCCTTCTTTGTCATAAGAGACATAAGGGTTCAAGTAAGAGTCTTCCTCTAGGGGTTCCTCTATAAAGTGCACTAGAGCTTTGCTCAGTGGATGGGTCACAACAGGTGCTAGAGGTCTAGCGATTCCTATAGGGTTGATATCTATACTTGGGGAGGCTGGCTTTGAATCGTTGGATGCAAGGAGGGCCAAAGGGCCTCCTCTTCGAAAATATGGTTGTCTAACTCCTGGATAGTATGGCTGAGTGTAAGACTGCTAGTAAGGCAACCACCTTGGCAACCAACAGTACATGGTGTCATACCCAAATCTTCCACAATTGGCACAAGGGCTTGATCTGGGATCAGGGCATTCAGAGGGTAGGTGATTCCCTTCATAGTGCACACACTGCATGTGGGGTTGCACTAGTCTTTGTATTGACTCTTGTAGTCTAGCCAACTCTGCTTTTAGGTCAACTACCACGTTGGTCTAGTCAACACTCTTCCCTTTTTCCTGTTCACTAGAGACTGCTCATTCACTAGCTACTGTAGCTCTCTTGGTGTCCCTAATTGCATTGCTACTTTGCTGCGTAGTCCAAGAGCTTCTCTTCTTAAGCAAGTTGTCTACCCATATGCATTCCTTAAAGACTCTTGCAAGCACATCCCTTTGTATTTTTGAGTTGCTTGCAAGGGCCTTATAGAGTTCTTTGTTGTAGATCTTGTTAATGAATTCAGGAGATCTCTCTCTCATTGGGTTGTTCAACTCCATGTATTCTCTTATAGAGGCTCCTCACATGTGTGAAGTAATCCTATATGTCCTCCTTGTCTATCTAGTTGACATTCATCAACTTAACAATGAGGTTATCCAAGTATCTTGCCTCCGAGAATCTCTTGATGAAGAGATCCTTTAATTGGGTGAAGTCATTACGTTCAGCGTTATCTAGAATGGTGAACCAAGTCCGTTCCTTGTCTCCAAGCAAAGACCAAATGCATGTGCTCATTGAGTAGGGTCCCTGAGGTTACTAGCCTCACATACGAGCTCAAATAGCTCAACGAAGCTGTAGGGGTCATTCCCTACCTGGTATTTATCAAGTTTCTTTGCAACTATGGGTATTTTCATTTGTCTCCTAGCATTTGGGGTAACTAGCAATGATGCTGCCAAGTCAGCTCCACTTTACTCATAGCGTTGGTATTATCTAACAATATTTTGGTGAGTAGCTCGCTTATTGTAATATCAACTTTTAGGACTCTCTCCCTATCGGTATTACTTTGCATTCTATTCTTGCCTAATATGAACCTCGTTGAGCTCTCTCTCATGATGCAAACTCTGAGCCCTTTACTCCTCGCTATAACTTGCAATGCACTACAATGCCATCCTTGCCAATCTCCTCTCTTCCTCAAGGTTGGCTATGACATCAGCCACTAGTCTTCCATGGTGCACTATCCTTGTCTGCTATTCATAATTGTGTGACAAGTTGCTGGATGTCATTAGGGTGCTCAGTCATGTTAAGGTCAAGGTCGAGGTCTAGACTATTCTCGTTTAAGCTAGTGCCTACCATAGTAGTTGCCTCCTGACCCACTAGTGCATCTATGAGATCAACTAAGCTAGCTAGAGACGTATCCCTAATCTTGGAGAGCCTTTCTATCTCTCAGTGTAATGTGATGGCTTAGTCCCCTCTATATCTTTGTTTCTGTTTTTTTGGGTATCTTGTCCAATTCTTGGGGTTGTACTCCTACTAGTGGGTTCATTTTTAGGTTAATCCCCCTTAGTGTGTTCCTTGTTAATCCAATAGTTTACCAATATGCAACACTTATTCACCAGCAGTGCATCTCAATGTGCGCTGTCCAAAATCAGGTTTTTTGGCTTTCACATGTGCTTAAATGCCTACAATGTCGAGTGTGACCTTTGATGGAGTCAATTGCGTCAATTAGTTTCCTGATGTTGATGCTTTTGGAAGGGGTTTTGATTACTCCCAAATAGTTGAAACTAGGTTATCTACAGGTCATGATAGGTGGTCTATCGGTATCTATCCCCATGAGTCAACTTGGGTCTCTAATCAGGTAGTGACCAAAGGTTGGATCTTTCAGTCCCCCATGGGCTGCTAGGTCAAGGTTCCTCCTTTCTTTGAGTGCAAACATTCCTATATTTTCATTTATGGTTCTAGCCTGGCTATTGGTCAATTGAGATTAGGCCCTAAAAAGCCCTTGAAGGGTTAAAATTCAACCAAACAAGGTTCTAGACAACTGGCATGAGTCCCAAACTTAGTCATTGGAGTTGTGGTTTTGATTGTCCAAGTGATCAGACTCAGAATCGGATGAGGGGTACCCATCCAAGGGGTACCTATTCAAGTGTCCAAGTGGCCGTTCGAGGCCGAGCGGTTTGACCTGTCTGAGTCAGATATCCGAGAGGGTCACTTAAGTGGCTCGAACGTCCAAACTCGACTGTCCGAGACCTGTGGTTGCCATCCAAGTAGTGCCTAAAAACCCACTGAATGGAAAAAATTCTCTATCTAATGATTTAATGCCCATTGTTTAAATCAGGTAGGATTTCAAATCAATACAACAATCAATAGCCACAAGGATTCAAAACATACCTAGAAGAGCTAGACGTATCGAGGATAAGGATTGTTGGTGCAGTAGTCTGTGGACCTTTCACTTCATGTCTCTCTCTCACTAGCTCTCTCTTAATCTCACTGAATGCAAATGATCTCTCTCTCCCCCTTGTTTCACCTTTTGTGTTCTCTCTTTCTCCCCTTACCTTTTGTTTTCCTCCCTGGACATGCAAAATCTAATTCCTTTCTTCCCCTATTTCCTTGTTTCCTGATTATCCAAAGAGTTATATTTTCCTTATTTTTCCTTATTTCCCAAACCTTAGTGTCCCAAATCTAATAGAAAATGTACAACTCCTACTCTAACCAATGCACGTAAAGATTCCTAAACCTAAACTAACCCACAAAAGAGATCGAATCGCCTCCGACTCCCTTGCTTCCTACCTAAACCAAGTGCCTTTTTGGAGTTGAACTCCTACTTCATCACTTGATTTGGAGCATGCAAGCACTCAAAGATTGAATCCATTTGTGCCGGAAATAGAACAAAAATATGGGAGCCTCTTACTTGCCTGCAAAGTCCCATGAACCACTTATTGCTTCAAGCTTTTCAAGCTAAGTGCAATTGCTAGCTCTCACATAGCCATATGCACTCTCACACCTACAAGTGTAGTGAGCTTACGTTCATGCTCAATTGAGTTGCCTCCTCCCACAAGCTCTCTGGTAGCTCCACGATCCAAGGTGCAAGCTCAAGCAAGCTCGATCCTCAAGCTCCAAGCTCAATGCTCCATTGCCGTGCACGAGATAAGAGAAGAGAAGAGAAAAAACAAAGAGAGGAGAAGATGTAGAGCTTCTCCACCATGGTCCCTCACCCTCACACACTCACTTCTTCACTCCCTTACACTTCCTATCTTAAGAACAAGCTCGAGAAAGAACAGGAAAAAGAGAGCTAGTTTTGGCCATACACAAGAATGATATTCTTTTTTCACTTTTTTCCTTTTTATACAAGCCCTCCTCTTTGGGTGCCCATCCCTTTTTACATGACTAGCCGTTTTAGCCTAGGTCCTCTTTCCTTATTCCTTCCTATTTTCAGGGTTCCTTCACCTGTGTGCCCATCTACATTTAGAAATTGAATAGGAGGGAGCCTAGTGCTCTTTTACAAAATGAACTAAAATATGATTTCTTGCTAGAATATTCAGTGCACTCATTATCATGTGCTTTCTTTTTACGTTGAGGATTTTCTTGCATTTTTTTGGGTTTGCATTTCTCTTCCATTTTTCTCACCTTGGACCGTATTCCATTTTTGACTTTTTGGGGCTTTTCTATCTTGTACTTCCAAAGATGCAACAATCCTATATGCATTTGTGATGGGAAACTTAATGTATGCCATGATGACCACTAGATCTGGCATAATATTTTCAATGGGAGTTGTGGATCATTATATAGCAACATTTTGGAGGTGACATTGGGATGCCATGAAGGATATCGTGAGATACCTTAAGCGCACTATAGATATGCACATTTTTTATGGTGGCCATGATATTGGAGTTGCGGGCTACATGATATCTGATTATGTAGGACATGTAGACACTAGAAAGTCCACCTTTGGGTATGACTTTACCTTTGTTGGAAGTGCTATGTCTTGGATATCTAGGGTACAAAAATGCAAGACCTTGTCTACTATCGAAGCCAAGTACATTGCAGCCACACTGAGGCTTATAAGGAGGTCCTATGGTTAGGATGTCTGATTGCAGATCTTGGTATAACTATGATTCCTACACTATGTTTGGATTTGATGAGTGTCATTTAGTTGGTTTGTAAGAGGTGGTAGAGGACAAGTTCATTGAGCTTGTCAAGTACTCTATTCAATGAGTGTCATTTATTTGGTCTATAAGAGGTGGTAGAGAATAAGTTCATTGAGCTTGTGAAGGTCCCCATGGATATGAATCCTATATGTCTACTCACCAAAAGTCTCCCAATGGAATGATATGCCTTCCTTAGGAAGATGATGGAAGTAGATGAGATGATGTCTTTTCTCATTGAGTTGTACTTATGTACATGTTGTAGTTTCATCTATTTTTCCTTATTCAAGGCAAATTTCTCCTTTAAGTAGGAAGTTATTGAGCGTTAAAGGCACTTGTGCCTTGCCATCACATTTACTATGTATATTGTACATGCACACTTGTATACTACAGGTCGTGTGCCCATTAGTGTCACTTTATTCTCTATTCTTTTAGTGGTAATGGAATAAGGGAAGGCATATCACACATTGTGACTAATTGAGTTTCCACATATCGTCTTGCTCTCTCCTACTTGAACCTCCATAACTCTTGCTTCTTTCTTGCTTTCCCTTGTGCTTTCACTCTTTCTCTACCTTTCAGCCTTCTCCATACTTAGTATTTCCATTTCCTTTTCTAAACTAGGCATACGAAGAGTGTTTAAGCATGCTTATGCATTCATAAACCAAGTGCCTACTCTTGCTAGAGACATATGTATGTCTTTTTGTTTTCAACATTTTGTGGGCCTGAGCCTTGATTGAGCTGGTGGCATAATGGATGGCACAATGTCTAGAAAGAAAATGGTTGCTAAAGTAAGTATTATATCAATAGTTGTCTCATCCATTCATCAAGTACTAATCCAATGGAATCTATAAGTCTAGCTCTGCTAATGAGTTTCAAACTATAGTATTTTATACATGTGAGGTTGTATCCATGTCTATACACAAAGAAGGCATATGATGCTAGCCTTATTATCTTGTTGCTTTATATTGATAGCATGCTTATTAATGGGAGTGCCCTTGTCGACTTGGATGCCTTAAATACATAGCTTAAGAAGAGCTTTGAAATAAAGGATATTGGGCAAGCACTTACTTGGTATGTGCATTATGCACAATTGGTCTAAGGGACTTCTCTACTTATTCCAAGGGAGTACATTCACAAAGTACTTGAACAATTCCATATGCAAGGTAGTAAGCCAATTGATTGTCCGTTACCTTATCACATGAAGGTTAGTCAAGTAGTTTGTCCTTTATCAGATGATGAGAAGGTCGAGATGGCCAATTTTATGTATGCATACGTGATTGGTAACTTAATGTATGCCATGATAACCATTAGATCTGGCATAGTATTTGCAATGGGAGTTGTGGATCATTATATAGAAACATTTGGCAAGCGACATTAGGATGCCAAGAAGGATATCATGAGATACCTTAAGGGCACTATAGATATACACATTTGTTATGGTAGCCATGATATTGGAGTTGTGGGCTACATGATCTCTGATTATGCAAGACATGCAGACACTAGAAAGTCCACCTCTGGGTATATCTTTACCTTTGTTGGAAGTGCTATCTCTTGGATATCTAGGGTAAAAAAATGCACGGCATTGTCTACTACTGAGGCTAAGTATATTGCAGCCCCACTGAGGCTTACAAGAAGGTTCTATGGTTACGACGTCTAATTGTACATCTTGGTATGACGAGACTCCTACACTACATTTGGATTTGATGAGTGTCATTTAGTTGGCTTGTAAGAGGTGGTAGAGGACATGTTCATTGATCTTGTCAAGTACTCTATTCAATGAGTGTCATTTAGTTGGTCCATAAGATGTGGTAGAGGACAAGTCCATTGAGCTTGTCAAAGTCCCTATGGATACGAATCCTATAGATCTTCTCACCAGAAGTCTTGCAATGGAATGATATGACTTCCTTAGGAAGATGATGGGAGTAGATGAGATGATGTCTTTTCTCATTGAGTTGTATTATGTAGATGTTGCACTTTTTCTTTTTTCTCCTTACACAAGGCACATTTCACCTTTAAGTGGGAGGTTATTGGGTTACTCGTACACTTGTACACTGTAGGTGGTGTGCGCCCATTAGTGTCACTTTATTCTCTATTCATTTAGTGGCAATGGAATAAGGGAAGGTAGGTCACATAGTGTGACTAATAGAGTTTCCACACATACCATCTTGATGTCTCCTACCTCCATAACTCTTGCTTCTTTCTTGCTTTCTCTTCCGCTTTCATTCTTGCTCCACCTTTTATCCTTCTCCATACTTAGTACTTCCATTTCCTTTTTTGCACTAGGCATATGAAGAGTGTTTGAGCATGGTTATGCATTCATACACCAAGTGCCTACTCCTGCTAGAGATACATGTATGTTTTTTTTCAGTCAATGTCATATCAACCATTTTGTGAACCTGAGCCTCGCTTGAGCATCATGGTGGTATAGTGGATGGCACAATGTGTGGGAGGAAAATGGTTGCTAAAGTAATCATAATATCAATAGTTGTCTCATCAAATCATCAAGAACTAATCCAATGGAATCTATAAGTCTATCTCCATCAATGAGTTTCAAACTATAGTATTTTATACATGTGAGGTTGTATCCATGTCCATAAACAAAGAAGGCATGTGATGGTATCCTTATTATCTTGGTGCTTTATGTTGATAACATGCTTATTACAAGGAGTGATAATGTTGACCTGGATGCCTTAAAGGCATAGCTCAAGAAGAGTTTTGCAATAAAGGACATGGGGCAAGCTGCACATTATGGACAATCGGTCTAAGGGACTTCTCTACTTATTCCAAAAGGAGTATATTCACAAAGTACTTGAGCAATTCCATATGCAAGATAGTAAACCTAGTGACTGTTTGTTACCTTCTCATGTGAAGGTCAGTAAGGTAGATTATCCTTTGTTAGATGATGAGAAGGCCAAAATGGCCAATATCCTATATACATCCATTGATGGGCAACTTAATGTATAGCATGATAGCCACTAGACCTGACATAGTATTTGCAATGGGAGATGCGGATCGTTATATAGCAACAATTGGTGGGCGACATTGGGATGCCATGAAGGATATCATGAGATACCTTCAAGGCACTATAGATATATGCATTTGTTATGGTGGCCACGACATTGGAGTTGTGGGCTACAAGATCTCTGATTATGCACGACATGCAAACACTAGAAAGTCCACCTCTGGGTATGTCTTTACCTTTGTTGGAAGTACTATCTCTTAGATATCTAGGTACAAAAAACATGGCCTTGAGGCTAAGTATATTGCAATCACTGAGGCTTACAAGACCCTATGGTTAGGCCATCTGATTGTAGATCTTGGTATGGCTATGACTCCTACATTACATTTGGATTTGATGAGTGGCATTTACTTGGCCTATAAGAGGTGGTAGAGGACAAGTCCATTGAGCTTGTCAAAGTCCCTATGGATACGAATCCTACAAGTCTACTTACCAAAAGTCTCCCAATGGAATGATATGACTTCCTTAGAAAGATGATGGTAGTAGATGAGATGATGTCTTTTCTCATCGAGTTGTACTTTTGTACATATTGTGCTTTTCTTTTTTCTTCTTACACAAGGTACATTTCACTTTAAGTGGGAGTTTATTGGGCATTATAGCCACTTGTGCCTACTAATACATTTACTTTGTACATTGTACTAGCACACTTGTACAATACAAGTAGTGTGCGCCCATTACTGTCACTTTATTCTCTATTCTTTTAGTGGAAATGGAATAAAGGAAGGAAGGTCACACATTGTGACTAATAGAGTTCACACATACTGTCTTGCTCTGACTTTCTTGAACCTTGATAAATCTTGCTTATTTATTGCTTTCGATTGTACTTCCACTCTTGCTCCACCTTTTAGTCTTCTCCATTCTTAGTATTTCCATTTCCTTTTTTGAACTAGGCATCTGAAGAGTGTATAAGCATGCTTATGCATTCATGCACCATGTGCCTATTCCTGCTAGAGACATATGTATGTCATTTTGCAGTCAACATCATATAAACCATTTTGTGGACCTGAGCCTTGATTGAGCATCATGGTGGCATAGTGGATGGCACAATGTGTGGGAAGGAAATTGTTGCGAGCAACATATGCGTGGTTTGCATGTAGCGAATGGAAGAAGCTCCCTCTTTCTCTCTTTTACTCATAAAATTGCATACGACTCATGAGAAATTGAAAATAGACTAAAAGAGAAGGTAAAGTAAGATGAAGCGACTCAAGATTGGGTTCAATCTCCCCCCGATATGAAGTGGACAGCTCCCTTCATGCCGTATTTATAATAATATTATGAAATTTTCTTTGCCTAAGATTTAGGCCCTTTACAATCACTCTTTGCATAAAGAGTTTGAGTGAATTGAAAAAGAGACAGAGTAATTTGAATTAATGGATGCTAGCAGTTGTGCATCCCACAACTCTCTAGAACCATTAATATTTTATTGGATATATCTTCTAAAAATCTATTTTGCTAATAAATATTTACCTAGAGTCTATGTGCACGTTTGATAAGAAATAGCGGTGCATCTAATACAATAATCCGATAATTGCCAAATAAATTTTTGAGAAAATAATATTTAGAATGCTTGCATGTGGCGCACCTTTCCAATTCTCCTTGCTCTATACATTAGCTGCCAAAAATTCAAAAAATCATGTTAGAATAATAACCAAGTGAATAATTGCAACTAGCCACATAAATCAATTAATTTGGAATTCCATACAATAATTAGTTCACGAAGACGTTAATACTCGTGTGGATAAAATGGTACCACCCACGTTCACACTTGCATCGACGCCTAGAAAGGATAGGTGTCCCTATCGACCTTTCGTCTAAGACAATTCTTAGGAACGTGCCCCGCATTGATGGAGAACCATTTAAGGCGCTCATCCCGCCAATGTAAACACAAAGAAGAACCATTTAAGGCACTCATCCCTTTGCGTAGGTGCCACCTGGCAACAGAAATGGTTGCTAAAGTAAGTACTATATCAACAATTGCCTCATCATACATGTGAGGTTGTATCCATAAGTTCATAAAATGGGAACCTAGGTATACATGATTGTGCCTCCTATATTGATCACAGACCATTATGTCACCCATAATGCCATTGTGAAGGTCAATATAACATAATTTATTGGCTCTTATAAGCAAATCTATCTACTTTGGATGGTATTAAGCTTGGTGAATCAATCAAGTAATCCACAATACCTGCTCTCTTCTTATTTTTCCATCATGTGAAACCATTTGATCCTAGCCATTATGATGGTCCATTATTTTTGTGCACTCTCTAATATTAGTAGGTGTATTCCATACTCTATCTTGGGATGATCTTAATAACCTCATCTCATACACTACAAGTGCACTATAGAGCAAAGAAAGCGAAAAAAGAGGCATCAAGAGGAAAAGTGCAAGGTGGAAAAAAGGAAAGGCACTCATAAGGGAATGGACCCATAAAAAATCCAAAAGCATGGGAACAACCAGCAGAAGTCCAAGGTGCAACCATGGAAGCTGCAAAAGAGCCAAAAGCGAGAAGGCGCACCTCTAAATATATAGGCGCAGCCAAAATCTTTGTAAAAGAGTGCCAGGCTCCCTCCTGTGCAATTTGTAAAAGAGCGTTAGGCTCCCTCTTGTGCAATTTGTAACCATGGACATGGTAGGACTAAGCTAGGAAGTTAGGCCAAAGGGAAAAAGGGCTTAGGCCACGACCAGCCATGTAAAAAGGAGATGACTGCCCAAGGGAAAGAGGACATGTATATAAGCCAAAAAGTTAATGGAAACTCTCATTCTTGGTGTGTGGCAAAAAGCTTATTCTTCTTCTTCTCTTCTTCTTGCCTTCTTGTGTGTGCTTGAGTGAGGGAGTGAGCGAGTGTGAGAGAGTGAGGGAGTGAGTGTGTGAGAGTGAATGATTGAGGAGAAGAAGCTCCCCATCTCCTCTCTCCTCTCTTCATCTTCTTCTCTTCTCTTGTCTTCTCTTGTCTCATGCGGCTATGGAGGATGGAGCTTGATAGAGAGGGATTGAGGTTGCTCGAGCTTGCATCAAGGATCATGGAGCTACCGGTGTGCATAGGGGAGGAGGGTACTCAATCGTGTATCAAGGTAAGCTCACTACACCCATAGGTATGGAGAGCATGTCGACTATGTGAGAGGTAGCCATGGCCACTCGGCTTGAAACCCTTGACCAATAAGCAGTCCGTAGGTCTTGCGGGTTGAGTGAGAGAGCTCCCTTCATTTTGGTTCTATTTGCGAGGACCTCGACGGATTCAAGCCTTGAATGCTGTGTGCTTCGAATCGAGCATGGAAGTAGGGTTTCATCCCATAATCGGTGCTTGAGGTAGATAGGAGATTCAGGAGTATTAATCATTGAAAAAAAGTAAGTATTTTTGGGTTTGGATGTGTAGATGAGTAGGCTAAAGAAGCATGAACATTATATTGTGATTTTGGCTTGCATTAGGTAGGATAGGATCAAAACAGCGTGAGCACACAGTAGGGTTTTTGCTACTGTATAATAGGATGAAACAGGGAAAAGAAGAGAAAAAAATGAGATCTTGGGTTAAATGCTAGTAAGAGGAGCAAAATTAAGGTGAATGTAGATCTAGGTAGGGCAATAAGAGGCCAGGAGTGGCAAGGGAGACCTCATTTTGCATTTGAGAGATTGAGAAGAGCTTGAGAGAGAGAGAGAGAGAGAGAGAGAGAGAGAGAGAGAGAGAGAGAGAGAGAGAGAGAGAGAGAGAGAGAGAGAGAGAGAGAGAGAGAGAGAGAGAGAGAGAGAGATAGAGAGAGAGAGAGAGAGAGAGAGAGAGAGAGAGAGCTGTTGAGCAGAAGAGATTCGGGCACTCAATTTTTGATCTATTTATGCAATCCAAGTATGCAAAACCCTCCCTTGTATATCGTTGCTATTTGGAAAGCCCTGCAGGAGGTTGTGAGACGTGCTTGAAGAAATCGATAAAAAACATCGTGTTGCACCCTATCGCTTAACCATTGTGTCCAGGTTCGAATCCCAGAGTCGGGCAGTTGGACCATCTGACTGGGAGAGTCGGACCGTCTGACTTTGAAAATCAGATCACACACCTTGGTTTGACTCTGAAAATCAGATCACATCCCTTGGTCTGATTGGACTAACCGTGTGATCAAACACCCAATTGCCAGTCAATCAGACACCCTACTTGTCCAATCGAATGTGCACCCAATCGGATTCATATCAATCAAACAGGACCTGGCATAGCAATCGGACCAAGCTGTCTGATCGGACCACTTTTGGGAGTCAAATCACCACAGTTGGACTATCTGACTCTGAAAGTCGGGCCACCCAGACCACCCAAAATCGAACAATCCGATTTTGGGAATTAGACCAATAGACTAGAGCAAAAAACATTGAGCTAGGACCACATCCACAACTCATAGCCAGTTTGCTTAGATCCCAAAACACCCACGTGGTATCAAAGAACAGCATAGCCATGGACTTTTCGAAAGTCAGGTCATTGTCGATTTGCTACCACCCAAGGATTATAAGGGAGTTCAGTGTTTCTTAGGTCACACTGGATACTATTGGCACTGTGTTGAATTATGCATTGATTGCAAGACCATTGTATAAGCTGCTAATTGTATTCGAGTGGACTGATGAGTGCCAACGAGCATATGAGGTGTTGAAGAAGGCTCTTACAACTGCACCAATCTTACGAGCCCCAGACTGGAATATCACCTTCCATGTGCATATATATGCATTTGAATTTGCTATTGGAGCTGTCTTGTGCCAGCCTAGTGAACATAACTTAGATTACCCTGTGAGTTTTGCTAGTAGGTAGCTCACTTGATATAGAGATGAAATACTCCACTACAAAAAGGGAGGGGTTGGCCATGGTATTCGATGTAAAGAAGTTTCGACACTACCTCTTGGCCATGCCTTTCACCTTTTTTGTAGACCATCAGGCCTTGCTATATCTTGTAAATAAACCTTGTGCTACTGTACGCATCGCTAGATGGTTGTTTCTTCTTTCAGAATTTGACTTCTCTATGGTGGTACACAAGGGCAAGCAGCACTACTTGGCTAATCACATGTCCCGAATACCAACAGGAGAAGCCGTTGGACAAGGCATCACTGACGATTTTCCAAACTCTCACCTCTTTATCTTGTCTAGTGAGAAAGATTTGTTTAAAGCCAATCTAACGCCGTATTGGGTGGATGATATAGTCTAGGTACTAAAGCACGGTCTACCAGAGAGACCCATCGAGAAGGCCAGGCTTAGGTGCCTCATTCTGAAAATCCAACCTTACCAATTGATAGCCAGTCAACTCTATAGGTTAGGGAAAGATGGGTTGCTACGATGATGTGTGTGCGAGCAAGAGATGCACAATGTGTTGAGCATAGTGCATGGTGGGATTGTTGGAGGGCACTTCAGCGGCCCATAAGGTGCTGCAATCTCAGTTGTGGTGGCCCACCCTATTCTGCGATGCTGCTAAGTTTATAAAGCATTGCGATGAGTGCCAAAGGACTAAAGTTCCTGCATGACAACCCTTTGAGAAATGGGGAATTGACTTCATTAGACCCATCAATCCCACAGCACAATACTCACAGGCTAGATACATCATTGTAACTAACTATCTTATAAAATGGGTTGAGGCACGAGCCACCAGGAAGAATGACGCTAGGACCACAATGAAGTTCTTGTGGGAGTAGGTTATCTCATGATTTGGTTGCCCTATCGAATTAGTAAGCAACCAAGAAAGCCCAAACTGCTCTCAACCTTCTTAATCATCCGCATGAAATCCTTGAACAAGATCTTAGTCAATGTCCTTACGAAGGTAGTTTCCACCTCACATGAAGTGACTGGGCCAACAAACTTATGGCAATATTGTGGGCCTATCAGACAACCTATAAAACGACTATGGGACAGACTCCCTTTAGGCTTGACCTATGGGACTGAGGCCATCTTGCCATTAGAATTATTTGCCCCTAGCTTGTGGATAGCAGTACAGGAGAGGTGGGAAGGGAAAGAAGCTTGGACTAACTGTCTCATGGAATTGGAACAACTCTTTGAGACTCCACTTTAAGCTACCCACACCCTAATTTGTGAGAAAATACCATGGAAGATGTGGTTTGACAAGCACATCGAACAACATGACTTTGAATAGGGAGACCTTGTTTTGCTCTACTCGGTAAAGGGTCACAAGCAAAAAATGAAATTTCGAGGACTAGGACATTTCCGAGTGTGCACCATTAGTAGGACAGGCAATGTAGAACTTGAAACCCTTGAAGGTGAGGGCATAGGCTTCTTTAATGGCAGTTGCATGAAGAAGTACTACCCTCCCGCACATCCACTACATGAGGCCCCTATGCTAAAAGCCCCTATCAATGTTCGCATAGCCACAAGCACCAAACTAGAGGACGAGGGTGAGGAGGTAGTAGCACTAGCATACCTACACATCACGCCACCGCTCAGTGCACACACACATTTGATGCCTTGATCAATGAGGGAGATGACTTCAATGTCTTGACTTACGCTAATTGGACCCTCATTGGTCAGCCACAATTACAGCCCACCAATGCTAAACTCAGCCCATTCAGGAGCAAGTCATATGCACTCCTAGGGAAGTGCAAGATCGCAGTCTCTATCGAGTCTCAGAGCCTACTAGTCATCTTCTATGTATTGCCAAATACGAAGGATGCAGGTCAAGAATTGCTGTTAGGATGCACTTTCAAGAAGCAAGCACACTGCAACGTGGACTAGAATCTACAGCGTATTCACCTTTCCATTGGAAATGTTCAAATTGTGATAGCTTTCAGCAAGGGCAGCAAGGCTCCACCAAAGCCGGCTATGCCATCGATAGAGCTACCTAGGACCAAGCCTAAGGAGGGGGGTTGTGAGTCATCACAACCCACCCAGACTACAAAACCACTGCCAACTAAGGCCATCCCCAAAGCCACAGAGCCCACACTTAAATGGGTGCCAAGGCACCAAAGCAACCTACTTGTAGCAAGCAAACATAGCCCTGCAAGGCTAAAAACTATCATTCGAAACCTAAGAGACCGACCCGATGCTATCAATGTAGATGCACAATCAAGCCGTGATGGATCCCAAAGATCTATTACGAGCCCAAGGATACTACGAAGGCAACACATGGATATGGGTGCCCAAGAAGGAAAATCCTAGGAGCATAGCGCAACCATAATCGTTGCTTGCCACCCCATCTCCAGGAAGCCCCACTCCCACTAAGGCAGTGAACACCCATGAAACCCCAGCTGCAAAGCCTACAGAACCCGTGATAGTTGCAGTCCAAAAACCCCAACCAATCTATCAACCAATGCACTAGCCTGATACCTTGGAATCATCTAAGTCTAGAGGGCTTGGCACCCCAGTGGTGGCTGCGCAAGAGGAAGGAAACACACCATCTATGCCACCATTAGGGGAGTTTTGAGGTCTCGAAAATGCCTTTTAGGATGTGGAGAGAGAGTGCTCTAGACCAATAAGAGCAAAGCCTCCGTAACGGAACTTCTATTAAAAAAAAATAAAAAATCATTTTACAAAAATATATAAATATGATAATATTACGAATTTGTATTTTTATTATGTATTTTTAGTCTCTTATATTCGTGATTATGACATATTTTGCATTAATGGCATAGAGTCTCGGCTACTTTTATTTAATGATGTTTTTAGATTAATGATAATGACTGATGTAATCGAAATTCAAATTGGTGAAAAGCATGGCGCTCAGTTTTTTCCCTCCTTTCTTTTATTCCTCTATTGTTTTTCCCTCCGTTATGATAGTCTAGTCCTGTGTGTGTGTGTGTGTGTGGGTGTGTGTGTGTGTGTGTGTGTGTATCTCTTCTACCATGGATACAGAAATTCGACCTTCAACAAGGCGTCCAAGCTCCCAAATCATATCCATATCAGTGTTTAACTCATTCCAAACTGATGGAAGATGGATTCCTACTATCATTAGTAAAGGTAGTTGGATCACCATGCAACAAGCAAAACGTGGAAAAAGGCAAAGACATGAGAGCTCGTTTACCTCTGCTTGGAAGGGCAGAATCCGAGATTTTAAGCTTGGAGCAAATAAGAATAGTATCAAAGAGGTACTAGTGCAACATGTGTTCATGCATAGAGAGCTGTGTTTGAAACCTGGATCTTCAAAGCTTCCAATGCATAGACCAAATTGTAAGAATTTGATTCTTAAAGTTTTTCCTTTCTTAAACATGGTTTAGGTTTTTCCATTATAATATTTGTTTGTCTTGTAGATGTCTATCCCTCTAATCTTGAGGAATGGCAACCAGTGGAATCTATTATTGATGTTATTGATGTTATACATGGTTCAATTGGAGAAGAAATGTATAGAGGTAGAAAGAAGACAGAGCTTGCAGAGAATGGAATATTCTTTTATGACCATTCTTATGTTATTCCTATGCGGTGTTGCCAATGGGGATCAATAAAACTCCTTCCTTTGCCAGATTTTTCAAGCTTTGAGTGGCCTTTGCCAAGTCCAGCTACTAGTGAGGGCTATAGATGTAAGATATTTTCTGAGATCCAGAAAGCACTAAAATCTAATATCTCAAGTAGGCTAAGCAAAGTTACTTTATTTATGCCTATTAATATATTTATTGATTTCTTCTCTAATATGGAGATAAGAATAACAAAAACCATGCTTTCAGTGAAGAGACTAACATATGATCATATCATACAATTTGTTGATGAAGGATGGGATACAAGGACAGAAGGAAAAATTATATGTAAGATAGATCAAGACTCTATAGCTTGTAAATATATGATTGCTACTCAAAATTTTATCCTTAGCTTTTACTATAGTCGATGGCATTTTGTTGGTAGTAGTCTAGTTGCTTTAGACCAGAATCTTAATGATTTCAGCAAGGATCCTATTGTGGATCTTAATATTTGGTTCAACGAGGATATTATTGCAATCTTAAAGATCAGAAAATCATGTACGCTACATCAAGTGAGGATGGATTTACAAAATGAAGACATTGAACTACCATGCTCCTTTGTATTCCAACTTGACAAGAAACGAGTAAGTTTTCACATCATATTATATCTACTTAGATGTATATCAAGATCTCACTTTCTAACTAACAAACATTTGTAATTTATTTTTTGCAGATATCGAAAAGGAGAGAAAATAAAATACACTGCAATGACATTCAAGAAAAGATATCTTTACTATCAATATAAAATACATGTACAAATTTTGTAGCAGATGTCTATCTGCCATCTCTATGAGATATACAGGGGATGAAGGGCAAATTTCTATATATGAAGGCCTACAAGGCGATATGGCAAAGCTATTTCTTTTTTGGAGAACTATCCTTTCTAGGAGTCCTTTTGCCTTTCTTTGATGTCTTGGGTATAGAAGGTGTTAAAGCTGTGGATTTGCCTTCCGTGGTTATAGGCACCGCATCTCCTTCATGGTGCAAATCCCCACCAATCTCTGTTGTTGGTTGTATACAATTGACCATCATATACTTCAAGAGCTTTGCTCTGATGTACCAAATATGCTCAGATGTATAGCAATCCTTCGAAAACTGTCACACATTTATAGAAAAAAGAGTTTTAGTTCATTATTGTTCTTACTATAGACTATATTTTTATCATCAATGGACTATTTGCAATTAATATCTATCTTAAAGTTTAGCATCTTTCATATTACCTTTACATGTTTATCATCATTAAGATAAACAAAGTTAACCATTCTTCTAGCATTTGCAATCACCCTCCAGCCACAAGAATGGCTATCATCCTGATGGGGACACTGCAACCACCAACACAAAGTAAAACTATAAAGAGGACGAATGGTAGTTCATAGAATAAACTCATGTTTCAATTATTTTAATGAATAACTTACCGCAACTTGTCTATATTGCATTGTTGCAAGCAAATCAGATGGCATAGGGGGTCTTTTCTCTAGCTCTTCAATTAATCTTTTGGCACCTTTGTATATAAAATATGTTGAAATTTAGAGTACTTACAAAAAAAAGAATTGAAATATCAAGGAGCCCTTGGATAATATAACTTACAATTTAGCATTTCCATGGCTTCCTTTCATAGAGTTGATTAAAAAGCATTGCTTATCCACAAGGTCTATTGCAATCAAGCTCCAATGAGAACTAAAAGCAATCATATCTCAACAAATTAGTAGGATAAAATCTCAAAAACTCTAATAGAATATTAAATCACTTACTTTTCATTATATGGAATTATAAGCGGCTCCAAAGTATCGAAGTCAATCAAATTGAGCCAGTGCTCAATAAAACTTGCATCAAGCTCATTCCTCATAAAGAATGAGATAGATGGATCAAAAACCTCAATTTTTTGTTGTATATCCAAAGGAAACTCATGCATTATACACCTAGAAAAGGCATAGAAATAGTGAGTATAAACAAGAAAAATCTTATTGCTAAAAAAATATCAAAAAGTATAAGTAATTATGGATGGACATACCTTAGGCCAGCAAGAATAAGACTGTCATTTACTTCTCTTCTTTTATCCTTAAGAATCTGAACACATGCAGCATCAAAGGAGATAACCTCAGTTCTTTTGCCTAAGTCACCAGGTAAGAAACAAAACACACTGAATCCTTTTGGATTAGTTGCTTCAAGAAGGGTGGCTAGCTCATTTTCAAAGGACTCTAGTTGCTCTATTTCCCTTTCTTCAACCCTTTGCATCCTATACTCTCTCCATTTATCTGCTTGTTCCTTTTTAGCCTTCTCCTCTTTTTCATGTTGCCTTGTATCCTTCTCATGGGTGACATCCTCAACCCTGATACCAGAATCATCTTTCTTTCTTCTAGCTGGGGGCACATTAAGGATATTAAATGTCTTCATATCAGTGAGGGGAATTGGCTCAAGGACCTTTGAAAATCTATATCTTAGCCTCCTAAGAATTACCATGTCCTTGTCCATGAGTGTGAGCCTATGAGCATGAGCAGCACAAATGTAGGCATCTTGGAAAAACTCAATTAGAAAATCCTCTGTGGCTTCTTGTATACAATTAAGAGCTGTTCTTGTCCATCTGAAACTATCCAAACTATATCTGTCACAAATTTCCCTGACAAGCCTCTGAAAAGACAACTTTGGAATTGCATTGTCAAGAGCATTTACTGCCTTCCTAATCTCCCTTAGACACCTGACATTTTGAGAAAACCTTCTCCTTGGCTTTGACTTTCTAGAGAGCTTCTGAGGCTTTGAAGACTGATGAATCTTTGATGCTAAATCCCTAGGATCAATCTTCTCTTTTCTTGCTGTTGCCTTAGTCCTAGCCATCTGCCAAAAAAACATATGTTACTTCTTCTCCAGCATGTAAAGCAAAACGTGAGTCCCAGACAAGAGTTATCTATGCTGCATGGCGTTTTCTCGTATCAGCTGAATTTTTCTGGAGCTGTCTAGTGAAACGTGAGTGTCAAGCAAGGCGCCTCCTTGCAGCTGCTTCTTTTCACGTTTCACCGGACTTGTTGTCCATTGTGTCCAGTGAAACACGAATTTAAGCCAGGAAACCTGGTTGAAGTACCTTATTTTCGCGTTTCACCGGACAACTCATGAATAGCATAAAAATTGACAAAACCAAGAAAAAAGAGCTTTGATCCAAGGAAAGCTTTTAAGATTACTTAAAATATCCATAGAATTAGGGAGGAAAGAAACAGGCACCGAGAGCATGGAATGCTCAGATAAGTAATTATTTACAGCAGCATGGATTTCAGATAGCTCATGCAGATCACAGTAAGATTTCCTTAAATATCCACAATATTAAGGAATGCTTTCACTGTGGAAAAAATTCTTTTGTAGTGGTCATGAGCCAATAATAACATAAAGGATTAAGGAAAAATATCAAAACAATGCATTGAATGGAGCTTGTTATTGAAAAGCAAGATGCAGAAACCATACCTTCTTTTTAGCTTGTTCTTCACAATCTCAGCCTAAAGATGACAATATGCTTGAAGGTTTGCTTTGTTGGGGAAGCAGTGAAATGCTTGGAGATTGGAAGGAAATGCTTGGAGACTGGAAGGAACACCAAAAACAAAGATGGAGTAGCGATGAAATACGATGAAAGCTGAAGGCGGTGAATTTGCATGGACTCAACGTTCTTCGCAAAGTGTTAATAACACACATGTGACGTACTCTCGCTTATCAGAATTTTTTATTTACTTAGAAAAGGGTTATTTAACACACGTGTAACGTATTTTTGGAAAAAGAGAATGCGCACGTCTTCTGAGGAGTTTATTACGCTGTGTTAAGTCAGACACGTGTACATGTATTTTTCCATTATTACACAAACTTTTTCGTTGGAACTATCACCACATGCTTAACGGTCGATATAAAAGTATTTCAAACCCATTTCTCCGACATTGTCTTCTTCTCTGCCAAAATTTCGTCTCGACTTCCCTTCAAGGTCCTTGCATCCTGTGTGGAGAGCAGTTCAACAATCTTTGATAGGTAACAATTTTTTTTATTACAAGCATTTTAACAAAATAAATTTGATTAATATAGAAAGAATGTTTTATAACACTTAAACAATTAAAGATGTTATGTGCTTTCTATCTTTCAAAAGCAGCATAGCTTTTTTAAAAATGATTATATCATCAATTTGTGTGTTTCCATAGAATTTATTTATTGTTCATGTTTCTTTTCTTCATTTGCAATTTTTGACAAGTAAAATGCGAGACAACGTCTCTGTTGATGATATTTTGCTTAGTATCGCGTTTCACCGGCCACATTTTAGAATAATTTTTGTCTTCAAGCTAGTGTCCGATGAAACGCGATTCCTTCACAGGCATTTGCCTTACACACTTGAATTTTCGCGTTTCACCGGTCAACTAAAAAAATTCTCATGTTTTGATTTTTTTGTCTTGGAAAATCAATTTTGGGGCCTCTTTCCATGATATCATCTTGTTTTATTGGATATTGGTTCTTTTGTGCTTTTTTTTTCCAGGGATAAATATTTTTCTGGTCAAAATGACAAAGAGGAAGCTATCTCTGGAAGGAATGGATGAGGAGGAGATAATTGAGACATCTGATGATAGGCTCTTTGATTTTTTACACATCACTGGAAATTCTTCCAAGTTTTGCTATATCAGGGAAATTTTCAATGTTCCTTTTGATTTGAAGGAGTTATTGGAGGATCTTGATGATAAACTTAAGGAGTACATATGTTTTTATGATAGACATGTGCAAGGTTTGGAAGTCAATGGATTTGTTCATTATAGTGATGTCATGGGAGCCACCAATACATCCACGTCAACTTTGCTCGGCAGGTTCAACCTCATTGATGAGGAATTCAGAAAGAAAGAAACATGTTGCCCTTTCCACAGGTATCAACACCAATGCCTTCTAATCCACAAGGACGTTGGATTTATTGTGTATCTTCAATACATGGAAAATTCTTCTCCAGATATAGACCAACAGAGAAAGCTAGAGGATATTGCAAGTATGGATAAGGAGGTCGAAGAGAAGGAGGAGATGTTCCAAGAAGATGTTGAGAATCAACTTGTCCAAGGTTTTGATGTAGGTTTATTCAAGAGTGACAATATCACAATGGTGGAAGAAAAGTAGATTGAGCCAAGTGCACAGGTTGATGAAGAAGGTCCTCTTGCCTGTGTTCCAACATTTCCCACTTATCTTATCAACAAGAAGAGATATGTGTTGCTAAATGATATTTAACATCTTTTTGATCTTAGAGAAGATTATTGCTTAGCAATCCTTGCAGGTTGGGGCAAAAATGACATGAATTTTATAGGTTATGAACAAGAACCACTAGCAAGTCTTGATGTTGAGGGAGAGAATTTCCAAGATAGCTCTATAGCCTTACATACATGTATTAATCAGATCATAGAATACGAAAAGGGGGGGCTACCTACAGAAGAAGAGTTCTTGCAGGTCCAGAAGAAACTTCATATTGATGATGTAGGGTATGAAGAGAGATTGAAGTCTCCATCAAATGAGAAGCCCAAGAGTTCAATAAATCTTTATGATGATAGTCTTCTTGAAGAAGATGAACACCCTAAGGTATGAAATATAATTCGAAGTTACCCATTGAGTTTATGTTAGACTTTATTATGCATTATAGATAAATATCTTATATCTTGTACTGTTGTGGTTTGTTCTATAGATTGAGATTGAAGATCTGGACAACTTTCTTGAAAGGGCCAAGGGCTCTAGGCCAATGAAGCTTGGAAAAAATCAAAGGCTTGGCCATTATATTGGAAACTTAAACAATCAAACAATTGTAATATATCATAGTAGATTGTCAAGCTCTCCAAGTCTACCAATGATGGCTTTGAGAGCTATCTCAAAGGTTATTGGATCTCAAGTTTTCAGCAGAGGTTTGGACAAGATCATTTTGGTGGAGAAGAAAGAAGCCATAAGAGTTTTTGGCTTTATGCCTGGATACAGTGGATCTAGAGCTGGATATTTTGGAGTTCTTGGCTCCTATTTGCTCTCTTATGTAGGAGATAGTAAGAATTTGAAGCTTCTTCCAGGCTATTGGAAACAAGAGTTTTTGAAATACAGAGGTCTTATTGAGTGGGATGAAACAAAAGATTCCTCTAGAGGCCTTGTCGAGCTACTTGAAACCAAGGACTCCACTGAAGGCTCTGTTGAGGTGCCTGAAACTAAGGACTCTTCTGCAACACAATCAGACTAGAAGATGCCAAAGATTAAGGGTTTCTTGAAACCCATCTTTTCCCAACTCTTTGTTTGGTTTATAACCATTCTGTAAATCTTTGCTTTGCGCAAGAATTTAAATATCTATCTTTTCTTCTTTGGGTAACAATTTGTATAGTCCTTGCTAAAGATGATGTATTGCTTGATGTGGTTGTATCTTTAAGCTTGAATTTATGCCAAATTTGTCGATAGAACCATTGAAAGACCTCTAATAAACTGTTGGCTTTGTGTCTTCCACCTCCATGTCTTGTATGTCTGAAATATTTTGTTCTTGCTTGATAATGTGATTTTTCCATACCTTGGGTTGACCAGATAGATAGAGATCCATATTGTTTAATAAAGTATGGAGCATGGTTGTATAGAATATGCTGCATAGTCAACAAATAAGGAAAGTTATTAAAAAACATTATATGAGTTCGACAATGAAGAAACAAACATATACAAACTTCTTACCATATAGTGAGTAAAGTTTTGATCACCCCAAGCTTCTGTCATCGCCTTTTTGAAAAGGTTCAATTGGTTTTTAAAGTCTTTGAGATCATCGTCATTCCATTCAGTCTTATCACAATAAAAAAACACTTTGTCTAGTGTTTCCCAAACTTTAGCTTTTCTATTTCGAGCTTGTCCATTATCAGTGTGATCCTTAACTGCATTATGTAGGGATTTCCACTGATTAAATTTAATAGTTGAGCCACCATTTCTCGAGTTTATCTTGCCAAGTCTCCCATGAAAGCCTAGAAACCTTCTAGCCTTCACTCCACCAATAGATGGTTTTTTTGGGACACAATTACCATCCTTAGACTTTTGAAGATCTGGTTCAATAACAACATTGCCACCATGCAAACCAATTGCAGAGAGAACTTTTTCAACCTTTGTTATAGCATCTGTTCTAGTTGATAATGGCTTCAACTTCCATGCAAATCCTATATAGAGATGAACAAGCTTTTCGATTATCCTGCAAAGTGCATGAAGTGTACAAATATGGGCATTCGCTAAAGGAATGTCCAAGACTGGTTTAAATTGTGGATCCTTATTGTGCCTAGAGGGAGCTCTATTCCAATTGCTTGAGTTTAACTCTACAGCTGGTGACATGCAGTATAAGCAAGGAGATCTCGAGTTAGCTCCCTTTGATACATTATACATACATTTGAGTGTCTTTAGGTCACCAGCTATGTGCCACTCAATCATGTAGTTCCCTAATCCTTCAACAAATAGCTCTTCTCCTGCTTGTTGCCTTTGAATAACATTAGGTATTGATGTTTGATGAAAAACCCAATATAGTATATCAAAATTCTCAGTATCTACCTCAAATGCTCCTAGCCACCAGATGTTATATTCAGATTGAACACTAAATGATGTTGAGTGATTGCAATGACTTGACGAAAGTGCTCTATTCATCAAGGTGATAGAGATTCTCTCCAATTTTTTACATTTCAGAATCTCACTTTCATCAAGTTTAATCACAAATCTAGCCACTCCCTGTGCCTCAGCTACTGACAAGTCATAAAATTTGATCATTAAGCATTGTAGGGTGGGCAAGTCAAGGAAAATATTGTTAAATTCATTGAATGTAACCTCCTTTTTCTTGCCCTTGAAGCTAGCCTTGATATAAAAAGGCTCACCTAGAATCTCCATCACTTTGTTATTAACTCTCTGTCTGATAGTCCTAACCACAAATGGTTTCGGAAGTATGCAATTGTGTACCTGTCCTTGCTTCATATTTGATTGTAAAAGTTGGAAAAGTTGCATATAAGCATCTCGACTGATAGCAATACTATCCAGTGTCTTCTGTACTAACTCAGAATCCAAAGAATGATCCTTCACAAATGACTCCAAGCATTGTTTCTTTGCCTTTTTAAATTTCTTCTTCTCCAAAATATCCTTTGAAACCACTGAAGGAAGAAGATGATAATAAAACTGAGCTGCTTTTAAAGAATCTCTTTCACTTGCATTTGGTTGTAGAAGAGATCTAAGCAAAATTAACATCACAAATCAATGCAAGTAGTTTAAATAAAGCCATATTTAAGATTTTTCAAGTGAAAAAAAATATACCTTGCTGCTTGGATTCTTTTACCACAGCCTCCTCCTCCTCGTTTGAGATTCTCAATATTTTTAAGAGCTCTTTGTCGATTTCGAAGGCCTAATAAAGTTTGCTTTTGTTGATAAGCTTTGATACGCTTTTCCAATGAATGAATTTTTTGTTGACAATCCTCTAGCTTCTGCAACAACTCTATATTGTGTTTCATCAAAAGATGATTCTCTAGTCCAAGGATATCCTTTTCTGCAACAAGATTAAGTGTATAACCTAAAAATCCATTGTAACCATCACCAATAAACCTCATTAATGACGAGCTATTATAGAAAGGAGGAGTGCTATTTCTGCTAGGATCTTTGGGATATAGCTTTCCATCTAACCAAAGATCAATATTCTTCTTTCCTTCAAACCTCAATATATGTTTCATAGACTCTGTAACCGTGATAGATTTTGTTCTCTTTCTTATCGGTTCATACTCACTGTCCAACTCAATATGAAGATGATAGAGAGGTCTTTTATGAGAGCTACAGAGATCATTAGATGATTGATCCATAGCTGAGTTACAGAGATCATTGGGTGATTGATCCATAGCTAAGGATATGATTAGAAGCAAGAATGAAAACAAAGAAGAGACTAATAAGAAGGAGAAAAAAAGAAGAGAGAAACGATGGAGAAACGATGGAGGGAGGCAATCGAGTATCCACCAAAATTTAAATTGAATATTACTTTTCACTTTAATGAGGAGAGGTAAGATCTTCATTATGACAACCTTGCCAACTTTATGGCGACCTAGATTTCTAGGTTTGATGTGACCATGAGAATATCACGACAATGACTTATTAACGAATTTTGATATTTAACTTACCAAAATATAAACCTTTTAAAAATTCTATAAAATGATTTTATTTCGTAAATTATTTTCTCTCTCTAGGATCTCTTACAGGGCATTTTCGAGACCTCAAAACTCCCCTAATGTGGAGCCACCCTCAATAACCCAAATTAGCACTGGACACATGAATTAGACTACGAAGTTACCCTTAGATACGCCACTGTCTAGTCCACTACCCCTCAAACCATCACTGTCTAGCTCAATTCCACCCCAACCACTAGTAGGCCTTAGGCCTTTCTACGAGCAACCTTGCTGAGAATACAGGAGATGACTTGGTGACTTGAATCAAGCTCTTGGATAACACCTTTACCACATTCACTAGGAGCTATGAAAGACTTGACCTCGGCTTGCTTGATGAACCCCTTGCCTCTGATGCTCGTTCCTTATCTTGCACTTGGTAAGAATACGAATTCATGACTGTAAAATTCCCCAAGGTCGCAAAGGATTTGATCGATAATGGTGAAATTTTGAAAGAGCACACGCTCATCAGATGGCTAATAACATCATACCACAAGCCCCCAAAGGCCTGCATCACCTGTTGAGCTTGAGGAACTCACTTGTCTCAATAACTTTGACTCATCGTTCTTACAAGAATGGTGTAACCTATGCCTGCAATGGGAGAAACGGGGTTGCCAAGTAATGACTAATGCTAAGCAGTGATGTGCAATTAAAACAATTGAGTATGACCCAACTTATGTAGCACCAATCTCTTTTAGGGTCTTGGTCATCATTCGAAACAAACACCTAGACAACGCCCACCCTTACATTGACTGCATCCTTATGGAAGAGGAGCTACATGTGGCTAGCCGCATTAAATCGGGTGATTTTCTAACTGATGTCCTAACTTACATTACCCAAGTATGCGTTAGCCTCGTAATCTCGATCATCATGCCCACTTGGAATACAACCTTGATTTTTACAATTGGCTTATGCCAAAGCACCATACTACGCTCAAATGCCCTTGCCTCTCCTGTGTCCAATCCTAGGAAGCACCATACTACGCTCAATCTCGATCATCATGCCCACTTGGAATACAACCTTGATTTTTACAATTGGCTTATGCCATAGCACCATACTATGCTCAAATGCCCTTGCCTCTCCTGTGTCCAATCCTAGGAAGGATTCTCATCATTTTTCGAGGGGGGAGAGGGTAAGGTGATTAAGAAAACATTGGCAAGAAGGAAACAAAAAGCCTTAATCAAAGTTAAAAGCAGAAAATAATAAAAAAGGGGTTGGAAAGAAAATGTCAAAAATGTTTTGGAATGAATAGGCTACTGTTAGAAAATTTCATGTCTCTAATTCATCTTATTTATTCTCTTCATGGAAGAAAAATCAATTTTCTGTTTACCGAAAAGCCATACAAGGAATACTAATGTTGGACTATGGTAAATGATAGGTATTCACAATGGTAGGCCAAGATAAATGTGGCAAGCTCCCTTTCACAGAAGAAGAGTAAGGTATGGCCTGAGTGTCGAGACAAGGGGCTTTAGCCATTTCACCTTCAAACACGTGTTGAACCTGGACGAGACCATCCTAGAGGAGTCGGCTGTGAAGCAATTAGTGGAGAAATGTGACCTTCAAAAGTATGTGGAGAAAGTGGAGCAAGCGGTAGACTATGGCATGTGTGCAAAATTCTTGAGGAGCTTTGATGATGCAAGGAACTATGGCATAGTGATAGCCAGGACATTAGAAGAAGAACGTCAAGTGGAGGTATCCTAAGTGCTAAAATGGTGGAGAAGGTCCTAGGTGTTTTGGCCCCCAAGAAAGAAAAACACCATTGAAGAGATGTGTATGCAATGCTGGGTGTGAATAAGAATGATGTGCATACGGTGGATGGGATAAGTCTGGCATATATCCAAAATCCAGAAGTAAGGATGCAAGCAAAGATGGCCCATGCTCTCTTCTCGAGACAGAGGTACAATGCGTTGATGAACAGGATTGGCATGCCACTACTGGAGAGCATAGATGCAGGGTCCCTCGAGGAAGTAGATTGGAATGGGTTTGTCTTGAAAACCATCAAGAACTCGGACGCCATCCTAGCCACAAGCGTAGCACTAGCAACAGGAGAGGAGCCCCCAGCCTCAATGGGTAGGTTAGTGCACAAGAAGCCTACCTCCAAGGCCTCCATAATGAGATTTGGTGGGGTCTTGACAACAATCATTTAGGAAGCAGTGAGGGAGGTAGAAGTAGTTGAGGAAGAAGTGGGAGAGACACCCCATTAGGGACCTCACCCTGACATAGAGCAATCAAGTGAGAGAACCATTAGTGACAAGGGAGAATGGGAGGTGCAGATGACCTAGAAGGAGGCCACGGCACAAGAGAAGAAGAAGGCCACAAAACCCTAACAATAGAGGAGGGAGGAGATGATGAAAGAAGAATGGGTGGAACTAAAAAGAACCCAAAAAGAATCTAAAAGGGCAGAAGAAGAAAGAAGGAGGAAAGAGGAGAAAGAAATGAAGAAGGCGAGAGAGGAATCACAAAAAGCCGAGGAGGAGAGAAAACAGGGAGCAAAAGAAGAGGTTGAGGAGTTAAGGAGAAAGGAGGATGAAGACATGGCAGAGACCATGCACAGGTCTATCAAAGGGACCCATGGTGCTGGAAAGATGAACCCCCTGAGCCCACACGACAGGAAGGTGAGCCTAATGGTAGCATGAGAGTAGCCCCTATTGTTACAGGAAGGGGCAAGGACCCACTACATCCCTTCCCTTCGACTTTCGTGCCTCAAACCACCAACACCACCACCGCCACAACACAAGAGCCAGCACGTGCCATGGACACCACTCAGCTCATGTCCATGATGCAGTTCATGGTCACAAAAGTACAAGAGATAGTGCCAAAGGTAGGAGTCAAAAAGCTGGCTACAGTAGATACTGAGTCAAGGAAAGACCCAAAGTGGAAAAGGTTGGAAGTGGCCACCACCACAGCAACACCTACAATGCCCCCAGCTGTGGATTACGACGCATATGTAGCTAAACTTCTAGCCTAGCTGGAGAAGGCTAAGGAAGAGAAGAAGGTAGCAATGGCAGAACTAGAGACCGAAATAGAATTTTTTATGGCACTAAGGCTAGAGGTGACATGGCAAGCCACGGAACATCAGAAACAAATCCGAAACCTAAAGGAGCAACTCAGTGCCAAAGAAATGGAGCCACAATAGAATGATGATCGCCTAAGGTAGAGGTTGGAAGATGAGGCACAAGACCGGTGAGGATTCGATGGAGAGAATGAAAAGGAAGCGGGAGTTGACAACCAGAGCCTTGAGGTATGGCTTGCAAAGAGAGCACACTCCCAACCGACACATGCATAACCAAGGAGCAACAACACAACTGCTTATGATAGGCCAACCTCTCCACTGATGAGCTCAGGGAACTTGGATTCGAAGAACAAGAGGAGCCCCATCCACCCCTAGTCCACCAACCCATGATGGAACAAGACACTAGACTTCGAGCAGAAATTTGAAGAAGAACCGCAAACCAAAGAGCCCAATTCACCCTTGCCTGACCTACCCCTAGAAGAGCTAGAGGGTGCCCAAGTCCTCGAACGCATCATTACTGCTAGAAGAAGAAGATGGGGAACTTATGGAGAAAGCCCAACAAAGAGTGCAAGCACGGCCATGGTAGCTTCTTGACGAGCCCATGCCACTATGTAAGGATCACCATCTTGTCAATTGGCTGTAGGAGCTAACCATCTGGCAACAACAAGAACTCCAATCCTGACCTTTGAGTTCTCCTTCCTCTACCCACGATCCTTGGAAAGATTCCTACCTTTGAATGTGTTGGAAAGGATCATTTGCCTAGGAAACACTCTAGCGAACCGATGGATTGAGGAGCGGAGCATCATAATCACACAATAATGGAGAGGGGAGCCTGCAAATTATTGGCAGGACAAGGTCTATCAGGTTCCCAAGATCGTCTAAGGCTATGAGGCACAACCAAAGTGGTAGAGGAGGATTTGGGATACTAATTTTGATGCATGGATGGCCCTCTGCGGCATGCCACCTAAGGAACGGAATGATCCTATCTACATGCCCTACCCGTGTAGATATGGAGTAGATTATGAGAGGAATGTGCATGGAAGATATGACTTTCCAAAGATCTACAACGTCAAAATAGAGACTCTTGAGGGATTCATGACTTTCAAGGTAGGGGACTTGGGCCCATCCATCAACTGCTTCCTCAAGGATTTCTCTTCGTGCCCAGATCCTGCATTTATAACTACATGTAACTACCTTAGGACCATTAGATCTTTACTTAAGCAAAAGCCAGCAGCTGAGGAAGCCCACCTTCCCTCACTCTTTTTTGACATTAACTTAGGAATAGATAGCTGGCTAGACTCATGATGGGGCAACCCTCTCTTTTTGTATGAAGATCCTTGAGGACATGAGCCATAGCCACTTTACGAGGTGCAACCATCCTTTCTTGTCAACCATACCTCTTAATGTAAAGGCTAGTATCAAGGAATATATGCAGAGCTGTGCCTTTTTGACTAAGTCCCTACGACCACCTTGAAAATTGTTCAAGGGAGATTAGGGCATAGCTTGAGCACACCCCTGTGTTAGAATGCTAGCTGTAATCATCTAATGCACAAAAAAAAAAAGAAAGAGAAAAGAAAAAGAAAAAGAAAAAAAGGAAGAAACACTGGACCCCTCCCAAAAGCATCTTGAGTTCCACAATCACTGCACCTAGGGTTTCCATACCTAGCCCTATCCCCCACTGCACATGGTTAGGGCACATCAAGGGCAGGACATTCTCCTAGACTTGTCTTCCTAAGTGATGCACCACACATACGATGCACGAATTGGGTCCTCAAGTGTGGGATGCCACCAAGGGCTTGCCCAAGGTTAGACCCATCTCCTAGTTCCACAAGCACATGCACCACACACCGCACAGTAAGGAAGACACACCCCTTAGGAAGTGCACAACTTTGTCTTGCAGGTTAAGATTGTGTCGCATCAAGGAGAGGGCATAACGAAGGAAACCCATCCAACGACATCCTCAACCTCGAGAACAGGTCCACCATCTTTGACTTCCCCAAGAAGGATCCGCCTAACACCATTTTTGATTTCAAGGGTAGATCCACCCCTGGCCAACCTTACGACAGGGGTTTGTCTTAACACCATCGTCAATTTCATAGCAACCAGCTCCCCAGAGGAACTCACTCCAACACCATCTTTGATTTCAAGCATGAATCCCTCCAACACAACCTCAACCAGGGCTTGTATACAAACTCAAAAAGCCACTCAGCTATCCCATCACCACTATCCAACTCACCACCCAGCAGTGCCATGGGACTAGCACTCGGCTAGGAGGGGATAATGTGTACTGTAGAGAAGAGAAAGTGGAAAAAGAGGCATCAAGAGAAAAAGCGCAAGGTAGAAAAAAGGAAAAGGCACCTCACAAGGGAACGGACATGGAAAAAATCCAAAAGCATGGGAACAACTAGTAGGAGTCCAAGGTGCAACCAGGGAAGCTGCAAAAGAGCCAAAAGCGAGAAGACACATCTCTAAATATAAAGGCGCAATCAAAATCTTTGTAAAAGAGCGCCAGGCTCCCTCTTGTGCAATTTGTAACCATGGATGTGCGGTAGGACTAAGATAGGAAGTTAGAGCAAAGGGAAAAAGAGCCTAGGCCACAGCCACGGGGCCATGTAAGAAGGGGATGATCACCCAAGGGAAAGAGGGCATGTATATAAGCCAAAAATTTAATGGAAATCCTCATTCTTGGTGTGTGGCAAAAAGCTTCTTCTTCTTCTTCTCTTCTTCTTGCCTTCTTGTGTGTGCTTGAGTGAGGGAGCGAGTGAGCGTGAGAGAGTGAGGGAGTGAGTGTGTGAGAGTGAGGGATTGAGGAGGAGAAGCTCCCCATCTCCTCTCTTCATCTTCTTCTCTTCTCTTCTGTTCTCTTGTCTCGTGCGGCTATGGAGGATGGAGCTTAATGGAGAGGGATTGAGGTTGCTCGAGCTTGCATTGAGGATCGTGGAGCTACTAGTGTGCATGAGAGAGGAGGATACTCGATCGGGCATCGAGGTAAGCTCACTACACCCCATAGATAGAGAGAGCACGTCGACTATATGAGGGGTAGCCATGGCCGCTCAGCTTGAAATGCTTGACCAATAAGCGGTCCATAGGTCTCAGGGGTTGAGCGAGAGATCTCCCTTCAACAATCTCTTTGAGCATCTCATTACTAGACTTATAGGAAGTAGATTGACTATTTCCTATGCACGCATTGAAGTCTCCTACTAGTAAGACATCCTTGATGCTTGTGAATCTCATGATGTCCTCATAAAGTGAAGCATATGGGGGGCTCTCTCTTCTGGATAATCTAGAGTATATATACTGGGAAAAAGTAATAAACGACAATGTAGATATCCTTAGGTCTGTTTTGTGTGCACTCTAATCCACATGTATCTTGCTTCTGTAACTCTATGTACCACATGGACCACATCTCACAACCCTTCTCTAAAAAAAAAAAGCTATACCAATCGATTCCCCTCATCCCTCTAGGCCTTGTGGGTTGAGGTTGGTATGTACTTTCCCATATACACATACATTAGGTAAGCTACTAGCCACAAACTAGTGTATCTCTATGTACATAGCAATGCTTGATTTCTTGAAAATATCTTTAATGTACCCTACATCAAGTCTCAAAACTTCATTATAGTTCCCAACTATCATACGGAAGGTATCATAAGCTATGCACCATCATGTAGATTAACATTTGTAAATGATCACTCGTCCATCATGATACACAACATACATTTCCTCTTTTCTCACCTCAAGGATGCATGACATGAGCTCTCTCCTATGTGCCACTTGGGCGCAAGAGTAAGATCCTCATGCAATGATATTTTGTCCCCTTTGACTGCTTTCATTGTGTGTTAGGAAGGCTTTCTTCTCATCTATATATGCATATTTTATGACCAGTATCTTCCCTCAACTATCCCATCTTTATCAATGTATCATCATGCATCCATAATAGGCACCTCTATTGTCCCCATTTTATTGCATGATGACATTGCATCCTCATGTGGGGTGCTTTATATATACTCCATGCCAAAGCATAGAGATTGATAAGAAGATGAACATAAGAACTCAAAATGAATGGGAAAAATAATTTATTTAAAGAGAAGCATGAGATGTATAGTACAATACCACTAGGGTACTAGCTCACTAATGACTAGTAACAAGACCTCCAATCTCTTGCTCTTCAAGGATGTAAGATGATGCACTAATATAATAGAGAATGGAGAGAGGTTTTAAATAGGCTTCATCATGAGACCCTAGAAAACACATTAGACCCAAAATGAGCTTTGAACTACCGAAAAGGGCACATAGATAAAGGCCTAATAAAGTATGCTAACACCATTGATGTATACAAGACTAATAGAACTTATGTCTATAACAAAACCTTCACCATAGCTACATTTTAATTTTCACTCACATGCACTAGCAACCATAAGAAGCCACACATTAAAGCTATCACCTTGACCTAGCACGGTTCATAGTAGAAGAATGAAGTTGTGAGAGGCGCTACGCAAAGTAATTGTGCAACCTAATGAGAGGAAATAACTTGCACAAGGATGATTTCAAAACCCTACTAAGGGCTCATTTATAGGGGGGCTTGCCCTAAAGAGCAATAACCATTACATTGCATACCTATTCCTTATTAGATATATGTATTTCAGAAGGACTAGGTATGCAATATAATAGGTACCCACCACCCTACTTCCCCTCTCTTGTGTCCAATTGGTCATCCAATCTTTTGTAGAAGGATTATTTAGTTCACTTGTGATGTATAAAAATACTAATAGATCTTTTGTTTATAACAAAATCTTCACCATGGGCAAATTTTAATTTTCACTCACATGCACTAGGCAAACATAAGAAGCCACACATTAAAGTTGTCAAACCTTAATGAGAGGAAAGAGTTTGCACGAGTAGGGTTTCATAACCTTATCAAGGGCTTAGTTATAGGGGGACTTGCCCTAAAAAGCAACAACCATTATATTGCATACTTATGCCTTATTGCATGCATCTATTTCAAAAGGAGTAACCCTTTCTTATGCCACATTGGTCATGTGAGATTTTATTGAAGGATCATGTGCTTCACCCAGTAGAAATAAATAAGCAAATGTATTGTTTCAAATACCTTAATCACTCTCAAGCTAACACATAAGACTAGAAAAGATAATCAAGTAAAAGAGAAAAATGATTAATTGCAATTTTTTTTAATACTCATTATCAATTTAAAAGCAAATGATAAAGCTATTCACAAGTAATTTACATATTTTAGAAAATAATCAAATCATCAATAAACAAATTAAAAACTAACTTAAAAGGCTACTATAAATTCCAAACCATTAATACATTATCAACATGATACCAAATTACATTTGAGGAAGCAGAATGTAGAATAACTACATGAAAAGGAGCAATGGATCAAATGGGATTCCCTCTCTCTAATTTAATTTTCACTTGCAACCATCATAGAGTTCAAAGCAATAGGATGAGATAGCCTCAAGGGGAAATCAAAATGATTGCAAAAGCTTATTTGAGGAAAGGAGCAAATTGTTGCAAGAGTCCATCATCAATGGCAACAATGGAGAACTACATGAGGATATGAGACAAGTAGATGAGTGCAATGAGCCATCCTTTTGGCAATGACAAGGTTGAGAAAGGAGAGGAGCATAAAAAAGGTAAGGAAAAGAGGAGGAGATGAAGATTTAATGACCCTAAAAATTTTCTTATAAAGTGAAGCACCTACTAGATTGGACACCCACCACCTTGCTTCCCCACTCCATTGTCAAAAAGAGAGGACACTTTTAGAACATGTTCCCACAATGCTTGCATAGGGACCATTGAGTTTGCTGCACATGTCAAAAACGATAAATGTATCTATGGACAAGAATTGATGGGATTGTCGATTTCATTGATGTCTAGAAGGATGGTAGGATGGCTCGAGTGAGGGGCTTGTAAGATATGGGAGCCCTATCTTGTATCATCCCATCCTCAAAGTTGCATCCAATGTGATGTGGCTCTTAGCCTCTAACCAAAGAATAAGAGGCCTCAATCCTCAAAGATCTTTCAAGCCCTTCATGGAAGTAGCTTTGGTGTTGTAAGTGACATGAGAGTATGTTGTGCACTCCTTGATCATCCCCCTAAGCCTATTGACCAAATGAAAAAAGAAGTGCCCACTTGCTAGCTTTGTCACATGGAAAAGAAGGCTTAAAAGGGTCTAGACTGCCTCCCCCTCGTTCAGATTAAGTGTGTTCCAATGGTGCTTAAGGAAGCTCCCTCTTCAGGTGAGGGTATCTAAATGGCTAGCAACCTCACCTCTATGTCCATTTTGTGCGCGTGTAGAAGAAATAGAGAAACACTTGTTCTGGGAGTGCCTACATGTGGTGCTTGTTTGGAGTGCCATTAAAAGATGGTTGAAAGAATCCGATCTAAAGGACCAATTTGGCATGACTGTGGTCTTTTTCGTAGATTGTGGCCAATTAGACGAAGGCAATTGGAGGTTGAGAAACTTGGTTGCTGTGGTTACCTTTAAGTTCATACGATCAAAGAGAAACTTATGCTTGTTTGGGCAAAGGTGTGAAGGAGAAGCTTGATGTATGGATAAGCCAATTAAAAAAAGAGGTCCTGGTTGTCTTAGGATCCTTACAATCTTAATTTTGGCTATACAAGCTTTTCTTCAAAAAGCTTAGTGTATAGGCCTAGGGCCTTGCTACATCTTTAACATGTTGCAACTACCTTGTCTACCGGTATAAAACTCACATTACGAAAAAAGAATAAAACAAAATGGCGAAGGAAATGTCATAGGAGTTTCAAAAAGTAAAAATAAAATAATGCGGAGGTAATATTAATGTAAAGATATGTACATCGGCCGAAAAAGGCAAGGAGTCAACTATGTGAAACAATTACTGCTTTTTAACAAAAAAAACTCGAAGTAAGCGTAAGCCTTAAAAGGTAGACTTCTTCTTCCCTAGACCCTTAAAGAAATGCCATGGGAGTTTTCGTATTTAAACGTGTGTAATACTACTAACTATATGTATTATGGGCTTGATAAAACACTCTCAAATTTTGCAGTTGTCAACGTCGCCTACGACAAAGGCTGGCAAATCAACAAAAAAGAAGGATGAAGGGAAGGAAGGAGAATCGGAAAAAGAAGCCTTTCCAAAACACAACCGCCCGCTCGCTCTCGCTCTGGCGTTACCTGGAAGAGGCCTAACAACGTTGTCCAATGTTCTTGGTCTTCCATTCTTCCTGCATCCCAAGACCACCCCGCATCTCGCACCACGTGATGCGATGTGCAGGAGTTGCTTCTTCCTCCCATCATGCACCATTGACGTAAAGCCCGATCCCTGCACAGACAAAGGACGGAAGAGACGAAAAGAAAGAAAGGGAGCATCATCGTGTGTGCTCCTGGCATCACAGAAGAGGTACGTACAAACGAAGGAAGGAACCGCTTCCTTGCGGTGGTTTTCAGATCGGTACCTCATCCTTGCAGCCTGTACGCTCGCCAAAGAGAAGAAGGCAGGCTTTGACACAATCTTTACCAGCACAGTCTAGCCTGCCTTGCCATGGCCGTGCCCCCTTGCAGTAGCATCCCCTATTGGACTGGCGCAATGTGAACGTAGCAGAAGTATCTGCATCATGACCATCAGCGTATCTGTTTTGTCTCACGCCTTCTTCACAGAAAAGGGAGTTTCGAGAGGAGGAGGAGGAGGAGGAGACCTGTGCTCGCCGTCGCCGAGGGGCACGGCACATGAACGGCAAGAAGAGAATGCCGCAGATCATGGCTACAAGGCAGATGCCTTGGCGGCGGAGAGTGTGGAGAGTACTGCTCAAGATCAGCCGATGATTCCAATGGTGGCCACGGCAGCCGCGAAAGAGACAGCTAGCGGCAAGGCCGGGAAGAAGAGGGGAAACAGGAAGCGAGGCGCAAGAGGGAGGCACAATGTGGCCGAGAAAGAGGCCAAACTCTCCATCGTTCTGCCTGATAATAATGCGGCCATGGCAGCTAGTGCAGCTAGCGCTGCTTGTCCTTACAACTCCTCGACTACTGCCGCAGGATCTCCGTTTGGCGTAGCGGAGGTCCTGATGCGGGACATTCGAGAGGAATGCTCTGCTGCTCTGGGTATCGTCAAGGATGACCTGGAACTCTTCGGCCTGTGCCATCTCCCTCGCTCATCCGACCGAGTAAGGCTTCTCAAGGACAAATCCGGCATCATGCATGTTGGAGTCATGGTGCGCAATTCAGGTCTGAGGTGCAACAATACTAGCTTTATATTATCTGTGTCCTATTTTGCCGATCGAAATGCATTATCTCCGTGATCGATGCTTTGCTGCGTCCAAGGCCATTCATTAGACACGCGCCTCATGCGCCATTCATTCTGAGAGTACTGCTGAAATCGATCGGTGTGTTCTTCCTTGCAGATTTGAGCCTTCGGACCATGGAAGAACTTCTCGTCAACAAGAACAAGGCAGAGCAGGAGGCCGAGAGCTGTAAGGCCGTGAATTACATTTCGACATTTACACCGTTTCAATCAATCTCCTGCCTGTTGTGCCCTTCTTGCCTCATATGAACTCAAAAACTAATCCGCAGGCCGTCTTCAAATGAGCGAGAAAACTGATGATCTGTGCAACCTCAAGTCCAAGTACGATAAACTCGCTGAGGAGGTTCTGCGTCTTAGGTATATTTTGCCTCTCCCTCCTCATAAAACAAATCAGCTGCAAATCATCACATCACAGCTGAGTAGTATAATATGGTTGTATCAATTTGCAGGACCATGGTGGACCGTGCCAACCACTTGAGAAAAGAAAGTGAAAAGGCAACCGAGATATTAAGAATGGAGTTCGAGAAACTTGTCAAGGTATGGCTCAGCCAGCTTCTTTTGTATATTGCTGATGTCAATTTTCTCGACATTGCCAGTTCACCTTTTGCCATACTTCTTTGTCTGATGTCTCACAGCTTGCTTGTATATTGATGTCGATTTTTGCAACTTGCCAAAACGCAATCGAGTTTTCCATAATTCTTTCTCTGCTGTCTCAGAGTTCGCGCATATATAACTTGACAACGGTTTTCTGAGTAAGCATTGTCTAGTGGCTTAGCCGTATTTATTTGTCTGGTTCTCAGAGCTTGTTCATGGAGGGCGCAGGATGCCACGAACAGAGCTTGCCAGATGATGAGGATGCCTTGTGATGGAATGGTACCCTCTGGCATTGAACATATAAAGTTTCTTTACCACAATTGATCGATGACGTCCCCCGTGATTGAGAGCAGGGGAACCACTGCTCGCTCAAGTTAACTCATCGGATAGGTCCCGTGGCATACCTCTCCATGGTCCAATTTATCTCCTTCGATTATTTATGTGTTGTAACGGAAGTCTGCCCAAGCTTGAAAGTGTAGTTCTAAGCTTTAGTGGTTACATTCTTAGAAGCTCACAAGAGAGTAGATTCTTGGAAATTTATCTGACTATAATGCGTGTTAATAGTAGTGTAGTTACAATACAAAATTATTCCATAACTCAAAGTCATTGTATCATCACCAAGGGTTGTTAACCATAACCCGCTTTTTAAGACGCCAACTTTAAGACCTTCCAAGGTCTATAGAAGCCATCTTGGGTCTTGGGGAAAAAAAGCCCATGCTAGCTCTCTCATCTTTTATGCCTTGGACTTCAATTTTTTTTCTAAAGTTTGTTCTTTGGCTATTTCAAGTTTCAAGCTCTAAAGAAGGTCCCATGACATAAAAGTTGTTGTTCACAAAAACTTGTACTACTAACAAGATTTCCTCTAACTTGCAACCAAATTTTTGTTCAATTAGTAGGTGTGCATGCCTATGGCATAGAATGCTTATCTTGGTTTGAGAATAGATTGAGCCAAATCTATGGCTCATCCTCCTTAAAAGTAATCTTTTTTTTTTTTTTGGCATTTTGTCCTTGCCATGAGTGTTAAGTGGGTCCTTGCTCACGATACAGCTAGTGCTATTTAGTGTTGTTAAAGACTTGCACCATTAACATTCACTTTATGTATGCAACATTAGTGTTTAGTTGCATGGGTTAGGCTGAACAATGATTGATGCGTAGATAAATACTAACTAAGATAGATTTGTGATCGAAGTCATCCTTAAGAATAATCAAAATCATTTTGCCATTGTGTATTTGTCATGAGTTTTGGATGGGGCTTAAGAAG
The DNA here is from genome assembly GCF_053477565.2 of Lygodium microphyllum. Classification (NCBI taxonomy): domain Eukaryota; kingdom Viridiplantae; phylum Streptophyta; class Polypodiopsida; order Schizaeales; family Lygodiaceae; genus Lygodium; species Lygodium microphyllum. The sequence continues at coordinate 131,358,075 of NC_141153.1, read as the reverse complement.
TCCATTTACAAGTCTCACTTCAAGAATAAACAAAATTAGTTCTTTGTTGTGTACTTGTCATGAGTGTTAGATGGTGTCCAATGAGTAAATTTACAAGCTTGCCTTCAATCTGGTTGTATTAGTTAGACCCCTTTATCCATCCTTGGAACAAGTTGTTCATTGACTTATAAGACCTTGAATAATAGCTTTCAATAATGTCTATCAAAGTATACTTTTAACATTTGCAAATAATAGATAACAAATTTTTTATAAACAAATTCTCTCAACATGAACTTTTATACATAAAGTATTCATATAACTTTTATTAGGCACTCCACACCTAGGCTACACATAGGACAACACTAGGCTAATGCTTCATTTTGCAGAGGTTAGATAGTTGGAGTTTCGATAGTGCATGGGTAGCAAAGCATCCATGCAGGCATATGTAAAGGGTGTGGATGGCCAGACATGCAATTATGGCTGAGCAATAGACAATAAAAACACTATCTATAACTTGACATTGTGAAGTGAATAAGTGTCGATATATGAGATTGGCCTTGACTAGATGTCCAACTCAATGGAAAATTTTCATAATACACGATCAAGCAATAAAAAACAAAATCACAACCATGCTAATGCCTCTATAACTAGTGATACATCATCAAAGAACAAGGTCTTAAGTTTTATCATGTCCACTCTATTGAAGCCAAAAAATAAGAATAGGAGGAAAACATTGTGTCTCTCATAGTTAGGGTCGAGTATCCAACAACTAATAACACTTTCACAAAAACCCAATAATAACATACATGAACATAATACCCCTAGCTTCTATGGAAAGCATCAAATGAATGACCTCACATTTTTAGACGATTTTCACATAATTTTTTTAAAGAACATGTAGCTTATTCAATGATTTCACATAGCATAACAATCTTCCAACATCATAACCAAAAGCACATCATTAGACTAGTCCCACTATTGCTTCTCTCTCAACTGGTATCAGAGCAGTGTTTGACATTCATGGGATCTCTTGCTTGTAGCAAGGATTGGAAGGAGTGAAGCTTTGTTGTGAAGGTTGAGGAGTCAATCTTCTTCTTTGAAATTGATGCTTTTTGCTTACACATTGATAGAGGTACTACTCTCATCATTGGGGTCTAGATCGAAGTCAAGCATGTGCTTAAGCCATTGAGGCTCAGTTTGGGGTAACAATAGTCCATTTTGGCATCAATTTGGGTAGTCATTAGTGGTTGGGACTCAAGCAATATAGCTTGGACTTGGATGTTTGAGAAGAGATCTTGATATAAGGTTTTGATATATGCAAGCACATGGCTTCTTAAGCATAGAGGAACTTGTTTTTGGGAAGTAGCAGTTTAGCTTAAGTGGAGAAGTAGGGGGCTTGGAAACTCAGGGCTTAAGCATAGGATTCATGTTTGCTCAACATAAAAAGAGAGATTGAAATCTTGGTTTTGTTAGCTCATTTATGAGGCTTTTGTATCTCCATCTTACATCCAGTTAAAGAAGAGATTGTTTTAGAGCAAAAAGACCTAATAGTGACCATTACGTAAAAAAATTGTGCCATGCTACTTTGTAGGACATATTTTTTTATATAGAAACCTTTTTGTAATGTTCAAATATAGTGGACTAGTTCGCACTTGGTGGCTCTCAGACTACTCTCAACTTCCAATTTCACATAGATTTTGATGGATTTATCAAGTTGAAGGATTTTCCACACTAGATTATGCTCATTTTGTAGAGATTATACGATTGATTATGATTACGAGGGTAATTTGCATGTACTTGGTATTTGGTGACTGTTTTATGCTTAAAAGATAGCCAAAATACTTTGAGAAAGCTTGTAGAAAATAATTTTTCTTTGGGAGTGTTGAAATATCATTTTTGCATTAGTTTTATTATGATTTGATATTTAAATAGCCATTGTTTAGCTTTTTGGGTACTCAAATTGTAGTCTTTTGGTCCATTTTGAGCCTACAATTGGATGTATCTTGTTAGTTTTCCTGTGAAAGTATACTTTTCTCATTGTGGCTTCTTCCTTGAGTTTAGAGAATGCATGATTTAATATTGAAAATATTGATGGAATGAACTTTTATATTGGAAAGAGAAAATATACAATGTATTGGTCCAAAAGAAGCTATTGAAGTCAATCAAACGTAGTGAGATTAAACCTAAGGAGATGGATCCACATGTATGGGTGGAACTGGATGAGCTGACACACTCCACTATTATATTGATACTCTCAAAGTTTCTGTATTTTAATATGAAAAACATAGAAGGTGCATATGGTGTATGGAAAAAGCTTAGTGACTTGTATGATAAGATCGTAGGTTTATTGGCTGAAAAAACTCAGTAGCCTTTGCATGTCTAATAATCTCAATGAGTTCAACAATATTTTTTTCCAATTCATATATTACAAGATTTTATTTCATGATTCAATAATGGCCATGTTCTTATTAGTCACCTTGCTTTAAGAGTTGGGCCACTTCCAAGATTGCCATTAGTAACTCTGTACATGTAGGTGGTCTTATGAGTGCTAATGTTAATAGTAGTTTGCTCATTGAGGATGTGAATAGAAAGAATAATGTAAGGTTAAAGAACTCCATTGCATTTATGGTGAAAGGAAGGTCAAATGCTAGGGGAAACTCTTGCGAGAGAGGCACAAGTCAAAAAGCAAGTTGTACAATAAAAATGATGTAGAATGCTTCTTTTGTAACAAGAAGAAATACATAAAAAGTACTGATACAAGTGGAAGAATAAATAGAAGGGAAAAAAGACAAATTAGGATGATGACAAAAAGAAAGAGAAAATCTAGACAAAGATTGAGAACATATAAGCATGTAGTAGTGATGATGGTGATGTTTTGTATGTATCCTCTTTGGGTGATACATTCTTGGTTGCCATGGCTTATTTAATCTCCCTCTCTCTTCTTGTCTCTCTCTATCTTTGTCTCTATCTTCTCTGTCTTTCTCTATCCCTCTCCCATTCCCTCTCTCTTCTTGTCTCTCTCTATCTCTGTCTTTGTATCTCCCTCTCTCCCTCCCTCTCTCCACATCTTTGGTATTTTAAAATACTTACAACTCAAAAGGGGGCATCATCGACCCCTTCTAGGCTTGAAGATATTTTAAAGATATATATGTATGTATGTCATAGTAGCAAAGGCCTTTTATTACCCATTGGGGCTAAAAGATGGTTGAGCATAGAATTGTAGCTTTTGTGTGTGTGTGTGTGTGTACATACATACATACGTACATACATACAGACATACATACATATAGCAAAGGCTTCTTATCACCAAGTGCTCAAACATAATAACATGATATCTTTAAGCATAGAAAAACAAGAATATATTTTTGAAAAACTATACTTTATATCTCTCTCTCTTCACAAATTGCCACTAGTTCATTTACATGTCTAAGCCCTTCTTTGAGGTGTTTTTCTTAGCTCATGTGTTTAATGCATGCACATCATTTTTAGCTCATGCAAAAACAAGAAAGAGATGTACTCTATGTGGATGATATGCTGATAGTAGGGAAAGCTCATGATGAGCTAGATGCTCTTAAATCTCAGCTGAAGAAGAGCTTTGAGATGAAGGATTTGGGACAGGCCTCTCACATACTTGGTATGCGCATTAGACGCGACAGGCATCAGGGACTCCTCTACTTGTCACAGAGGGAGTATATTCATAAAGTCCTTGAGCGCTTCCGCATGCAGTACGTAAAGCCTATTGGCTTTCCATTGCCTTCTTATGTGAAGGTATCACAGGCCGATTATCTGCAGACAGATGAGCAGAGGGCCGAGATGGCCCAGATCCCTTATGCTTCAGCCGTGGACAGTTTGATATATGCCATGATAGCCACTCGTCCAGATATTGCCTTTGCAGTTGGTGTTGTGGCACGCTATATGGCTACACCTGGTAGGAAACATTGGGATACCGTGAAGGGTATCATGAGGTACCTGAAGGGCACAACAGATATGCGTATTTGCTATGGTAGCCAAGATACAAGGGTCGTGGGGTACACTGACTTCGATTATGCAGGACATGCAGATAGTAGGAAGTCCACTTCTGGCTATGTATTCACCTATGCTGGAGGTGCTGTCTCTTGGATGTCCAGGATTCAGAAGTGTACAGCTTTGTCTACCACTGAGGCCGAGTATGTTGCAGCCACTGAGGCTTGCAAGGAGGCCATATGGCTAGGCCGTCTAGTTGCTGACCTTGGGATTGATACTATACCTACACTGCATTCGGATTCTATGAGTGCCATTCAATTGGCTAAGAATCCGGTCTTCCATACGAAGACAAAACACATTGAGGTGAGGTATCACTTCATACGTGGTGTCGTGGAGGACAAGTCTGTTGACCTTGTCAAGATCTCCACTGACGAGAATCCTGCAGATCTGCTCACGAAAAGCCTCACTCCTGAGCGCTTTGCCTTCCTCAGGAGATTGATGGGCATTGGATGAGATGTTGCCTTTCCTCATCCCTTGTACCTATGTACAGTTGTACTGTCTTTTTTCTTTTCTTTCTCTCTCACTGGGGCAGATTCGTCTTTAAGTGGGAGGTTGTTGGGGTAAAGGCGCCTCCGCTGTGCTGCCCCGTGTATTACTACACTGACAGTACCCGCCACTGCACACTGCAGGTGGCAGGCGCCCGTCATGTCACTTTATTCTTTACATTCATTTTTTAGTGACTAGTAAATAAAGGAAGGCCCGGTCACACATTGTGACTGTTGGAGTTCCCATTTCTTGTCTCTCTCTTTCTTGCTCTTGCTCTCCCGCCATAGCTCGCGTGCAAGCTTCGATCCTTCTCACCTTTCAGTGTGGACCCATGTAGCCAAGCGGTCCATCATCAATATCCGTATGTGTTGAGCTTGCCATATCAACAACAAACAGAGAGGAACATGATCATTAGGAAGGACCTATGTAAGAGACATATATATAGAAATTGGGTGAAACCTTGTGCATGCGTATATTAAAGTGATTTAAATTCCCTAAACACGTGTTAATGGTTTATATGTGGTAATTAAAGAAACACAATAATTAAATTTACTTAAGATATAGAGAATGAATACACAAATATGTGAGACATATGTGTGTATGTGTATATAAGTCATCTCTGAAACTATTTTACAAGGCATTGTCTTTTAAGATTTCTACAGTGCATGGCCATACATGATGTTGGATTGTTTCTCTTCAATTAGGTTACACCCTAGATTGTACTAATTATATACAAGCAAGGACTCAACTTCTAGGTTTAGCTTTCTCTCCCACCACTCTTTCATTCAAACATTCTAATCTTTTGACAAAGATGCCGTACTATAGAGATATTTTCATGTGTCTCACCCTCGGGTAAGTTACTCATGAATATGTGTGTATCACATGGGTTTAAAATAAGGTATTTTTAAAATACCATTTTTACATACAGAAGGGTGTAATATATATGGATTATTTATAGATTGAATAGAAAAGGGTTATATTTTTTTCAAGAAAAATTCACAGATAAAGATATTTATAAATAGTCCTTGAACGCACGTGATGTAGAGGATATACATATAGTAACTTCCCCGAGGTCTCACCAAGGACAGATTCATGATTAGGCCCTTGTACATGGATTGTTACATGCCACATGCCATGCAAGTTGCAATCGATTAGCTCCTCATAGTTTCATTGCACCAATTGGTTATTGAGACAAATAGAGCCTCATGAGTCCCCAAGAAGGAGAGGATATGCAATTTATGGCATGAGGAGGTATAGTATAGATATCAAAGGAACATTTCTTATATCAATGTAGTGCATATGCCCAAATATGAGAGAGATATCACACATTATTCCATGGGCATTAGAGATATTTGGGTTGCTATATACTACAAATCCAAAGAGTCACAACAACCCTACTACTAGCACGTGCACGAATACAGTATGGTGAACATCCATGATAGAGTTTTATCAGGGGGTAACAATACTTCTTACGCATACAAACATAGGGACTATTAGATCAAAAGGTGTATTCCTACAAAGGGTAGATGCAATCAGAGTCACTTGATGAGAGCCTTAGTTGCACTAAAGAGAGGTTACCCGAATTTAACAATAGCATTAGATGTACTTGGTCCACTATGCCAACTCTTGTGCCCAAGAGGTTCTCAAAATCCACCCTTTATTGTAGAGTCTCTCTTTTAGATCATCACTTTTATACCAATGTAGAGCATGATACTCATGACAAGTTACCATGGAGAGCACTAGTGACTTCCTAAGAGATGGTCCATGAGGGTTGTGAGTCCTCATGGTACTTTTAGGTGGAGCAACTACTTGTTAGATATGATTTTGACATGATGACCCTGACTAAGCTTTTGTTAGCTCACACAAACATAGAGAAACGTGACCATCAAGAAGGACCTATGTAAGAGACATACATATAGGACTTGGGTGTGTCAAGATTGTGGGAGAGAAGGAAGGAGTGTTGCTTGAAGCTTTCTTGCTTGCACAATGGGGGAAGACACACAAGGGTGGAGGCTGAAAACAGTTTTCCTCTTCTTAGTAGTGTAAGCCAAAAGAACTCAAGTACAAAGAAATAGAAGAACCCTATATATGGGTCTCAAACCAAACTTAACTAACTAAGGTGGCATACTAACTTAGCCACGAACTAGAGTAGATAAGGATAGCTATCATGTAGCTATTATTCATTGGCGGTGTACCAACCGCGTCTGCAACTGACAAGTCGATGACATAAATATACAACGGTCACCCTGGCGTATCACGAGTGGAGCTCGATATCTCAACACTCCCCCTCGAGCTCAATCCCAATTCCTGCACACCAAGCAGGTCTCTGAACTTGCGCAGCTTCTCTACGCCCAATGCCTTCGTGAATATGTCAGCTACCTGATCCTCTGTGCTGACATAAACTAGATCAATAAGACCTAGTAAAACCCTCTCTCGCACATAGTGATAATGCACCTCAATGTGCTTTGTTCTAGCATGATAGACTGGGTTATTTGCCAAGTGTATACTACTCATGTTGTCACAATAAATGACAACTGGCCCATCTGTAGACTGATGCATATCATAAAGTAGCTTATGCAACCAAGCTACCTCACATGCAGCCATTGCTGCACCCCTGTACTCAGCCTCTGTGCTCGACAAGGCAACTGTAGGCTGTTTCTTGCTGCTCCAAGTGACTTAGATGACCGGGGCTCATACGCAAAGAGGATTCTTTGTGCGAGAAGTTGATGGGGACGCCTGTCCTTTTCGGGCGTTTCATTAATTTAGTGTGTACATGGGTGATTCCATAGCGGGTGATTCCGCAAAATGCATATTAAATTAATAAACGTTTATGAGTTTAGAGTGCGCACTCGTAATAAATTAAGGTTAGGATTTATTTCTAACCAGTTGATTTATTTATGTAGCTGAAGACTGCTAGGTATTCACTTTTGTCGGTTTAATTGTGTTATTTTACTAACGATTGTGAATGCTTCAGTTGATGTGTAGAGATAGCAGCAGTGGCGGAGGAAAGCATTGGAGTCTAGCGGGTTTTCGACCTTAGGACTATATTTTGATAGGCGCCATGCCTATATTTTGTTATGTCTATAGAGACATCGATTATTTATTATTATTTTGTATGCGCTTATGCGCCTGGATATGTTATTTCTATTTGGACATTGAGATTGGGCGTGCCAGACACTATGGGCACCGTCCATTAGCTTTATTTTCATATTTTTGGTAGAAAGCAAACTCAAAAGCTAAAAGCTTGTCATATTTTTGTAATTGGGCTATTTTTGAGCATAAAGATTGGAAATATACATTAAATACATGCTTTGTGAAGCGCTCACACAAGGCATGGGGGAGATTGAACCCAATTTGTCTCTTGTCTCATGTCGTGCTTGCTTTTACATGGGTTTTTGTGCTAAAAAGTAGAGTGCTTTGTTCTTGGGGACCTTCCAGGATTCACCACGTGAGCTATCTGTGACCGATCTGCGCACCACATCGGCCTCTTCCTTTAGATCAAGCAGCTCCTTTGGTGTATAAGAGGTTTTCCCTAGATGATGGGACACCATCTTTTGCATTCTTGTTCTTCTGTTTATTATCTTCATCAAGAAGAGAGTGCTCAATATCTTTCTGTGACAAATTAGGTACATTGCTGAGAGTAGAGACAAGATTTTCATAAGGATCTTGGTTTACACTAGCAAGGAGTACAACAATGGCTTCATATTCATATATTGTTTTCTTTAGAGTGGCAAGTTGGGTTTTTTAGACTTTTGAATTTGTTAATATGCATAGTCATTGAAGTGTTGTATTTTATGCTAAGCTTATAGAACTACATTAACAACTTGACCTTAGAGTTTTTAGCTTGACTTACAAAGATCCTGTCAAGCTCATCCCAAGCCTTTTTAGCATCTCTCATGCCTAAGATATGGTGCAAGTCCTATCAAAATATGTATATCTAGAGCATGGCATGAGCTATGGAGGATGGAAGATGTAGATAGGACTCATGTAGACATAGACATAGACAAGATCAACTATCACACAAGTGAATTAGGTTCCAAGATTGAGACTTGGACTCATAAACACAATCTTGTGTGTAAGACAATGACATAGACACTTGATTGAAGGACAAAAGTACTATGACATTGCATTGAAAAGTGAACCAAGTACATCATTATATAGGCATTGACCTTTCTCCACTCTTCTCAGTATGCATGTGGGATACAAGAGCCTCTATTGGGCATCATCATTTACTCTCTTCTTCAATAGTTGTAGCCCATCAAGGGGTGTGTTTGGTGAATCTCCATGATGATGGAGTGGTGTTCGTTTATTGGAAAATGTCATTCTTACATGCTCTAGAGCAAGATGACACCGGCCTCATGCCAACACATAGATCGGATGAATTGCAACATATTCGAGGATCTTTGAGGGTAAGGAGAAACAATCGTAGACAATTTGAAGTGCAAGTGCAAATTGTTGGTTCATTAGGAGAGGCTTTTGGTTTGGGTACTTATATGGATTCTTTTATGACTACACCTCATTATGTATTATGCTTGCAACAACTTGTTTTAGGAAGTCGCTTTCTCAGTCAAATTGTTAATCCTAGAAAGAGGTTGCAATTTAATCCATTACCATCCAAACCATCTAAGAAGCTAGTGCCTACCAATATGGCTCAACCTAATCCTATCGTTAAGGAGACCAAGTTCTATGGTGGAAAGGAGGATCAAGATTGGCATGTAGCACAATTTGAAACATGTTGGGTTGCAAGAAGTCATGATGTCTTATTCAATGATTAGATTAATAAGACCCAATTTGTGGCCACTCTGCAAGACATGGCCATTGATTGGATTTGCACCTATGGATTGGCCAAATTTAACACTTAAGATGATTTGAAGAATGCTTTCTAGTTGTGGTTCTGTAAGGATTAAACTTCTGGTGATGTCTTACAAAAAATAAATGTTATCAAGAAGAAAAAGATGTTGGTGGAAGATTATGCCCAACAATTTAAAAAGTTATTAAATAGGTTGGATGCCAATAATCAACTGTCATTGGATATGCAAACATATTACTTCCCAAAGGGGTTGGTAAGATTTTAGAGAGAATTGCAAATGTGGAGTTAGGACATCAACGAAATTTGGATGTTTTGATTGTGGCTGCAACATGGGTGGAAAAACAGCTTGATTTTGCCCATCCTTGTAAAAAGAAAGATGCAATATCTAATTTAGAAAGTGATATAGATAGTGAGGAGAATGACGATGAGGAGTCAAAAGATGAAAATGACTACAATATCTTAGAATTTGATTCAAACTCTAATGATTTTGATGATGAAGGCTGCAAGAAAAAGAAAAAGAAGAGTGTCACGAAATCCAAAGATAAGAAGTCCTCCCATAAAACCTCTAAATCAAAATCACTATCCAAAAAAAAAGATAGTAAATTGGATCATAAAAAAGTTGAGAAATTTAAAGCTTTAGGAGTTTCTAGGATAGAGAAGTAGAAGAAGGTTTGCTAGATTTGTAATAGAGCTAGTCATGAAATTAAAACTTGTTGGTACAATCCCAATGTGAGAAATCCACAACCACCTCCTAAAGTACAACAACTAGCAATCGTTCATCAAGTTGTTGGAAATACCATGATGTAAAGGGGTTTTAGGGGATCTTGAACATTTAGGAATTCCATGAACTTCAAAAGTAGATAACAAGATGCCAATGGAGGGGCAGTAAGAGTCTTGTCACTATTGCAGAGTCGAGGGACATTTTGTGGGGCCGCAATGTGAACTATGAGTTAGGCATAGATCCAAGAGAAGAATGCCAATAGAAAAAGACTACAATGAAGGATGATCCACAAGAGCACCTCATCTATAGCCACTAGCACCAATCACTACAGTTATTACAGATTTGCCTAAGGAGCAGGCAAACATGTCAGGCTTTGTAGAATATGAGGATACATAGTTATTTCAAGAATTCCTTCAAGATTAGCAATTCAAGATGACATTAGTTCAGCATGTGGATAGTGTTCCATAAGTTCATCTTCGGTGTGATTGTTCCACTTATATGATGGTTGAAGTTTGTCAAGAGGATGCTAAGGAAATGGTTGTGACAAGAGCCTAGAAGAAGAAGAATTTAGATTTGGAAAGTTCAAAAAGATGTTCGGAATCAAGAAATCCATCACAAGTACAACAACTCTACTGAGGCAAGAAAGACTTATAGAGATAGACAATGAGGTTCAAGAGGAGGATTCTCTACAAAATCTTGAATAATTTCAAGTCAAAAAACATGGTGTTTAAAAAATAGTAGCACTTGAAGTAGGTGGATCTAAAGCATTATTTCGCGCCTTAGTTACATCATCATTGCAGTTGACACTTGAACATGTTTTAGACCTAATTCCTAGTTTCAAGGAAAACCTATTACAGAAGTTGGAAGAAGAGTGCAGGAGTCTTAGTAATCATGAATTAGGTCCAAAACCCATGGATGTTGTATGTTGTGTTGTAATCCCTACTCAACAATTGGTGGTCGATTATGAAATCTCCACAATTCAGGAGGAGTATATGGGAAATATGTTTGATGAAGTTCTTTTAGATGGTGGATCCTCAGTCAATATTCTTCTAGAGCAATTTACCTATCTCATAAATGTTTAGAGTTGGCTCTAAATCCATTTCAGGTGAAGAGGACTCATTAGCAAAGATTACAACCATTAGGCATTCTGAGGAATTAGTTAATTTAAGTTGATGGTTTGAAATTCAAGGTGAGTTTTGTAGTGTTGCAAATGGATAGGTTTGAGGATGCTTATCAAATTTTGCTTGGAAGACCTTGATTTAAGTTGGCCAAGATGATACAAGATTAGGGTTCATGATTTGCGATTATTTCACATGGCAAAAAGGAGATTAAACTCTGTACTCAAGACAAGATACTGGTCAAGCCTAGTTGTTGGCTCATAGTATCCCAAATAATTAATTTAGCTCCTGAAGTTGAGGATGATGAGGAAGACCTTTTCCTCCAAGCTAATCAAATAGTAGTCCCTATTTTTGAAATAGATGTGGAGAAGATAGGACAAGAATGATGTTTTGGTTTACATGCTATAACAAACATTTCAGAAATAGATCCAGACCTACAAAATTTTGTCCTATAGGCATATTATGTTGAAGGCCAAATAGTAGAGAAATTTCAAGTTGCTGAGGAATAGGAGGAAATGGCCAATAAAGCTATAATTGAGGTAGAGGCACAATTTGAGCATACAATGCAACACTTAACCCGTGTTATAGAAGATGAAGTAGAAGAAGTGGATTTGGGTTTTGCTGATGACCCTAAACCTATTATGGTTTATAAAAATTTTTGATCCTGAATTTAAGGAAGAGTTGATGGCCTTATGTAGGGAATTTGTAGATATTTTTGCCGGGAAGTATACCAATATGCAGGGTTTTGACCCTCAGATTTTTCAGTATCGAATCAATTTGAGGAAGGATGCCAAGCTTGTTGTACAGTGCCATTATAGGATGAAACTTAATAGGTCAATGAGGAACTTGTTAAATTGTTGTGGGTTGGATTCATTAAGCCCGTTACTCTAGTTACTTGGCTGTCTCCAATTGTTGTAGTTCCAAAAAAGAATGGGAGAATCCACAAGTGTGTGGATTATTAGAAGCTAAATGCAACCACGATTGCAGATCTGTTTCTACTTTTATAGATTCTTTACTTGATGATGTAGCATGTCATTAGATGTATAGTTTCATTGATCTATTTTTCAAATATAACCAAATTCACATTTATCTAGAGGACAAGGATAAAACAACATTCATAATAATGAAATGGGATGCCTTTGTTAGCTCTATTATGAATTTTGGCCTAAAAAATGGTCCTACAGAGTTTCACGAGGGGAGGAGGTGTAGCATAGAAAAAATTTGACCCTTAACTACTTTCATGAGAGTTCTTCTTGATGATTTGTGTGTATTTGAGAAGAAGGAGAATCATCTACGTCATCTTAGGCTGTGTTTTGAAAGGTATCACTAGTTTGGCTTTCCTTGAATCCTTTCAAGTCCATATCTATAGCCAAGCATGGAGTTCTACTTGGACATTATTTTTGAGAATGGCATGTCAATTGATCCACTGAAGATTGAGGTGGTGAGCAAAGTTTGGCCTCCTAAGACAATTATAGAGGTAATGTGGTTTGTTGGTTAGATTAAATGGCACAGCAAGCATCTCTACTACCTAGTTGATATCTGTGCTTCGCTTTCCATGTTGACATACAAGGGGATACATTTTGTATGAAGAGATTCGCAACAAAAGTATTTTGATGCCATGAAGAAATTAATGATGGTTGTGCCTATTGTACAACCTCCTAAGTGGTATCTCCCTTTACATGTTTTTGTGGATGCCTTCGATGTTGCAATCAATGTGGTTTTAATGTAGGATGAGGTTCTAGGATGGTTCCAACTAATTTATTATGCAAGCCGAAGGCTAAGTGATGCAAAGAAGAACTATTCCATGACTAAGAGAGAGGCTTTGGGATGGTGTTTTCTCTACAAAGTTTAGGTATTATTTGTTGGCTAACAAATTTGTTTTTCATGTAGATCATCAGGCCTTACTTTATTTGCTGAACAAGCCCTAGTTGACTAGTCATTTAGCTTGTTGGATGCTGCTTTTGCAGAATTTGATTATTTTGTTATGGTTGTTGATTTTCTAAGCAGGATGGATGGACATGAATCACAGATTGGCATGGATGATCAGTTGCTTGATGTTGATCTATTTGAAGTCCAAGTGCACAATCTTGATTCATATTGTGATCAATTCTTGAAGTTTTTGATTTGAGGAAGCATGCCTAATTCACTAAGTTCTAATAAATGGAAAAAGCTCGCATTGCTACAGAGTAAATCCTTTTCAGTTATATTTGGTCAATTATACAAGCGGGGTCCTAATGATGTTCTAAGAAGGTGTGTACTAGAGGAGGAATAGTGGGCAGTCCTTGAAGAGGCTCATGTTGGTGTTTTATGATGGTATTTTTCAGGTGAAGTTATATAGACTGAAAGATTTTGTAGGCCGGGTTGTGGTAGCCTACAGTTTTGAAGAATGCATATCAATTTGCTAAATCCTATTTGATTTGTGCTAATGAAGGCCAGTCTCAACCATAAGATTACATGAATGTCACCTTATGCTTTCCTTAGAATCTTTTGAGAATTGGAGGATTGATTTTGTAGGCCCAATTAAGCCTCCTATAAAGCACACCATGAACAGGTATATTTTGTTTTGTACTACTTATTACTACACCAAATGGGTGGAGGCTAAAGCCATGAAGAATAATATTGTGAGTGTTGCCAGCTTTTTGTATTCTAACATTATGACCTGATTTGGATGTCCAATTGAGCTAGTTAGTGTTCAAGGTAGACATTTCCTGAACAAAGTGATTGCAGAATTGATCCATAAGCATATAATTTTACATAAGAACTCTACCCCGTATCATCCACAAGCAAACAAGCAGGCAAAAAGTTCAAACAAGATTTGGGGGGGGGGGGGGTGGAGTGTAGCATAGAAAAATTTTGACGCTTACTTAACTACTTTCATGAGAGTTCTTCTTGATGATTTCTGTGTATTTGGAAAGAAGGGGAATCATCTACATCATCTTAGGCTGTGTTTTGAAAGGTGTCACTAGTTTAGGCTTTCCCTAAATCCTTTCAAGTCCACATTTGTAGCCAAGTGTGGAGTTCTACTTAGACATTATTTTTGAGGATGGCATGTCAATTGATCCACTGAAGATTGAGGTGGTGAGCAAAGTTTAGTCTCCTAAACCAATTATGGAGGTAATGTGGTTTGTTGGTTAGATTAAATGGCACATCAGGCATCTCTACTACCTAGTTGATATCTGTGCTTCGCTTTCCATGTTGGCTTATAAGGGGATATATTTTGTATGAAGAGATTTGCAAAAAAAGTATTTTGATGCCATGAAGAAATTAATGATGGTTGTGCCTATTGTACAACCTCTTGTTAACCCCAACACGAAGGAAGCAAAAGGAAATAAAAAGGACACAGGGCAAAGGCGGAAAAAAGACAGCTTGACTGAAGGAAGAAGAGGAGAAAAGGCCAAAAGCGCAAGGGAAACCTTAAAAAAAAGCCCAAGACAAATGAAAAAAGGAAAATGTGCATTTTAAAATACAAAGGCACACCCTAAAACCTTGTAAAAGAGTGCCAGGCGGTGGAAAAGCCAGAAAGCTAAAATAGAAAACAAAGACAAAGGCCAGGGCAAGAGAAATGGAAGACAAAGGCACACAAGGAAAAGCGCAAGTCGAAACTTTCATAAAAAAGCGCAAGCGCATCATGGTCTAATTCAAGGAGCGCCGGGCTCTCATCCGTGCAATTTGTAAATGTAGGAGGGCGGGGGGAAGGAAGCTAGGAAGATGGAAGGACAATGGGAAAAAAGGGCCTAGGCTACGGCCAGCCATGTAAAAAAGGGAAAAAGGGGATGATCGCCCAAAAGGGATTTAGGGTTTTGTATATAAAGTTGAAAAGTGAATGAGAAGCTCATTCTCGTGTGTGGCAAAAAGTGGCTCTCCTCTTCTTCTTCTTCTTCTTGTTCTTGCTTGCTTGAGCTTGTGCTTGAGAGAGGGACTGTGAGAGTGTGAGGGAGCAAGTGTGTGAGGTGAGGGACCGTGGGGTGGAGAAGCTCTCCATCTTCTCCTCTCTTCTTCTCTTCTCTTCTCTTCTCTTCTCTTCTCTTCTCTTCTATTCTCTTCTCTTCTCTTGCTCCCGGTGATGGAGCTTGGAGCGTGGAGCTTGAGGATGGAGCTTGCTTGAAGCTTTCACTTGGATCGTGGAGCTACCAGAGTGCGCGGGAGAGGAGGTAACTCGAACGGCATGGAGGTAAGCTCACTACACCCGTAGATATGGATGGCGCGTCGGCTATGTGAGAGGTAGCCATTAGTGCTTGGCTTGGAACGCTTGAAACAATAAGCAGTCCGTGGGTTTTGGCGGTTGAGCGAAAGCTCCCACATTTTGATTCCATTGCCGGGACCAACGGATTCAAGCCTTGAGCCCTTGCACGCTTCGAATTGAGCATCAAAGTAAGGTTTTCCTCGAACTGGTGCTTGAGATAGGTAGGTAGTGAGGGGGTTGAAGATGGTATTCGATTTCCTTGGGAAGTAGGTTTTTTGCTTTTTGAGAGTTATGTAGTGAGATGGAGTAGAGTAGGTATTTACTTTGTGAGTTGTATGCATTAGAGTAGGAGAAAACAAAGAAAAACAAAGAAAATAAGCATTAGGGTTACTGTTGCAAAACAGGGCAGAAATAGGGCAAGAATCGTGCAAAAGTGGTAAAAAACTTACTTGTGATGCCTAAGGTCGGTAAATGAGTTATTGGGGGTGCCAATACCATACCCGGAAGAGGGTATAAGGGCCAAAAGTGGCAAGAAAGGTCACATTGTGCATTGTAGGGTTTCAGGAGAGCATGAGAGAAGAGGAAAGCTCGGCAAGGAAATCCGCTTCAATCTTGGCATCAGCGAGATCTTCGGCTAGCCCAGGTAATTCTACACCTCTACCTACAGTAGTAGGACTAATCTAGAGTTGCTCAACAAGGGGGAAGGCCCCTCAGCGCCCTGCATGACGAATTTTGCGAACCTCGACGAAAACATGTGCGGCGTTCGCCGCATTCGAGTCACGTCGACTCTGGTCCAAGGCCCAGACTCGGCTCTCGGACCACCCGGCCCACTCGGCCCCTAGTCGGCCCTCGGACCGTGTCCGAGGCAAACCATCCGAGTCAACCCATTCGGCCGTCCGAGTCAAAACTTCTTGCCATGTGGCACATTTAGCCTCGGCCCGCCTAAATGACCCGTCCGAGCCTCAAATTCAGCCCTCGGCCACGTCCCACGTTCGGCCCTCGGCCCAAGTGCCTCGGCCCGTCCGAATCACCTCGTCTGAATTTGCCATTCGGCCGTTCGAATCAAAACCGTCCAAGTCAAACCCTGAAATTCGGGCCTCAGCCCCGTCCAAGTGACCTACTCGGACCCAGCAATTCGGACCAGTTGGTCCGAGTGTAAATTTTTATCAAAATTTCAAAAATTTGACCTGACCCGGCTAAAACGCAGCAGCGCGAACTGTCGAAAGCCCGTAGGACACTCAGAACACTATTCTGACTCACGGAATAGGTAAAATCGTGGGGCGCAACTGCTTGGGAGCTAGAGGCAGGCAATTACAAGACCAAGGACTTAGGCGCAATCCGCCAAGGGGGAAAGCCTAATTAGACCCAAAAACGAACGAGGCAACGAAGTGGAAAAAGAGCGCCGAGCCCCGAAATTGACCCCACAGGCTACATAGAACGAAAGGCGCATTGCAGACCCACGACTGGGCCGAACCCTTGAGTAAGTGGTTCAAGATTTGGCGGAAGGATCCTCCAAGCTATGCATGGTGCCTAGCGCAACGACCCTGTGGGTCGAGGAGGGGACCGCCTCTAGGACCCCCGCAAAGGGGGCACTACCCCCTCCTTTTCCACCCCAAGTAGGTTGGAGAGAGAATGTGTGTTGTGACAGGCCCTCCAACTTAGACCCTCGGGCAGTAATGGCCCTACGCGAGCATGGAGGCTCCCTTGAAGAGGAGCAACCAGAAGCTCGCACTCGAATAGAGGCAAATAGAGACCCTAGAACCTTAATGGGCCGATCTAGCCATCAAGGGCAAAAAGGCCGCACTACAAGGATACACGTGCATTGTGTTCAAACTACGTTTAGTCAAAGTGGAATGCAACATCATCAAGCTACCAACGCAGAGATGACTAGATATGAGAGTCCTGACAATAGATGCTCCTTGAATAGCTCTACACTGATGAGCCAAGACATTAGTGGAGAATCCACATCTGGCCGTGCAGTTGAGGACTCAAGGGCATTTGTCAGAAGGCTTAAATTTACAAGCCAAAACCCGGAAGATGAAGACATAGTACCACTTGCTTATCTTAGGGTCAAACTCACCACGAAAAGAGAGCATACTATCGATGCTCTGATTGATGAAGGAGCAAATTTTAATGTCTTGACCTATGAGGCATGGACCCTACTAGGCCAATCAGAGCTGACACCGACTAATGCAACTCTTAGCCCTTATGGGGGACCTCCACAAGCACTCATAGGGAAGTGCAATATCCTTGCAACAATTGAAACTGGAAGCTTGCCTATCCTATTTCATGTTCCTCCAAATGGTGTTGAATATGGTAAGGAAACCCTCCTGGGAAGACCCTTCAAAAGGGCAACCAAATGTGAGGCTGACTATGAAGAACAGAGGATACACCTGACACTATCGAGTGCAAGGATAGTCACAACCTTTAGCAAGGGTGACCTCAGCGAACCTCGAGGGAAAGGCAAGGAAGACACCGACGTAACAGTCAAGCCTATTAACGAGAGTAAGGGCTTGTTGGAAGAGTTGATACAAGCACAGGTCGAACAACGAGAACCAGTGAGTGAGGTTATGCTTGAAACAAAAAGGTTAGGAGACAAGGCCAAGGATAGGGTTTGGACTTACAAATATCGTAGAAGACCACGAAAGAAGCCCAAGCCTTATAGACGAAGGCATCGATGGAGAGCTAGCACAACGCCAGGATGGATATCCAAGGCGTTGCTTCGTGCTCAAGGGTATTATGCAGGCAATCAATGGATTTGGGTACCAAAACCCTCTGCTAAACCACCTCTGCAGAAGCCCAAATTGTGTCCAAAGCAAAGAGGCGTAGGAGGAAACCTGAATGAAAATCCAAGTCTCGAACCAAAAATATTGGAGTGATTGAGCCCCTCACTATTGAAATCAAGAAACCAAACATGGCCTATCAAAAGTAGATCCCTAGCCTAGCGTACTTAGCAAGTAGATATCAGAGGTAACTATCGAGCGTGCACAAGGTCCACTAGTGCCCAAGGAGCCTTTGACTTCCCAAGAGGATAATGAGCACCACAGGCACAACATTGCTCAAGATGAGGCTGATTGCTCAACAAAGCTAATGACAGAATCGTCTAACAATCACAAGCAAGTTCTCCAGGCAGTGCTAAGCCCACGTAGGAGTCCCAAATCTCCTACATCCTCTTTTTCCAGACGGACATAGGAAGCACAACAGCAGTCGTCAATGGCGGCTGCTCACTCTCAATCTCTATCTCCATCAAGGCTTCCAAATATCTGAGAGGGGGGACATGACACTAGCCGTGTCTCTCGGCCCAAGGATATGCCTGTGCAACCCAATGTGACCAGATCAACTCATGCTCGATCTACACAAATGAATACTCAAAGGGCAACAAAAGACGTGACCACCTCCGATCGCCTTAAGGACCGGATACCGCAATCCACCAATAGTAGCAAGTCCACCGAACTAGCTGCTAGTACTTCAAATTAGGGATCATAGCCGTCACAGCCTTTGGCCGTGACAATGCCCCTTGTGGAACGTGTCCTTAGTAGTTTACCTGTGAAGGAGGTGTCACGACCTATCTCCTTAACAACTCCAGCACTTCCAAAGCGCCTAAAACCTGGGCTGGAGGAGTTAAGCACAGGGAAACGGGCGGAAGAGCTAGACTCTCCCAAAAAGGAGACAGTTGTACCCATGCAACCTGGCAAGGCTACTCCGCAGGCCACGACTAGGTCCCATGAGGACACACTAGAGAAGGGAAATACTGAGGCCCAACCAAGCACATCAATGGTCGATATAGCCCAGGGTCTTGAGACGTTAGATGCACCTGCACTGACCAAGAAAATGAGGAGAAAACAGTGAAAACAACAACAGTTGCAGGTGGTTGTGGACCCCAAGAACATTGGGACGAAGAGTGCTGGAGAGCTGATGAATAAAGCATCGAGTCCATCCACCAATGAGCCCACTGATGCCTCTCCTAATAGCAGTGAAACCTCAGACACATCCGTGTGCTCCGACAAATCAAAGTAGTCGTTATCATCAATGGCTACTTGCAACACTCTATCCACTGACAATAGAACTCGCATTGACAAATCAAGAGTGGATACAACACTGTCACGATGGGGTGACGAATTCACACCAATCACACCCAAGGAGAACCATGATGCAATAACGAAGCCTCAAGAGAAACATGGAAACCCCAAGAGCATGAGCAATCCTAGCATTGACCAATCTTGCTCATATAGGCCTGAATCCCCAACTATGCTAAAGCCTAGGCAAACTCCTAGAACCTTGAATGAAATAGCAACTGAGCAAGCCCTCGTTGAACATAGAAGTATCGTATAATGCTTAACTGAGTTGGATGCTAAGCTCAAGGTGTTCGCACGCGTTTATGTCCTTGCAAACATGGGCACAATCCCCAAGGAGCTGCTTGGAGATTACTTGCCCTTCCCTTTATCTTGGGAAGAGCAGGAAAACCTTGATGAGCACTATAGCAGGCTCCTACACGAACGCTTGCAACTCATCTCAGGCAAGGAAGCTGACGAACTGCGCTTAACCGTCACGTTCAATGAAGTGCTTTGCCAACCGAATCTCGTAGACATAGAGCAGCTAAAGCGACTGCCAACAGGCCAGAGTCGATTTGAGCAATGGTGGTGCAAAGGCCGCGTTGCAATGGCCGAACTAGGGGCTCAGATCATGATAGTCTCTGAGGAGCGATTGGCCAAATGGCGATCCCAAAGAGACCCAACCTATGTGGCACCAACTTCTCTTCGGGTGCTGACTGCCATTCGGGGCAAAACTTGGCCAAACCAGGCCAAGAAAACCCTCTGTTTGATAAAGTTCTTGCTGAGGAGGAGTTACATGTCGCCAATAGACTCGAACAAGGTTCCATGCTACTCGATATGGCGAAATATTTATTAGTATTAAGTAAGCTACCACGTGTGCTAGATGCGTGTGCCACACTTCAGTACAATCCCGAGTTCTACCATTGGTTTCTATCCTAGTGAAGCGACTAAGGGCTCGGACAAATGTATGTACACATATATATCCAATGATTTTTGTATCACCTTGTATAGACATTATCAATACACACAAGCCATAACAAGTCAAGCACAGACAGACAAATCGGGGCTACCAAGCTATGCTAGGCCGGTTCCATGTTCACCAGATCATACCCGCCTCTGGGCAAAGAGCATGTGCTCCACATTACCACCATGGTAGCTCTGTCCAACATCCCTAAGGACTTAAGCATGGCGCAGTCTCTCTCTCTCTGTACACGATCCCCTCCCCGGCCTATACTTCCGAGGAGGAGCCTTCCAAATGCAGAACCACCAACCGATCCAACTCGGCATGAGTCAAGACCTGCTCGTAGTCAGTGGCCAGAGGGACACCATTACAAGAGTCCAGCATGTTCCACACTTCCTCTTCGAATCACATACGTTTGACAACCCACACCAAGTCTCTCCTATGGGAATGCTCTTATCCCGTATCAAAGCCTAACTCTTGGATTGCATTTTGCAGGTTTCCAGAAGAAAAACATGGAGAACCACGGTCAGTTGGCGTGCAAGGACGCTCTTCGCACACGCCGAGAACATGCGGCACGTGCCTCTCCACCGCTGCGCTACGTGCCCACCCTCAAAAGGTACGCAAAGAAGTGAGGCCCTAAGCGACACCATCCCGGATGAAGGCCGAAGAATCCCCGAGAATCCTTGGGCCAAGAAAGTCGAGACTCAAAGAAATGTGCAGCATGTGGCAACACCAGTTGCGCAGACCCCCAACGCATGCTCGGGCACCAGGTGCTCACAAAGTGACAAGGCAGCCCGAGATAGGGAAGAATTTAATGAATTGTTTAAAGACATTCTGGAAATGGTAGTGGCCCGGGACTATACCATTCATGTCCCGGCCGACATGTTCCCTGCCTAGCCTCACATGCCTCGGTCGCCTAGCCAACCAGACTCACCCCGCCTAGTACCTATCGACTAAGCCCCTATGATGTACAAGTAGCTCGACAAGTCAGCATGCCATAAATTTTTGTTTTGATGAGTAAAGGGGCAAGATCCCCACTTGCACACATTTTAGTTTACCTCTCGTTAATGTATGCGACCTTAACAAGCAATGAAATAGGCATCCCAATAGACATCATAGAATTCTGAAAAATTATGTCTTAACATGATTGCATTTGTTCGATGTACTTAACGCAAGCGAGCATATACTCTCACGAAGTGACAAGTGGATGCAGGATGACACAGGTCTTCGCCCAAACGTGTCCAATGGCCAGGCCACTGCAAGACCACCAACCACACACGAACTGCAACACAGCCACGATGCGGAACACGAAAAATCACCCTTGCAAGTACCCACATCTCATGGCCCAAAGCATATTCATGGGCTATGCTCTCTTTCTGGGTCAAGCTCTATAGTTGGCTCACGGCAGTTGTTACCTCAATCGTACCAACATCATGTGTCACAAAGAGGTTGCAATATCCCCATCTCAATGATTGCTTCTCTAACAACGAGGCTAAGGCACAATCACCACTGTAATATCCATTTCCTGATTCTTCGAAGCTTGACATTTTCCAACCCATTGAAAGGCTGATAGCCTCAATATATTGCAATGGTTGTACTCAAGCAAGGCCAACAACAACCAAAAAAAAAAGAGAAAAAGAAAAGAAACGAACGAAAAGATAAGAAGCACCCACGATCACAGCACAACACCTAGGGGTCCTCAAATTAGGTGCGTCCAATGACCTTGGTTGACTGGCTCCGTCCCTAGGCCCCTAGCCCTTTAGCATCACCCACAATTGTTCAGGGCACATCAAGGGCAGGACATACCTAGGGAGCTTGTCTCGCCTATGGTTAGACCTGTCACCCTGACCCACTTGCACAATTCCCTCTTGCACCCTGCCTTAATACCATTGCAATCAATTGTGGTAAGCACCGCATGATTGGCCATGAAAAGTACACCGTCCTCATCAAGCAAGTCCAATAGCTTCCAGCTACCGAAAGTGCGGTGTCCCTGTATTCAACTATGCTATGGCGTGCAGTCACAATGCCAAGGATGTCTCACATACCTTCACATGTACTTCTTCTCAACATGGACAACTTTGCTTCATCCACACATTGTTACGAGAAACCCGCCCACGGTCTTCTACCTATGTAATATCTGAGTATGCACGGGTACTCACCTAGTCTCTGCACCAAAGTATACACACAGTTTGGGTCCTCAAGTGTAGGATAATACTCCAGGCTTGCTTTGAGTTTGACCTGTCTCCCAAACTAATCAAAATCTGTCTTGTGCACGATACGAAGACTAGCACCACCCCTTAGGGAGAGACCACATGAGAGGTTTTTCAATTGCAGGTCTTACAGGCTCCAATGAACACACCGACAGCTCTACATCAACCCCCTACTTTGACCCCTTATCCTTTACTTTATCATGCAAACCACCAGAGAATCCTCACAAGCAAAATCCACCGTGAGCATCCCACGAATAGCAACCCTCGTGCCAGCTATGAGTGGCCCTTCCCAACAACGAGTCACCCTATTGCCACCTACAACAGTCATATCACCCACCAATCGGAACATCACAGTGCCACCAACGACCTTCATCCGCACCCACATCAGAACTCCCCCAAGGCAAGCCACCACAGTCCCTTCCACCCACATCTTTGGTGCAAGCTCCGCATGCTACCTTTGCCGCAGAGTGCCATGGGATTGGCACTTGTCTAGGAGGGGGGTAATGTTAACCCCAACACGAAGGAAGCAAAAGGAAATAAAAAGGATGCAGGGAAAAGGTAGAAAAATGACTGCTTTTGGATTTGTGAATGATAAGTTATGGCTCTTTGATTTCGAGCTTGCATAGCTAGACGAGTTGTGCATTGTGGTGGTTCAGGACATTGGGGTCCCCAACCCAATGCTCCTTAACACTCTGTGGAGTGTGGAAAAACTCACCTACGGGTGGGGGTCCTATGCTCCTAAGGGAGATAGATGTTTTTGATATTTGATCACTCGAGCACCTGAGAGGGAAAAGGGCCGAGTGATAAGTGCCCCTGTTATGTAGGAATTGCTCCAGAGGCTCAGGGAAGCTTAGAGAGTCTCTAAACCAGTAAATTTTCGTTGATCGCAGATGGAGTGCTATCACATACGGCCCAATCTTGAGGGATTGGAAGGTCCTATCCTAGGTTGGACGGTGTTTTTGTGTGGAAAGATGGTCTTGTATCACTCTATGGAGTGATGGTGAAATAAAGTATTTGATTTTTAAATTGTTTGTTATATGATAAAGATTTAGTTTAATGAACCCAATTTAATGGAGTAATAAAAGGGAGTTGATTCCAAACAGCATGGTAGTATGCTTTGCTAATTAGAAAACTAAGCAAACCCCATTGAGGAAAGTGGGAGGCTTTGATCCTGACGATTGGATGCCTATGGCTAGGTGAACCTGATAAGTCGGGCAACTTTTCGTCAACACCAGATAGAGCTGATTAAATCGTGGCCCTCCTAATATCAGTAGGATTAGTTAACAGGTTTAACATCATTTTAGGGGGCCAGAGCTGAGATTTTACCTTATGGGTAGGGGGATTGACTTACACTCTCCCCCATCTCTCACTCTCTTTGAATTAAGTGCGGTGTTAGCCTCACTCCTGCCTTTGATTGATTACCAAGTGGTCTTTCTTAGGTGGGTATTAGATTGCTGTTAGGGGTGACTTGTCCAGGCTTCCCCTGTGAAGTAGAACTGAGATTCCCATGTTCAACTAAGACTTAGGTTTCCCATGGGGAGACTAGATGGTGATGTGCATGGATATGAAATTTGGTTGACCACCAAGAGGACTCCTCCGAGGTCTGTTGGAGGAGGCACCTCACAATAAGGGCTCTTTGCATGCCTCAGTGGCAACCACATATTGTGCCTCCGTAGTAGACAGTGCAACATACTTCTATAGCCTGGATATCCAAGAGACATACCATGTAGTGGACTTCCTGCAATTCGCATGTCTAGCATAGTCTGAATCTGTAAAGCCAATGACAGATGCATTCTACTTACCAAAGAAAATGCACAAATCCTTTGTGCCCTTGAGGTATCTCATAATACCTTTCACTACTTTCCAATGCTTCTTGCCACGGTTTGCCATGTACCTTCTAACCACTCCCACTACAAAGGCAATAACAAGATGTGTAGCAACTATAGCATACATCAAACTGCCAATGTGGCTGAAGCATACATAATCTTGGCCATTTCAACCTTCTCATCATTAGATGTAGGGCTGTCCTCTACACTAAGTTTCACATCACATATGGAGGCGATGGAACTTCGATTGCTTAAAACACTGCAAAATCTTGGATACATACTCCTACTGAGATAGATAGAGTAAATCCTTCAATCTATCTTTGAGTATCCGCATCCCAAGAATGTGATTGGAATCACCAAGATCCTTCATGTCAAAGCTGCCATGAAGACTTTGCTTCAATGAATCCAAGGCATGAGTATCCCTGCCAATAATTAGCATGTCATCAACATACAAAACCAAGATAATCAAGCTGCCATCTGCTTCCTTCTTGGTATACAAGCATTGATCAACTTGACTTCTCTGAAAGCCCTGAGACTTCATGAAAATATCAAACTTATGATACCATTCCCGCGGTGCCTATTTCAGCCCATACAAACTCCATTTCAGTTTATAGACCTTTGTCTCTTTGCCTTTAACAACAAAAAACTCTTAGGCTCCTGCATATATATGTCCTGATGTAGATCACCATGTAAGAATCCATCTATATGAGCTCCATATCTTCAACTGCAACTAAGCCCAAAATGGTTCTTAGAGTAGTTATCTTGACTATGGGAGAGAAGATCTCGTCAAAGTCAATTCCATGTTCCTACTTGTACCCCTTTGCAACCAACTGTGCGTCATACTTTGGCAAAGAACCAGAAGTGATCTTCATCTTGTAAATCCACTTGCATGGAAGAGTTTTCTGCCCTTTAGGTAGCTACACCAAGTCCCAAGTACCATTCTTATTATCAAGTGATTTTATTTCCAATAGCATGGCCTTGAACCACTTCTTGCTGTTCGGTCTAGTCATTGCTTCCTTGAAGCACGATGGGTCACCACAGTCAATAATGATGACATAATCTGTAGCACACTGTGCACCATGAATAAACCCGTCAGGTGCCCTCGATGGTCGGGTCAACCTATGGACCGAAGGCTCAGCTATTCCAACATATTGTCCTAATAGTTTAAGCTGTCCTAACTGCATGTTTTCAAGTTGAAACTATGGTGTATCATGGGCAATACCTTGCTAGTCATTTCCCGCACCATTTCCTGCATTTTCAAGAGTATTTATAGTTGGTATATGCTATTGTCCACTGGGCACAAACGACTGTCAAAGAGGTACATCCTCCATGAAAACAACCCTCCTGACTTCGAAGTCTTCTTGGGCTGCTTATGCATGCGATCTTTACAGAAGATGACATCATTGCTACGTACTATCTTTATTTTCTCAGGATCCCAAAGTCTATACCCCATCTCACCCTCATCACCGTATCCTAGGAATATACATTTAAGGACTTTGGTTCCAATTTGCTGTGTTCTTATTTTCATATGTGTGCAAAAGCCTCACAAACAAACACTTGAAAATGAGCATAAGAAGGTGGCTTGTCCAACCACTCTTCCTGAGGGACTCTCCCCCCCCCCCCCCCCCAAAGACCTGTTTGTTTGGTGACCTGTAAATCAGATGAACGGTTGTCATAACAACCTCTGCCCAAAAGCCATGGGATAATGCAACATTAGACAACATCATTTAGACCTTGTCCTATATAGTCTTATTCATGCACTTTGCAACTCCATTTTGGGGTGGATTATGAGGGGTAGTGAGCTCCTCTTTATCCCAATGTTGTCACAAAATGCCTGAAAGGATTTGGAGACATACTCCCCACCGTTGTCAGAGCTAAGACACTTAAGTGTCTTATCAGTCTAATTCTCTACCAATACCAAGAATTTTTGAAACTTGTCAAGCACTTCGTCCTTGTTACGAATAGGGTAAACCCGTATCTTCCGAGTAGCATCATCGACAAATGTGACAAAGTTATTTCTTTCTTACTAGAGATAACCCTAGCATCTGACATATATCATAATGTACTAACTCTAGAGGCAAATATTTTAGTGAAAGAAACTTTTTATGAGGTGTCTGTGCATGCTTACTGTAAACACAATGATCACAGTGCTCAAAATCAACATAACAAAGACAAGGCAAGTAACTGAAACAAGAAAGCACTTTCATTCCTGTTTGACTCATGTGTCCCAACTAGTCATGCCACAAGGAAACACTTGGTTTCTCGGTCATGCCGACAACATGGTCATACACACTAGATACATGAAGCGGATACAAAGTATCACTCTTGCAACCTCTGGTAATAACCCTAGATCCTTTACAGATCTTCCATTTCCCATCACCAAAGGTGCTATGAAAATCATCATCATCTAGCTGAGCACTACTAATCAAGCTCTTCTTGAGATGTAGTATATGCCTTACATTCTCAAGAGTGAAGACAGATCCATGTTGAAACTACAGTTGCACATTGCCAATAGCTGACCACTACTAATTAAGCTCTTCTTGAGCTACAGTATATGCCTTACATTCTCAAGAGTGAAGACATATCCATGTTGAAACTATAGTTGCACACTGCCAATAGCTGACCACTACTAATCAAGCTCTTCTTGAGCTGCAGTATATGCCTTACATTCTCAAGAGTAAAGATAAAATATAGTTGCACATTGCCAATGCCTGCAATGTCACATGCATAATTGTCCCCAAGATGGACAACACCATGTCGACCTCCTGTATAGTCTGTAAACCACTCGTCATGAGGGGTGATATGAAAAGAGGCACTTGAATCCAAAATTCGTGTGCATGTCGTCATCCGTATTGGCTATCAAAGCATGTGCACTAAAACATGAAGAGACAAAGAGTACATCATTCCCACTGTCACTCTCATGGCTGACTACATTCACCTTTTTAATCTTTACATTGCTCTTCTTAATGGGCTGACTCTCTTTCTTCTCTTCCTTCCTATCATTCGTATTTTTTCCCTTCCATTTCTCTTTCTTCCATTTATAGTAGTCACATTTGAAGTGACCCTTCTTGCCACAGTGATGGCATTCAACATCCTTATTACCTGATTTACTGCATCCCTTGCTATCAGATTTGCCTTTCTACTGTGATTTTCATTTAGTATGCAAAGCATAGAAGACTTATTGGATGCATTGTTTTACCAATTCATTTCTTCCATGAGTAGAGCACCCTCTACATCAACATACAAAAGCATAGCATTAGAATTGCTCATAGCAGTCCCAAAGGTGTCCCAGCTCTCTTTCAAAGTGCAAAGCAAGAATGTAGATTTGAACTCATAATCAATATTGAACTTCAAAGCGGCAAGTTGGCTGAAAATGAAGTTAAACTCACTAAGGTGAGTAGACATCGTAGTACCCTCTTTCACATGAAAATCCATGAGTTTCTTTAGCCAATAGACTTTGCTTACAACACTCTTCTAGGCATACAATTCTTCCAGTTGTTTCTAAATGTCATAAGTAGGATCTAGCCCTTCAATGTTAAACATCAAGGCATTAGAAATTGATAGCTCCATGGTCGAGTGTGCAAGCTCATTCAGCTCATCCCATTCGTCCTGCTCTACATCAACTAGTTTTCTTCCCTTTACTTTAATCGGCTTTGCTTGCTTCTTCTACAACAAGATATTATAGCACTGCTTTTGCCAAACTGCAGAGTTGTGTGCTCCTTCAAGCTTCTTGATATGCATAAGATGATTGTCATTGTTGCTAGCCATGATTCACAGCCAAATAACTATATGACAGTAAATGATAGCTAGTGCCAAGCAATGGAAGCTCCAAAATCTAGTCAATAGTATGTTAGGAATATCCCCAAGTATGTAGCAGCAACAACATACATTAGTTCATTGCCCAAAATGCCTCAAAAGCATTCAATGACAGTAAACATACCAATTTCCTGACAAAAACAGAGTGCAGTTTTGCAATTCAGGAGTGCAATCCTAAAATTCTTGACAATGCAGGTGGATATCCTACAATTCAAAAGTGCAGTCCTAAAATTCTTGACAATATAGGTGGCTATCTTGCAATTCAGGAGTGCAGTCTTAACATTCAAGAAAAATCTGACTTGAAAATTCAGAACTGAAATAACCTCTCATACTAATTGAGATTGAGCTCCAAAGATCATGCAAAGCTACTCAAAACATCACATAATGTTCTTGCATAGAAACATATCAAATTTCCTAACAATGAGGTATGTTGTCCTGAATATGCAAGAAATTGTCCTGAATGTACAACTGTATACCTGTAGGTAAAGTTGATCCAAAAATGAGCTTTAATCACTGCTCAAATGCATTCTGAAATCAAATCCAAGCATGTAACATCAACCATAAGCATGAATAAATGGTTTAGAATGTCCAATACCAAGTTTAGAAGCAAGAAATAATGCATATGCAATCAAAATGTCATTCAACCCTGTTATTCCAGTAGCCAAATCTCTATCCAAATTAGCTCAAAATGGCCTCAAGTCAATGCCACATGGTTCCGAAAGCATCCATCATCAAGAACATCCAAATAGCTATCATATGAGCATCAATCTCAAGAGAGCAAGTGTTAACCTATTTATTATAGATATGAATACTATGTATTTCAGACATAAAGTTGAATGTACATCAGCCCCAACTGCAATACTACACTTCAATGCTCAATGCTGAGAATTAGATGCAAAGTATGGAGCACAACCATGATGCCAAACGAAGAGGAGAAACTACTGTTGCTCTCGAGTGTGCCGAAAACCAGATCTACATACCCACACTGATGGCACCTTCAGCCTTGAAGAGATTGGAATGCTAGTCCAAGTGTTGGAGATGATGGGGAGGGTCCTGAAGTGGCCAATGATGGCTACCAACAAGCTCAAAGAAAGAGGGAAGCTTCAAGTTTCAAGAAGAAGCTTCAAACCTTGCTGCCCTACCTGCAGACTCTTCGCAGTGAACTCTTCTTCAACTTCAAGCTCCTGCACTACCTGAAGAAAAATGCCAAGCTCCTAATTGCATGAAACAAGCTTTGATACCACTTTGTTGAGTTAGTTGTAATGGAGCTTTGGTGTAGAGATGTAGGTTGAGAGAGAGAAGAGATAGAGACACAAGATTTGTGGTACTGAAGAGTGTACCTCAATTATGATTTTAGATAGGTATATGTACTATGTACAACCTGGCCCTTACGGGCAAACACGGGCATTGCCCTTTATCCCAATAGAGAAGTGTTGAATGTGAAAGTTGTAGAAGAGTATTCTATTTTAGCCCAATATAATGTTGAATTGTTGACTAGATGTCAAATGTTGGAAAAAACACTTACTTCCATTGTAGCAATTGGAAAGTCAAGTTCTGTACAACCTTAATATGGAAATTGAGGGGTTTGTGATCTTAACAGCATATTGTGATGCATTGTAGGCTTAGGTTTTGAATACTACAAACTTGGAACATTATAGTGGCAAGAAACAAACTTAGAACACTATAGTGGCAAGATTGGGAGTGGTAGTTAACAGACCCTATGAAGTGTTGTAGGGATCATTTATTTCAAAGGATGTAAAAGGATTGCTCAAGGTTAATGAGGATCATTGTAATCAAATTGATCAGTTATAGAATGTAAAGCGGGATTGTTAAGATGTATTGCAAGCTAAAATTACTGCTAAATAGAGAGTAGAGGTCTTGCAAAAATAGTTGGTTGACTTCTAGACTTTGCATGAGAAGTCTTTCGACACACAATCTAAATCTATAGATGGTGGTTTTGATGCTGGGATGCATAAGTAAGGAGTTCAGTTTTTTGTTTTGATAGTTCTCAATTGGAGAGTTCTGTAGTTCTAGCAATGCAACAAACAATGTATAATAATGTTGTAGATCAGGGACATATTGATATGCAAGAAGAGGATGATATCTCAAAATTTGTGATCAAACCTCATAAATGTGCAAGAGGACATGTTTTTAATCACCCAAAGATGTCTAAGGATTTTATTGCAAAATTTTTGCAATGTTCTGAAAAAGTGACTTTATAGGAACATGTACCTAAAAACATATTGATGTCCATTGATTATGTAATGCAAGATAAGGAGATGGATGTAGACAATGTTAAGGCCGAGGAGGTAGTGAATTTTGATAATCCCTCTACCAGTCTCCTGCTTTGGAAATCATTATTTCCACTTCTATTGAATAAGCAACATGATATCTTTATCCCAAGTTATGCATTCATTAAAGTTCCCTTTATCATCTATGTATTGCATTGTCTAGGAAATCATGTAAGAGGGCTTTGAGTACCCTTGGTACTACATCCAGGCTCTGCTCTTAATAGCTCAATGTGGCTCACTTTAGGGTGCAAAGGCTCTAGGTGGGGCTTAGATAGTTACTTTGCCATAGTACTTATGCATGTTAGTTAAGGGATATGTGGGTTTACATCTTAATTCCTCGATAGCCATCCATTGGGATGTGCCAAGTGTTGACCATTGGTCTGGTTAGGCCACACACGCATGACTTATAACCTAGTTCCTTTCAGTGTAAATGCACTTTAGTTGTCATGTGAAGTTTGGTGTTTGTTAGCACAACAACAATTACTCTAGATGAATGTCATATTGTAGCAGGGGAATGAATGAAGAAGAAGTGATCTATTCTATGCTATATCTCTGTTATTTTTTGTGTGATGTTTTTGCTATGTTTCTTATTTAAGTTCTAGCTAGAATCCCCTATATTGTTTCAGTTTTAGGATGTGTTTGTGTTTGGTTTAGTATGTAGAAAGACCAAAAAACAACATCCATGATAGATTATTATTAGGGAGCAACAATGCTCCAGGGACATACAAGCATAGGGACTATGAGACAGAAAGGGGTATTCATATAGAGGACAAAAGCGATCAGAGGAACTTGACAAGAGGTAGCCCTAGTTGCACATTGGAGAGAGGTTATCTAAATTTGATAATATCATGAGATGTACTTGGCCCACCATGTCAATTCTTATACCCAATAGATTCTTACAATCCACCCTTTATGGTAGAGATTGTCTTTCAAATTCTCACTTTTATACAGAGAGCGTAGAGCATGACACTTATGAAAAGTTACCATGGAGAGTAATGGTGACTTTGTGAGAGATGGCCCATGAGGGGTGTGAGTTCTAGTATGACACCAACTCAACTTTTGTCTAGCTCACACAAACAGAGAAGAACACAAGGCATTGCCTTTCACATTTTCTACAATGCATGGCTGTACATGGTGTGGGATTTTTTCTCTTGAATTAGGTTAAACTCTAGCTACCACTAATTATATACAACTAATGACTCAAAATCTTAAGTTTAGATATCTCTCCCACACTCTTTCATCCTAACATTCTAATCTTATGACAAAGATGCCGTACTATAGAGATCTTTTCATGTGTATCACCAAGGATAGATTCACCATTAGGACCTTGTACATGGATTGTTACATGCCACATGCCATGGGAGTTGCCATAGGTTAGCTCAAAGTTTCATCACACCAATTGGAGATAGAGACAAGTAAAGCCTCACATGTCCCTAAGAAGGAGAGGACATTACATCTATGGCATAAGGAGGTAGAGATGCAAGAGGAGAATTTCTTGTGGCGATGTAGGGCATATGTCGAGATATGAGAGAGATATCACACATTATTCCATGGGAATTAGACCATACTATTGATGATGAGTACGCAAAATTAGAGATATTTGGGCCGCTATATACTAGAGATCTAGAGAGTCTGAGTTCCCTAATATTGGCACGTGCATGGGATGCAATATGGTAGACATCCATGATAGAGTTTATCAAGGGGTAGCATTATTTCAAGGACATACAAACATAGGGACTATGAGACCAAATGGGGTATTCCTAAAGAGGGTAGAGGCAATCACAGTTACTTGATGAGAGGCAGCCCTAGTCGCACCACCAGGGAGATGTTACCCAATTTTGACAATAGCATGAGATGTACTTGGCCGACCATGCCAACTCTTGTACCCAAGAGGTTCTTAGGATCCACCCTTTATGGTAGAGACTCTCTTTTAGATCATCACTTTTATACAAATAGCACAGAGCATGACACTTGTGACAACTTACCATGGAGAGAACTGATGGCTTCCTAAGAGATGGCCCATGAGGGGTGTGAGTCCTCATGGTACTTTTAGGTGGAGCAACTACTTGCTAGATATGATGTTGACATGACGAGCCTCCCTCCCCTTCTAGTATGATCGCAACTCTAGCTAGCTCACACAAACAGAAAATGAACAATGATCATTAAGAAGGACCTATGTAAGAGACATACATATAGGAGTTGGGTGGCACCACATGCATGCACGAATTAATGTGATTTAAGGGCATGTGTTAATGGTTGTGTGTGGTAATAAAAGAGACACAAAAATTAAATTTACTCAAAATAAAGAGAATAGATACACAAATATTTGAGACACGTATGTGTGTGTGTATGTGTGTATAACTCATTGCTAAAAAATTTATACAAGGCATTATCTTTCAAGCTTTCTACAATGCATGGCCATACATGGTGTGGGATTTTTTCTCTTCAATTAGGTTTCACCCTAAGTTTATATATATAACTAAACACTCAACTCCTAAGTGTAGATTTGTCTGTGACCACTCTTTCATTTGAACATTCTAATCTTTTGACAAATATGCCATACTATAGAGATCTTTTCATGTGTCTTAACAAGGACAAATTCATCATTAGGACCTTGTACATGGATTGTTACATGCCACATGTCATGCATGTTGCCATAGGTTATAGCTTAGAGTTTCATCACACCAATTGGAGATATAGATAGGTAGAGCCTCTTGAGCCCTCAAGAAAGAGAGGATATGCAAATTGTGGCATGAGGAGGTAGAGATGTTAGAGGAGAATTCTTGCACTGATGTAATGCATATGCCAAGAAACAAGAGACATACCACACATTGTTCCACAAGTAGTGGACCATACAGTGAATGATGAGTATGCTAGATGAGGGATATTTGGGATGCTATATACTATAGATCCAGAGAGTGAGAGCATCCCTACTAGTGGCACATGCACAGGATACAATATGGTAGACATTGATGATAGAGTTTAACCAGGGGGTAGCACTGGTTAAGGGACATACAAACATGGGGACTATGAGATCGAAAGGGGTATTTCTACAGAGGGCAAAGGAGATTAGAGTCGGTTGATGAGAGGCAAAAGCCCTAGTTACACCAAAGAGAGGCTACTTAGATTTGACAGTAGCATGAGATGTACTTGGCCCACCATGCCCACTCTTATATGCAAGAGATTTTCAAGATCCACCTTTTATGGTAGAGACTCTCTTTTAGATTGTCACTTTTAATAAAAGAGTGTAGAGCATGACAAGTTACAATGGAGAGCACTTGCAGCTTCTTGATAGATGGCCCATGAGGGGTGTGAGTCCTCATGGTACTTTTAGATGGAGCAACTACTTGCTAGATATGATGTTAACATGATGAGTCTTCCTCCTGTCTAATATGACCCCGACTCAACTTTTGTCTAGCTCACACAAATAGAGAGGAACATGATCATCATGAAGGACCTATGTAAGAAACATACATATAGGACTTGGGCCACATCCCATGCATGCATGTATTAAAGTGATTTAAATGTCTTAAATACACATATTAATGGTTATGCATGGTAATTAAAGAAAGATGATAATTAAATTTACTCAAAATAATGAGAATAGGTACACAAATATGCAAGACATATGTGTTTGTGTATAACTCATCACTGAAAATTTTATACAAGACATTGTCTTTGAAGATTTCTACAATGCATGGCCATACATAGTGTGGGAATTTTTCTCTTCGATTAGGTTACATTCTAGCTTAGGGACTCTGAGACCGAAAGGGATATATCACTTAAAATGAAGCCATAATTGGAACACTTTGAATGGATTTGAATTTTGAGTTTTGGATCAAAAGTTATGGGCATTTGAGACCTTGTCCCATGTGCAAGAAATTTTTAGGCATGCTACAATGAGGGTTGATGTGCCATATTTTTGCAATTTCATGGATCTCTTTTTTATTAAAATCTACATAGTCTCTACTTTGAGCTCAATATCTAAAAAAGAAAGATAGTCTACCTCAAAGTCAAAGAAAGATCTCCTATCTATATAATAAATTCATGGTGAGCCTCATCCTTTGGCCATTCTTCTTTACCCTAATAGAGCCATTAGAGGCAAGGAAATTGTACAAGCAACTAGTAAACAAAAAAATGCTATCTACAAATTGATGTCATGAAGCAAGGGGCATTGGTGGATAATATTGTCTTTGAGAAAACATTTATTTTTGTGGGGAATTTTACAACTTGTAGCCAAACATAGAAGACATGACAATGTGACTACTTTTAAGCAGACAGACATGATAGAGCAACAACACAATTGAAAGTCAAGGTCTTGAGTTCATTTTAGATATCCTTCACAGGAAACATGATGAACACATAGAGCATCTAATGAGAAAGCAATGAACAACCACAATAACAATGCTTAAATATACCCTAAATAATCTATGTCTCATCTAATCATTGGTTGAGCATCAAAGAAAACCTCTACTAAGAAAAAAATGCCATTTGTAGTGAGGGTAGTGCAATGTATAAAAGGCAATTCCACAAGAAGTTCAAGAGTTTATTACATCCACATTCCAAATAGAATAACAAGAAAGCAAGATCTTGAAGTTACAATGCCTCTCTATCTAGGTGAAAGGACATCAATCTAGTTTTGGACCAATCATAAACTTCAAAAATCACACAAATTTCCTCTCAATTACTCATGTAATACAAACAAACATCCTTGCATAGAAGACTTGTACATTTTCAACAAGAAAGTACAGCTTCAACCGATACCTCAAATGAAAACATTAGAAAGGACTGATTGAATTTGGGTCTCAAAACAAAACAAAGTTCTTATTTAGCATAAAGAATGTGACCAATAACAGTTGACACGAAGCTATGCAACCAGTCACTTACTGTATACACTATAGTGCTCCTTTTTTAGCATTATTGTAACCACCTACTTTATTAATGGTTGTAGCGGCAACACAAAGGCAATTATCTGCTCCACCAAATCTTGCACAGGCATGTTGATAATATGTCGCCACCTCATAATTAGCAGCAGTGCATCATGTGATGGACATTGCACTAGTTCTTTATGTCGCTTCCCCCTTCTCTCCCATTATCAAGCGCTGTTGTGTAAATTGAAAATCCCTAGTGAAGAATTAGATAGCTAGGATTTTTTGAGCTTGGTTGTTTGTAAGACTAGTTATTTTGATGTTTTTTAGCTAAATTTTTTGTGTTTGTCTAGAGTAGGAATTTTTTATGTCATTTTTTTGGATTTGTTGAGCTTGAAAACTTGATAGCTTTGGTCGAGATTGGTATTTTCTAGACAAATTGGAGTTGGATTGTGATTGTAGCAGTTGGATATCCTGGATCATGTATACTTTCTTTCCAATATCTTTGCACATCACAAGGAATTTGGGCTCACGAGTACTTCATGTTACACTTATTGGATACATTGCATTCGGGGGTCATCTCCTAATTTGCTTAGTTACTTCCATGCCATGGGTTAGGTAAATGCACTTATTGCATCATTGTTGAGCACTTGCATGGCATGATGCCCGATGCATCTATATGCAGTAAACCTTATATGCATGTGCACTAGAGAAAGAACCTTTCATTATGCACACACAATTCTTTGCATGCACAAGAGTTGGGAGGTTCATTAGGGAATTAGGAATTACTTGAGGTGGAAAGGTGGTTTGGTGAGTTTGAGGACTATGAAGGTCTCGTTCAGTCATGAGATGGGTTGTCTACTTGGTCAATATCATGAGGACCATTGTTTTATGAGTGTTTGTGAGATTTGGGAGGGTGGAGTGAAGTGCAACAAATGTTCAATTTGTTATGAGTGATGAGAGGTGAGGTAAGGGATTGTAATTAACCAAGGAACTGTGTTTGCATTTTGCATGATGCATGGGCACTCGTAGATAGGCTAGGAACTAATCCTATCAATGCAATCATCTTTTCATGTATGGCATTGCTTGTGTGTTTGCATTGCATACATTTCAACTTTTCACTTCTTCTTAACTCATATGTGACTTAGCATTACGTACAAATTCTAGGCATAATTTGGGTTAGGACACATTGCATGGTATCAAAGCAGGTACAACTCAAAAATAGTTCTCTATTGAAAAATGAGTTTTGGAAGCTACTATTTTTGTCAATTTTGTATTTGTTCATGTGGTGTTGGATGAATATTCCTGGTCAAAAGGTGTCAAAGTCAAGCAATGTTATGCCAATTGGGGAGAATATTCTTGTGACAACTCTAGGATCTATATTTCTAATCTCCCATTATATGTTAGGATTGATGAGCTGAGAGAATTCTTTGGAGACAATGACACAACCATGTTGATAGTATAGGAGGTATGAAGAGCATATAAAATATTCCCTACTATTTTTCCAAATACGTGGCAAGGTTACTATTTGGGACATGGAAGAGTCATGAATGCAAGATGGATTCTAGAATGCCATATCATGATTAGAGGATGGGGAGACATCACATATGTAAGGGAGTGTTTCTCTTTTGGGGCATGTTTTTGTGCATGGACTAGGGGGAGGATTGTTGGGAGTAGCAAGGAGGGGTTATATGGAATGATGATGCTTTGGAAACCATTAACAGGTCATATCTAAATAGGACCCATTGAGGTGATAATATTCATAAGCAAGTCATTCCTGCAATGGTAATGAGCTTTGGGCCACGTTCTTGATCTACTATGCAGATATGGGAGGCCATTGGCCCATATTCCCCATGAAACCTTTATAGGTCAAATTAGAATAAAATAGCAATACTAAAGTATTGAGACGTTTTGCTATGTATCATCATGATGGTGCATATTAGACAATGCGGCTTTCCAAGCAATTCTGCAAGCAAAACAAGATCGAGTGCAAGGGGTGTATCATCTTCTGGATTAGCTATGCACGTTGATGGTAGAAATTGTTGCTTAAGAAGAAGATGCATCGGATAATGTTCTTGAAGCAGCAGCACAAGGAAGATGGAGCATTGAACTGGTCCATCAATATAATACTAATGCTGGTGATATTGACATTGCATGCACAGGATGTTTACAAGGAGGAGGTCATAATTCATTTCGATAGGGTGGCAACCTGTCAAAATGCAAAAGCATGGGAAAAGAGAAAAATTCTTAAGGCTTTTCTAAAGCTTAAACGATTAAAGAAAGCTTAAAAGCTTTATGAAAATCCTATTATGTATAAGGGAGAGGAACAACTATATAAAGAGGGTGGGCTAGAGAGTAGGGCCTCCTTTCTCTTGATTGAAACTTTGCTTGTGTTATGAGAGAAGAGGGTCGTCACACCCAAAACAAAGACAAAGGCAAGTGGTTAAAGACCATTGTAATGTGAAGAGTTTTTTTCGAACTACTACAATAAATTGTAACTATTGGAAATTGAGGTAGAGAGACATTGATTGTTCTTTGCCATCTTCTTTTAGTATTTCATCTTGTATTGTGCGAACTCTTTTGTGGTTGTAGATGTCCTACTTAATGTGTGTGCTTGAAGTTATAAGTGGCATTGATGTTGTTGGTTTACTTGTGCTCGGTCAATTTATTTAGCTAAGATCTTTACTTCAACAAAGTCATTCGATTTACTAGCACTCCTTTTTCTCGCATGTTTTCAGGTTGTGGTTAGGTTTTATCTCGATCACCACTTGTGAAACACTATTACAAATGATGGTCCTCGCCAATCGCAGAAGTCCACCCATATGATCATGTAGTCACTCACTATCCTCTCTACTAGAAGAAGAAATTTGTAGCACCTTAGCAAAGTAGGCCCCCATTATGCATGATTCAAACCACCCGTATGATCCTATAGTCATCGTGCTCTCTATTGGAAGAGGAATCCTGTAGTGCCTGAGCAAAGTGGTCCCCTTTATGCATGATTCAAACTTCTTCTCCACCACACATGGGCTCCATGGCTCCTCCAAGATGGTGATGACTTCTTCCACTCTAGTTGAGACTTTTCCATGCATGCAATGATATAAAAAAAGATCTCGTCACCTTTTCCTTTTTTTTGCTTATTTCTTTGCTATTTTTGTCTTTCATGCCCAACCTATTGGTGATCCTTCCAAATATGAATATGCTTTCTTTTAAATAAAGGGATATATGACAAGTATATTTCCATCTTTTACAATACTCTTAAGCTATTGCAAGAGCTTGTGTTCACATCTGTTTATTGAAAACACCCCAAAGCTTGCATTTTCCAAAGTTGTATTGTGAAACTTCAATGCCAATCTTCTTCCAATGTCATTTGGGTCTTGTTCGTTGCAATTTGAGGTTGGGATTGGTGCCTTTCAAGCCTTTGAACTATGCCTTGATGTGAAACACAATAAGAACCTCAAAGAAGAGTCTTGAGTCTTTAAAAAAATCTTGGAATCGTTTATTCCTATGATATGCAGTGCGACTACTAGAAAGAATGCTTTTGAAAATGAACTTTGTGTTCAATCACACATGCTTTTGGAAAAATGCAATCTAGAATCAATGCCATGCAATCAAACTTACCATATATTCACATGGAAAACATGAATGCAATGAGATTATTTGTGTTTAGCTAAGGTACTCTTGTGTTATGCAACAATGCAACACATAGATTGGTAATTAAAGTTAATCATTTATTCTCAACCTAGCCTCTCGATCAAAAAAGAAAAAATGACTCCCCTCTATTGCCCAGACTCAAAATCGCTTAAGAAAAGTGGTTGAATGATCTAGATTATGAAACAACTCATGTTTATGTGATGGTTAGAGTCCTTCATAACTCTCCTTCCACCTAATTCTCTCTCCATGGGGTTTCTAATAATGTGACATTCTCTTGATTATGCATGTGTATTGAATTTGCATGCTCAATGAATGGTGCACTCTCATGTGCTTGTGTAATCTATATTTTGTTGCATATAGCTGCAACACGCTTCATGCGGTGCAATGCTCGACTACAGTGCTATGTGCGCAAACCCTTTCCTCAACATGGATTTCATTTTGGAAGAATTGGAGATGGCCCTTACTTTAGTGACATGATAAAAAGTGCAAGTGATAGTGCTTGTGACTCATAACCCATGATGTGCTAAGACTAGGGCAAGAAAGGCGTACTTAATATCCACGTCAAATGACTATGATCAAAATCCATTATCAATTTGTCCCACCAAAAAAAAAACCTTACCCAAAAGTGTTATGTGCATGATGAAAATCTAAATCAAAATCATTTTTAGAAAAACCCTAACACACTAAAATCAGAATCTATGCCATGAAAGAAAAACAAGCTATGGCACATGTAAAACAAACATAGAAAATCCCACCTACATCATGCGACACTAGGGATTTCTTATCTCACCAAAATACTATATTCAAGGCTCCCCCTAGCATGTAAGGTTTCATGTGATGCATCTTTCATGAAGTATTTCCACATCCATCAATCATTCTTTTTCCACATTATTTCTCTATTTTTCTGTGTTTTCCATCCACTCCTTTTATTAAAATCCAATTGTTATCAGCCTAAAATGTATTCTTCAATTGATACCCTTTGATCCTTTGTTTATATGCTTTTCCATTCAAGTTTTCCAATGCATAAATCCCAATTTTAAATCTTTGATTCCACCCATTTGGAATAATTCCTTTTGAATGTGTTATCCAAAATATTGTTATATCTCAAAATCAAATCTCCTTTCGTTATTTTTTTCCCTTTACCTTTGATTACATTTTTGAAGTTTCTTATTTTGAGATTCCTATCATAATGGTCAAATGCTTCTTGCCTATTTAGTTGGGCCTCATGCAATTCTAACAATCCCTCCCTCTTTCTCTTTCTCTAGTAAAACTTATCCCCAACATGATTCAATTTCTCTGACATCCTGAAAGTCGATATTTGAACTTCTATAGGCAACAAGGCTTTTCCATAGACACACTTATAGGAGAATATCATGTGCTCTCTCTTTTAGATATGCGATAAGCCCACAATGCACCCAGAAGTTATGTATCCCATGTTTGCATTGACTTTTTGTTATTTTTGATAGCTTATTATTAGCTCACCATTAAATCTCTCATTAAGCCCATTACATTGTAGATAATAGGGTGAAGCAAAGCATTTTGTTACTTTCGTTGTCTCACAGAGATAGTCAATCCACTCACCTTTATAACTTGGACCTCTATCATACAAGATCTCAAGTGGCTTCCAAACTTGCAACAAATGTTTTCATAAATGAATTTCACCACATCAATTGCTTTAATATTTTTAACTTCTTTAGCTTCAAAGCAAAAAACAGATAGTCAATTATGGTCAAGATATAGATATTTTCCCTTGAAGTGTGAGGAAGAGGTCCAATGTCATATATTCCATATTTTTAAAAAAAATCATAGGCAAGAATTGTCTTCCTCAACTCTAGTTTCAACTTGCTCATCCTTTGACACTGGTGGTAAGGTCGACACCAATTATTAACATCCTTATATAGACTCGTTCACATGTACCCTTTAGCCAAGTTTTTTTCAAAGTGCCACCTCATAAGTATAATGTGCCCCACAAGCCTCCTCATGGTTACTCTCAAGTTTAGTCGTTTACTAGTTTATATTTTCCAACACTCCTCAAAAACCCATCTTTCTTGTCCTTTGGAACATTAAAATGCATTTTTTCCTCAAAAGGAATTCCTCTTCTAACTCAAGTGTCTCTCTACCTTAATACGATGAATGATTTGATCTTTTAGCAAACAATTGACAAATTGCAACTTGAGTAGCATTACCTGCTTCTTTATTTTCCTCTTTGGATACGTGCTTCAAAATAATTCAAGTGCCTCTTGATCCTCTTACACATTCTCTTGAGTTTGAGATTCTTGATTTGCCTAACTCTTAGGGTTTGCTTCACCATGAGTAGAGTATCTCCTCTAATCCTTAGTCTACGAATCCCCATCTTCAAAGCCATTGAAATGCCATCTTATAAGGTTGCATATCTATAGACTAACAGGCAATTTGCATGGTTTTGAAGTTTTTGATTGGTCACAAGCTAAATTAATGCCGTTTTACCTAAATAAAGAGCATTATGACTTCAAAACCTTGCTTCCTTGTTGCTTCCTTGGTGATGTCGATGTGATAAAATCAAGAACCCTCTTGTGGATTTGCATTTTGTATATTGTTCTACTCTTACTACAAAATGCATTTTCTTCTTAGTAGAAATTGTCTTTGGTGCTCTACTAATGACTAGATGAGACATAGATTGTTTAGGGCATATTTGAGCATCATTATTGTGATTGCTTATTGTTTTCTCATTAGATGTTCTGTGTGTTCATAGTATTTCCTTGATTGAATTGTGTGTGGTATATCTAAAAAAACTCCATGCATTTACTTTTAATTGTTGTTGCTTTGTATATTTAGAAGCACTCACGTTGCCATTTCTCCTATGTTTGGTTGTGAGTTTAAAATTCCTCGACAAAGTAAAATGTTTTGTAAGAGTCAATCTCATCTACTGATGCACCTTTACTTTAGAATTTTGGGTTATAGGTAGCACTTCTATTGTCTACCACTTGTTTATCATCTTTTCTAGTGCCTCCACTAAGAAGTGTCTTAAAGGCTCTGATTAGGTAGTCACGGTGGACTTTGGATGAAAAATCATGGCTTATCCATCTCCTAAGTTTCATGGAGCCAAGATAGAAGATCCCTAAAGATTCATAGAGACGTTGCAACTAGGTATCAATTTTTGCATGAGGACCCTGAATGGATAAAACACTATAAAATATTATTGAGTTAGTAACAACCCTTGATACCCCTAAAACCATATAAAATTACTCAGTCAACAACAACCCCTGATACCCATAGAGTACAAGGCTACAAAACAAGAATTCCTAAGTAGATTCAAGTGTGTAGAAACATTGCAAGTCCTATGGAAGAAGATAGAGCTTTGCCAATGAGAAGGACAAATTATAGACATGTTTGCCCTGGAATATGAAATATTGTCGGACCAATGGAACACCTAACTTGGGAAAGGCCACCAAACATGCTAAAGGTTACACAAATTGTTAAGAAGCTTTAAGGGGAGGTGATAATGAAGTTAGGGATAAAGGAGCTTGATACTTTTGAAGAGGAGGTAACCATAGAAGTTGAGAAATAGAAAAAAGTATGAAAATTGAAGGAAAGGGGGACACTCAAAAATAAGAGAGAAAAATCCTCATGCACACACACACACACACACACACACACTCTCTCTCTCTCTCTCTCTCTCTCTCTCTCTCTCTCTCTCTCTCTCTCTCTCTCTCTCTCTCTCTCTCTCTCTCTCTCTCTCTCTCTCTCTCTCTCTCTCTCTCTCTCTCTCTCATTCTCTCTCTCGCCCCCTTTGCAGATCAGAGGTGGAGAGCGAGGAGCATTTTGTTCTCAGATGCCCGGCATACTCAGAGTTGAGATCTAGATACACATTG
Organism: Lygodium microphyllum; assembly: GCF_053477565.2. Taxonomy (NCBI): domain Eukaryota; kingdom Viridiplantae; phylum Streptophyta; class Polypodiopsida; order Schizaeales; family Lygodiaceae; genus Lygodium; species Lygodium microphyllum. The sequence goes on along the minus strand of NC_141153.1, from coordinate 131,315,229 downwards.
AGCAGCTCACTTCAGGGATGTATGACTGATATGGATCAGAGATCATTTGGCCGTTTTCTGGGAGAGGCATGCCACATCAGAGAGCAGAGCACACAGCGGGTCCCAGTCAGAGAGGGGCCCACCCAGACGACTATTACACAGTTCTTTCAGACAGACAGAGTGAGAGCTACTGTACCAGCCTCCAGCCAGACCTTCGAGCTTACACTACAGTAGGCTGAGGACCAGCGTACCCGACGCGGCACGAGGATCTGTGGGTTTCGGACCCCACAGCCACACCGACAGGAGATCCGGAGGATTCTTGATCTACATCGACAGTAGACTGAGATCCGACGACACTCGAGACATTGGATCTCAGATCTCCAGTTTGCTCTTTCTCCACCGCTGATGTACCACATCCTGCATCCAGGAGGGATCACCTGCTATTAGCGACTTCGACGACTGCTACTACATCCCAGGATAGTATATCTCCCTACATCTGTTGCATATACACATCGCACCACTTTATCACAGCCGACAGTTGTTCCCCTATCACAACCGACATTTGTTCCCCTTTTGTAGCCATTATCTGGAGTATCAGAGCTACATACGCACATACACATACACGACACTTATCACACTCACAGCACCGTATTTTCAGTTTCCAGTTTTTAGCTTTTCATTCAGCACTTTTATTTTGGATAGCTGGACCTCATCAGTTGTATCACAGTTTGTCTCATAGGCCAGTTTTGGTCTTTAGAAGACGTCAATATAACTTTCTTTCTTTTCTTCTCTCTCTCTCTCTCTCTCTCTCTCTCTCTCTCTCTCTCTCTCTCTCTCTCTCTCTCTCTCTCTCTCTCTCTCTCTCTCTCTCTCTCTCTCTCTCTCTCTCTCTCTCTCTCAACGTCCATTGTCTCTCATTTTTTCCTTCATTCATATGGATAGAGATTTAACAATCTATGTTCTTTACCACACACCTCTCTCTCTCTCTCTCTCTCTCTCTCTCTCTCTCTCTCTCTCTCTCTCTCTCTCTCTCTCTCTCTCTCTCTCTCTCTCTCTCTCTCTCTCTCTCTCTCTCTCTCTCTCTCTCTCTCTCAACGTCCATTGTCTCTCATTTTTTCCTTCATTCATATGGATAGAGATTTAACAATCTATGTTCTTTACCACACACCTCTCTCTCTCTCTCTCTCTCTCTCTCAATACAACATAATTCGTGCAACTAATCTAGATCTAGATTTGTATCACATTGTCTTATGACATGTGTGGCAACAAACATTGTTGAGACATGTTAAACATCCAATTATACTATTATATGAGTTGAAACTAGAGAGAGAACATGGGAAAAGAATTGGAAAATTTATCAATTCTTAGCAAGGCAGGGAACTCAATTAGACCCAAAGATTGAAGAACAATTAGTTAGGCAACTTCAGAATATGAGATTGAATGCATTGAGAGGATGGCCTTGGGGGAGAGGTAATGAGGGACCGACGAAATAGATGAGTCAAGGAAATCAAGGTGGAGAACAAGTGGAAACAAGAGAGAGTATTTAGAAGACCACTAACATGTTATTTGTGCAATTAAGAAGGACACATTAAGCCAAACTATCCACATCCACTAACTATGGGGGGGAATATGTACTTATTGCCTTGTACCCTTACTAATAGGTAAAATAACTATGGTATAGAGAGGAAGCACAGAAAAGTCCTAAATAAGGGAACAAGGTGCAGAAGGAAAAGTGCAATCAATACTTTTGTAAAAGAGCGCAAGTGCATCATGGTTTAATTCAAGGAGCGCCGGGCTCTCACCCGTGCAATTTGTAAATGTAGAGGGGCGGTGGAAAGGAAGCTAGGAAGATAGAAGGACAATGGGAAAAATGGCCTAGACCAGGGCCGGCCATGTAAAAAAGGGGATAAGGGGATGACCGTCCAAAAGGGATTTAGGTTTTGTGTATAAAGTTGAAAAGTGAATGCGAAGCTCATTCTTATGTGTGGCCAAAAGTGGCTCTCCTCTTCTTCTTCTTCTTCTTCTTCTTGCTTACTTGAGCTTGTGCTTGAGAGAGAGTGTGTGAGAGTGTGAGGGAGTGAGTGTGTGATGGTGAGGGACCGGGGAGGAGAAGCTCTCCATCTTCTCCTCTCTTCTTCTCTTCTCTTCTCTTCTCTTCTCTTCTCTTCTCTTGCTCGCGATGATGGAGCTTGGAGCGTGGAGCTTGAGGATGGAGCTTGCTTGAAGCTTACACTTGGATCGTGGAGCTATCGGAGTGTGCGGGAGAGGAGGTAACTCAAACCGCATGAAGGTAAGCTCACTACACCCGTAGATATGGATAGCGCGTCGGCTATGTGAGAGGTAGCCATTAGTGCTCGGCTATGTGAGAGGTAGCCATTAGTGCTCAGTTTGGAACACTTTAACAATAAGCACTCCGTGGGTCTTGGCGGTTGAGAGAAAGCTCCCACATTTTGGTTCCGTTGCCGAGACCAACGGATTTAAGCCTTGAGCACTTGCGCGCTTCGAATCGAGCATTGAAGTAGGTTTTTTCCCGAACCGGTGCTTGAGGTAGATAGGTAGGAAGCGAGGGAGTTTGAAGAGGTATTTGATCTCCTTAGCAAGTAGGTTTTTGTTGTTTTGGACTTGGGAAAGCATGATGGAGTAGTGTAGGTATTTTTCTTATAATTTTTTCTTGTACTTAGGAAGGATAGGAGCAAAACATGGGAGCAAATAGTAGGGTTTTATCTTGCTATATAACAGGCTGAAACAAGGAAATAGGGGTACAAATCCTTGGAGTGCCGTTTGATTTGAGCACCACAGTGATTCCAGGTAAGTCTGGCATTTCCTTGTATTTCTTTACATCTATTTGGAAGGCACGGTACGATTCCGTGGAGTAGGCGTTGACCTTGAGGCATTGCATGCAACCGGCAGGCCGTCGTCTGCGCCGTCGGACCAGTTCGTCCAAGTCCTAGAATAGGACTACCCAACTTCTAGACTCGGACCGTCCGGCTCCGAAAATCGGACCACTTTTTTGATCCGATTCCTAAAATCGGACTAGTCCTAGAATCGGACCACCTTTGCCTATCTGATCGGCCGTTTGATTTTGAAAATCAGACACTTAGACCCTGGAAATTGGACACAAGGAATCGGACGGGGCTCAGAATCAAACGCCGATCAAAATCGGGCATCCGATTTCAAAAATCGAACGTGACCAAAATCGGACCACTAGGCCGATCGGACCAACCCAAAATTGGACGTCCAATTCTGATAATTGAACTCCTGAAAATCGGACATCTGAGAATCGGGTAGAAATTTGTCAAAATCGGATAGGTATCTAGAACACAAATTTTGACGCATCTAAACCTCGAAATTGACCCAAAGGCTACGTAGAGCTAAAGGCACATCACAGATCCATCATTGGGCCGAAACTTAGAGCAAATAGTTCAAAATTTGGCTATAAACGGTCCTCCAAATTGCACATAGTGTTTACCGTAATAGCCCTGCAGGCCGGGGGGACTGCCCCCCCCCCCCCCTCGGACCCCCACGGAGGGGGCTCTGCCCCCTGCGCACCTCCCCCAAGTAGGTTGGAGAGAAAACACGCATCTGACAGGTCCTCCAAATTGGACCCTAGTGTGGTAATGGCTCTACACGAGCATGGGTTCTCACTTGCAAAAGAGCAACCAAAAGCCCATACCCAAACAGAGAGAAACAGAGACCCTAAAACATCAATGGGCCAATCTAGCCAACAATGGCAAAAAGGCCACACTGCAAAAACACATACGTGTTGCATTCAAACTGCATCTAGTCAAAGTGGAACGCAACAACATCAAGCTACAACAGTGAGAATGACTAGATGTGACAGTCTTGACAATAGATGCACCTTGAATAGCACTACACTGACGATCCAAGACATTAGTGGAGAATCCACATCTGGTCGTGCAGTTGGGGACTCAAGGGAATTTGTCAGAAGGCTTAAATTTACAAGCCAAGTCCCGGAAGAGGAAGACATAGTACCACCTGCTTATCTTAGGGTCAAACTCACTGCAAAAAGAAAGCATACTATCGATGCTCTGATTGATGAAGGAGCAGATTTTAATATCTTGACCTATGAATCATGGACCCTACTAGGCCAGCCAGAGCTCACACCAACTAATGCAACTCTAAGCCCTTATAGGGGACACCCACAAGCACTCATAGGGAAGTGCAAAATCCTTGCAACAATTGAAATTGAAAGCTTGCATATCCTATTTCATGTTCCTCCAAATAGTGCTAATTATGGGAAGGAAACCCTCCTAGGAAGACCCTTCAAAAGGGCAACCAAGTGTGAGGCCGACTGTGTAGCACAGAGGATACACCTAACACTACCGGGTGTGAGGATAATGAGCACCAGAGGCCTCGAGCAAATTCATTCAGCCAGTGCCAAGTCCACCTAAGAGTCCTAGATCTCCTACACCCTCTTTTTCCAAATGGACACAGGAAGCACAACAGCAATCATCAAGGGCGACTGCTCAATCCCAATCTCTATCTCCATCTAAGCTTCCAAATGTCCAAGAGGTGGGACATGACACCATCCGTAGCTCTCGACCCAAGGATATGCCTGTGCAACCTAAGGTGACTAGATCAACTCATGCTCAATCTATACATGTGAATGCTCAAAGGGCAACAAAAGATACGACCACTTTTGATCACCCTAGGGACTTGACACTGCAATCTACTAGTAGTAGCCAGTCCACTAAAATAGCCGCCACTACTTTCAATCAGGGATCATAGCAATCACAGCCCTTGGCTGTGATAGTGCCCCTTGCGAAACGTGTCCTTAGTAGTTCACCTGTGGAGGAGGTGTTGCAACCAAATTCATTGACAACTCCAGCACTTCCAAAGCGCCTGAAGTCTAGGCTGGAGAAGTTAAATAAAAGGGAAGAGCTAGTCTCTCCACAAAGGGAGGTAGTTGTACCCTCACAACCTAGCGAGGCTATTCAGCAGGCCATGGCTATATCCCATAAGGACACACTAGAGAAAGAGAATGCTGAGGCCCAACCAAGCACGTCAACGGTTGACCTAGTCCAGGGTCCTGAGGCATTGAGAGATGCACCTTCACTGACCAAGAAAAAGAGGAGAAAACAGCGAAAACAACAGCAGTTACAGGTGGTTGTGAACCCCAAGAACATTGACACCAAGAGCGCTGGAGAGCTAAAAAATAAAGCATCAGGTCCATCCACTAATGACCTCATTGATGCCTCTCCTAATAGGGGGTGAAACCTCAGACACATCCGTGTGCTCTGAAAAATCAAAGCAGTCGTTACCATCAATGGTTGCTTGCAACACTCAATCCACCGACAATAGAACTCGCATTGACCAATCAAGAGTGGATACAACGCTGTCACAACAGGGTGACAAATTTATACCAGTCACATCCAAGGAGAACCATGATGCACTAACGAAGCCTCAGGAGAAACATGGAAACCCCAAGAGCATAAGAAATCCTAGCGTTGACCAATCTTGCTCGTCTAGGCCTGAGCCCCCAGCTATGCTAAAGCCTAGGCAAACTCCTAGAACCTTGCATGAGATAGCAACCGAGAAAGCCCTCGTTGAACATAAAAGTGTCGCAGAATGCTTAACCGAGTTGGATGCTAAGCTCAAAGTGTTTGCATGTGTCTATGTCCTGGCAGACATGGGCGCATTCCCTAAAGAGTAGCTTGAAGAATACTTTCCATTTCCCTTATCCTGGGAAGAGCAAGAACATCTTAACGAGCACTATAACAGGCTCCTATATGAACGCATGCGACTCATCTCTCACGAGAAAGCCGATGAATTACGCTTAACTGTAACATTCAATGATGTGATCTGCCAACCAAATCTCTTAGAGATAGAGCAACTAAAGCGACAATCAGAGGGTTGAAGTCAATTTGAACAACGTTGGTGTGAAAACCACATTGCAATGGCTGAACTAGGAGCCCAGATCATGACAGTCTCAGAGGAGCGATTGGCCAAATGGCGGTCTCGAAGAGACCCAACTTATGTGGCACCAACTTCCTTTCGAGTACTGACTACCATTCGGGGTACAGACTTAGCTGAAACTAGCCAAGAGAACTCTCTGTCTGATAAGGTTCTCACTGAGGAGGAGTTACATGTTGCCAGTAGACTCAGACAAGGTTCCATGCTACTCGATGTTGCAAAATATCTATCGGTATTGAGTAAGTTGCCACGAATACTAGATGCGTATGCCACACTCCACTACAATCCGGAGTTCTACAATTGGCTTTTATCCTCATGAAGTGACATGGATTCATAAATATGTACATAAATAAACAATGAATTTTGTGACCCTATATAGACAATATCAACACACACAAGCAATGATAGTCAAGTGCAGGGAGAAGCGTTGGGTTCAACAGGCTAAACTCCTTAGGTCCTTCTCTCACCACACATTTAGAAGTTGTGTGGCTATTCCTACCTCCAGGTGAAGGGCATGCAACCCTCATCACCACCATAGGAAGCTCTCACCAACATCTTTAATGGTGTAGACAAGGTACCATCCCTTTCTATACACCTTTCCCCCTTTCCGGTCTATCCTTCCAAGGATGAGCCCTGCCCCACTCCATGAAAACCAGTCCACGCAACTTAGCATGAGCCAAGATCTGCTAATGGCTAGAGGCCAAATGAACATCATCATGGGGGACTATCCCTCTACAACAAACACTGCATGCCTCACCTCTCCCCTTCTTGTCATGTACACTTGATAACCCACAGTATAATCCCTTTCATGCGAACAGTTTTGTCCTACCTCAAGCCCTAATGCTCAATTCGCATATTGCAAGTCCTCCTATAGTAGCCGACATGGAGCACCCATTACATCTAGCTTGCAAGCATGCTATTCACCGTCGAAGGGAGCATGTAGCACAAGCTCCTCTACCGGAACGCTACGTATCTACCCTTAAAAGGTACACAAAGAAACGAGGTGCAAGCAACACCGCCTCAGACGTAGGCCAGAAAATCCCCAGGCCAGGGGAATAGAAGCTCAAGGGAGCACATGGAGGGCATGGCAACACCGATCGTGCAGGCTACCACTAGGCACTCGGGCACCAGGTGCTCAAAAGAGGAGAGGGCAGCTCAAGACAGGCAAGAACTTGACACATTGTTTAAAAGCATTCTAGAAACAATTGCGGCCAGGGACTACACCAATCAGGTCCCAGCCGACATTTTCCCCGCCCAGTCCCATAGGAGCCCCTCACCAGCACAGCCTTAGTCGCTCGACCACCCAGACTCGCCCCGCCTCGTACAAATTGTTTAAGCTTGTTTCTATTTCAACAATAGCCTTGAAAGTTTTGAATATTTGCCATTATTGTGGCAAAATAGGTCATATTGCAGTCGATTGCTATTCTAAGAAGGATGATATGTGCAGTGGTAAATTGGAACAAGGAAACTATGCATCATCTTTACGACACAATGAAGATAAAAAATGAGCAACCCATTGTTATGCTAAGAAGGACAATATCCAGAGTGATGAATTGCAACAAGAAAATTATGCATAAACTTCATGACAAAATGAAGATAAAAAATGAGTGTGTGTTTGTTATGCAACAGATGATGAATGTTGTTATACGAAAGGGGACACATGATGATGCATGGTATGTCAATTCAAATGCATCTAATCATATGACCAGTCATGCTGAATGGTTTGAAGAGATGCATAATTTACAAAATCCAAGTTATGTGTAAGATGTGTGATGATTCATGTCGGCCAATTGCAAATATTGAAAAGGTTCTCTTGTCTTTATATGATGGCCAAACAAAGAGTCTGTGAGATGCATTACATGAGCCATTAAATCACAAAGAAGTTAGCATTTATTGGCCAAATGGTAGAGCAAGGATTGTAGGTTCGATTTAATGCAAAAGGTTGTTTTGTAGAATACTTTAATGATAAGTGTAGATTGGTCGCAAAAGGAAGTAGAGTTGGTCACATGTTCACCTTATATGTTAGAATTTCTACTATGAATGTTGCTATGTGTGCTAAAGGTAAAGGAGTAGTTACAAACATTCAAATATGGCATAAATGTATTAGACATGTAAATGTACAAAGGTAGAAATTAATGCAATCCAAAGGATAAGTTACAAGGTTGTCTACTTTTAGAGTTGCAAAATTTTACAAAGTGTGTCAAGCATGTCAATTTGGTATGCATGCAAGATAAACTTTTTCGCATGACAGAGATGTGAGCAGAGATATACTTAATGTTGTGCATACAAATATTTGGGGGCTTACACATAACATATTTCTTCATGGCAGCAAATAGTTTCTCACATTTATTGATGTGATTGTTCAAGCTTTTTTTTTTTAAACAATAGCCTTGAAAGTTTTGAATATTTGCCATTATTGTGGCAAAACATGTCACATCGCAGCCCATTGTTATGCTAAGAACGATGATATGCATAGTGATAAATTGCAACAAGGAAACTATGCATTGTCTTCACAACAAAATGAACATTAGAAATGAGTGTCTATTTGTTATACAACATATAATGATTACTATTACAAGAAAGGCAACACACAATGATGTATGGTATGTTGATTCAAGTACATCTAATCATATGAACAGTCATGCTGAATGGTTTGAAGAGATGAATGATTTACATAATCGAGCTTATGTGAAGATGGTGATGACTCATGCCACCCAATTTCAAACATTGAAAAGGTTCCCTTGTCTTTGCATGATGGCTAGACAAAGAATATGTTAGATGCATCACATGTGTCATCAATATAATAATAAGTATAGGTTGGTCACAAAAGGAAGTAGAATTGCCAGTATGTTCACTCTAGGTGTTGGAATTCCTGTTATGAATGCTATTATGTATTCTTAAGAGAAAGGAGTGGTCGCAAACATTGAAATATAGCATAAATGTATTGGATATGCAAATGTACAAATGATGAAATTAATGTAGTCCAAAGAATTAGTTACAGGTTACTTGCTTTTAGAGTTGCAGAATTTCACAAAGTGTGTGAAGCATGCTAGTTTGGTAAGTAGGCAAGGGAAACGTTTTCACATGATAGAGATGTGAGCAAAAATATACTTGATATTATGCATACGAATGTTTGGGAGCCTACACAAGATATCTCTTGGTGACATCAAATACTTTATTATATTTATTGATGATTGTTCAAGCATGTTTCTATTTCAACGGTAACCTTGAAAGTTTTCAATATTTGCCATTATTGTGGCAAAACATGTCATATTGCAATCCATTGTTATGCTAAGAAAGATTATATGCATATTGGTAAATTGGAACAATGAAACTATGCATCATCTTCACGAATAATGAAAATAAAAAATGAGTGTTTGTTTATTATGGAGCATATGATCAATGCTGTTATAGGAAATGGGATACATGATTATGTATGGTATGTCGATTCAATATGCCCAGTCATGTTGAATGGTTTGAAGAGATGCATGATTTAAAAAATCCAAGTTATGTACACATGGTTGATGATTCATGCTACCCAATTTCAAATATTAAAAATGTTTCCTTGTCCTTGCATGATTGCTAGGAAAAGTGTCTATTAGATGCATTACATGTGCTATCAATCACAAAGAAGTTAGTGTTTGTTGGCCAAATAATAGAGCAAGGGTTGTAGGTTCAATTTAATGCAAAAGTTTGTTTTGTAGAAGACTTTAGCGATAAATGTAGATTGGTCCAAAAAGAAAGTAGAGTTGGCTATATGTTCATTTTATATGTTGGAATTCATGCTAAAGATATTGCAATGTATATTAAAGGGAAAGGAGTGATCGCAGATATTGAAATATGGCATAAATATATTGCACATGCAAATGTGTAAAGACTAAAATTAATGCAACCCAAAGGATTTAGTTACAAGAATGTCTGCTTTTAGAGTTACAAAATTTTAAAAAATGTGTGAAGCATGTTAGTTTGATAAGCATGCAAGACACACTTTTTTGTATCACAAAGATGTGAACAAAAATATACTTGATGTTATGCATACATATGTTTACGGGCCTACACAGAATGCATCTCTTGGTTGTAGAAAATACTTTATTACGTCCCTTAATGATTGTTCAAGCATGTTTATGTTTCAATAGTTGCCTTGAAAGTTTTGAATGTTTTTCATTATTGTGGCAAAATAGGTCTACAGCCCATTGTTATGCTAAGAAGGATGATATGCACAGTGGTAAATTGCAATAATGAAACTATGCATAATCTTCATGACATAATGAAGATAAAAAATGAGTGTGTGTTTATTATGCAACAGATGATTAAAGTTGTTACACAAAAGGGGGCACATTATGATGGATGGTATATCGATTTGAGTGCATCTAATTATATGACCAGTCATGCTGAATTATTTGAAGAGATGCATGATTTACAAAATCCAGGTTCTGTACAGACGGGTGATGATTCATGCCACCCAATTTCAAACATTGGAAAGGTTCCCTTATCCTTGTATCATGCCCATACAAAGAGTCAGTCAGATGTATTACATGTGCCATCAATCACAAAGAAGTTAGTGTTTATTGGCCAAAGGGTAGAGCAAGGGTTGGAGGTTTTATTTAATAAAAAATGTTATTTTGTAGATAACTTTAATGATAAGTGTAGGTTGGTTGCAATAGCAAGTAGAGTTGCATGTGTATTCACTTTAAATGTTGAAAATTCTACTATGAATGGTACTATGTATACTAAAGAGAAATGAGTAGTTAGAGACATTGAAATATGGCATAAGCATATTGGACATGCAAATGTGCAAAGGTTGAAATTAATGCATTCCAAAGGATTAGTTACAAGGTTGCTTGCTTCTAGAGTTGCAAAATTTCACAAATTGTGTGAAGCATTTCAATTTGGTAAGCAAGCAAGATAAACTTTTTCGCATGACAGAGATGCGAGCAAAATAGTACTTGATGTTGTGCATACAGATGTTTGGGGGCCTACAGAGAGCGTATCTCTTAGTGGCAGCAAATACATTATTATGTTTATTGATGATTGTTCAAGCCCATTATTTTTTTAATAGTAGCCTAGAAGGTTTTGAATATTTTGCATTATTGTGGCAAAACATGTCATATCGTAATCCATTGTTATGCTAAGAAGGATGATATATGCAGTGGTAAACTGCAACAAGAAAACTATTCATCGTCCTCACGATAGAATGAAGATAAAAAATGAGCATCTGATTGTTATGCAGCATATGATGAATGTTGTTATAGGAAAGGGGAGACATGATGATGTATGGTATGTCAATTAAGGTGCATTAATCATATGACCAGTCATGCTGAATGGTTTGAAGAGATGCATGATTTACAAAATCTAGGTTATTTATAGATGGGTGATGATTCATGCCACCCATTTTCACACATTGGAAATGTTCCGTTGTCCTTACATTATGCCCGAACAAAGAGTCTATTAGATGCATTATATGTGCCATCAATCACAAAGAAGTTAGTATTTGTTGACCAAAGGGTAGAGCAAGGGTTGCAGGTTTGATTTCATGTAAAAGGTTGTTTTGTAGAAGACTTTAATGATAAGTATAGGTTGGTCACAAAAGGAAGTAGAGTTGGATGCATGCTCACTTTAGATGCTAGAATTCCTACTATGAATTTTGCTATGTATGCTAAAGGGAAAGGAGTGGTCACAGACATTGAAATATGGCATAAACGTATTGGGCATGCAAATGTGCAAAGGATGAAATTAATGTAGTTTAAAGGATTATCTACAAGGTTTCCTTCTTTTAGAGTTGCAAAATTTCACAAAGTGTGTGAAACATGCCGTTTGTGTAAGGAGGCAAGATAAACGTTTTTGCACGATAAAGATGTGAATAAAAATATACTTGATATTGTATATACAGATGTTTGCGGGCCTACACTGAACATATATGTTAGTGACAAAAAACACTTTATCACGTTTATTGATGATTGTTCAAGCTTGTTTCTGTTTCAACAGTAGCCTTGAAAGGTTTGAATATTTGCCATTATTGTGGCAAAACACGTCATATTTCAACCCATTGTCATGCTAAGAAGAATGATATGCACGCAGTGGTGAATTACAACAAGAAAATTATGCATCAACTTCATGATAGAATGAAGATAAAAATGAGTGTGTGTTTCTTGTGCAACAGATTATGAATTTTGTTATAGGAAAGGGGATACATGATTATGTATAGTATGGGGATTCAAGTGCATCTAATCATATGACCAGTCATGCTGAATGGTTTGAAGAGATGTATGATTTACAAAAGCTAGATTAAGTGCAGAAGACGGGTGATGATTCATGTCGCCCAATTTCAAACATTGGAAAGGTTCTCTTATCCTTGCATGATGGCCAGATAATGAGTCTATCAGATGCATTACATGTGTCATTAAATCACAAAGAAGTTAATGTTTGTTGGCCAAATGGTAGAGCAAGGGTTGCATGTTCAATTTAATTCAAAAGGTTATTTTGTATAAGACTTTAATAATAAGTATAGGTTGGTCACAAAAGGAAGTAAAGTTGGCCGCATGTTCACTTTTAATGTTAAAATTTATGCTATGAATGTTGCTACATATGCTAAAGGGAAAGGAGTAGTTGTAGACACACATTAAAATATAGCATTAACGTATTGGACATGCAAATGTGCACATGATAAAATTAATGCAATCCAAAGGATTAGTTACAGGGTTATCTCCTTTTAGAGTTGCAAAATTTCAGTCATGTCAGTTTAGTAAGCACACAAGATTAAAAATTTTACATGGCAGAGATATGAGCAAAAATATACTTGATGTTGTGCATACAAATGTTTATGGGCCTACACATAACGTATCTCTTTATGTGTAGCAAATACTTTGTCACATTTATTGATATGATTGTTTAAGCTTGTTTTTGTTTCAAAAATAGCATTGAAATTTTTGAATGTTTGCCATTATTATGGCAAAATAGGTCATATTGCAGTCGATTGTTATGCTAAGAAGGATAATATATATAGTGGTAAATAGAAACAAGGAAACTATGCATCGTCTTCATGACACAATGAAGATAAAAAATGAGTATTTGTTTGTTATGGAGGATATGTTAAATGTTGTTACAGGAAATGGGACACATAATGATGTATGGTATGTTGACTCAAGTGCAACTAATCATATGCCCAGTCATGTTGAATGGTTTGAAGAGATGCATGATTTACAAAATCCAAGTTATGTGTAGAGTTGGCCGTATGTTCACTTTATATGCTAGAATTCCTACTAAGAATGTTGCTATGTATGTTAAAGGAAAAGGAGCGATCACAGACATTGAAATATGGCATAAATATATTGGACATACAAATGTGCAAAAGCTAAAATTAATACAACCCAAAGGATTAGTAATAGGGTTGCTTACTTTTAGAGTTAAATAACAATGTGTGTGAAGCATGTTGCTTTGATAAGCAAGCAAGACAAACTTCTTTGCACGACAAAGATGGGAGCAAAAATATACTTGATATTGTGTATACATATGTTTGTGGACCTACATAGAATATATATCTTAGTGGTAAAAAATACTTTATCACATTTATTGATGATTGTTCAAGCTTATTTCTATTTCAATAGTAGCCCTGAAAGTTTTGAATATTTGCCATTATTGTGGCAAAACATATCATATTGCATCCCATTATTATACTAAGAAGAATTATATGCGCAATGGTAAATTGCAACAAGGAAACTATGCATCCTCTTCATGACAGAATAAAGATAAAAAATGAGCTTTTGTATTTTGTGCGGCATATGATAAATGCTATTACAGAAAAGAGAACACATGATTATGTATGGTATGTTGATTCAGGTTCATCTAATCATATGACCAATCATGCTGAATGGTTTGAATAGTTGCATGATTTACAAAATTAAGATTATGTGTAGATGGGTGATGATTCATGCTATCCAATTTCAAACATTGAAAAGGTTCCATTTTGTCATTGCATAATGTTCAGACAAAGAGTCTGTCAGATGTATTATATGTGCCATCAATCACAAAGAAGTTAGTGTTTGTTGGCCAAAGGGTAGAGCAAGGGTTGCATGTTCTATTTAATGCAAAAGTTTATTTTGTAGAAAACATTAATGATAAGTGTAGGTTAGTCGCAAAAGAAAGTAGAGTTTCATGTATGTTCACTTTAGATATGCTAGAATTCCTACTATGAATGTTGCTATGTATGCTAAAGGAAAAGGAGTCATCGTCGTAGACACATTGAAATATGGATAAACCTATTGGGCATGCAAATGTGCAAAGGCTGAGATTAATGTAATGCATTAGTTATAGGATATCATGCTTGTAGAGTTATAAAATTTCACAAAGTGTGTGAAGCATGTTAGTTTGGTAAGCAGATAAGACAAACTTTTTCGCATGACAGAGATATGAGCATAAATATACTTGATGTTGTGCATACGGATATTTGGAGGCCTACATAGAACTTATCTCTTGGTGGAAACAAATAGTTTATCACATTTATTGATGATTATTCAAGCATGTTTCTATTTCAACAATAGGCTTGAAATTTGAGTATTTGTCATTATGGCAAAACAAGTCATATTGCAACCCATTGTTATGCTAAGAAGAATGATCTGCGCAGTGGTACCACAAGGAATTTATGCATTGTCTTCATGGTAGAATGATGATAAAAAATGAGTGTCTAGTTGTTATACAGCATATGATGAATGTTGTTGCAGGAAAGGGGACACATGATGATGTATGTTGGTATATTGATTCAGATGCATCTAATCATTTGACATGTCATGTTAAATGGTTTGAAGAGATACATGATTTAAAAAATCTAGGTGTGGAGACGGGTGATGATTAATGCCACCCAATTTCAAACATTGAAAAGGTTCTCTTGTCCTTGTGTGATGGCTAGACAAAGAATTTGTTAGATGCATTACATGTGTCATCAATCACAAAGAAGTCAGTGTTTGTTACCCAAATGGTAGAGCAAGGGTTACAGGTTCTATTTAATGCAAAAGGTTGTTTTGTGGAAGACTTTAATGATAAGTGTAAGTTAGTTGCAAAAGGAAGTAGAGTTGGCCACATATTCACTTTAGATGTTGGAATTTCTACTGTGAATACTGCTATGTATGCTAAATGGAAAGGAGTGGTCATAGACATTGAAATATGTCATAAACATATTGAACATACAAATGTGTAAAGATTGAAATTAATGTAGTCCAAAAGATTAGTTATGGGGTTGCCTATTTTTAAAGTTGTAGAATTTCACAAAGTGTGTGAAGCATGTTAGTTTGGTAAGCAAGCAAGATAAACTTTTTCACATGATAGAGATGTGAGCAAAAATATACTTGATGGTGTGCATACAGATGTTTGGGGGCCTACACAAAACATGTCTCTTGGTGGCAGCAAATACTTTTTCACATTTATTGATAATTGTTCGAGGAAGCTATGGGTATATTTCATGAAGGAAAAGAGTGATGTATTTGAGAACTTTAAAACTTTCAAGGCTACTATTGAAATAGAAATATGCTTGAAAGTTAAGTGCTTGAGATCAAATGGAGAGGAATAGTACCTCTCTAATTATTTTAGTGGCTTCTTGAGATCTCATGGGATAAAGAGGCAGTTTACTTGTAGGTATATCCCACAACAAAATGGGATTGTAGAAGGAAAAAATAGGCATATTGCAAAAGTTACACGGGCATTGATGGGACTGAAATGAATATGCCAAAATATTTTTGGTCTAACGTTGTGCATACTACTATCTATATTATGAATAAAACTCCCACAATTGTAGTTTATGGGATGACCCCTGAAGAATACTAGAAGCACGATGTGTCACACTTGAAAGTGTTTGGTTGTATTGCATATGTTCATGTGTCAAATGAGCTACTATTATTGTTATAACCATGTCATATGTGAGTTCAGAGTGAGCACACAGATGTTATTTTTTATTAATGAGTAGTTGGTATACATCTAGTGGTAATCCATTGGAGAATGATGATGATCATGATAGTTATATGCAAAAAGAAAAGCAAGTTAATGGACCAGAAACATCATCTAGTACTACATCTACATTTAGCCCTTGGTTTGGAAGACTAAGGAGTAGCTCCACATCTTCAGGTGGATCTACAAGTGTTACTCATAAAGACAAAGGAAAGAAGAAAGTGTTGCATGGTAATGATACATCTACTAGTGATTTGGGATTTGATGGAGATTCCAATGGTTTAGATAGCTTGGATGATGAGCTTGGTATTCCTTCAGTTCATCAGGACGCCATGTATACAAAGAGCACATGGTAATGTAGAGGCTCTACTAAGTAATCTAGTGGTATGTAGGTCTAGTAGGGTTAGATACCCTATTAAAATATTTGGTTTTTAAGGTTATACATTTCATTATTATGCTTATATGGTAAAGGTGGTTGAGGATATTGAGCCCACTTATTTTGATGATATTGTTGGTCATGCTCATTGAGATGTAGCAATGGATGAGGAGATGGCTTCAATTGAAGCTAATAAGACTTGGGATTTGGTACCATTTCCTAAGGGTGAGAAAGCTATTAGTTGTAAGTGGGTTTACAAAATCAAGCATAATGCAGATCATTCTAGCATGTATAAGGCTAGGTTGGTTGCAAAAGGCTATGCCTAAACATATAGAACAGATTATGAAGAGACATTCAGTCCCATTGCTAGAATGGCAAATGTTAGATGTATGATTGATTTGGAAATAGCCAAAGGTTGGATTTTACAACAAATGGATGTCAAGAATGCCTTCTTGCATGGTGAATTGCAAGAAGAGGTGTATATGGAGCAGCCAGTAGGTTATAAGGATTTAGAGTCTCCCATATATGTGTGCAAATTAAACAACGCACTCTATGGATTGAAGCAAGGACCTAGAGTATGGTCTGATAAGATCATAGAGAATCTTGTCAAAATTGGCTTTTATATTTCTAAAGTTGATTACTTACTTTATGTGAGAAAGGGAGATGCAAGTTCAATCATCATAGATATCTATGTGGATGACTTGATTATTATAAGTGACAGTGATAGCGAGATTGCTGAAGTTAAGGACACTTTGAAGAAGAAGTTTGAGATGAAGGATTTGGGAAAGCTGAGGTACTTTCTTGGTAATTAGGTGATTAGATGTGATGATGGTATCTAGATGTCCCAAAGACAATATAGCTTGGATATGTTATCCAAGTATGGTATGATAGTGTGTAAGCCTCTTTCAATGCCATAAGAGCAAAATGTGAAGTTGAGTGCTGATGTTGAAGATGAGATAGAAGACCCTACTATGTTCAGGAGGATAGTAGGAAATTTAATTTACATGACTATCACAAGGCTAAACTTGAGCAATATTATTGACCTTGTTAGTCAATTTATGTAGATGCCTAGAAAGCCTCACTTGGATGCAGTTAGACACATATTGACGTATGTAAAGTCCACTTTGCATTATGGACTTTTATAAGGTAGATAAGGATATACAAGTGTTTAGACACATAGATGTGAAAGGGAAGTGGAACCCAGAAGGAAGAAGCTTGGCGGTGAGAGCTATGGCGGATGGAGAGCAAGAGTAAGAGAGAGAGTGTGAAACTCAAAGTGGGAACTCCAACAACCACAATGTGTAGCCAGGGCTTCCTTTATTCAAACTATCACTAAAAGAATAAAGAATAAGTGACTGTGATGGGCGCCCGCCACTTGTAGTGTGCAGTGGCGGGTACTGTAAATGTAGTAAAGTGTAGTAATACATGGGCGGCTAGGGGAGGCACCTTTACCCCCAACAACCTCCCACTTAAAGTCGAATCTACCCTAGTGAGAGAGAAAAAAGAAAAAAAAAGACAGTAGAACATGTACACATGTACAACAGGATGAGGAAAAAGATGTCATCTCATCCAACGCCCATCAATCTCCTAAGGAAGGCAAAGCGCTCTATAGTGAGGCTTTTCATGAGTAAGTCTACAAGATTCTGCTCAGTCAGAATCTTGACAAGGTCAACAGGCCTATCCTCAACGACCTCACGAATGAAGTGATACCTCACCTCAATTTGTTTCATCTTCGCATGGAAGATCGGATTCTTAGCCAACTAAATGGCACTCATAGAATCCGAATGCACTGTAGGCATAGCATCTGTCATACCAAGGTTTCCAATCAAAAGGCCTAACTAGATAGCCTCCTTGCAAGCCTCTGTGGCTGTAATATACTCGGTCTCTGTAGTAGAAAGAGATGTACACTTTTGTGCCCTGGATATCCAAGAGATAGCCCCTTCAGCATAAGTGAACACATAGCTAGAAGTGGACTTCCTACTATTTGCATGTCTTGCATAATCAGAGTCAGTGTAACCCATGACTCTTGTATCCTGGCTGCCATAGCAAATACACATATCTGATGTGCCCTTCAGTTACCTCATGATACCCTTCATGGCATCCCAATGTTTCTTGCTAGGTGTAGCCATATAACATACCACAACCCCAACTGCAAAGGCAATATCTAGACGGGTGGCTATCATGGCATACATAAGACTAGCCACGGCTAATGAATAGGGATTCTTGGCCATCTCGTCCCTCTGTTAATCTGTTTGTGGACAATCGGCCTGTGAAACCTTCACATAAGAAGGTAATGGATAGCCAATAGTCTTAATATCCTGCATATGGAAGGGCTCAAGGACTTTATGAATGTACTCCCTCTGTGACAGATAGAGGAGTCCCTGAGATCTATTGCGCGTAGTGTGCATACTAAGTATATGAGAGGCCTGTCCCAGATCTTTCATCTCAAAGCTCTTCTTGAGCTGAGCCTTAAGAGCATCTAGCTCCTAATGAACTGTCCCTGCTAAAAGCATGTCATCCACATAGAGTACCAAAATCAGTGAAGAACCATCACGGGCTTTCTTCGTGTACAAGCACAGAACCATAGCACTGTGGCTGTAGCCCTGTGATTGCATGAATGCATCAAACTTATGGTAGCATTCCTTAGGTGCCTGCTTGAAGCCATATAGACTCTTATTTAGCTTGCACACTAGGTGCTCCGTGCCAAAGGGTCTACAAAGCCCTTAGGCTGCTCCATGTAAATCTCATCATGCAAGTCCCCATGTAAAAAAGCTGTCTTGACATCCATCTGGTATAAGTCCATGTCAAGCTATGCAACCAAGGCCAAGACTAAGCGTAGGGTGGTCATCTTGACCACAGGAGAAAAGACTTCATCAAATTCAACACCATGCTCCTGCTTAAAACCCTTAGCAACCAATCAAGCCTTATATGCCGACTTGGGGTGTCCAAGGGTACTTTTCAGCTTGTATACCCACTTGCATGGCAAAGCCTTCTTACCCTAAGGCAAGGAAACCAAATCCCAAGTCTGATTCTTATGCAATGAGTCGAGCTCAAACTGCATAGCCCTCTCCCAAGAGTGACAATCACCCCTGTGCATAGTCTCATCATAAGTGAGAGGTTCTCCTGCATCTGTAACCAGTACATAATCCATAGAGGGCGCAAAACTGCCAGGAGGTCGTCTATCTCTAGTAAAACGCCTCAACCCATGCTCTACTGTCTAACCTACATCCTGTCTAATATCAGCATGTCTAACATCTAGGCCATGAGCATCAGGTGATGCTACATGATGTCTAGATGGCTATGGAGCAGGCTGAACGGGTGGTGCAGGTGGCTCCTCCTGAAAGATAACTTTACGTAGCTCAAAAATACTTTCTCAGGCTACATATGCATTTTGTCCTCATGAAAGATGACATCATGGCTGCAGATCACTTTTCGTATCTGCGGATCCCATAGACAGTAACCCATCTCTCCTGCATCTCCATAGCCAATGAAAATGCATTTGACACTTTTAGGATCCAGCTTATTTCTTTTGTCCTTGGGCACATGGCAGAATGCCTCACATCCAAAGACACACAAATAATCATAAGAGGGGGGCTTGCCTGCCCATACCTCCTCTGCAACCTAAAAGTCAATGCCACTACTAGGTGACATGTTAATGAGATGCACTGAAGTAGTAACTGCCTCAGTCCAAAAGTGTTGCGGTAAGCCAACCTCGCTAAGCTTGCTACAGACCCTTTCTTGAATGGTCCTATTCAGGCACTCAGCCATACCATTCTAGGGAGGGGTGTAAGGGGTGGTCAACTAACGCTTAATACCCCGCTCATCACAAAACTGCTCAAAAGCGTGTGATACATACTCACCCCCATTATCTGACCTTAGGCATTTTAGCCTTTTCCCAGACTGGTTCTCTGCTAATGCAAGCCAATGCTGAAATGTGTCTAAGATATCAGATGTTCTCTTTATGGGATAAGCCCAAACCTTACGTGAGTAATCATCTATGAAAGTAACAAAATACTTTGCTCCATCGAGTGACTGACAGGGCATGGGCCCACATACATCTGAGTGCACAAGAGCCAAGGGCTCACCCATGCGTTTCTTACCAAACTTTTTATGTGTATTTCTAGTCTACCTGCCATATAAACAATGATCACAATAATCAAAATGTGAAGAGTCAAAAGGCGGAAGATATTGCAAAGCACAAAGCATTTTCATTTCTTTAAGGGACATATGCCACAAACGAGCATGCCAAATGAATACATGAGGGATAGAACCCACAGACAAAACATGATCCAAGGTAGCCCCAGATACAAGTAAGGGATAGAGGCTACCAGACTTGGCACCTCTTGTCAGCACAAGCCTGCCATGAGTAATATTCCATGCAGAGTCTCCAAAAGACACAAAATACCCTGCATCATCAAGCTATCCAGCTGACATAAGGCTACGAGTCAATGCAGGTACATGGCATACATCATGCAAAACAAAAGAAGTGCCATAAGGAAACTGCAGCCTAACATCTCCAATGCCCACAATGTCAAGAGACATGTCATCACTAAGACGCATAGAACTAGAGATGGTACGATAGGTATGAAACCAATCTCTACAAGGTGTCACATGAAATGATGCACCTGAATCTAGAAGTCAACACTGTGCATACATAGAATTTATCTCAGAAGCCTATAAGGCATCGCATGAAGAAGCTGCAAGTATGTAATATTCATCTACCCTGCCCTTATGATCATTATCATGCCTACCATGTCTACCACCTCTAACGGTCAATGCATGTGAAGAGTGGGAAGCATCATTGTTTCTCCTGTTGATTTCCTCAGTCAATAAAGCACTCTCAACATCTTTGATTTTCAGCCCATCAAGCTTGTTCGTGCATATGGCAGTACGGAAGACATCCGATGATTCTTGCAAGGTGCCAAGAAAAAACAATGGGTGCAAGTTGTCTTTGAACTCAATACCCTATGACAACAAATTCTTCATGATAGCATGAAACTGACTAAAATGATGTGATAGGGATGTACCCTCCTTCATGTGAAGGTCCATTAATTGCTTCAGCCAATACATCTATGACGCAGTTAATGGGCCTTCACATGAAGGAGGGTACATCCCTATCATATCATTTCAGAATCTGCTGCGCATGAAGCTCCTGAATCTTCTACCATAAATCCCATGCACTCTGATTCTCATCTTCAACAACATTATGATGGATCTCTTTTGAGAGTGACAAGATAATGGTAGACTTGCATAGCTCATCAACTTCCATCCAAAAATCATCATCCATATCCTGCGGTTTAACACCCTTGAAACGCAAAGGTTTAATCTGCAACTTTTACACCAAAACCTGCCATCTGGGACTTCCAATACCCATAGTTGGTACCATCCAGCTTGGCAATGTTAAAGAGAGCTGTGGCTTCCATATGACCAGCCATACTGTCCCAAATCAAAGCAAAAAGGTAAAATTACAGGTTGCTGTAATTAGCAAAAAATGCACTAAAACCACTGCTAAAACTGGCTGAAAGAGTGGATATCACCAAGAGAACCACCTGTCCACCAAATATGACCAAGATAACATCAAACAATAAGCATTGCCCTCATAGAAGTGCTCGAAATCTGCAGATTTCAGCTTGTTGGAATAAATGACAACAGTATGTAAATTTGTCCCAAAGTGAAGCAAACACTGATACGTATGTCACTGTAACTGCCAAGTAGCAAGATACATCCAACAGTGAGTGTCAAGGGGCAAGAAGGTACCAAGAACTATCAAACCAATAACCTGTCAGGCAAGAGACATCTCATATGTCTAGAAGTCATGTATGTAATGGGTCTCGGGGTAAGAGAAGAGACCAAATACAAGCACAACTGATAGAGCAAGAAGCTTAATGCATAACCATCTAAGATGCATACAAAACTGACAAACCTGTGACAGAGATAGGTGTCTGCCCCAATAGGCGTATCAAATCAGCCCACTACAGACAAATTCCAAATATAAAGCTCTCAAGAGAGCAAATGCATGTAAGTGTCCCACAAGCTCAAGCTCAAGTATAAGTAAAACTGTGTGTACATCCAAATATCCTAAGAGGCTCCCACTAGAAGTAAAGTCAGATGCAAATAGAGCAAGCAATGCTCAAATACATCGAGTACATAGCATCAAACATGCCAAATCCCAGTAGGTTACATCCAGAGCATAAATCCCAGACCCATAAAGCATAAGCTTGAAAGCAATCAAATAGCATGTAACTGACAACCAAATGTAATGCCCAATAGGTCCAAAATGCTCAAATACATTTGAAGACAAAGTTCCAAGTGACTATCAAGCATGGGCAAACCAAGTGGCATCCATATCTGACCAAAGTATAAATGCAAGAAGCCTAAATGTCAAGCAATGACAACAGGCATAAACCGGTCCAAAGCATGCCAACTGAAGCCAAATGCCAATGAATGACGACCAAGGTGGAGCCTAATCCAAGCTCAAAAGCATTCCAGAACCAAAAAGAAGCATTTGACAATCTACAAATACATCTGTATGATCATTCAAATCTCTATTAAGCACCCTGTATCCAAGAACCAATGCATACACCAAGTAAATGAGCTTCATCCCACTGTATTACAGTAGCATATTTACTATTAAATGAAGCTCAATTCAGTGTCCAAATCAGTCCCAAAGCATAGACATAGCATCCCATAACATCTGAGCATCAATAGGCATCAAACGAGCAATGCCAAAAAGCATCAAACAATAAATATCAAGTGCTGCCCTATTTTGATAGTCTTGGGACTGTGTATACAGCAATGACTGAAGGGGGAAGCACTCGAATCAATCGTTGGGAGCCAAAAACTAATGTCGGAGAGTCCAACAATGATCGGGAAGGTTGCCAACAGTGCCGGGAAGTCGGGGAAGAAGCTGGAAATGCCAGGAAGAGATCAACCCAGCCCCCTAAAAATGTGCCGCATTTTGCGTTGGTTATTACTGGGGGTTGGGGGTTCTTCAATAGTTCTCTGGAGCACTTGGCAATGTTGAGGGGGCTCCGATGCAGCCCTAGAAGGTGCCAATGGAAGGCCAGAAGGTCGAGGAGGAGGCGGGAGATCAAAACATACCTGCAAATGAAGGTGCCATGGTTGCCATTGAAGCTCGGGATGAAACTCTTCAAATATGGGCTCTGAAGAGAATGTCAGGCAAGCTCCAATGCCTTTGCTCTGATACCAGTTGAAAGGGAAGTGGAACCCAGGAGGAAGAAGCTTGGCGGTGAGAGCTATGGCGGATGGAGAGCAAGAGCAAGAGAGAGAGTGAAACTCAAAGTGGAAACTCCAACAATCACAATGTGTGGCCATGGCTTTCTTTATTCAAACTATCACTAAAAGAATAAAGAATAAGTGACTGTGACAGGCTCCCTGCTACCTACAGTGTGCAATGGTGGCGGGTACTGTCAGTGTAGTAAAGTGTAGTTATACACAAGCAACTAGGCGAAGGCGCCTTTACCCCCAACAAGATGCTGATTGGGCTAGTAGCATGTCTGACAGAAGATCTACCAGCAAATTCATATTTTCCATTGGTAGTGCAACAGTTATATGGAGCAGCAAAAAGAAACCTACAATCGAGTACAGAGTCTAAGTATAGACATGCTGCTATGGTAGCATGTGAGGTGGTATGCAAGTGTTAGATACACAGATGCAGATTGGGCTAGTAGAATGTCTAACAGAAGATTTACCAAGCATATTCATGTTTTCCCTTGGTAGTGCAACAATTACATGGAGCAGCAAAAAGCAACCTACAATTGTTTTATCAAGTACAGAGTCTGAGTATAGAGGTGCTGCTATGGTAGCATGTGAGGTGATATGGCTACAAAAGTTATTGGGTGATTTGGATGTGTAAGGAGATAGTTCAGTTGTCATTCACTATGACAACATGAGTAACATATAACTAGCTAGGAACCCAGTGTTCCATGCTAGGACAAAACATATCGAGGTGCATTACCGCTTTGTGAGAGAGAATGTACTTACAGGAGAGATTGACTTGGTAAATGTTAGCACACAGGATCAGATAGCTGATATTTTCGTAAAGACATTAGGTGTAAAGAAGCTTCAAAAGTTTCGAAGCTTATTTGGAGTTGCACAGATACAGTTGAGCTTGAGGAAAATTGTTGAGATAGCAAGCTCAACAAGTGTGGACATTGATGATGGATCACTTAGCTAGATGGATCCGCACATCTACACTTAGCACGTTGATGGTCATTATGATCCTCACATGGCCATGACTTATCACTTATTATATTTAGTTTGTTGCATCTACCTACAACTGGCACAGTTATAGCACCAGTCGATTAATATAGTCTGTTATGCACTGTTTGACTTAATAGGCCACTTTCTTTTATGTTGTATCTTATCTGTACTTTGTATACATTATATTGTGTGTGGAAGAAGAAGAAGAAACCAGCAAGAAAACATTTTAATCTCCATCTCTCTTCTTGTGTTCTTAACTGAGCTTCCTCTTGTGTGTATGGTGTGTGTTTGATGTAGCAACTCAAGCAAGTCTCCCCAACACGCAATTCTTAACATTTGTGTGAGCTAATCTAGGTTATACTAGAAGGGAGAGGGGCTCTCATGTCAACATCATATCTAGCAAGTAGTTCCTACACCTAAAAGTACCATGAGGACTCACACCCCTTTTGGACCATCTATGAGTGCTCTCTGAAAGGTGAGAAGGATCGAAGCTTGCATGGGAAAGCTATGGCGGGAGAGCAAGAGCAAGAGAGAGAGAGAAAGAGATTCACAATGTGGTAACTCCAATAGTCACAATGTGTGACCTGCCTTACCTTTATTCAAAGGTCATTGAAATAATAAAGAATGTATGAGAGTGATGGCAACCGCCACCTGTAGTGTGCAGTGGTGCATACTGTCAATGTAGTAATACACGGGCGACTAGATGGAGGCACCTTTACCCCTAACAACCTCTCACTTAAAGGCGAATCTGCCCCAATGAGAAGTGAAAAGAAAAAGAAAACATATACACATGTACAACAAGATGAGGAATGACGTCATCTCATCCCACGCCTATCAACTTCCTAAGGAAGGCAAAGCGCTCTGTAGAGAGGATTTTCATGGGCAAGTCTGCAAGATTCTGGTCAGTCAAGATCTTGACAAGGTCAACAAACTTGTCCTCAACGACCCCATGTATAAAGTGATACCTCACCTCAATGTGTTTCATCTTCGCATGGAAGATTGGATTCTTAGCTAATTGAATAGCACTTATAGAATCCGAATGCAGGGTAGGGATAGCATCAATACCAAGATCATGAACCAAACGTCCCAATCAAATAGCATCCTTGCCATTCTCAATGGTGGCTGCAACATACTCGACCTCTGTAGTAGAAAGAGTCGTACACTTCTGCACCCTGGACATCCAAGAGACAACACCTCCAGCATAGGTGAACACATAGCTAGAAGTGGACTTCTTACTATCTACATGTCCTACATAATCAAAGTCAATGTACCCCACGACTCCTGTATCCTGGCTGCCATAGCATATGCACATATCTATAATGCCCTTCAGATACCTCATGATTCCCTTCGACATCCCAATGCTTCTTGCCAAGTGTAGCCATATAGCGTGCCACAACACCAACTGCAAAAAATATATATGGACGAGTGGCTATCATGGCATACATAAGACTACCCACTGCGAATGCATAGGGAATATTGGCCATCTTGGCCCTCTGCTCATTTGCTATGTCTGCAGACAATCAGCCTGTGATACATTCACATAAAAAGGCAATGGGTAGCCAATAGGCTTCATGTCCTGCATGCGGAAATGCTCAAAGACTTTATGAATGTACTCCCTCTGTGACAAGTAGAGGAGTCCCTGATGCCTGTCGCATCCAATGCACATACCAAGTATGCGAGAGGCTTGTCCCAGATCCTTCATCTCAAAGCTCTTCTTGAGCTGAGCCTTGAGAGCATCTAGCTCATCGCCATGAGCTTTCTCTGCTAATAGCATGTCATCTACATAGAGTACCAAAATAAGCAAAGAACCATCACAGGATTTCTTCGTGTACAAGCACGGATCCATAGCACTACGATTGTAGCCATGTGATTGCATAAAGGCATCGAACTTATGATACCATTCCCTAGGTGCCTACTTCAAGCCATAAAGACTTTTCTTCAACTTGTACACTAGCTGCTCCCTACGAGGCTTTGCAAAGCCCTTAGGCTACTCCATGTAAATCTCATCATGCAAGTCCCCATGTAAGAAAGTTGTCTTGACATCCATCTGGTACAAATCCAAGTCAAGCTATGCAACCAAATCCAAGACTAAGCGCAAGGTGGTCATCTTAACCATAGAAGAAAAGATCTCATTAAAGTCAACACCATACTCCTACTTGAAACCCTTTGCTACCAATCTAGCCTTGTATGCCAGCTTGGAGTGTCCAAGGGTACTTTTCAACTTGTACACCCACTTGCATGGCAGAGCTTTCTTGCCAGCAAGCAAGCATACCAAATCCCAAGTCATATTCTTATGCAAGGAGTCTATCTCAGACTGCATAGGCATCTCCTAGAAGTGATTGTCACCCCTGTGCATAGCCTTTTCATAGGTGAGAGGCTCTCCTGCATATGTAACCAAGACATAGTGCATGGAGGGCTCAAATCTGTCAATTGTGCATCTATCTCTAGTAGAACACCGCATTGTAGGCTCTGCTGCCTACCCGAAATTCTGTCCAACACCCTAGCCATGAGCATCTGCTGTTGCACACTGTCCAACTATATGTATGGGAGCACGTGGATCCTCCTGAAATATAACCCTCCATATCTCAATGACTCTCTCAGGCTGCCTATGCATCTTGTCTTTATGGAAGACTACCTCATGGCTGCAGATGACTTTCCACGCCTGCAGATCCCATAGAGGGTAACACATCTCTCCTACATCTCCATAACCAAGGAATATGCATTTAACACTCTTAGGATCCAGCTTGTTACACTTGTCCTTGGCCACATGAAAGAATGTCTCACATCCAAAGACACGTAAATGCGCATAAGAGGGAGGATTTCCTGTCTATACCTCCTCTATAACTTGAAAATCAATGGCACTACAAGGTGATCTATTAATAATATGCACGGCAGTCATAACTACCTCAACCCAAAAGTGCTGGGGTAGGCCTACATGGCTAAGCATACTACAAACCCTCTCCTGGATGGTCCTATTCATCCGCTTAGCCCTACCATTCTCGGGAGGGGTGTAGCGGGCAATCAACTGACACTTAATACCCCTCTCATCACATAACTATCATTATTTGTCCTTAGGCATTTCAGCCTATGCCCAAACTGGTTTTCTACCAAAGCAAGCCATGTCTAAAAAACTGCCAATATATCAAACTTCTACTTTATGGGATAAGCCCATACTTTATGCAAAAAATCATCTATGAAAGTAACAAAATACTTCATAACACCCATAGACTAACAAGGCATAGGCCCACAAACATCAAAATGAACCAAAGCTAAGGGTTCACTCATGCGTGACATACCAGACTTCTTGTGCGTAGACCTAGTCTACCTGCCATAAAGACAATGATCACAAGAATCAAAATGAGAATTGTCCAGGGGTGGTAAGTATTGCAAACTAGAAAGAATTTTCATTCCCTTAACGGACATGTGCCCCAGACTGGCATGCCAAAGAGATACATGAGGTAAAGACCCCACATACAAAGCATGATCAACTGTAGATTCGGAAACAACTAAGGGGTCAAGGCTGTTAGCCTTAGCACCTCTCCCAAGCACAAGCCCTCCATGAGTAATCTTCCAAGCAGAGACTCCAAACGATACATGATATGCTATGTCATCAAGTTATCCAACAAACATGAGACTTTGTGTCAATGCAGGTACATGACGCATATCGTGCATAACAAAAATGCTCCCAAAAGGAAACTGCAGCCTAACATCACCAATTCCAACAATCTCAAGAGACCTGTCATCACCCAAGCGCACAGAACCCGAAACAGAATGATATGAATGGAACCACTCTCAGCAAGGTGTCAAATGAAAGGACGCAACTGAGTCCAAGAGCCAGCATTGTGCATACATAGAGTGTATCTCTATCATCTGCAAAGCACTAGATGAAGCTGCTGCAAGGATATAATCCCCATCACTATCGGTTGCATAACATTGATCTCTTCAATTTTAACACTTGACTTAGCAGGTACTATGCTGCGATTAGAAGACTTTTTCAGTACTTTCTCTTTCCCCTTGTCTTTGAGCCTTTCATTGCGCAATTCATGACATTGTGGCCTTATGTGGCCTTTCTTCCCACAATGATGACAAGTTAGATTTGCATTTCTCCCACGAGACTTACTGCGCGACTTGGACCGAGATTTCTGCGAATCTCGTCCATGGTTATTCTTTACATTTCCATCATGTCGGCCTCTAATTGTCAAAGCATGAGACACACGAGAGGTATCCAAATTCGTATAGTTTATTTCTTCTTGCAGAAGAGAGCTCTCAACATCAAATAGCTTCACAGTAATGGCAAAAGCACATAAGGCAGTGCAGAATACATCCCAAGACTCATTAAGAGTTCCAAGCAAGAATGGAGTGACATCCTCTTTGTTGCGAAACCAGGTTCTTAAGAATAGCATGAAACTGCTCAAATGAGCTAACATGGTCACATTATCTTTCATGCGAAGATCCATAAGCTATTTCAGCAAATACATTTGACTTGTAGGGCTTTGCTTGCCATAGAGGTTCTTAATCTTATCCCAAAGCTGCCAAGCACTCTATGCTTCCTCAACCACATTGTAATGCACTTGTTCAGTGAGAGATAAGATGAGGGTGGACTTGCATAACTCATCAAGCTCCATCCATTTGTCATTAGTCATAGTTTCAGGTTGCTCTCCACTCAACCTTAGCGGCTTTATCTAGGATTTCTGCACCAATACCTGCCAAAATTGTCTCTTCCAATAGGCATAATTCGTACCATCAAGCTTAATGATGTTGAAGATAGCACTGTCAGTGAAAGAAGATGCCATACTGCAAACTGAAAACAGTGTAGACAGTTAAAAACTACTTGTTGTAAACTGCAGAAAATGACCAAAAAACCACCAAAACCAAGGAAAAATGGTGAGAAACAAGTATTTAATGATGCTGCCCACCAAGTACCATCAAAAGTACATCAAACCAAGATGATTCAACATGAAAAATACATCACAATCCGAATATATATGCTTGCTGTAATAATTTGCAATAGTGTACAATGAGAGCTGACAGTAGGCAAAAAACTATATTCCAAGTCAACCATTGACTGTCAATGCAAAACCAACATCAAGCGGGCATCAATGAGCATGTAACAATCAAATTGACATGAGCCAACACCCAAGCGTGTTAGACAAAGTCCATCAGTAAGGTTGGTACACCTCCCAATCAACAGGGAAAAATATACATACCACTGCTAAGACCTGACACAAGTCGATGTATGCTTAGTGAATACAAAGCCGAATCAGCCCAAATACACCTACATGGACCAAGGCATATCAACCATACATCATCCACAAGGAGATTCCAGTCTCAAGTATCCAAAAGCTCAAGTACATAACCTGTGTGCTCAATGTTTGTCAAATGACAATGTACATAAACTCTCCCACTGGCACAAAAGGCGTAACAGTCAAGCATCCAAGCTCAAACAAGGCATGTAAGATCACCAATGACGGAGTATCCAAGGTCATACATCAAGAAGACAGCCGAAGCATATGAGTGGTCAAGGATCCAATGATAGCATATCCAATGTCATGAATACAATCCCAATCAATCTCTAACAAGCTAAAGCAAGACCAAAAAATAAGCTCCAAAGTATCCAAAGTCAAGCCCAAACGAAACTACAATAGCATTCAAGTCCAAACAATGTAAGTAACATATGTAGGTGACATAAGCATCAAGCATGTCAAAGGTGGTCAAGCCAAAGTACATCCAAACAGAGATCCAAAATTCTAACCAAGGCAGAGCTCAAGCTCAACAATACATTCGAGAGCAAGGTCAAGCTCTATGTCAACCCCAAAGCATCAATACATCATGTAAAGCTTCCAAGACATAACTTGATTGCAATAGGTGTAAGAAACCTCTAACAAAACCACTTCAGCCTTGAAGTTTCCAACATACATTCATTGCATAAAACTAAGTATTTTTCATCTCAAGATCAGCCCAAAATGATGGCAAGTCAGTAGGCATACATTCCCCAAACATCTAGCATCGACCATAGGCCTTCGGGCATCAAATAGCCAATGTTGTCCAAGCATAAACATAAAGTGATGATGTAACACTATTTATGGCTGCCTGTGGACTGTGGAAAACGGTCTTGACTGAGGTCAATCAATGCCAATAATAAACCACCAAGGCCAAACATCAAGGGGGTGTTCCCAAGTGTAAAACGAAGTGTTTTCAAGCTGCCAATGAGTGCCAAGGAAGGACTAAAGTAAAAAACTAATTTTTGTAGGTCTTCAAGCTGGTGCAAATAGAGCTAATATTGTTGGGTATGTTGTTGGTTCACGTGGCATTAATGGGGTGGAAGAGAGGCTCAACTAGGGCCTAAAGAAGGCCTACACAAAGCCTTGCCAAGCCCAATCATCAAGCAAGAGCCAAGATATGAAATGGGGGAGCTCCAATGGTTGGCTATCCCTTCCTGTTGTACCCTGCAAACTAAAATAAACACCCAAAAGAATGCTTTAATACCTCTAAAGGAATGCCCTGCGGGTGCCCAAATGGGCCAAGTAGATGCTCGGGAAGTCGAGAAGTGATCTGAGCTCAAAGGAGTCCAATATGCCTGCCAGGAGAATGCACCAATAGTGTAGGGATTCAATGGGATGCTGATGGAGTCAGGAACCATGCTCCAGTGCTCAAGCAACCATGCTCTGATACCAATTGAAAGGTGAGAAGGATCGAAGCTTGCACGGGAGAGCTATAGCAAGAGAGCGGGAGAGAGAGAGAGAGAGAGAGAGAGAGAGAGAGAGAGAGAGAGAGAGGGAGAGAGACTCATAATGTGGCAATTCCAATAGTCACAATGTGTGACCGGCCTTCCCTTTATTCAAAGGTCACTGAAAGAATAAAGAATGTGTGACAATGATGGGTGCCTACCACCTACAGTGTGCAGTGGTGGGTATTGTCAGTGTAGTAATACACGGGCGGCTAGGTGGAGGTGCCTTTACCCCCAACACTATCCATGGTAACTTGTCACAGGTAACCTCTCTCTAGAGTGATTAGGGATGCCTTGTCGAGCAACTTCAATATCCTTTGTCCTTTAGAGGAATACTCCTTTTGGTTTCATACTCCATATATCTGTATGTCTCTAAAATAGTGCTATCCCATGATAAAACTCCATCATTGATGTTTATCATACTTTATCCCATATATGTGCCACTAGTAGGAATGCTCTAACTCTCTCGGTCTCTAGTATATAGTGGCCCAAATATTTCTGATCACACGTACTTATCATCAATGGTATGGTTAAATTCCCATGGAATAATGTGTGATATCTCTCTCATATCTGGGCATGTGCACTACATTGGCACAAGAAATGCTCCTCCGACATCTCTACCTCCTCATGTCATAGTTTACATATCCTCTCCTTCCTAGGGACTCATGATGATCTACATGTGTCTATCTCCAACTGGTGTGATGAAACTCTAAGCTAACCTATGGCAACTCGCATGGATGTTACATGTAACAATCCATGTACATCTCATGCTATCATCATGTTCGGTAAACTCTCTCTCAAGTGAATAGGGTTGTCTCTTGTCAACCTCTCGTCAAGCAACTTAGATCTCCTTCGTCCTCTGTAGGAATACCCCCTTCACCCTCATAGTCCCTATGCGTGTATGTCCCTAAAACACTGTTGCCCCCCAATAGAACTCTATCATGGATGTTTACCGTACTTTATCTCGTGCACGTGCCGCTAGTAGGGATGCTCTGACTCTTTGGATCTCTAGTATTTTCAGCAAGTTACACACACACACACGTCTTGCATATTTGTGTATTTATTCTCACACACACATTTGTGTGTTTATTCTCTTTATTTTGAGTTAATTTCATTTTTGTGTTTCTTTAATTACCACACACAACCATTAACATGTGTTAAAGAAATTCAAATCACTTTAATTCATGCATACAAGGGGCGCCAACCAAGTCCTATATGTATGTCTCTTACATACATCCTTCCTGATGATCATGCTCCTCTCAGCCTATGTGAATTGGTTAAGAGTTGAGTCAGGGTCATACTAGAAGGGAGGGAAGCTCATCATATATACATCATATTTGACTAGTAGTTTCTCCACCTAAACGTTGTTCTAAGGCACGAAGGATTTGTTATGTTTCATCTATGATAGCAAAATAATCTCAAACCTCTCTACTTGTGTCCAAATTGATGTGGCTAGGCATGGGGCCCAGACCACTACTGAGTACATAGGAGTTGGAGTGACTAGGGTCTCAAATAGCCATTGTTGGTATATGGCTCCTATAAGTATGTCTAGTAACATTGTCTCTCCAAAAGCGTCCATAATGTGTATCCTCTAGTGAGTTGGTCCATAATGCTTGCACCATGGAAAAGCAACATCATGTGGCTATAAAAGTGACTCCCACAAATAAACATATGACCTCACCACCTCTACTTGGCTGCCCATCCAAAGTGAAATGATCTCCTATCCCTCCAAGGCATCTAGCTCGTCCTACTCTCACTCATATAGCACATGTATCCCCTATATCATATATAATGGGACTCCTAGGGTCAAGAGGTGCTATAGTAAACTAGCCCTCAACATTGTATCAAAGGCTTTGCAGAAGTCCACAAAGCGCCAATATAGTCTCTGTCTTCTAATCCTTGCTTGCTCAATCATACATAGCATAGTGAAAATGTGATCCACTATGGAGAAGCCTTGTCCAAATCCTACTTGCCGTGTTGCCCACATGGACTTTCCCTCCAACATACACACTTAGCATGGGCTTTCTAAAGCTCCGCCATATTGTAGTAGCATTTGTGTACCAAAAGAGTAGGGGAAGGTTTCGATAGTGTCTCCTCATACTCTCGTGATTTCCAACGAGTGAAGCAATCTCACTCTCTTTGGGCCTCCCTCTCTATGATCTTTCCTAGTGCAATTTTTACCCTGAGTTGTTGGTAGTGTGCCTAGCACTCCTCATCCTACCAAGTGTTCTAGGGTGTAACCCCTAGCCCTCAACTATGTGTGGACCATGTGTGGTTAGGGAAGCTCATGATGGCTACTAAGGGTACTATTAAAGTGACTTGTGAGTGTAGCTGGTGATGGCGATTGGTCCAACTATAGTTGTCTCTCATATACATGATGTGTGTAGATGTCAACAAGCTTGACTATGAAGTAGAAAATGTCGAATAGCTATGGTGGGAAGTGTGAATCAAGTGTGCAAGTGGAAGCTAATGTAATGATGAGGTAGGTGTGGTTTGCTCCTATGGACCATGTTGTGGTATATTGAATGAACGAGACCATCTCCATGAAAGGGATGGATCCCAATATGTAGTTCATTGTGCCCAATCCTATGAATTGGAAGCATGTTGATGCTCCTAATTAAGGCCACTTCTCCACCTCATTATAGATTATGAGGTTGTATCATGTTCCCAACTCAAGCAAATGTATCTATACTGTCCAAGCCTCAATCCTCCGTTGTCCTCAACCCAATCTCCACTAGAGCTAGCGGATGAAGCAGCTTTGACCCCTCGAAATCATACACTTCGCACAAATGGTCCTTGATCTGGGCGTTGAAGTATTCTACCAAGAGGACCTCCCCTAGACTCTAGAAGTGCATGATCTCCTCTAAAAGATTAGTGTGTGGTCCTTCCCTCCTCTATTATCTCACATTCCTGTCTATCTCCATATCTCAATGCTAATGCATGTATTATAGGCCACGAGTCTTGAGCCCATGACCATCTCTATAAATAGCCTTCTTTCCCTCCTTATGCGGA
This sequence comes from Lygodium microphyllum, assembly GCF_053477565.2. Classification (NCBI taxonomy): domain Eukaryota; kingdom Viridiplantae; phylum Streptophyta; class Polypodiopsida; order Schizaeales; family Lygodiaceae; genus Lygodium; species Lygodium microphyllum. Next base: position 131,281,045 of record NC_141153.1, on the reverse strand, counting down.
TGTATGATTCGAGGCATGCATGCCTTACCATGTTCAACCTACATCCATATGAGATCATCATCCAAGCAAAACGGTTTCCTTTCTTTCATAACCAATAGTATGAGAGAGAGAGAGAGAGAGAGAGAGAGAGAGAGAGAGAGAGAGAGAAACCATAGGCCAAATCAGCCTATGGGGGCTAGAATGTTACATCTAAAAGGTCAAGGAATTTTCCAAGTCCCAAAATCACTATCATCTAATGTTATGCCTAACTAAATAGAAAATAAACAACAAACAATACATAGTTGATGAATGATGTCTAGGCCAAATAAGTGATGCAAGGTGTTGAAAGTCATATCCAAGGTGTAGGAGCCTTCAAACATGGAGAAAAACCTCTTCTCGAAAGATCCAAGGTTTGCTTCACTTCCAATGTCTTAAGTATCTATATTTTACATAAATTTGTGTTGGCTATTAGAGCTTGTGTGCTACTTTTATTATATATAATCTAGATCCATAATGTTGTTTGTTGTTTACCATTCTTCACACACACACACACACACTCTCTCTCTCTCTCTCTCTCTCTCTCTCTCTCTCTCTCGTGTGCAATTGTTATCAATTGTTATGTTGCCACTTGCCCTAATATTTCTTTGTCCGATTGTCAGGCACAATTTACTTATCAAGTTTGACGTAAGCCGAACTGATTGGTATACTCTTGGACTACTAAGATTGTGAAAATCATGCCACTGTTCGCCGGTGATTTTCCGTCCAGAATTGAAACAGGAAACAGCGAGTGGTACATCAAAACGGTCGACTGTGGAAATAAAGCTTACGCCAATCAGCATTTCATATATAATATCAAGTTACATTATCTTTGCTTTGTACGTCCATGAGGACTTGCTTGGTTCTGTTTCTCAACAGCACTGAGTAGTCCTGCTTCAAACTCAGAACACTTTCTAATGTCAAAAAACCTACTAATTTATCATCATTTGTCGCCGCCTCGGAAGCTGCAGGCTGAACTACAGCCACCATCTTCGCATCACTCTCCAAAAGTAAAGTTATGGCCTTGCCTGTAGGCGTATGAGTTGGCACGGAAGGTGGAGCTCCCCTCATAAGACTTTCAAGCCTTTGGTTCAGCTATGCATACAAAAAGCGAGTTTTAGATCAGCTCGGCATTAAAGCTCTCTCTCTCTCTCTCTCTCTCTCTCTCTCTCTCTCTCTCTCTTTCTACACACGCATTAGAGACTGTTAACAGTCCATGGCAAACCTATCTGCAGCCCACTTGAAAGTCAATACGGGGACAATTAAGCCTTATTATACTGAAGTCAAGGGGCTCCCTGAAATTCGCATTATGTAAAAAGAAATTCATCTCGCCTTCCAACACGATAGGCCCTATGGATATTTCTAGTGAGTTTTCGTCAGTCAATTACGATATCTTAAAATTTTGAGTCCACTGTCTTTCATTGCAACCCCTCTTGAGAGAGCCTTACTGACACAGAACTGTCATGGGTCCTAACGCTCCAAGAAGCATACCGAGCCATTTAAATTGGCAGGCCCATTTCCCACTTGAGCATGATCAATGGACTCAGAGTGAAGGTATTCAGCAGTATTATGTGTCTATGAATCACTTTGAATCTAGCAATCCTTAGTTACACTTTATGCCTGACTAGGCGAATCAACATGCTTTGAAGCAGTTGAGGTCAACATTGCTGGGCAGTTATGCACTACTTGCATTGTAAGCATGTCTCCTAGATTTTGTGGTCGTCTGATAATTCAAATCCCTGTTGCGTTACAATTGGAAAACTTTGTGTTTTGCTGTCTCTCTTTATGAACAACAACATACCAGCATGGTCGATCTAGTTCATGCCAGTGTTCAGCTTTCATGGTCAGTGAGTGCATTGCATGAAGTCCTAGAGTGCATCGTGGCTGCAGCTTGGGAGCAACATTTAGGAAATATTTTTTGTCCAACCATACATAAACCCTTGTTTCACTGAAGAGGAATCCGGATATTTGAATGGGTGTCTTCCTAATAGCTTTAACTAGAACTACTGCATTTTTGGAAGGGCTTTTTAACTTCTCAAACAAATTTGAGGAGGCTTTCTCATAACTCCAGTCAGCTCTAGGATGGGCGAACCCATCTTTTTCTCAACAATGCTTGGAAAACCTTAATGTATGAAAAAGAAAAATCAGGAGGGTTGCATGACAGGTGTTGGTGGTAGGTGCCTCCTGGGCAGCTGCAGGCAAGCCAAGGGGAGCTGGGAGCAGGCCAGCCTCTCCAGGGAAGGCAGCAGCCCAAGCCAAGAACAGCAAGTTCTGTCCATGCTGACCAGAGCTGTGTGGTAACTCCAAGAGCTATGCAAGCTGATTTCCAATGTTGGGAACCAGGTCATCCAAATATATGCTGTTGGCATCAAATGCATTCATCAGCTTAGAGCCGGATTCTCTCTTAAACAATGTCCATTCCTCAACTGGAGAACACTTCAATCTGAAGTAAAAATGTTAAATACCACAAAATCAAAAAGAATAAAGCAACATTGCAACCAAAAAATGAGTTATATTTCAGCTCCAAGCTGTGCACACTTTTGAATCAACCTATGGATATGAAAGATTCCATCTAGAAAACAACCCCCCCCCCCCCTCCCCCCCCCCGAAAGAAAAAAAGTATTTAAAGGAAGCAAAAAATGTTAAATACCTAAAAATCTATAAGAAAAGAGCAACATTGTTGCCAAGAAAACTATAAGACAACACAGAGTGAAGTGCAAGTAGATGATAGCCATTGAACTATCAGATTTAAACAATCCTACTACTTGTACCAGCACATGCACCACAATTCTATTTGGACAATCAAAAACATGAGTTATATCTCATCCACAAGCTGCGTGCACTTTTGAAATCAACCCTTAGATATGAAATGTGATATAGGATGGAATTCAAAAGATTGGAGACAAGGAAAAAGAATGAAAGGAGTTGAACTGCATTTAAACAATCCAAAGTTGGTACAAGTGCCACTAACCTCAAAACAATCTTCACGATGCACAACACCAATGCATTTTCCATCCTCACTCAGAATAGGAAGAACAGCATTTCGAAAGAAGCACATCACTACATCTGACAGCTGGCTGTTAGGAAAAGGGGGTTGAAAACTTTCAAGGTTGGTCATCCACTTTTCAACAGGATCATCCAATGAGACCTGAAAACACAATAATGTTACATGAGCAACTGGAAACATTATTCAACTAAACGAATTTCATATTTTATGAAATTAACTAAGCACATCCATGCATGCATGCACACATGATTCTTGCGACATCTCTGTGCATAAGCATGTGCCAATCAGAGAAATTGAACCACAACATCAGCCAAACAAGCCCATCCAGGCTGACTCTTTAGCCATTTGATCCTACTCATCTCTGTCCAGAGGTGCACCTGTGTTGGGCTCACAGGCCACTCATCTTCATGACACCGGCCCCTCTTGACCCTACTCAAGTTTGAAGAGGGGTGTCTGTCAATTGCACATTCGTCTAAGAAATCAATGTTGATCCATCCTTCCTTTGTCTTCATTGCAGAAGCACCTTCTTCACTGCCTCTGTGGAGACATAGGATCTCCGTTGTATCAGGCCTTCTCCCTCAAACTGCTTCTACTCACCATTTGCAAGGCCATTCATGGCGACAGGCAACACTCGGCTAGGTGATATTAAATGTGGTGATGAGCAGCAGAAGGACAACAGATGGGCAGCAAATGCATTATAGGAAACAATGCAATCTTCAAATGGCTGGCTATTTTGACCAGCTCAACAGGCCACACATGATGGACAAAGAGCACATGGCAACAAGACTAACGACGGAGGGCTTGATAGATGACAATAGAGCACCTGGCCTGCGCGTGCTCTTTCCGCGTATTTTCCTGCGCCCCGCATCCCACGTTTCCTGCGCTTTTCCTGCAGGCTGCAGTGTGCACTTTGCACTTTTTGGGGGGGTGGGAAGCCTTGGATACCTCACCCCACCCCCCTTTTCCAAATTCCAGCCATCATCCATGCAAAACTTAATGCTCCTCTTTGAATTCCTTCCAGGCTCCAGCTTGCAGCTCTCTCTTTAGAGTCTAGACTTTGGATTCCTTCTCTCTTTAGACTTTGACTGTTTGAACTTTGAACTTTTACCTTCTCTCATCTACAAAAGGTGCTCCTCTCCTCCATGCTTCCACACCAATTCAGCAAGCACTTACAAGTTACCATTTTCATCTTCCTCTTTCCCGCACCCTATTGAAGCATTTGCCATTCTCAAAGAGTCAAATCTCATATCCCATCCCCTCTATCCCGTACCCTATCAAAGCATTTGCCATTCTCATCTCCCATTCCCTCTCTCTCACTCTTGCTCTTTCAACTTTACCCCACAACTTTATCCCAACCCTCGGGCCTCTCGAGTCTCCCTTTCAACTTTCAAGACTCAAGTTTCAACTTTCAAGAGTCGAGAGTCGAGACTCAAGCATCTCTCTCTCTCTCTCTCTCTCTCTCTCTCTCTCTCTCTCTCTCTCGCCTCTTTATTCGTCATCGGCACCATGACTCGTGAGAAGCATGAGGCCTTCAATTTGCATGTGATCCACGTGGAGAGGGACACAAAGAAGTCCAACTCTCACCATTGGACATGCAAGTATTGCGGGAAGCGCTATATAAGTGGTGCAACTTAGCTTCTCCAACATTTTCCAAGACGGGGGGCAAGTTGCTCCATGCAAGGAGATCCTCCAAACATTATGGAGGAGATTCTCGCCAAGATGAGAGGGGGATCCACATGAGGAGTAGGAAGTGGCTTATCGGCACCGACTCCTATGCCTACTAACGAGGAAGCATCCAATGTGGGCGTATCTTCAACCGATGCAGGAGAGGCCTCTACCATTGGTGGTGAGGGCTCCACATCCGCATCCGGCTCCAGTAAAAGACAAAGAGTGGAGGTTCATGCGGTGCCGGAGAGACAATCGTCTCTCTCTCAAGCACCCGGTCATGTGCGTGGATCGGTTGCCTTTCTTAGAGAAAGGCAACGACTTGCGGACATTGAAATTGCACGCACGGTGATTGAGTGCAATCTTGCATTCAATGTCCTAAAGCAAGAGCAATGAAAGAAGATGGTAAAAGCCATTGCCAATGTGGGTCCATGTGAAGGATGGACCGGTGTCACATACGACATGAGGACGAGAAAGATTGATGAAGAGAAGGAGAGGATTGATAGAGCCCTTGATCCTATTTGGGCCGCATGGATAAAATATGGTTGCTCCATTCTTACCAACGGATGGAGTGATCGTAAGAAACGGGGCATCATCAACATACTCGTAGGCACTTACTTTTTGCGGGCCGTAGATACCGGCAAGAGGGGGAGAAAAACGACGGGCACATTCATCTACCGCCACATTCGACAAGCTATCATTGAGGTATACATTGCAATTTGCGTTTTAAATTTGTTTCACTTTCTTTCATAATGATAAATCATAATATCATCATTCATGATTCATAATTGAAATTTGATTTATACATAACTTGTAATTTGTAAATTGTGGTTGTAGGTGGGCCCCTCAAATGTAGTGCAACTTGTTACCGACAATGCATCGAATTGTCGGTGCATGGGCCGTTTGCTTGAGGCCGACTTCCCTACCATTGTGTGGACTCCATGTGCAGGTCATTATTTGGACTTGCTCATGGAGGACATTGGGAAGCTCAAGTGGGTGAAGAGGGTGGTCCGCAAAGCTACATCAATTGTCACATTCTTCACGGTAAAGGTAAAGGTGCTTGCAATGTATCGTGAGCATAGCACACTTGAGTTGAAGAAGCCTTCTTCAACTCGCTTTGCTTACATGTGGTTATTGCTGGAGCGCCTTTATGAGGTGTGGTCCATCTTGCGCCAGACAGTGGTGTCCACTCTATGGAATGAGTGGGATGATCATGAGACAGAGGAGGCCAAAGCCATGCAACGCTTGTGCCTTAATGCGCAGTTTTGGCAAAAAGTCCGTGCCGTTGTCATTGTCATGACTCCCTTTTATAGGATGTTACATATGAGTGATTGCGAGGGGTCCACCATAGGCCTTCTCATTCACTTCTTTAGAGCGGCATTGGTGGAGGCACGTGCTTATACAGTGATCACAAAGACACAGCGTGCACATGTTTTAGAGACAGCAGAGAGGAGACGGGCGTGGATGCATAAGCCCATCCATGGTTTTGCCGCATTGGTACATCTAGCCTACAAGTCACCGGCGGTCATGGATGATAGAGAGTTCCTTTCAGATCAGCTTGCTTATTTGACTCGTATGGTCCCTGTTGATGACCACAATGCAGTGCTAGAGGAGCTAGGATGCTATGCAGATCAGAGAGGGCATGTGGCTTTTGCTTCTCCCCCTTGTTGGAGGAGAGGGTCACTTGTGAAGCCTTTATTTTGGTGGCAAAACTTTGGATACGCACTGGAGACCCTTCAGCCCTCAGCCATGAGGGTCCTTGCCCAGGATTGCTCTTCGGGTGCATGTAAGAGAAACTGGAGTGCCTATTCTCTCATTCACACAAAGATTCGCAATCGGCTTAGCACACGACACTTAGAGCGGCTAGTCTATTGCCGCACTCACTTACGCATGATGAAGGCTATGATGAGCATGGGTAGTCCGAAGCAGGTAAAGTTTAAACACTTAACCATAACATTTAAATTTTTTTGTTTTAACTTTTAAACTTTGAACTTTGAAGTTTAAACTTTATACTTTACAATTTAGACTTTAGCATTTAGTATTTACAATGAATCATGATCACTCTTACGTGTATCACTGCATTGATGACTGTGTAGGCGAATGTTGATACATTCAAGTTGACGGGCAACACTCTTCCGAGTGTACATAAGGAGGCGGACAAGGAGGAGGAGATGATTTTTACAAAGCTCTATAGAGAGCTTATAGCAGCAGATACTCGTGACACTCGCAGTCACCGTGCTCATGGGCGAGGAGTTCGAGTAGGTGGTAGCAGGGGCATGGTCATTCGACGCCCTCCATCATCGAGGAGGGGTGGTTCGAGTAGCTTGCAGACATATGTAAGACGGGGCTCTAGTAGCTCACATCCTGTGCCTCATGATGACATCCCCCCCTTGCTTGCACAACCACCACCTAGGGAGCTATCATTTGATGATGATGGTAACCTCATCAGTGAGGATGAGTATGAGTCTATCTCATCATCAGATGCCGAGGAGTCATCTTCAGACTCTCTTGATGAGCACTCAGATGGTTCTGATGATGATGATGATGATGATAGTGATGCCTCATGATTCATCATAGATTCATCATTCATATGATATGTCACATAGATCTCTCTTTTTTTTTGTATCAGATATACTAGACTGTAGTTGTATCGCATGTTTTGCGTAGCCCATGCGACCGCGATGGTCACCCTCATGTATTCATCTTATTCTGTAATGAAATGGCTATTTCCACTTTACACATGTATTTTATGATCTATCATTTAATGATTTATGGTTTTTGTTATTTAAAAAATCATCTTAATTTTTTTTCCTACTAATAGTGTACCGTACCTTATAAAATCATAAGGTACCAATTAGTACCGTATTTTATCGTACCGTACCGTATCGTACCTTTCGTACCTGATAACTATGGTGTTCACACATGGGGATAAATAAATCTAACAAATCTCCCTTCGAGTCATGGGTAACTGAATCCGTGACAGGAAACATATGAAAAAAAAAAAGGAAAGATCTTACCTCAAAGAGGCAGTATCTAATCCCGTATAATGATTTTGGAAAAGGAGATACATAAGTGAGAGAGATACAACACGATGTAGGTCATAACATGGTCTACCAACAAGCTCAAGGACCCAATGTAAGATATGGTTCAAAGGTGCATGTGCATGGCTCAGAGGCTAATCAAAAGCCAATGTGGCTTAAAGACACTAGACACATGCTAGAGATCAAATACATGGGTATAGCTTTCGGGATCAACTCAGAGGTCATATGCAAAGTGGTTTTTTTTTTTTTTTTTTTTGGAAATAAAATGTGGCTGATTATATTACTCAAAGAAACTGATTACAACAGAGTGCTCATGCTCAACAAACTAGCTAGAGCTGATACAGAAACACAAATACATCATGTATACAAGCCTCTCAGGACGGTCTAGGGGAGATGGGGGCAAGAAGCCATGGAGGGGGGATATATTGCCATCTGGGGCTGCCTGCCTGCATCACAAAAAACAGGTCCTGGCCGCCCCAAGTATGCATGAAATGACCACGGAGCTCCTAACAAGCCCTGGACTCACCCTGCACCTAATCCCAACGACCGTAGAGGGAGTGGATGATGGAGGTCCAAAGCTCTGCTAGGGTCGCCTGTGCAAAAAGTCTCTCTCCACCGAAAGTCTCCTAATACCACGCCTTCCAGATATGCCATCCAGTAAGACTCCCTATAATCTCCCATATCTCAGAGTCGTCTGCTGTGGGCTCCAGTACCTAGCGGATAGGTAGAGCCTCCAAACCGACCATTGCACACGACCCTACCTCAATTATGAATATCGTGTCCTGCATCCCAGCCTCATACAGAAGGTGACGGACTTGGCTGACTATCTACCAACAGAAAGCTCCCCATAAGATACATCCAAGATAGGGTGTTGTACAGCGAAGGATGCGGCATGCTCCTCTCCACACGAGCTGCGCCTCCTCACATGACCAAAGGCAGTGCTTTGGGGTTTCCAAAGGCTGTTGTGTGCAACGCTTATAACCTCCCTCCTACTGCATCTGGGCAAGCTCATATGCAAAGTGGTTAGAATCCCCCAAGAACAAAACTCCTTTGTGAATTAGATGGAAAGGAAACATAAATAAATACAACTTATTTTGGATTAAAATCCGAACAAAGGGCCCTACACAATTTAATGTTTTTTTATTTTTAATTTCTTAAATTTTTTATCGAGATAAAAAATCCCCCCTCGATGTTGACGTCTATCGCAATCAATGCCAATTGCTTACAACGATATCGCCAAACATTGGATGCTTGGCACGTCATTTTTTGCCCGATGTTGAAGGCATGAGCATGTGTGCGGTCTTCAACATGTCATCGACAGGCCCAATTTGATGAAGATAGGCACCAATGAGAAAAGCCCCAAAGTTCAAAGAAGAAATTATAAGAATTTGGGCTCAGATTGAAAAAGGCCCAAATTTTGTTTATGAAATTTGAAGGATTTTCAATCACAGTTCAAACCCCCAAATTTTGGTTAAAAAATATGAGAATTTTCAATTGAAACTTGAATGTTCCAATTTGTGTATAAACTGTCCCCTTTAAAAAAAAACAAGCATTTATGATTAAAGGTTGAGGAGAAAAAACTTATCAGATTGCCAATGATGTGGTTGGTCAACGGACAATAGGCGATAGGCATGTGAAGCTATGTCAGCTTGCGGTTGATGACATGATGCAAGCAAAGCAATCGATGAGATTTTATGGGCTGGTGATGATCAAAACATGGAAGGACGAGCATGACGCGGCGTCAAGGCTCACTTCAGGTCAGCGAGTCAATGTGCAATACAGCGCATGGCAAGTTGCAAGCAACGAGCCTCACCATGTCACAAGCACATGTCGCTATTGTCATAGAGAATAGGGCTTGGGTGGATACTCAACTGGTGACACTTGATGTGACTTGGTACAGCTGGGCAAGAGATGACGAGGATTGCACAGATGACAACAGCTTAGGCTAGAAGTGAGTGAGAACAAATAGAGCTCTAAAGCATAGCATTCAGCGCAGAAGACTGATGCTACAGCAAACTTCTTCTTCTTCTTCTTGTCTCCCACACATAGTGTGGTGATGGCAATAGCAGGCGAACATGGCGGAGGTGCAAGGCCAGCGTTGGTGTCAACTAATTGAGGCCATACTGACCGCAAGTATCTTCTTGCTTTGATACTACTATTAGATGTATAACTCATGAAGATGGACCAACAAGCTATGGCAAATGGAACTCCATGGAGAGAGAGAGAGCACAAACTAAAAGATAGATTGATAGTGATAGATGAGATATGTGTGTTATGAAAGTACAAGTGATAGGGCCTGAATATATAGGCTAAGGTCTCCACCTACACCTTCGACCCTTATTCAATGCCAAGTGGTGTAAAAGGTGTTCACACCTAAACATGCAATTTTACACACAATCATGTGTGTTCACATAACTTACAAATGCATGCATCCTCAAGCGTGTGTGTATACCATCTTGTCTCAATCCTAAGCTGGTGTGAGGTGGACATCCATGTACACTAGCCTAACAACAAGTCCCTCTGCCAACAAGTGTAAGAAATGGTGCTAATATTGTGCAATCTTCGTGCCAACTAGCTCTAGGGAATGTACCCATGTATGATTTGTATCAATCTTCATGATATGTGACCTAATAACTTGATTCCGCTCTATAGAGTGAGATCTAAATATAGACAATGCCAATTGTAGATATCTGTATCTAGGGAGCTCGCATATCCTCTGCAAGCAAGCTATTGACTAAAATAATGCCTCTGTGACCACAAGTGTTGCTTCAATCTCTACCCTAATAGCCTCATGGGGTACCACTGGTTTGCTTTGTATCATGCCAGCAATCATCATCACTAGTGGCCTCTCAATACCCTTCTACGTCTTTTTGCAAAGACTTAGGCCCCATATTGCGGATGTGTATAGCAAAGATAAGGTAACCAACGCATAAAAATACCACAATTTAGTCTGGGCTTCTTGGAATTGAGCATACACACAATTTCCCCTCAAGTTCTCCAAGTGCTTCATAATCTCTATCCAACCTAGCAACTACTGCATCTCAAAATGAAAATGTAGGTCCTGTAAATGTGAACCCCAAATATAATAGAATCTAGCATATTCAACCATATCCCCTCCAAGAGTAAACTAATGCCCTGCTTTGGCCACCCAAGCTTGTTTGGTATCAAACACTATCACCTTAGTGTTTCAAAGGTTCACTGTCAATCCCCTATCCATGCAAAATGCTTACAATGCATCCATGTGTCTCTACAAGTTCTCGAGAGAGCCCATGATCAATACCACATCAATTGTCAGAGTGCAGAATGGAAAGGAAACACGAACACAAAGATGAAGGAACAGAGAGAGACTGCAAGAAAAGAAGAAAAAAATCTGCACAACAAGAAACAAATGCTGAATACAAAAAGAGGATTGATCAATCTCTCCACACAACCCACAACATTAGTGCGGGCAGCAGATCAAGCAAATGATGATGGCAACACCAAAGACCGAGGAAGATGAGGGAGTCAAAGTGTGCATCTTCCAAAAAGAAGATTGAAGAATGCCAAAAACCAGCCAATTGGGGGCTATATATAGCCAAACCCCTAAGAAACTCGCCAACCTACATCTAGGGCCTAAAATATGGCCGACCCGCATTTAATGTTGGTAACAATGCCAAACGGGCACAAAAAAATCCCGGTAAATGTGGACAATGTCTACCAGGTGAGACACACTGATGTATGCAAAAACTACCCGGGAAATGCACATAAAAGCTCGACTAGAGGAGAAAATGCACTGAATGGCAATGAAATGGCTACTCTAGAATGAGCTACATCCTCCGTCAAAACAAGTGACAGACAAGTCTGAGCTCCTAAGTCCTCGTCTGACTTAGACTAAGACTCACACGCAACAGAAGACAAGGCATGACAAACATGACTGCTGACAACAACAAAATGGGTATCAAAAATGCTTAGAGAGAGAGAGAGAGAGAGAGAGTTGACCAATTACAAGAAAAAAAGAGAGACTTGACTAAACAGATGTAGCTCGATTGGTTAAGTTCGACGCTTGGTGACCAGAAGGTCTTGGGTTCAATTTCATTGCACACGGCAATTTAGTATAGATATAGAAAAAGGGAGATTTACCCAGGTCACTGGGTTAATTAAATAAGTGGCTTGCCACTAGGGTAGTCACTCGATTACACACACACACACATCAAAGCTCAAAATAATTTGCAAAATATCCTTAATGTCCAATTGGGGATTGATTGCATACAAGCATTTGGATAGGAAGTGGTAATGGTTCAATTTGACATAGAAAAAGCTTATGATTATATCAATTGGTCTTTTTTTCAAGAACTAATGGCTACTAGGGGTTTTGGCCATTCCATGACTAATGTCTTACATACTATCAATTAAGGTGGGACTGCACAAATTGTGCTTAATGGAGGGGTATCCGAAGAGATTGTTCTTTCTCTTTCTTTGTGGCAAAATGCACTCTCAAATCTTTATTGTTTGCTTTGGTCACTCACCCGATGCTAAGTAACTGGATGAGTTTGCTTGAAATGGAAGCATTGTTGATCTCACCCTTCCTACTTAAAGTTCATTGGTCAATCATGTCAGAGATCATAGCCTGGTTTCAGGCAGGCAGCAGCTGCACAGTCCAGCTGCACAGTCGGACTGCCACGTGGCAGTCCGACTGCCTGCAGCTGATTTTTATCAGGCTGCGCCCTATTTTGGCGCCCCATTCTAGGCAGATTTTCGCCTATTTATTGCTGACGTTTTCAGCAGTCTGGCATTCATTCTCTGTCGCAGATTACAGACCGGTGCCGTGCAGATCTCTGTCTCTGTTCGCAGATTTCAGACAGCAGATAGTGCAGACTGCAGCAGACTTCGAGGTGGACAGCAGGTCGCATCGTCGAGGTGGAGACACGCAGTCCAGCACACTGCGCCCGTGTATATCTTTGTATTCAGCATTCTTTATACAGCAGATCTTCAGTGTACACTGTCTCTTTCTCTCCCTTCTCTCTCTGCGTTCTCTCTCTCTCAGTCCTACGCTTAAGCACCGCTGCACTCTGACATGGTATCAGAGCAGTGTTTGAGGGCTGACTGAGCGCAGAATCAACCTGAAGTGGAGTTTCCATCGCGACACAAATTTACGTTTTTTGCGTTTAAGGGCAAACAGGAGGGCTGCGCCTTGGAACAAGGCTGAAACGAGTGTGGGCGCACAGGAAAGGAGTACAGGTGGTGGATTTGCTGCTGTTTACTGCTGTTTGACGCGGAGAAAGTTTGAGTTTTCAACCTAAAAGTGCAGGTTTTGCTTTTTCATCGCCTCCGGCGGGTGAAGGAGCTTCGGGACGCTGAAGAGCCTTAGCAGGCTGAGTCTACTCAGTCAGAGGGGGCTGCTTTTGCGTTTGAGAAGGCATTGCAGGTGAAGATGTCTTCAGAGATGGACCTGGAGTTCCAGGCGATTATGGACCGGAAGGTGCCTGTCCTACCGGCTCTTCCTACAGATCAGAAGCTCGACGGCAACAACTACCGCATTTGGCGCGTTATGATGTTGGCCATTCTGGAGTCCTATGATTTGGCGGAGTTGGTACAGGAAGATATTGACCGGCCTTCGGTAAGAGATGAGTCCAAACTCTCTTCCGATGCTCGTGCGGAGTTGGCCAGGGCCCAGTCTCATTGGGACAAATTGAATGCCAGGATTCGATCCTTTCTCTTTCTATCATGCACTACAGCCGTGATCGCTCACATCGAGCACTTGACGGTGGCTCGTGAGATATGGCTGGAGCTTGATCAAATGTACAATCGGATGACCCTGATGAAGAGGGTTTCTTTGGAGGTTCAGATGCGGACCTTGTCCGTCAATAAGTCTTCTTCGCTAAGGGAACACATTAACAAGCTAAGGCAGCTACAGATGCAGGTTCAGAATGCGGGGAAGCCGATCTCCTCCGAAGACATGGCGATTACACTTTTGTCCCAGTTGCCGCCACGATTCGGTACATTTTACTCTGCCCTTATTGCTTCGGGGCGAGAGTCTACTCTTCGGTGGGAGGAGTTGGTTCCTATGGTCTTGGACCAAGAGGAACAGTTAAAGGGACAGAATGCTTCCAAGACGGAGGCGTTGACAGGTCAAGCCTCTCAGAAGAAGGGGAAGGACCAAAAGAAGAAGAAGGGGGATAACAAGTCCAAGAAGGACAAGGAGAAGGACAAGGACAAAGATTCCACATGCCATATTTGTGGAAAGACTGGCCATTGGAAGAAGGATTGCCCTGACAAAGACTCGAAGGACACCAAGAAGAAGGACACCAAGGATTCTGGAGCGGTGGCTGCACCCTCATCAGCTGCATTTCTACACTTAGTTGTCATTGAGGACGCTTCACCGAATGCTTCTGATGCTGCGATGGCGGCTTCCCAATCTCGAGAGTGGATTATTGATAGTGGTGCCTCACGGCACATGACTCCTTCATCAGATGGTGTTGCCCAGCTGCGACCATCGCGTGGGCAGGTTCTCATTGGAGACAGCTCTTCAATTTCTATTGCAGGTCGGGGTAAGATGCAGCTTATTCCGGATGGACGAGGTGGCACCCATACTTCAGAGGTTTTGCATGTACCAGGCTTGGGGTACCATCTCCTTTCAGTCCATAAGATTTGTTCCCTTGGTCTTCTGGTGGAGTTTGACAGTTCTACAGTGCGAGTCCTTGATCGTGAATCGAGGAAGGTTCTATCATCTGAATATGAGGAGAACGGCATTTACAAACTGAAGTCTTCCACTGCCCTCTCTACTATTCTTCTTACCTCACAGTCACAGTCTGAATTATGGCATGCTAGGTTTGGTCACCTGAACTATGACTATCTTCGGAAGGCGTCACGGGGACAGCTTGTTCGCGGGTTGCCGGATATAGTGGTGAGCCAGCAGCCATGTGTCTCCTGCATAAAGGGGAAGCAGCATAGGGATGCCATTCCCCACACCGCTTCGCGGCGGTCTACTTCACCGATGGAGTTAGTATCTACGGATCTATGTGGCCCTATGAGGAATGAGTCCCTGCGTGGGAGCTCGTACTTCATGCTGATCGTGGATGACTATAGCAGGATGACATGGGCCTACTTTTTGGCACTAAAATCAGAAGCTTTCTCGCACTTCAAGGATTGGCTTCTCTTTGAGGAGAACCGATTAGGCCGGAAGTTGAAGACCTTGCGATCCGACAAGGGAGGTGAATTTGTGTCTAATGAATTTGCTCGGTTTTGTGCAGATAGAGGAATTCACCAAGAGTTTGCCAATACGAATACTCCACAAGAAAATGGTATTCTCGAACGGAAGAACCGTAGTGTGATCGAGATGGCGCGCACCATGATGGAGCACCGACAGACCCCCCAGGTTCTGTGGGCCGAGGCTGTGGCTACTGCAGTCCACATTCTTAATCGATCTCCTACTTCGGCCGTGGAAGGGATGACTCCATTTGAGGCATATTTTGGGTCGAAGCCAGATGTTTCTTACTTTCGGGTCTTTGGGTGTGATGCCTATGTTCACATTCCCAAAGCTCACCGTGACAAATTCGAAGCGGCTTTCCGCAAACAGGTATTTGTTGGCTACAGCTCCCAGTCCCAAGGCTACCGACTGTATGATCCCGTCAAGCGGGATGTATATACTAGCCGTGATGTGCGGTTTGTGGAGGTTCCGGCTTCTTCAACGGGTGAGGAGCATCCCGTTCTTGGAGATCCAGGGGAGAGTTTGGCTCCTTCTACAGTTCCACTGGAGCCTGTGCCGTTTGATTATGATTCTATTTCTGACACAGAGTCTACTATTCCACCGGATCCTTCTGAGGAGTTACCACCGGTGGACATTCCAGAGTCTTCTACTGATGGAGAACGACGAGGGGAGGTTCGGCCTCCTCCTCGCTGGGCCCGTGACACACTCCGTGATTCAGGGATCGAGGGGGTTCCTGAGGAGTGGGGACCGCAGGATGGTCCGCGGCGGTCACGGAGGCACCAGGCACATTCTTCGGAGCTTGTGTGCTCCAATTATTGTTTGATGTCCCGAGTTATGCAGGATCGAGAGCCCACCTCCGTGAAGGAGGCTTTACAGTCCGCCCCATGGAAGAAAGCTATGGAAGCTGAGTTGGAGGCTATTGAGAGGAATGGCACTTGGTCACTTGTGCCACGCCCCCCGAAGAAGAAGGTGATTGGAGTCAAGTGGGTCTTCAAGACCAAATATCTCAGTGATGGTACTTTGGATAAGCACAAGGCTCGCCTTGTTGCTAAGGGTTTTGCCCAGCGCCCAGGGATTGACTGTCATGACACCTTTGCCCCTACAGCTCGTATGGCAACCATTAGAGCTGTTCTTGCTTTGGCTGGCCATAGGAGATGGCCTGTTTATCAGCTGGATGTGAAGTCGGCCTTCCTGAATGGTGATTTGAAGGAGGAGATCTACGTTGAGCAGCCTCCTGGCTTTGGTTCTTCCGATGGGAAAGTCTACAGGTTGAAGAAGGCCCTGTATGGTCTCAAGCAGGCCCCGCGAGCTTGGAACGAGAAGATTGATTCGTTCCTCCAAACTCAGTTGGGATATCGGCGGTCCAAGGCCGATCCGCAGCTGTATGTTCACACTTCCGAGGATGGTTGTGTGTTGTTTGTATTATATGTTGATGATTTGATTGTCACAGGTGATGATGCACAGCAGGTCCAGGAGACAAAGTCAGCTTTACATCGGACGTTCGAGATGACGGATTTGGGGCTACTCCATTTCTTTTTAGGACATGAGATTTTTCAGTCTCAGAGGGGGATCTTTCTCTCCCAACAGAGATATGTACAGGAGCTCTTGGTGTCTTTTGAGATGGAAGATTGTCGGGCCCTCTCTACTCCTATGGATCCGAACTGGAAGGCCACTTCCCACTCAGCTTCTCCTTTGGCGGATGCTTCCCGCTATCGACAGTTGATAGGGTCTTTGATTTGGCTTCTCAACACCAGGGTTGATCTATGTTTTGCTGTTGGGCTCTTGGCAGGGTTCATGAGTGAACCTAAGACGGTGCATTGGCAGGCTGCTCAGAGGATACTTCGGTATCTGAGGGGGACGTCTGATTTGGGGATTCATTACCCCGCAGGGACAGATGGGTCAGATCTTGTACTTGCAGGTTGGAGCGACTCGGATTGGGCCGGTGACGTGGACCACAGGCGGTCTACAACAGGTTACTGCTTTACTTTGGGTGCAGGTGTTATTTCTTGGAGTAGCAAGAAGCAGCCCACGGTAGCCCTTTCGTCTACTGAGGCGGAGTATCGGGCCGCGTCTTCCACCACATGCGAGGTTGTGTGGCGCTGCACTCTGACAAATCATTGGCTGATGATTGGAAAAATGATGTGGCCAAGGATATGGTTGCTTGATCTTTGCTTGGGCTAGATATTATTGTCAATTGGTCTTTTTTACAAGAGCTAATGGCTACTAGGGGTTTTGGCCATCACATGACTAATGTCTTACATACTATCAATTAAGGTGGGACTGCACAAATTGTGCTTAATGGAGGGGTATCTGAAGAGATTTCCCTCTCTTTCTTTGTGACAAAGTGCACTCACAGATCTTTATTGTTTGCTCTGGTCACTCATTCAATGTTGAGTTTACTAGACGAGTTGTTGATCTCACCCTTCCTAGTTAAAGTTCATTCGTCAATCATTGGCTGATGGCTGGAAAAATGATGTGGCCAAGGATATGGTTGCTTGGGCTAGCATAAAGATTGCATATTAGTATGCAAAAATCAATTCTCAATGAGCAATACGAAAAGAGATTTGATTAACTTGGGATAGCAAGGTAGGGTTGTTCCTAGAGGGGTGATTCTAAGACATCTGGCTTATCCCATTCGGGGTGGAGTTTGCATCTAAAAATTTATTGCATTGGATGTCAAGTTGTACAAGGGATAAACTTGTATACTAGAAATCTCAAGGCTGGCCATTGCATGTTCATCTCAAAGTGACACGAACTGTTATGATTACTATGATTTAATTCTTCCTACCAGTGCTCCCTTGGACTCAAAAATCCTTGGATGAATTGGAGCAACGAACTTGATCTACACTCTGGAAGAAACAAGAAAATTGTTAGGGTCAAACTTGGGTGTCTTGGAACCATGTCACTACTCCAAAGCATATGGGTGGGGCTGCAATTTTGGATGTCAAGAAACAAATGGTGGCTTTTCTATTAGCTCCCTTACATGGCATTTGTTTGATGCAGCACCCATTGATGGATAATGTGAAATCTTTTATTAAGGTGGGGTTTTGTCATGGCAATACAAGTATCCAAGCATCTTGGTGGCATAGTTTCAATTCTACTGAAGGAATAATATATCAGTTGGTTTTGCTATCACACTTGATCTCTTCTTGGCATGATCTCTTGTCTTGTACTTGGCAGTGCCCACCAGAGTCCAAACAAAATGCCAATTCCTTGCAAGCTGAAGTGTTGGTTGTTTCTAGGTTACAGCATTGGCTGGCTAAATCATTGTTCAGAAAGACATTAAATACAATGGCACAACTAGGTCTCAGGCCAGTGGAAATTTCAAATATTCCTCAAGACTTTATTCTTTTTGCCGTCCGCAACAATACTTCCACATACCTAGAAATCATTGACAGGTGTAGTCTAGGTTGAAGGAGAAAATTGGGCAGCATATTCCTCTTGCTAATGTTTAGGGCTCTAATCCTTGACAAGATTGGGATTTCACCCACCCTGATGACTTTCCACAATTTTCAATGTACCATAAGATGATAGAGAATAAATAATGGCTTACTGAAAAGGCTACCAAGGTGTGGTCATGTAGAGATGGACACACAAAATGGTGTGTGAGATTGCTGCAGATATGAAAGTCAAAGATCCCATATCAGGGCAAGGTTTTTATCTGGAGAGTTCTTTTTGGAGGCATACTTATTGCTGTGGCAAGTGGCTTCTATGTTATCAGCAGGGGTTGACATCCACAATTTGGCTGCTCCATGATAACAGATTATTCGCACAACTACAATCCCTACTCAGGTGTGATGGTGTAGGAATTGTTAATGTTCAAGGGCTTCAGCAAATTTTCTCTTTCCTGATTTCACTCTATTTACTTTTTTTGGGTTTTGTTTTGACCCATGGTGAATATGGCTTTTGCATGCTGGCCAGACAGCCTCTTGTACATCTGATTGTTGTAGATCAAGGGTACACTGTACATGACACTCTCCCAGCAGGGAAAAAAAGACTAATCACTGATCTGGTGTCATGCAAGACCTTTTGAGCTGAACAACATCTATAAAGAGGCACACTTTTGCTGAGCAACCCTCTACAACTCAATTGCAGGTTTCAGGCTTAGCATGAAGTAGTGTCATCTGGTACTAACACGTGAATTATGTAACTCACCAAATTTGTTGTTTAATATATCCATGCCTGCCTGGCAGGTACATTTATGACTGGTCAGGAGCCAAAAACCAAGCAAAAGCAAAAACCCTTTTATCCTTTTGCTGCCCACCACTATTCCTATTTCAATGAGATGTGCCAACCAATTGAATAAATGAAGAGTAATATGTTATAGACACCATTTCCCCAGCTATAGCAGCCAATGCCATTTATATTCCTCCAAACGTATTAACTCTCACTTTCCTCAAAACTTATATGCACACTGCAAGCGTCCCACATAATTGCAACATACCCATGCACACTCTCGAAAAGTCTGGCAAATTTGAGAGAGAAGTAAAGAACCATCATCAAAGGCTTGGCCCACCAAGCATTGTTTACTGTTTCGAATGCACCTTGTGATATTAAACATGCGGACCAGTATAGGATGAATAGAATAGCACATGGTAATACACTCAATAGCAAACCCTGTCCCTGGATCCCTTGCATTGTCACATTGTGGCTGAGATAGTTTGTGGTCAAAACGCATCTTCTAAGTGATCTGCACGTTTTGGACCCAATGCACTGCATCAAATTTTTCTTGCAATGTCAGGTTGTAAAATGATGACAGCTTGGTTGGCTAACTTGGCATTTTCAGCACCAATGTGTAAGCAATAGCAATATGTCAAAAATTTGCACAAACACCCACTGAGCTGGATGCCATCCCTGATTCAAGATGTTTAAAGGCCCCTAGACAACTTCAAGCTACAAATAACCTGACAGGAAAAGCATACAACATCATTCTGGCGTCTCTCAAACAAGCAATCACTTCTATGTAGTCTAGCCCTGAAACCACTTTTGAGTTGCAAAAACTTGTAAAGTTCAAATGATCCTACTCCCTCATGACTGCTGCATCTTGCATCACCTCCTCATTACAAATACTTCGGGAAACTCATAGATGCAAAAAGTGGGTTGGTTTTGAAGTAGGATATGTAAGAACGTCACCCTTTCTTGAAGAACATAAGGTCTAAAAAGATTGGAAAAATTCGAAATTAGTTCCAACCGAATAAGCACCTACATTAAAGAAGAAGGCCAGTCAGTTCATGTGCCAGACCTTCAATCAAGTCAAAAGATGAAACAGAACATGTTGATTGTTAGCTTACCGAGTAAGCACGACTGCTTAGTTGCATACCCTTTTTGAGACCTTTCATGTCTTTAAGGAGCTTCCTTGCCAATCCATACTAGGACATAAAAAACCATATGCTAACATACTCAATGTTGTGAACTGCACATAGTTCTTTTAGAAGAGTAATATGGCGAGTGATTCCATGGTGTACACATCAATAGAGAAAAAATAAATAAATAAATAAATCTTTCCTGAACAAAACGATGTCCACTGCAAGCTCAATTACTAACCTTTCCAGCATTTACAGCAGCCTCAAACAGTAGTTCATCTGCTTCTGCTCGATACTGAGGCAAGACATTCCCAGCTGCTAAGGGAACCATATCAGCCCGGAGACGTTCTACAACATCAACCTGACCATTTTCAGCAAATGCTCGCATAACTGATAAAAAGACGTGTGACTTGGGCCGTAATTGTGGGTTCTCTTTGGAAAGCTCCAACATTTCGTCCAGCAAAGAAAGTGCTTCCATCAAACCTGAGCATGTCAGAGTGCAATATTTCTGTTTCCATCAGTCACAAGAATCAAAGCCATTAGCAAAGTAGGTTCCAATATATAAACTGAAATGGTGAAATCAAAGACAGTTTGAATTTAAGCATAGTTAACAGGCCTTCCTAGAAATGCACTTGCACTGATTTGAAAAAAAAATTCTCCACGCGAAGTAAAGACTATCAGAACCACAGTATCATCTTACACAATCTTGCTTACAGGTATTGGCTGTATACTCCTAGGTATTGATTACATATTCACCCCATTCTACAAGACACCTTCCCTCCAGAGGAGCCAGCCTGGGAGATTGTCCTACCTTTTTTTTTTCAAAACCATCTGAATTCTGCTCTATGCGGTTTTTGGCTCTATTTTTCAGCCGAATGTGAACCTTAAGTACCTAGGGAAAACTCTTGTCTCCTCTCCCATGAAGCTTGTCCCATCCATCTCTGGCCATCCAAATGTATCGTGCAATAATAATAAGCCCCTTCTTTGGACAAGTATCGTACCCCATTAGGTTCCTAAACTGGCAAGAGATACCCCTTGGATATTCTCATTGCCTCATGCTGATCCTCAAGGAACTATCATTTGTTCATCAATGGCTTGAGCACTGTTATGGACGCCCCTCCTTCAGACCTCTTTAAGGTTTGGGATAATCCCAGAGGTGATGTCTGTGAGTGTCCTCTACCACCCTACATCTAGACCACAGGGTCAGAATCCTTCCATGAACAAGCCCTGTCCCCATCAATAGGCTCTTAACCAAAAATACAAATTTGTCTTGCCGAGTCAAAGCTATTCTCCAATCTCCTCAACAAATCTGTGAGGCATTGAGTGGCATGCGACCCCTTTTGTAAGTGTGAACAAAGTAACATGTTTTCAAGTAAGAATAGGCTTGATTATGTGCTGGCAAAACCAATGCAGTGCTATTGCTGGAGGCTCAAATGCTGCACATCTCGACCCTCCTGCCTCATTTTATAACCGAAAAGAAAAGTGTGGTCATACAACAAAAAAGGGTCTCTCTACACCCACTCTTTGGGGTCCCACCTAAGTAAAATTCTGGCCATATCAATGGGATGCTACTGCTGGAGGCTCAGATCCTGCTCATTTGGACCATCCTTCCTCAAATATATAACCAAAGAGAAATGTGGACCCTACAAACTTAGTTTATCCTTTCTAACAGTGATAATATAAACAAACATAGACATGTGTCCTGTCTCCTCCTAAAAACGATCTCTCTACACCCACTCTCTTGGGTTGCATGCTAAGATCCCTAAAAGGGTCTCCTCTCTTAACCCCAAGCCTCTGTCCTCCAGGAATCCAAATTTTTTACATGAAGTTTTGTCATTGTGAACCAATAGTCAAATCCTCAAGAACAAACAAAAACTCCTACATGTCAATTTTCTATCTAAAAAGAAGATCAAGAACAAACAAAAACTCCTACACGTCAATCTTCTATCTAAAAGAAGACCAACACGCTAAACTCTAAAGGTCATTGAGTTTGCAGATTGTGAAGCTCCCGATCAAAGTACTTTGGTCTATGGACCTGTTTTTGCTCATTTATGTGGGTACTTCAACAAAAGATTCAATAGATGCTGCTTTCACGCCTCCACCACAGGTCGACATCATCTTTCCGTTATTCATTAAATCCAAGCTCCACAATAGATGCTTCAACAACCATGTGAATGTTTTCGTGTTCAAAAGTATTATGATTGAGGATAACGATACTCTCAATTGGTGAAAATGTAGTGTACCTCTAATCTAATGTGGCAACATTTACCTTCTCCAAATAAAATATTTCATGCAGCACAATGAATCACAACCTTGTGAAAACTTGATACATTGGTGTAAAGCTTGCTAATCTAATCTCCTGGATTAGGTCTTAGTAAACAGAAGATGAGAAAAATGTGGATGACAGCTATCGATTCATCTCCAAGTTTCCACCCTTTGCACAATATAATTTATAGCGAGTTTTGTCATACATTGGCAAGTTTATTGCATGCCTACCGCGTGATCAACTTACTTGGCTTTAGCCTATTGTCACACATACTCAATGACTCAAGTCTATAACTTTGTTGACCTTAGCCTTATCAGCATGGTAGTGAATAGAGTCACACACGAGTAAAAGACAAAAATATGGAAGAGTATAGATGAAGCCAATGAACTCAATGTAAGGATGAACAAGGCCTCTTTAGAATAGTAGTGAATGGAGTAACACACAAGAAAAAGACAAAAATGTTGAAGAGCATAGATGCAGCGTCCACATGCTACTGCATGTAGTAGTGGTGAGGAGTTGCTAAGAGAGAAAAAAAAATGCACCATCTAATGTCTAGTCCAAAAGGCAAGATAGAGAACACATTGTATCCTACATATAGAGAACCCTAAGTATGAACTTAAATGTTTGGGTGGCTAGAGGTGTCTGCCCAAAACACAACTGGCCAAAATGGACACACTAAACCTAAAAGGCAAACCAGCTCTAAAATTTGAAACCTGTCAGACTTCAGTCGATGTATATAGAAAGTCACATTCAAGATATGGATGAGGCCAACACCTTTGCCTGCATGGCTGAAATCCATGTCAAAATCTAAAGGCAATGAATAATTCCAAGCATCCTTGGCTTTCTGCTGCTTCTTCCACACAACAACTTGCTTCGTGCAGTCCTTTTCAATACGCATCTTCTTGCCATAAAACTAGCATTGCTGCTTATTGTTCTTCTTCTCATATCACCCCTCTCTAAAGCATGCAACGCTCAACCATGGATGCTACTCAAATGAGATGGCAATCTCCCTTGTAACCCAAGTGCAAACTCATGTTCCAAAAACAATAAAAGTCATTTGCTAAAAACTTACTTCAGTCCTTACATTTGAGCTTGTAAGACATTTGCCATATCATCATACTCGGAAGCAAGTACATATAGTATAGCCCCCACCAAATGAGCTTTGGATAGGGCAATCTACATGTTACAAAGCTAGTCCTAAATCTTGGTCACTCAAAGAATGAATAATTGGATAGTGCCAGTGGGCTCGGACTAGATGATCCAAAGCTAAGCATAAAGTGTGCCAGCCCACATGGATGTGGAGCCTCTTATATGAGTTGGAGCTTAGCCCACACCTTGAAAGATGTCCCACAGGAGGTGACCGCCAGAAGGAGTTCCTTTGAGAAACATCAAACACATGCCAATTGTGCTTTTGCATCATCTATATCCCAATTGAGGAATGCTCCTAGAGAAAAGTCATATTCGTCCCAACCATAGAGGAGATGGTTGTTCAAGGCGAGGGGTCGATCCCAAAACAAGGTACCATAACCACTTCTATGCAAACCAAGATTTCATAACTGCACTCCAAGTCAAATAGTTAGGGCCTTTGAGCTTGTCGCCAGTATTGAAGGAGCAATTGAATTATGCAATGAAGATAGAAGTAAAGGGTATGAGAGAGTACCTAGGGCACCACTTACCCGCAATAAATCAAAATCAAAGGCGCAACTGTTCAAGCTTGTAATTCAAAAGCATAAAGCATACAATAGACAGGATCAAAGGGTGAAGTAAGTAGAGTATATAAACAAGACAACTGACACACATGAACGCTCTCTTAAGTGAAATTGTGATCAGATTATGTCACCAGCCATGAACCACAAAGGTGAGGAAGTCAAAAGCCAGTAGGTGACTGCAATAAGAGGCAGACAAAAGCAGCTGCAGCATACTCAAAGCGCAGGGTTATGAGGTAAAAATGCAGGCTATTCAGCAATCACATGGTGAATACATGACTTCCAGCATTAAAAGTAGGTCACCTAGCAGGAAGGTTGGTCCCCTAGCTGAAACAATGACAGCTTGCAGCAGCAAAACATGGGTTTTAGCAGCCTCTACAACAGCAAATCAGTATGTACCGGATGCGAAATAACAGTCACAGCAGCAAAAAAACCACACTCAAACCCAAGAACTTAGTCAACTGATACAAACTGATAATGAGATCTGCAATGCAAGCAATAGAGCAACTAGGAAGACCCAACGAAATGAACAAGGGAAGTAAGAACATATGAGCTTGGAGAACAGAGAAATGGGCCATGGAATCCATATACCAAAGCATGAGAACGAAAAATACAAACCACATGGGCAACGCCAAACCACAAGAGTGCCTCCAATGTCCTCTCTACACAATGCAAGCTTGCAATGGGATGTGATGTAGAGTGAGAGGAGGCTTTTATACATAGGCTGAGGAGTGAGGTCTGAGACATCAAGTAAGCCAAAATGCTGCCCAAGTGCCCACTCAAGCACCCTCCCAAATGCCCAAAAAGCATCCAACAAATTCCATCAAACGACTAAAGCAAAGAGATGATTGCAATGAGTGAAGAGAGGCTATGGAGGCACCGCTAGGGTTTGCACTGAGGAAACACAGAGTGTACAACCATGACAGAAGCACAACGAAACAAACAGAAACACAGAAAGTAAAACTCAAACCCTAAACACAAAACTCAAAACTCAAACGCAGAAACCTAAACACAAATAGAAGAAGGGATAGAAAGAACACAACTCTGAAGGCAGTGAATGTTGTAAATGAATGTAAAAGTATACAGTGTGCCCAAGGGCAAAGCAGTGTGTCAAAGAGTGACATCCACCGGTGATGGATCCCAAGTCTCTGACCACCAGTCAAAGTGTAGGATGCAAAGGATGCAACAAACGCAGGTGTCAGGAGGGCCCAGAGCACCAAATGCACGTTGGACAGGTGTGAAAGAGGGCTAGTGATTGTCGCCTAATGTAGAGGAGTTGTCACTTGATGGAGGAAGTTGTCGCCTCTAGAGAGAAAGACACTATACACAAGCTATAGATGCAATTACCAACTGCTGCTAGGTGATGGAGAGGTCCAAACGCAACAACAGAAGGTCGCTTGATGAGGGAGATGAGCTGCCAAATGTCGCCTACACACTAGAGGTGCAAACGCAAAAGACAGATGACTGAAAGCTCCTCTAAAGAGCGAGAACCTACATCGAAGAGAGATGGAACTGAATGGGGGCAGCCTATCTATTTATAGATGAGGACGGACCCTCCCAAATTAAGGTTTCATTGAACTCTATCTTACCACTTCCCATTTTAGGGTTTTCATTAAATTAAGCTTGTTTTGGGGCAATTTAAATGGCCAATCAGCATGGAATGCATTTCTTAGCTCAACACAATGTCTAGTTGATGAAGGCCAGCAACACCAGTGGAGGGATGTGGCAGGACTAAAACACACTCCTCGAGGTAATAGGATGTTCAAGAAGACATCAAGCAGAAAAAGCAATGATGTGGACAATAGTGAGGGAGGGAAATGTAGTCCTCCTATCAACCCGTTGCCAATGATAATTGGGAGCGGCAAAACAAAAGGTCTGCTGGCTGAAACACAGCTCCACCATCAGCAAATGAGGGAAATGATGACCATGTCAATGGCCAACCCACTACACCAAAACACATCATGTGTAAAGTGGAAAACACATGCAGTATCAGCCCGGGCAGATGGGCACCTAGTGGAGGGAGTGAAATACAGTCCTATCTCCAAGTTGTCAATGATGACTCTGAACAGTGAAACACAAGGCCTGCTGGCTGAAACACAGCTCCACAACCAGCATTGAGGAAGAGCATGATCATGTCGGCAGTCAGTCCACTGCAGCAAAACACATCCTGCCAAGTGAAAACACAGGCAGCGGTAGCCTGAGCAGATGATGATGTGGCTGGACTGGTCACTGCACCAAAACAAAAGGAATAAGCTAACGGTGTCTTCTTAGCAGTTGGCATTGTCCTCCAAGTCAAGGAAGCGACATCTAGGAGTTGGGTGGCAGGTTCGACAGCAAAGCAGCATCACTTTTGGCTGGGCAACAGCTTTTGCGAGGGGTATGGGCAGCTTGATCAAGATGAGAATGGAGAGGGAACACTTGGGAAGGAAGAGTGAAATAGTTAGAATGACAAAGTGAAAAGAATGATCGGAGAGCTGGAATGAATGCCCATAACATGTACTCTTTTAGGGAACTTTTTGGCATTCATCCAACTAAATAAAATAAATGGCTTTTTAATAAATAAACCTCTTTGGGGTTGTAATGCAATTAAATTAGGCACTAATGCATGATAATTTTGTTGTAATGCATGCCTTAGTTTTGGTGGCTCTATAAGAGTGCAACAAAAGAGGAAACACAAACATGTAGAGAGAAGGGAAGAGAAAGACTGCAATGAAAGAAGAGAATGGAAGAAGAAAATCTGCACTAAACTCCAAGAGGATGTTGAATACAAACAGGACTGATCAGTCCCTGCATTCAGCCCAAGGCATTAGTGAGGGCACCAGATAAGGCTGACGATGGAGGACAGCACGAGAAGACTGAGGAGAATCCCTGAATGCCGGATTTTGCTGAAACCTATAGAAGATAATCTATGAATGACTGATTGAATGAACAGCAAAGTTGAAGCAGGCTATAAATAGCCATAAATGCTTGAAACTGACCACGACTACAACATCAAAAGTGCCATAAATGCTGGCCAACCTGACAACATCAATAGAATAATCACAAAATGTTGTCACAATCAAGGAATGTTGATCACCCCATCCTACCAATGTAAATGCAGCCCCCTTCCACTCAACAAGGAATGCACTAAGCTGGAAAATAAGTCAACCAATGTGAACACACCTAAAACCAACTAAAAAAGGAATGAATGCTCTAAATAGAGCTGCCTCTTCAATAGAATAATCGTAAAATGTTGTCGCAATCAAGGAATGTTGATCACCCCATTGGGCCAGTGTAAACACGGCCCCCTCTACTGAAAAATGAATGTGCTGGGCTGTTAAATAACTCGACCAATATGAACACACCTAAAACCGACTAAAAACGAAATGCATGCTCTAAATAGAGTGTTCCAAAATAAAGAGCCACCGTGCCTTTCATATGTGCACCGGTGTGAATGCACCCATAGCACTTGTACTTCTCAAAAAAACCTAAAAGAGGTACACTCTATTGTACCCACACATCGTGCACCTCTCTCACTCTCTACTCTCACTGCTGCTCATGTTTTCTCTCTCTCTTCCATAGCCTCGCTGACCATCACATCTCCATTGTGCATCAGGCTCTTCAAACTGGTATCAAAGCGTCGATCATTGAGAGCACACTTCCCGGAGTTCGCTCGAGCTGTGTTAGCTCATCCCATGTGTAGAGAGCAGCAAATCACCTTCAATTCTGATCAGTCTATAGGTCACACACAACATGCAAACCAGGCGCAAGTCACAGGCAAGTTGCAGGTCACAATCAATCACAGGTCATTGGTTGCAGGTTCAGCGCAAATCACGCAGAGCTGTCCGGCAATGACAGCTTTTCCAGTCAACGGAGGTCAGTTTTTTTTTTTTTTTTTTTTTTACAGAAACCACATTTCTTTTCAAAAGGTTTATCCTTTGACAAATTTTGCGGACTGTCACACGCATATAAGCACAGATTGACAAATCTTAGAGATTATATTTGTTGAGCTATATATGCATTAGCTAACATAAACAACCCCAAAACATGCTTAATTAATGAAGAAAACCTCTCATTTTAAAAAGAAACACAATCCTAGAGAGTTACTAAGTCCCACATGCAAAACCCTAATTTGGGAGCACCAAACTTTCCATAAGTAGGCATGCAGCCTACCACTCTCCCTTAATCTCATTTTTTGCAGGTTTTAGGAGCCATAACTCTGCTATCCACACCCCATTCCATAGGACATCGTGGTCAGAGCTTCCACCAGCCATCTGCTACCATCAGGCGCTCAATTCCAGCCTTCCATGCCTGTTTGTTGCTATCACCACCAAGGCAGTTATCGTTGTCATCTTCTCTCTCCTCTAAATGCTGCATTTTAGTTTTCTGGCTGCCGCCTTGACATTCTCTCACCACTATGTACTGTGTTTGTATCTAATAGTTGTTGTGCAGATTTTCTCTCTCCTCATGTACCTACGTTTTTAGTCTTTCTCTCTCCTACATTGCCGTCTGCATCATATCCATCCTAATCCCTCCCTTGTTCCATACAAGGTCGTTCGCTCATGGAAGGCTTATAATACCTCCGCTATTGTTGAGCTTATACAAGGGGGGTTGTTGCTTGAGTTATACTCTCAACTTCAGCATTTCGACTTAGCATCCCAGCATTGGGCACACTTGAATGACCGCTATGCGGCTTGTGTAGGGAAAGGATAGGTACGGAGATCGAGGTAGACAGACCTTACGCCCAGTGAGAGAGACAGAGAGTGCGAGTGAGCAGAGTAGAGAGTGAACACGTTTTTCGGTACAATGACAAGAGTACCACTTTAGATTTTAGATAGATATACATATGAAAGTACAATGTGCTAAGGGTGTGTTCACACCCGTGCACATATAAAAGGCACGATGGTCCTTTATTCCCAACAACCTCCCACCTAAAGGCAATGTGCCTTAAGAGGACAAAAGAATCAGCTAAGTCTAAGTATGTACAAAGTTGAAATAAATATATATATCCAACTCCCATCATCTGTCGGCAATGAGTAAACCACTCTCCTGGAAGACCCTTCATGAGAAGGTCTGCAGGGTTATCATCTGTATGCACTTTGACAAGCTCAATGCTCTTGCTATCAAGAGCATCTCCAATGAAGTGGTACTTCACCTATATGTGCTTTGTCTTTGCATGAAAGACAGGGTTCCGTGCTAGCATGATAGCACTCTGACTATCACAATGGAGAACAGGTACCTCTGTGATGCCAAGCTCTTCCACCTGACGTAAAAGCCATAAAGCCTCCTTGCATACCTCAGTGGCAACTACATACTCTGCCTCTGTAGTAGACAATGCAACACACTTTTGTAGCCTAGAGATCCAAGAGACCGCTCCTCCTGTGAAAGTAAACACATAACCAAAAGTGGACTTCCTGCAGTCCACATGACCAGCATAGTCTGTATCCGTAAAGCCAACAACAGATGCCTTCTGCTTTCCAAAGCAGATGCACAACTCCTTTGTGCCTTGAGGTATCTCATAATACCTTTCACTACATCCCAATGCTTCTTGCCAGGGGTTGCCATATATCTGCTAACCACTCCCACTGCAAAAGCAATGTCAGGACGTGTAGCAACCATAGCATACATCAAACTGCCAACAGCTGAAGCATATGGTATCTTGGCCATTTCAGCCTTCTCATCATCAGATGTAGGGTTGTCCTCTCCACTGAGTTTCACATATGGAGGCAATGGAACCCCAATTGTTTTCCCCCCCTCCATATTGAAACACTACAAAACTTTGAAGATATACTCCTGCTGAGATAGATAGAGTAAGCCTTTAGATCTATCTCTGAGTATTCGCATGCCAAGAATGTGATTTGTATCCCAAGATCCTTCATGTCAAAGCTGCCATGAAGACTTTGCTTCAATGAATCCAACGCATGAGTATCCCTGCCAGCAATCAGCATGTCATCAACATACAAAACCAAGATAATCAAGCTGCCATCTGCTGCATTCTTGGTGTACAAGCAGTGATCCACTTGACTTCTATGAAAGCCTTGGGACTGCATGAATGTATCAAACTTATGATACCATTCTCTTGGTGCTTGTTTCAGCCCATACAAACTCCTTTTGAGTTTACATACCATTTTTTCCTTCCCTTGTTCAACAAACCCTTCAGGCTGCTGCATATATATGTCTTCATGCAGATCACCATGTAAAAACGCAGTCTTTA
Organism: Lygodium microphyllum; assembly: GCF_053477565.2. NCBI lineage: Eukaryota > Viridiplantae > Streptophyta > Polypodiopsida > Schizaeales > Lygodiaceae > Lygodium > Lygodium microphyllum. The sequence goes on along the minus strand of NC_141153.1, from coordinate 131,250,663 downwards.
CATTTTCTTGTATGAGCTCCATATCCTCAACTGCAACCAAGCCCAAAATGTCCTGGTTGTTCCTACACATGTAATGGCTCATTTTCATGGGCAATAGCTGGCTGATTATTTCCAGCATCATTTCTTGTATTTACAGGTTCGTTTACAGCAGGTATTTGCTGTTGTACAGTGGTCACATTTTACTGTCCAAAAGGTATTTCTTCCCGGAATACAACCCTACGGACCTCCTCGGTCTTTTCGGGTTGTTTGTGCATGCGATCTTCCCGGAAGATAACGTCATTGCTACGTACTATTTTCCTTTTCTCGGGATCCCATAATTTATACCCCATTTCACCCTCGTCACCATATCCTAGGAAAATGCATTTATAGGACTTTGGCTCAAGTTTCTGCGTTTTTCTTTACGAATGTGCACAAAAGCCTCGCAGTCAAACACTTTCAGATGAGCATATGAAGGTGGCTTGCCCGACCACGCTTCTTGGGGAACTCCCCCTCCCCAAAGACCTGTTTAGTGACCAATTAATCAAGTGAACGGCTATCATAACAGCCTCTGCCCAAAAACCATGGGGTAATGCAGCATGAGACATCATCGTACAGACCTTATCCTTAATGGTCCGATTCATACACTCTGCAACTCCATTTTGAGATGGATTATGAGGGGCAGTGAGCTCCCTCTTTATCCCTTTGCTGTCACAAAATGCCTGAAAGGCTTTGGACACGTATTCCCCACCATTGTCAGAGCGAAGACACTTAAGTGTCTTATCTGTCTGATTTTCAGCCAATGCAAAGAATTTTTGAAACTTGTCAAGCACTTCATCCTTGCTACGAATAGGATAAACCCATACTTTCCGTGTAGCATCATCGACAAAGGTAACAAAATATTTCTTTCCCCCTAAAGATAATCCTGGCATTTGACATACATCCGAATGTACTAACTCAAGAGGAGAAGATTTCAAAGAAAGAGACTTTTCGTGAGAAGTTTGTGCATGTTTGCCATAAATACAATGATCACAGTGCTCAAAATCAGCATAACGAAGACAAGGCAAGTAACCCAAACGAGAAAGCACTTTCATTCCTTTTTGACTCATGTGTCCCAACCGGCCATGCCACAAAGAAATACTTGGCTGCTCGGTCACGGCAACAACATGGTCACGCACACTAGATACATAAAGTGGATACAACGTATCACTCTTGCAACCTCTGGCAATAACCCTGGATCCCTTACAGATCTTACATTTTCCATCACCAAAGGTGGTATAAAAACCATCATCATCTTGCTGCCCTGTGCTAATCAAGCTCTTCTTGAGCTGAGGTACATGCCGTACATGTTGAAGTGTAAAGACAAAGCCATGCTGAAACTGTAACTGCACACGGCCAATACCTGCAATCTCACATGCATAGTTGTCCCCAAGATGGACAACACCATGTCGACTCCCTGTATATGCGGAAAACCACTCACGATGAGGAATGACATGAAAGGAAGCACCTGAATCAAGAATCTAGGTATGCATGTCATCATTTGCATCTGCAAGTAGAGCACGTGCACCAAAATGTGAAGAGACAAAGTGTACATCACTCCCACTGTCACTGTCATGAGTGACTACATTCACCTCTTCAATTTTTACACAGCTTTTATTAGGCTGACTGTCCTTCTTCTCTTCCTTGCAGTCAACTATCTTCTTGCCTTTTCCTTTCTCTTACTTCCATTTGTAGCAGTCACGTTTAAAGTGACCCTTCATGCCACAATGATGGCACTCAACATCTTTTCCACGTGATTTACTGTGTCCCTTGCCATCATATTTTCCCTTTTGTTGTGATCTACCCCTAGTATGCAAAGCACTGGAAGACTTACTGGATGCATTGTTTTGCCGATTCATCTCTTCCATAAGTAGAACACTCTCTACATCAGCATACAAAAGGATCACATTAGAATTGCTCATAGCAGTTCTGAATGTATCCCAACTCTCTAGTAGAGTACAAAGTAAGAAAGTAGCGAATTCCTCATCAATCATGAACTTCAAGGCAACCAGCTAGCTGAAAATGGAGTTAAACTCACTCAAGCGAGTAGACATTGCTGTACCTTATTTCATACGCAAATCCATAAGCTTTTTCAGCCAATACACTTTACTTGCAGCGCTCTTCTATGCATACAGTTCTTCCAGTGTAGTCCACATAGCATATGCAGAATCCAAACCTTCAATGTTGAAGAGCAAGACATCAGAAATCGATAGCTCTATGGTTGAGCGTGCAAGCTCATTCAACTCATCCCAATCGTCCTAATCCATGTGCGCCTTCAAGCTTCTTTATATGCATCAAATTACTGCTGTCATTGCTGCCAGCCATGGTTTTCAGCTCAAATGTGACCAAAAAATCAGTAAATGCAGGCCCAAATTGTCACCCAAGTGACTAAGGTACCAACAAGTACCAATCAGCAATAAATGACCACGCAGAAGTACAGATTTCAGATATGTAATTCAGTTTTCAGAAGCACCAAACCAAGTGCTACAGCATTATCCAACTGATTACAGCTAATCCAAAGGGCATGTGCATCACATTACATGAGAAATCCCAAAATTTCAGCTGCAATTTCTGTTGTACGTGTACCCACGGGCATAAAATTCGACACGAACGGTCAAAAGCCCCAAAATTTTGTGCTCAAAAGTGTCAAACACGCATCTACATTTCCTCTGTCATGCATAGGACTGTCCAATTTTGCCAAAATAAAGCAATTTCAGCAAAACCCCCAAATTTCACCAAGTGTTGATGTCCGAATTGCGCGGAATTCAACCTACATATACATAAAATGACCAAATGCTGCACAAATTTTGCCCAAATCGCAAAAGCCCCAAATTGCACGGGGTCCAATGTGCCTCAATGTCGAGAAATTGGGTCAATTTCAGCCCAATTTGTGCATGTACATGAAAAGCCCAAATGTCGGGGACAAAATGTCACAAATTCCTGCAATTTCTGAGACAAATATCACTGTTGCATCTTGCCTCGCACCAAATCTGAACAAATCACCAAATTTTCCAAGCCCTGCGTGCACTAATTTCAGTGAAATTGAAAGAATTTCACTAAAATGTGAAAGAACCCCAAAATTCCCGGGCAAAAGTGCACCGACTTTGCAATTTTTGAGTCAAATTGTCCAATTCTGTGTTGAGATCCCCAGATTCGAGAAAAGCCCCAAATTTCTGAGCCGATTTAGCACAGATTTGAGATCTTCCTCTTACGCGCGCGAAACCCTGTCAATGGATGAAGCAATTTTTTTTTTTTAAAGGTTGAATTTTGAAAAAATCTGACGGGGACTGGGTCTGTTGACCTGCTAGGCGTCGCTTGACCATCACGCCCACCGGCTGGTCGTGCTCGTCAGCGCCTGCTACAGTCCCGTCGCCATTTGCACTAGTCGCCATGGCCCGTGTGCCTAGAACCCAGCCGGCTTCCGTCTGAAGCATGTCGCCTGTCTGTCACGGGCTGGTCACAGCTCGTCAGCGCCCGATCGCTGCTCCCCAGTCGTCGTCAACAGCTATCGCCTGGTCCCTACTGGACTTGCCACCCAATCGTGAGCACCCGCGCTGGTCTTCTTCACAACCTGTTCGTTGGCTATTTGCACGACCTATTCATTAGTCTTCAGTATACGACTTCTTCCTGCCACTATAGCCTCTGGTCAACAGCTTCTCATCTACCGGGCTTGCAACTGGCGACTAATGCTTATGGCCTGAGCGAACCATTGTGGCTCTGATACCGGTTTGTAGGAAAAGGATAGACACGGAGATCGAGGTAGATAGACCTTACGCACAGTGAGAGAGACAGAGTGGCGAGTGAGCAGAGTAGAGAGTGAACACGTTTTTCGGTACAATGACAAGAGTACCACTTTAGGTTTTAGATAGATATACGTATGAAAGTACAATGTGCTAAGGGTGTGTTCACACCCGTGCACATATAAAAGGGACAATGGCCCTTTATTCCCAATAGCTTGGGATATGACCCATCACATCAATTTGGATCATGAGCTCAAAATTTCAAAATCACAGACAAGGATGACTTAAAAGTCAAGTTGGCTGAGTATTGGCATTTCGCCGCCGAGTTCTCAACCACTGGAGCTCCTAAGTCCTCTAACAATCAAGTTACCCTGTTCCTTAACAAACTGCAAAGAAAATATTTCCATTTTGTGCAGCAAGTGATTTCCCAGCCTCAGATGCCCACATTTAATGAGCTTTGAGTGTCAGTTGTTACATTACCCACGGCTATTCGATCAATTTCATAACACGTCCTCAATAGAGAGGACTCTTGTTGCATCTTCTCAAAGGGGGCAATAGGACAAGCGCACACAAAACTCATTCAAATCAAAATTAAAATAGGGCTAGTGAATCCCAAGGAAACAATCAACCTACACTTAAACCAAGATGGCAGAATTACCTAAAAAGAATAGGTATTGTCAACATTGTCAAAAGGCTAGCCATTATGACAATGAGTGTCGATCTAAGGTAAGAGGCACACAGCCCAAATCCAAGAATCAAACTCCCACACCCCAGTCGGGCAACCCCAACACGGGAAGTTGGGTGGTGGCAACCCTCAACAAGGGCAATGGAGAGGCCAAACCCACACTACCACTGGTCCATCATCACAATCGGCAAACTACTCAACTCCAGAGGGTTCGTCTGATTAATTTGCGGAGGGGACATCGGATACGAGTCTCATTCACATTTGTGAGTTGCCTCCCAATGAGGTGCTTGCACAGGCCCACTCATCAAAGCGAGCACATCAATACCTATTTGGCTTGTGAACAGTGGAGCTACCCATCACATGAATCCTAGAGCGGAAATTATTATTTCCAAAGCCCCTACAACTGGGAGTGTCCATGTAGGAAATAACTCCTTGGTCACAATTTAGGCCCAAGGTAGCATCAATTTTCCCACTAACAGGGGTCCAAATCTCGCTTCATTGGATGATGTCTGTTCAGCAACTTTGCCAGTTGGGGCGAGCAATTTTCTTCACAACAACCACAATAGAGGTCTTAGACTCTCATAGTGGTTTAGTGATTGCTTGCGGCAAGGCATAGCCTAATGGCCTTTACCACATGACCCACTTATTTACCAAGCCGACTGTTCATAATTTGGAATTCCATCACTTCCAAGCTTTGGCCACTACACAGGAGCCCGCAGACTCTTAAGCGTCTTTCGCATTTTCGCTTAGGACATCTTGGCTACAACTCTCTTTATGAGCTGTCGCGTCAGGGGATGGTTGAGGGCCTTCTTCGCCTAAAACTATTTCAAGAGGTCTATAAAGTATGTAAGCTCGGCAAGCAGTATCATACACCCTTTCCTCAGCACTCTCTCACTCGTGATGCTAAACCTCTTTTGCTCATTCATGTAGATCTTTGTGGTCCCACATCCTTCCTCAAGTACAAGTCTGATGCCTTTACTTATTCCAGTGCTTGGGTGCTGCTCGTTCATAACCACACTGGTCGTCAAATGGGTACTATAAGGAGTGAACTTGTTGTCTGTTCAGCAACTTTGCCAGTTGGGGCGAGCAATTTTCTTTACAACAACCACAATAGAGGTCTTAGACTCTCATAGTGGTTTAGTGATTGCTCGCGGCAAGGCATAGCCTAATGGCCTTTACCACATGACCCACTTTTTAACCAAGCCGACTGTTCATAATTTGGAATTCCATCACTTCCAAGCTTTGGCCACTACACAGGAGCCCGCAAACTCTAAGCGTCTTTCGCATTTCCGCTTAGGACATCTTGGCTACAACTCTCTTTATGAGCTGCCGCGTCAGGGGATGGTTGAGGGCCTTCTTCGCCTAAAACTATCTCAAGAGGTCTATAAAGTATGTAAGCTCGGTAAGCAGTATCATACACCCTTTCCTCAGCACTCTCTCACTCGTGATGCTAAACCCCTTTTGCTCGTTCATGTAGATCTTTGTGGTCCCACATCCTTCCTCAAGTACAAGTCTGATGCCTTTACTTATTCCAGTGCTTGGGTGCTACTCGTTCGTAACCACACTGGTCGTCGAATGGGTACTATAAGGAGTGATTCTGATGGAAAGTTTACCTCCCATGAGTTCTTTGAGTTTCTATAGGAGCAGGGCATTGCATGCCAACTCACCTCCACCAACTCCCCTGCACAGAATGGAGTCATAGAGCATAGGAACCAGATTGTCACATCCTAAACCGATGCCCAACTTAATGATCCCTAAAGAGACTCCGTATGAGGTATTTTTTGGCTCTCAGCCTATTACTTCTCACTTCACAGTTTTCGATAGTCGTACTTATACGCACACTTCTAATGACAAGATAGAAAAGCTCACCCCTTGAGCTAATCTCTTGATTTTTGTGGGCTATTCATTCGAAGCAAAAGCCTATCATTTATTCAATCCTCAGACGAACAAGGTGATTGTTAGGAGGGATGTCTTTGAAGAGTAGGACATCGTGTAGTTTTTTGCACTGGGCTCTTTGTCCTCACCTTCGCTCACATCATTTGAGATTCTACCTACTAAGCTAGGTCTACTATCACAAGAAGGCCATTGGGACGAAGTGAATCTTTGGAACCAAGCTAAAGACTTATGGTACTTTAGACAAATACAAGGTTCGCCTTGTAGTGCAAGGTTTCATGCAAAAGCATGGCATTGACTATTAAGAAACCTTCGCACCTAATGCTTGGCTGACATCATTTTGTCTATCGGTTACACTTGCCACTCACCACAGTTGCCCAATCTATCAAATGGACATCAAAAATACCTTTTTGAATGGTTATTTGGAGGAGAAAGTCTATGTGGAGCAGCCTCCCGGCTTTTCCTCTGCTAACCGGACTAACAAGGTATTTCGCTTGGTTGCAAAAAGCTCTTTATGGGCTGAAGCAAGCGCTGAGATCTTGATACCACAAGATGGACGAGTTCTAACGGACTCATGGATACCATTTTACCCCTTATGATCCAAATCCATCGAAACATGAAGCGAGGAATGAAAATAGGAAACAGGGATGGGAATAGTGACGGGGACACCAAACTTAGGGAATGGGTTTGCAAGAATGAGAACGGTATTAAAACATTAAAATTAATTTTAAAAATAATATTTAATTCATAATTCATGTGGAGTACTAAAGACAAGGTATATAATCCACAATGACAAATTAATATTTTAATCAATTCATGTGGTGTCGTGGGTAGAGCCAAGACAGGCACATGAGTGAGAGACAGGCAGGCTACAGGCAACGTTGGTGGAAGACAAGTACATGATTTGGCAAATGGTAGATTGGGGCAATCAGTTCGTCACTTTGCAGGTAAATTCTATGCCACGTGGCATTTCCTGTCACATTCCTAACAAGGAACACAGCAAGGAACGCGTTCACTCTTGCATTCCCTATTAGGAACGAGACATGGAACATCCCAAACAACACGGACGCGATTTGGAATGGATTTTGGTCCGAAACGGCATTTCGGCATCTTGGGGGGCTATTTCGACCGTTGCCTGTCACTATGTCCAAATCTATACGCGCTAATGGTCCAGCGATCGCCTTGGTAGCAACCATCATCTTAGAGAGATTTCAGCATATCCATCATCTATGACAGCTCTTAATGACTCCATTTCACTCTCTCTATTGCTGCCCTTCATCTTCCAAAGTCTATCTGACATTCCACTACTCGAAGGACTGCATTTTGCTCCCTCCATAGAGCAGCTCTTTCCCTCATCATCGACACCTCTTCCCAAAGGATTGAGTTTCACTCCTTTCACACTGCAAATTTCTTCTAGGTGTCGCCGCATGATTAGCCAAGACAGTGTGGTCATCGTCGAGCTTTTGCTCCATCGTATCAACTTGATTCATTCAATATGACTCAATGATTCATCATTCATCATCTTCTTCTTCTCAATTTCTGAGTTTTTCTTCTCTTAGTGTTTGCCATACACATTGTGTTTTTCCCTGCAAACCCTACTATCTCTTTGATATGGTATAAGTACATATCATACCGTCACTTTTCTTGACATGACATCCATGGCCATTTTCTAGTTATTGAAATTATATTCCAAGGAGAGGTTCTATCACTAGTAGGCCTCTATAATGATCCTTCATCTAGATGGGGTCTATGGGACCATCTAGAAGCTTGTATGTGTCTTAGTAGACCACGAGTGCTAATGCGAGATTTCAATGTGTGTTCATCATTTGCAGTCTACCTCCAAGCACTCTGTGATGGATGCACCTAAGAGTTGTGTGTGGCATAATTTTGAAATGGATGTTCTAAACCAATACATTTGGTCTTGGCTCCGCCCATCCGATTCAAGGTTTACTTTTTAGTTAGCACAATATTCTACCACATGGTCTCACTTGGACCGCATGTATGTTATCCATGATGATACCTTCCTACCAAAGATTCTGGACATGTGGGTGTTGCAACAATATGCTTTGTCAGATGATTTCCCTTTGCAATTTGTCATGCTTGCACACCCTCTCACCCCTTTTGCACAATTCTTGAGACTGCTCCCATTGCATTTCAATTCATCTTATCTAAAGCATTCATTCTTTAATGGTTATATAGGGCAACTGGTTGACAAGTTTTTGCTTGATTTCCCCTCTAGGGGCAGTGACACTTTTGAGCAATTGCTCCATAATGTGCAAAGGGTTGCTAGGCATTATGGTATCCATCATGCTTCTCTTTGCACGCACTGTCAGCAAGCTCCTAAAGCAATGCTAGCCTTGGTTTGCTCTTTACTACTTGATTCTCTGAATGATCTATTTCTACTACGATTGGCAACAAGGCTAACAAATCTCATTCAGCAGTTCCAATTGACATCATACCACCAAGTCATGTTGCAAAGCTTGATTGAGAGTTTACAAGATGCTTCATGTTAGTCACATAAAATTTTTCGAGGCTTCCATGTCTCTCTTGGTCAAGAGAACATAGTTTGACTTCAGTATGCACAAGGCCACATGGTTATTACAGATCTGCAATCCATTGTGCATATGTGTAGAGAGTACTTCCTTAACCTTCTTGGCTCTTCATCTCCTACTCAGCAGACCACCTAGGCCCACTTAGCTTTCTATACCTTGGTCAAGGATCAAACACCGCCAGATATGCATGATGACTTAGACAGAGATATCTATGAGGAAGAGGTCATGGATGTTTTGTTGCATCTACCTAAGGACAAAATTCCAAGATAGGATGGCTTGAGCAATGAGTTTTTTTAAGTCTATGCTTAGTTCTACCGGTTTGGCTAAACCCTGGATAGCCATGTGCCAACAAGTCTAGGAGACATTAGGATTATGCCTACCTCATAGAAGGTGGGAGTCATTAAGTTGATTCCGAAAGTGTCATCACTCTCGATGCTAAAGCATTGGCGACCCATTTCCTTGATGAGACCTATGTATAATATCTTCTCTAAAGTCATGGCTAACGGCTTCCATAAGCACCTAGCTTGCCTTGTGCACCCTAATCAGCATGGATTTATCAAGGGCAAGAATATCTTGCACAACATGTTGAATGTTCACATGGCCATCAACTATGCAAAGCACTCTAAGGAGGAATTCATGCTTGTTTAATTGGATCTCGAAAAGGCTTTTGATTACTAGGATTGTTTTTTTGTGGCAAAGCTTACGCATGTTATGGGTTCTAGTATGTGCATGTCTCGTCTAATACACACAATCAGCACGGATGCCTCTTCACGAGTCATGCTGCATGGTGGGATCACTAAGCCATTCACTCTTGGATGGTCAATTAGATAGGGCGACCCTTTAAGCCCCTTGTTCTTTGCCATGGCAACCCATCCAGTCCTCTCCATACTATCTCATTTGGCGGACACGAGACTGCTGGCTGGTCTTTCTCTTCCCTCTAGTGAACATTTTGTGGGCCAATCATTAGCAATTGGCACTTTCATGATTCTCAAAGTGAAACGAGATAACCTCCACAATGTATTGGACATATGGAATCTCTTTGGACAAGCCTCTCGTCTTCATATCAATGCAAAGTTTAGTTCAGCAAACAGGCTGCCACCCTTTGCCATCTTCTAACTCCTCTTTTGCTCATGTTCATATTCAGCATGTTCCTTTTTGAGTCCAGCATGTTGCATGTTCATGCCCACAATATTCAATAAAAGAGCAGCCATGGCCATGTGGCCAATAAGCTATAGGTAGTACCAATTATAAAATCATATCAGGGTAGCCTTTCATCAAATTTGCTTTTTGGCTTATTGTCTCTTCCATTTCAGATTTCACTTTAATTGGTAGAGGCATTGTACACATCTACATTGCACAAAACCCTGATTTTACCAGGTCTTCTTTGGTCTACTTGAGACATTCACTTACTATCTCTTCAAAACTCCTTTGATCTTGGATATCTTCCTCAAAATCAGCAAGGACTGTTGTATAAATGTTTCTTGTTATAAGATGTCTCGCCGTAAGACATCTACATATCACGATGTCTTGCATCTAGTCATCCATTATACCTTTTATAATGAAACAAGCATTCCATAAAAAACAAGGTGTATGTGTTTCCAAAAGGGAAATAGACAAAGTAAACAAGGGGAGAGGCTGTAAATTTCTTAATTTCCAATCAACTGGACCCGAAATGTCTCTTGGACTCTTGATGATGCGTGAAATTCCATGTTTATGACAAATTTATAAATGATACCTTGTGCTGATTCATGATCTCTCCTCTGAGTGACTAAACTAGCTTGCAATGAGGAGATCTTACAATCCGGGAAACACATCCTTTGCTCTATGACAAAGGAGGAAAGAGTCACTAGCTGTACAGCCCACCAATTTGGGTTTTTCCTCCACTTCCCCCACCCCAAACATTTTGTATCAGGACGCTATTGTTTAGAGCAGCCAGCTTGGGAGCTCATTATGTGCCCCATTGCCAGTCTTGCCTGCCTTAGCATTTCAGGAACCATATAGCAGAACTTACAAAGTTTGTAGCCTATGCATATAACTAACAAGAGGATCATTTCCCGCCAAAAGGGATTTCAAAACGAGTAGATTTTATATAGATTTGGTCATATCTAAGGGAGGGAGACTATTTTCTTAAAGACCATCGGCATACAATGGAAGTGCAGCAATGCCAAAAAAGCAGTCAGTTTGTCTTGGTTTTATATATATTTGGTCATATCTAAGGGTATTTCCTTGAAGGACGTGCAACAATCCCAAAAAGGCAATCGTTTTGTCTTGGAAAAGTATTGTTCTTTATATCTGCAAGATTACTAGAGGACCCACATGCAATAAATAGCTTGATAAGGGGCACAAGACTCATCATTCGTAGCCCAACTCAAGTGCGATTTGCAATAAGTGACAGTTTAACATCATTATATAACACTCCCTGAATTAATCATAAGTAAGTTTGCGATTTGCATACCATGACAAAAATGAACTTTCAAAAAAGAGGCTAATTAAGCAGACTGTCTTCAAGAAACGTGAAGGACTATTAGATGACATGTATGCATCAATAAGCACTCCATATGCAACCAAATCATCTTCTCAACGAACCTGAAGAAGAACCAGATGACACATACGCATCAATAATCACTCCATATGCAACGTGATCTAGTACACACTCTTTTGATGCCTTCAACTCCTTCACCAAGGTCACCACACCATCAAAGAGCCCTTGCTGACCAAAGCCCTGCCCAAAGAGAGCATGGCACTGGTAGCATGTTAGCATCCTGATCACAATTCCATCATCCTACTAAATTTTCAGGCCCACTCACATAACACAAAAGCAGCAAACTTGTTCTTGATATTCCACAAATGCAAGTACTTGATGGAGTGTTTTGTCAAAAAACGTGTGCAAGTATATGTCCAGATTTAGTAGTAGTATGTTAGGGCTTCTGGGCATGAAACAAGCAGATAACAGATATGAAATGACCGGATCACAAAGGTCATGCAATGCTCTAGACACTGGCTCTATCAAAGTACTATACTGGTATTTACTGCCAAGGATATACAACACAGATAGGAGTTAGTACTGCACAAAAACCATACCAATGTTTAAAGGAAAAAAAATTAGAGTGACGACAGCAAAAAGAACTCTGGTAGACCCACAATACCAACTTAATATGATCAGTGTTGGAGCAGCTCCCACCCTAAGAAGGCTATTTATGTAGAGAGGTACAACTCGCTCTTAAAAGTGTGAGGAAATGAAGCTCGTGATACAAGATTCCATCACCATTCATACAAAATATGTGAAATAGAAGATGAAGAGAAGGCTAGAATCACCAAAGTCAATGCAATATTGCAAAAGGTCCTCCTAAGTTGTCATGGTGGGGAGCCTTTTTCTCGCAAAATTAGCGGGAGCGGTGACACTATTTTGGGTGCCTCAGGAAGTTTAGCCATCTGAATTAGAATTGCAACCCACATCCATGTGTGTTGATTCTCAGCACTACAGATCAGACAGACAGCAGATTGCTGCAGTTCACAGCCTCTAACAAAACAGCAGTGTAGTCCATCCCTTGGAGCATGCTAAGCCTTCTTGGCATTTTATGTAACCCCTAGCTAGAATGGACATGAGTACCTTGGTAGTGTACACACAAAACGATCATGGTTGCAGGGCAATTGAAGGGCCAAATCCATTAGAATCTTGCCAGAAAGTTACCCAAACCACAGGTGTAGTAGTGATCCTCATATCTGAACCTTAGTACACTACCACCAGCATACCAGCGCACACTATGACAAGCAGTGCCTCCAGTCTCCCTCCCTCTAGATGATCCAATACAATAAGGAACGGGAGCCTGTATAGGCAATAAAGGGAGAGACCCAACAGGATCAAGCACCCAATATTCAGAACATCAACCATAAATGGAGCCACCCAGCTCATTAATGCGAGGCCCAATGTGCCAATTAACAATAGTGCCTAACTCATGATCTATACACTAACAGCTCTCTCAGATCACATAAATAAGTACAATAAAATATACAATGATGATAATATACAGATCCTTAGGAATCACCACCATGTCCCATACCACAGCAGTAAGTCTGCTCGAAATATATAACTGTTAACATCACAATACATGCAACAATGACACCAAAAGCACCATGGATACTCCAGCATTGGCCAAATGCAAGATGCACATCCATACAAGCACCGATGTTGATGTTGATTATACTTGAACCATGACCATAGAAAGTAAAAATAGCCGAATCTCATTGCTTGTCATGAACAGCCTTGCTAAAGCAATCATGATCACGGCTTCGTTGCCTTCAGCTATCCTACCAAAAGGGATCCCTATTGAGCAACTAAAGTCATAAGACGCATTCACATTTAATCTTATTGCACTGACTCCTAATTGTGGGCTCCATTAACAGCCCCAAAAAGGCTTTATTTGTATTTATTGGTACCTATAGCACATGGTAGGAAAAATGCTCCAAAATCCCCTATAATAGGGCATGTGAGGCATTCTTACATCCACCCATTTATAACAGAGCCATCCAGCATCCTCTGAGGCTCCTGCAGCAATCATCCATATCAGCATACTTTGTCTTTGCTACTACTGACCTGTTTTTGCCTGTACCACTGAGTGTTCTTTACAGCAGGTTGCCCTATTGGTATTCTACATTTAGAGCAACTTTGGATTGCTGATCATCATCTTCATCATCGATTTTGCATTTTTCCTCTCCTAAAGGGCTGCCCAATAATCACCTATTTGCAACGAGTCATATGGAGGGATCTTCGTCGTCACTTTTATGTTTTCTCCTCCTATTTGCAGCCCCTCATAAGGAGAGATCTTCATTGGCACTTTTGTAGGTTTTCTCCTCCAGTTGGCTGCCCAGCAGTCACCTTAATAGTAGCCATCACTATGGAGAGATTACAACATCATCTTTATAATCGACAGCTCTTAAAGATTGTGCTTCGTTCCCTCTACTGCTATCTATCATCACCCGGTGTCTTCTCTAACATCACCCTACCCGAAAGACTGCATTTTGCTTCCTCCACAAAGCATCCACATTCACAGGTGCTGCCACCTGATCTGCCAAGATAGTGCAGTCATCTCCAAGCTTTGATTGGCGTCATCAAGTTGACTTTGCTCACCTCAATAATAGTCTTAGAGACAGGGAACCCTGAGGCTCGTTCCTCCATTGTATTCGCATCATTTACAATCCATAACTTCATTCACTTTCTATTTTCTAACTTCTATGTCACACTGTTTGTAGTACATATTGTGTTTCCTCCCCACAAACCCTATCGCTTCTTTAAATAGTATCAAAGCAAAGGTGCCCCAAGCGCTAAAGATCCTTGTTCTTTGTTAGGCGAATAAAGGTCGTGCGGAGCAGCAACATTCTCATATTCCAATACTTCTTCATTCCGCTACATTATCCGAGGGATCGAGAAGCCCCATTATATTCTTCTCCTGCCCACCCTCCTACTACAAGTCTAAGACATGGTGCTATGACTGAGTATACCTACTGTGCAAAGAAACTCCACTAAAGATTGTCATCGTCCGCCTTTGCTCCCTACCCACCAGAGTATGTGTCTACCCCTTGGCACTCCTTATGCCACCTCACTGTTCAAAACAACAAAGATTGTTATGCATTAGCTTTTAAATCTCTATGCTCAAAGTAATAACATATTATGAAATACGCTAAGCCCTTGTGAGCAAAAGGAGACTCTAAGAAATCACAAGGCAAAAAGCCCTCCTAGAGACACCCGCAACAAGTTGGGGAGGCTTCCTCCACCTATTTTCGGGTCTAGAGGCTTCCACAACCCCTTGGCTCTTCCAGTCCACTTCATCAAGAGAGAAAAGGATATTGGACTCTTTTAGCTTTGTAGTCCACTCCATCAAGAGACACTAGCTGATTACCACCTACTCCAATACCACAATCTACTCCATCAAGAGAAATAACCTATTGTCCACTACTTGTGCCCCCACAAGAGCAGCCAATTTCATCATTTGTGATTACCCTCCTCTCTTCTGAGTGGATTTGTGAGATCCCTCCCTCCGATTCTTCTACTCAATTTCAACAAGACACCTCTAGGATTTGTCTCGCCTCTATTCCATCACACCATCAAATACCTTCTTCCATCCTATCAGTGGTGATTTCTTCATCACCCACACCAAACAACATGATTCAAAGGATGTTTCCCATGGGGATATTATTTCTCCGATTTCAAAGTGTTGAGCTAAAAATGCATTCTAAATTTAACTAGTTCTTAATAACAGCCCCAAAAATCAAAATTACCAAACTTTTCTTAAAAAGAAACATGATCCTCAAGCATTTCTGTGTCCCATAAGCCAAACCCTAATCTGGGAGGATCCATCCATTTATAAATAGACAAGCTGCCCCCACTACTCATCCCAATCTCATTTTTGCAATACTGGGGCGCTTGGACAAGTGAACAATTTTTCCACAAGGGACACTGTCCAAGTAGCACCTACTACATGAGCATTCTTCAGCATATAGCATATAATGCATCCCATTGTCCAAAGCACCACTCGACGGATCCTAAGTTGTTTCCACCAACGCATTACACCACCATTCTTTTTCACATGATACTTCATCACCTTTCCCTCGTCATTGACATCCCCGAGTGTGCTGAAGCAAAAGGGTAGAGCGTACTTGCTGAACTGAAAGAATGAAAATGAAAGGTATAAGATAGGTCTAAAATAGACCTAATTGTAACTCAACTAAAGTTAACTGGCTCTAACTCTAACTCTAAGAGTGGTGACACAACTTATAACTGTAGTTGAGTTCACACTAAGAATTGAAAAATAACTAAAGACTAAAACATTGGGCACTATCCATAGAATTGGCAAATTCTAACACCCCCCTACAATGCCAATGCCGTAAAGTAAAGGAATGATCAATCACCAAAGGGTAGTAAGTTTAAGGACTTGCGAAAACCCTCAAACTTCTCACGAGGTAGCGCCTTGGTGAAAATGCCTGCAACATTTTCCTCTGTAGGAACATACATCAAGTTGATCTCTCCTACATAGCATCTCTCTCTAACATAATGGTAGTGCACCTCAATAAGTTTCGTGTGAGCGTGAAACACAAGATTCCATGCCACTACAATAGCACTCTGGCTATCAAAAAGAATGGATGTAGGACCCTCCAACGATAAATGTAGATCACCCAACAATCTATGCAACCATACACATTCCACTATTGCCGTGAAGGCTGCCCTGTACTCAACCTCGCAGGACGAGGTAGCCATTGTAGGATGTTTCTTGCTTAGCCATGAAATGCATGAACGGCCCAGAAAGAAACAGTGTCCACTAGTAGACTGCCTAGTGTCTGCATTACCAACCCAATCTGAATCACTATAAGCCTGTAATTGCAAGTCTCCCCTCCCCCTGGTGAAATAATAATGCATGTGACTAAGTACCTTGCAAGTATCTGAATATCCGCTTAATAGCTTGCCAATGTATAGTCCATGGGCTATGCATATACTTGCTCACCTAAGATACTGCATACTGAATGTCAAGGCATGTGTTGCAAAGATAAATAAGAGAGCCAACATCCTAGCTATAAATTGCAGAATAGGATAGCTCTTCACCATCATGCATAGATAGCTTTAAGCTTGGCTCCATAGGAGTGCACATAGGTTTGCAATCTTGCATATTAAACCTATGTAACAGCTTATCCACATACTCTGACTGTGAGATGATGATATTGTGCTGATTTTAGGTGAACTTAATCACCAAATAATAGTATAGACAGCCCATATCTAACATAGCAAATGCATGTTTTAATTCAGGCTTGAAATCTGCAATTTGCTTCTAAAGGTCCAATGAGTAGCATATCATCTACATAAAGAATGATAATCAGCAAGTTCCCCCCTTCATTCTTAATGTATATAAGTGGGAGCAATTGGACTCCAAGTGCACGTGTCCGCATGGGACCATAAACATTGGAGTGAACGAGCTGCAATTTCCGGACAGCACGCACTGCCCATCCTTTTCTAAGGCAAATCTGTGCATCTTGCCCAAAATGCATCCCTTGCATGCATGAGGAGGTGGAGTCTCCACTCGAGGCAATGCATCTACCATATAACACCTTTAAAGGGTCATCAAGCTCCCAAAACTCATGTCCATAACAGACATGCCATAGCTCCGCATTCTACATAACGGGCAATAGAGTAGTGACTGCTAGAGCATCATGAGACTATGCATCATAGGTATCCAACAAAAACAAACCCTATACAAGGTCCCAAATAGCCTGAGTACATAATCCATCTCCCTATCTTTGACAATGCATTTGTCATCCTCAAAGATGACCTGAAAGCCATGCTTGTTAAAAGCAGAGACAGGCAGCAAGTTCTTTGTAATACCAAGCACAAAGAAGACATCTAGAAGCACGAAGTTAGAACCATTTGCAACAATAATAGTGGCTGCCCAATGCCACAAGCATCATAACTACTACTATTTGCACATATAACACAGATCCTAGTGTTGTGGAGTCTATGTGTGAGCTGAGCTGAGAGTGAGGTGCAGAGAGTTGAGAGCAAAAGAGTGAGAGAGTGAGCACGACAGAATGGGTATTCGGTACAATGACAAATGTACCACATTTTAGGTTTTGAATATATACAAAGTACAAAGTGTAAGGATGTGTTCACACCCAAACATGGTAAAGGGCACGGTGAGCCTTTATTCGCAACAACCTCCCACCTAAAGGCAACGTGCCTAAAGGTAGAGGAAAGAATCAGCTAAGTGTCTGTATGTACAAAGCTGAAAGACACATATACTATCCAACCCCCATCATTTGGCGGCAATGAGCAAACCACTTGGCTAGAAGACCTTTCCTAAGAAGGTCTGCAGGATTATCATCTGCATGTACCTTGACAAGATCAACGCCTTTGCTTTCAAGTACATCCCGGATAAAGTGATACTTCACCTATATGTGCTTTGTCTTTGCGTGAAAGACAAGATTCCGTGCTAGCATGATAGCACTCTGACTATCACAGTGGAGGATAGGAATATATGTAATCCCAAGCTCTCTCACCAGACGTGAAAGCCATAAAGCCTCTTTGCATGCCTCTGTGGCAGCCACATATTCTACCTCTGTAGTAGACTGAAACACACTTTTGCAGCCTAGATATCCAAGAGATTGCTCCTCTTGTGAACATAAACACATATCCTGAAGTAGACTTCTACAATCAAGATGGTCAGCATAGTCTGCATCCGTGAAACCAACAACAGATGACTTCTACTTAGCAAAGTAGATACACAAATCCTATGTGCCCTTAAGATATCTCATGATACCCTTCACTGCTTCTCAATGCTTTTTGCCAAGATATACCATGTATCTGCTAACCACTCCCACCGCAAATGCAACGTCAAGACGTGTAGCAACCATAGCATACATCAAGTTATCCACAGCTGAAGCATAAGGTATCTTGGCCATTTCAGCCTTACCATCAAATAATGTAGAGCTATCGTCTGCACTAAGTTTCACATATGGAGACAATGGTACACTAATAGCTTTCCCCCTTCCATATTGAAACGTTTCAAACCTTTCGTAATATACTCCTGCTGTGACAGATAAAGAAGACCCTTTAATCTATCTCTGAGTATACAGATGCCAAGAATGTGATTTGCCTCACCAAGATCTTTCATATCAAAGCTATTGTGTAGACTCTGTTTTAAGGAGTCCAAGGTATGAACATCCTTGCCTGCAATTAGCATGTCATCCACATATTAAACCAAGAGAATAAGGCTGCCATCTGCTGCCTTCTTGGTATATAAGCAATGATCAACTTGAGAACGATGAAATCCCTGAGATTGCATGAATATATCAAATTTATGATACCATTCGTGTGGTGTCTGCTTCAGCCCATACAAACTTTTGTTGAGTTTACATACCATGTGCTCTTTCCCCTTTGCAACAAAACCGTCAGGCTACTACATATAGATTTCCTCATGCAGATCACAATGTAAGAAGGCTGTTTTTACATCCATCTGTATGAGTTTCATGTCCTCAGATACAACCAAGCCCAAGATGGTTCGCAAAGTAGTCATTTTGACTACAGAAGAAAAGATTTCATCAAAATCAATTCCATGTTCTTGCTTGTACCCTTTAGCAACCAAGCGTGCCTTGTACTTAGGCAAAGAACCAAAAGTAACTTTCATTTTGTAAACTCGTTTGCAGGGTAGCACTTCTTGTCCTTTTGGCAAAAGTACCAAATCCCAAGTGTCAATTTTCATGAGAGATTCCATCTCCGATAGCATTGCTTTTTGCCATTTCTTATTATCTTGTCTATCCATTGCTTCCTAGAAGCATAACGGTTCACCACAATCTGTTAACATGACATAAACAACCATATAGTTTACTCCAAGAACAAATCTATTTGGTTGTTTTTGCACTCTAGTCGACCTACAGACCCAGTGGTCAATATTTGCTGGTTGTTCAACCTGTAAATCTACATTAACAGCTGTTTAGCAAGTACAGCTTGATGTATAACTAGTTCAGGTTGTTCCAAGTGTACATGTTTTTGCTGAATTTGTGGGACATCATGGGCAAGATCCTGCTTATCATTTACAGCATCATTCCCTACATTTTCAGGGACATTTTCAACAAGTATTTGCTTCTGTCTAATGGGCATTCTTTGTTGTCCTATTGGTACATCCTCCCAGAATATAACCCTTCAGGTCTCCTCTGTTCTTTTGGATTGTTTGTGCATGCGATCTTCCCGGAAGATAACATCATTGCTACGTACTACTTTTCTTTTCTTGAGATCCCATAATCTATAACCCATTTCACCTTCATCACCATATCCTAGAAAAATATATTTACAGGACTTTGGCTCAAGTTTGTTGTGTTCTTCCTTGCATATGTGGACAAATGCCTCATAGCCAAATACTTTCAAATGTGCATACCAAGGTGGCTTGCCCAACCACACTTCTTGGGGAACTCCCCCACCCCCCTAAAAGACCTGTTTGGTGACCGATTAATCAAGTGTACAGCTATTATAACAGCCTTTGCCCAAAAACCATGGGGTAAAGCAACATGTGACAACATTATACAGACCTTGTCTTGAATGGTCCAATTCATACACTCTACAACACCATTTTGGGGCAGATTATGAGGAGCAGTAAGCTCCCTCTTAATCCCTTTGCTGTCACAAAAGTCTTGAAAGGCTTTGGACACATATTTCCTACCGTTGTCAGAGCAAAGGCATTTTAACGTCTTGTTGGTCTAATTTTCAGCAAGTGCCAGGAATTTTTCAAATTTATCCAAGGCCTCGTCTTTGCGACGGATTGGATAAACCCAAACTTTGCATGTGGCATCGTCAACAAAGGTAATAAAATACTTCTTCCCCCCTAAAGATAACCCTGGCATTTGACATACATCTAAATATACTAACTCTAAGGGTGAAGACTTTAAGAGAGAGATTTTTTATGTGATGTTTGAGCATGTTTACCATAAATGCAATGATCACGCTATTCAAAATCAGCATACCTTAAAGACGACAAATAACCCAAATGAGAAAACGCTTTCATTCCAGATTGACTCATGTGCCCCAACCGGCTATGCCTCAAAGACACCCTTAGCTGCTCAGTTATGGCAACAACATGGCCACGCACACTAGATACATGTAAAAAATACAAAGTATCACTTTTGGATCCCTTGGCAACAATGCAAGAACCCTTACATATTTTCCATTTGCTATCCCCAAAGGTGGTGTGATAGTCTTCATCATCTAGTTGGCCTGTACTTATCAAACTCTTCTTGAGCTGAGCTACGTCTCATATTATGCAAAACAAACACGGAGCCATGCTGAAATTCCACTTTCACAGTGGCCAAAGCTTGCAATTTTATATGCATAGTTATTTCCCAAGTGGAGAACACCACGTACACCACCATTGTAGTCAAAGAACCACTCATGATGTGATGTGATATGAAAGGATGCACTTGAATCAAGTATCCAAGTGTGCATATCATCCTCAAAATCTACAATCAATACATATGCACTCAAAGAAGAAGCAAGAAGTACATCACCATCACTGTCATTATCATGAGTGACTACATTAACCTCTTCTATTTTCACATTGCTCTTTTCGACAGGCTCATTGTCCTTGTTTTCAGCCATGTTGGCTTCATTGTTTTTGTTTTTACCCTTCTCTTTCTTCAGTTGAAAGAAATCCCTTTTGCAGTGCCCCTTTTTGCCACAATGATGGCACTCCACATTCTTTCCACGAGATTTGTTGTGTGCTCTATTTTCAAAACTGCTCTTATGCTGAAATCTGCCTCTAGTGTGTAATGCGTTTGAAGACTTATTTGTTGAGTTATTCTACCTGTTGAGTTCTTCCATCAGCAAAGAAGTCCCCACATCAAAGTAAAACAGCTGAGCATTCGAATTACTCAAAGCTGTCCTGAAAGTATCCCAACTTTTAGATAGAGTGCATAGCAAGAAGGTAGCTTTGAACTCTTCATCAATATGAAAATCCAAAGCAATCAACTGACTGAAAATTGAGTTAAACTCATTCAAATGTAGGGACATGGCTGTACCCTCTTTCATGCGAAAGTCCATCAGTTTTTTCAACCAATAAACCTTGCTAGCTGCACTTTTCTGAGCATACAATTCTTCAAGCCTTTGCCACATTGCATATGCTGAATTCAGCTTCTCGATGTTGAAGAGCAAGTTGTCTGACTTGGCGTATCTCCATTTTCTTGTTGATATCATTGAGAATGTGAGGATCCTGCAATCACTTGGGCCATCCAAGTTTGTTGCGCAACTCCTTCACTTGGCATCAGACATGTCACCACATGCGCTACCCCGTTTCTTGAAGAACTACACCATGGCGACGCCGTATTTCGAACCCACCTCGTGGTTCCACGAGTTGAGACCAAGTTCGGAGGGAAGAGCGACCTCATGGCTCACTAGACTCTTTCGCGCGGCAAGTGTGTTCCCTTGCACGATTGGCATTAGGGCGTGAGACCTTGGTTGCACGACACCACTTGCTTCCTTGCTCGCCTCAAAAGTGATTGGATGGAGTCACAATCGTCGTCATTCAAGCTCGTCACCTGTCTCCCGAAGGAGTGTCTCAAGTGGTGGCCCTTTAGTTTAGGCTTGTGAGGCCTGTACAACGAAGATGTAGAGGATCCTAGAGATCCAAAACACCTAAAAGGTAACATGTAGTAAGGAACAGGAGACGGGATGAAGTGTAGAACCTAACTCCACCTTGGGAGAGAAGCCACTAGCTCCGTAACTCCATGCTAGAAGGAATTTAAAGGCCTCATCACCAAGTCGCGACTGAACCTCCAAGGCCCCAATCTAGGCGGTCTCTCAAGATCCTGGGTATCAATAGGAGAAATGACTACTCGAGGACAACTGTTTCAAAGGAGTAAAAGGTGGGTGACAAATTTCATGATGAGTAGGTGCCCCCCCGAACGTGAAGGTTCAGGGGCCCCCTCTAAAGCCAAAGAAGTAGAAGCCCCCTCTAAGGGCAAAGAGAGTATATCCCCCTCTGAACCTCTGTTTGCGAGAGAGAGGGAATCTAAAAACTCATGGATTGCAAACTCTAAATCATCTGATGACAAAGAAAGTACCGCCGGTCATGCCGTATAAGGTATCTAGGATATCGAAGACGACGAAGAACTTCCAGAGGTGGCATCTCAAACTTGAGTAATCACAAATGGAAAAAGGTAAGGCTGAGCCAAGGGTGTGGGCAACAGTCATTGTCTCTCAATGGAGCAAATGGTGGAGCTGAAGTAATCGAACGTGTCGAGTAGCCACTATCCCGCAAAGGAGTGGATTGTCGAGGGGACGGTATCCAACAATCACTATCTCTTGATGAAGTATATTGCTGAGCCGTGGGTTGTTGAGATGGCATTCCTAAAACCCTAGGAAAAGTAGAAGCAACCTCCGTAGCGCATTGCGGCAATCACGAGGAGGCCGAGATACCAGTCAATCCTCCTATGGCTCAAAACGACTTAGTGCGCATCAAGTGCGTCTTATTGCATTGAGTATCAAAATCTGAAAGCTGGTGCAAAATAAGCTCTCTGTGGCCCAAAAGGGAGAGATGGCACAACGAGTGTCTGGGGGTAGAGGCATATACTCCGGCGGGGTAGAAAGCAAAGGTCTAAGGTGGGAAGCATCAATGGGGGTGCCAGTGATGCCAAAAGAGGAGCACCCAATGGTCTGTCCATTTGCCTGTGAAGAAGTCATAGCAAGGAGTGTCAACCTATAAAGGGAAGGGCGGGTGGAAGAGGAAGAGAAGGGTATCTCTATCTCCAGGTGATGCAGCGGAAATGAAGGAGGGGAAATCAGTAGATGATGCCAAATCCGCAACCTGTCTTTGCCTTCTCTGGTGCAAAGGATCTTCGTGGCTCACTGAGCGCCTCTAGCTCTGATACCATGTCTAAAAAATGACAAAGACCAAAGAAACAATAGGATTTGTGGGGAGCAACACTGTGTACAACAAACACTAAGAGAGAAGAGAAACTTAGAAACACAAGAAGAACACGATGATGATGCATTGAATCATACTATGAGAAGAAAAGCTAATACAGTGGAGCCAAAACTCAAAAGATAATTGCACTGTCCGGTTTGAATCAAGCAATGACACATATGGGAATATGCATAGTAAAGGGAGAAAAATACAATTCTCCGCGCAGTGGGCTATCGAAGTAAGCACTGGAATGTGAAGGATAGTTGTCGAGAGAGCGAACCACAATCTTCTAATGCCATGAGAGATGAAGAGGATGATCACCAGTTGTCGAGGGAGTAAACTACAATCCTCAAATGCCAAGGAGTGAGCTAGGATGCAAAACACTAGATAAATGATGGCGCTTGAGACCTAGGAGCAGCAAACATAGATGTCTAGGATAATGGGCTGCAAAACGCAGATCACGAACAGCCCAAAAGCTGATAATTGTCACCAAGGAAGTTTGCCAAGTTGTAGGAAGCCATCGCTAGGTAATGTGGACTGACACCAGGCAATGCAAAGGCCTCCAAATGCCAAAACACAGATCTCAGCAAGTCGCCAGGTGAAAGAAGCTAATACCAACTAATGTGGATTGATGCCAAGGATGTGGAGAATCCTCCAAGCAGCCAAACGATGATGGCAAGCTGGCCTAAGATAACACCAGGATGAGAGAGAAAGTCGCCATGTTGGAGGAGAGAGATAGATGCCCACCATGAACCACAATATCCGCCTGAAGGGGTGTGAGGGCAATGGAGATGCAAGAGGGAGAAAGAAAGAGTATCGGAATGACCAAGGAAGAGGAGTGAAGAATGACTCAAGTGGGTTGAGAATGAATGAAGTGGCTACCTATTTATAGGCAGAAGTTGTCTAGGGTCGTGCACCACTGTGTGGACGCCAACTGAAAAAGAGATCAAAATACGAACACCAACCCTTTTTAGGGCTATCAATGAGAAACCCTAAAGGAAGTGTGTAAACTAAAGAAGTGGTTTCTCAACACCCGACCCCTAGCAGTGTGTGTAAAACCTATTTTTCGTAAAAATTCACTACCAAAGGGGTCATGATTCTTTGGTTCTCTCAGAGGAAGTGGTGTCACCCTTGTTTTGGCTTGCCTTTGTATCTTGCGAGTTATGGCTACTAGCCATTTTTCCTCCCGAAGAAGAGACAACCAACCCTTGCCCATCTAAATAGATATGTGTGGACTTAATCATGCAGCCATGCATAACACAAGAACTGGCACTCAAACTAGTAGAAGGTTAGCAATCTAGGAAGTGAGATAATGTGCTGGATAAAATGGAAGTATTTGTCAGGCAACTTGTTCAAGAATAACATAACCTAATGGTCATCTAACTTCGGGGAGCAAGTAGTGACAAACTCGGTCAGTAACTACCGATACTCGGCCAGCTTGACTTTCAGATCATCCTCTTCCTTAATGGAAAACTCCTAAAGCTCAAAATCGAGATTGATACGTCGAGTGCGATCTCGAGCCACATAGCAGTCAATGAGATAGCTCTAACACTCAGATGTGAGGGGAGAATGTTGTAATTGAGAGTGAAACTCAAGAAGCAACCCTTGCATTAACTCACCAATAACGAGGTCCCAAAGTCCTTGAGATTCAAGCACTTGTTGCATAAAGTTCGACCAAGTGGTGATATTCGACCCATTAAAATATGACTTATCCGTGAAGGCATTCTTAGTCATTGCAACAAAAGTGGTAGTGCTAGGAGATGGAGAAGGCGTATAATGGGGGTAGGTTGAATAAGGGAGATGGGGCGAGGGAGTGGAGTATAATTGGAAAGGAATCCCAGAGTGCCCACCATATATATGAAAAGTGTACATAGCGGATCCAAATGTCGGCAAGGGCAAATTGGGTAAGGGCATGGTAACCTCCTGTGGAGCCCAAGGCGGAGGGATAGGGACACGGGGAGCAAAGCACGGAAATCCCAGCACAAGAATGATCCAAGGGATGTGTGACAACAATCCATAAGCAAAGGATGGATATCCTTACATATGAAAGGTCGTGTGGGGGGGTTTGTGAGTGTCCAGGGGTAGTGAGGGGGATGCCCATCACAGCCATCCCAATGTGTAAGGATGTGGTAAAGTGGGGGTATATGAAAGGTATAGTGTTAAAGGGTGGCATTTCCCCTAACAATGCACCAAGAGATGGAGTGGATGGAGGATAGGTAGATGGTGGGATGCTGAATGAGAAGGTGTTGGGAGTTGAGATGCAAGATCCAAACCCTAGTGTGCTTTGAGTGGAAGTGGAATGTAATTCAAGATTTTGGAATGAAGATGTGAGTAGATCAAAATAACGAGAAGACAATGGTGGGATGGGAGGGAGTTGAAAAGTGTGGCTCACTTGCTCAAATGAAACAGATGGCAAAGATATACCTAATGAACGGCATTTGCTTTGACGGCCTTCTCTATTTAAGTTAACATATCGAAAACCATCCAGATCCTACACACCAAAAGGAAAAGCAGAAGAGGCTTTTGGCTCGTATGACTCAAAAGGGTTATATGAACCTAATGGTTGAGATAAAGAAGATGAGTTGCTAGATGCGCCGAATGTTGTGGTCCCTCCAATATCAGAGAGATGGCCAGTCTTACCTATTGAACTAGACAAAGTAGTAGGAATCGTTGGAGGAGTATAAACCAAACTGTACGTGATATGCAAGTACTTCTCAAACTCTTCATCTATAAGATGATCAAAACGAGAAGAAAAAGATGATAAAGGTAAAGGTGTTTCTATCTCCTCCTCAAGACCATAGTGCCTTCTTAGAGCCTCCAAAGATGGAGAAGTCTAATAGGGCGTTCTCGTGATGTTATGAGGATATAGTGTGAAAATGTATGAAATGCATCATCATCCGACTTTATTGATCTAGAGAGTCAATGTGATCTGCGCCATTAGTACTAGTGCGAGTTGCATGAATTATCCGAAAATACTAGATTTTTGGATAATTTTAGTCTATTTTTTTATATTATTTATTGTAAAAATCCGAAAAAGTTAGAAAAAGCTTCTAGATTAGAATGGCATGCAAAAAGCTAGTTGCTTTTTCAGCCAGTGAGAGGATTTTCACAAGAAGGACAGATTGACGAAATCGTGCGCGTCGCAATCGCTGTAAACAAGCTAAAAACTGCAGATTGAACTGAAAGAAGAAGAAGGAGTGATTTGGGAGATCCATGACCAGGCATCCTAGAGTTTTACCCCCCTTTCGGAGCCAACAGAGCCATCAGATTTGGATTCCAAGCAGCAGAGAAAGAGCTGATTTTTCTGATCCACGTTTTTGGTCTATGAAGGAACTCCAAGAGAACTAATGCCTGGAGATTACTTCTGCGTAGAGCAGAGATTCCAGGTTCTTTCAATATATATTGTTTTAATTCATTGTGATTTGTTTTTGTCGTGTTTACCACTTGGGTATTCTCTATCTTCTCTTCCATCTCCTATCTCTACGTCCTTCTACTTCTGATCTCCGGTGGATTCGACCTTTCAACAAAAACCCCTCCGACAGCGTCATAGGATCCTTAGAAGGTGCTTGAGACATTACGAGTCAAAATCGAGTCACGTATGAGTCTCGCACAAAGACTAGCCTCCATAATCGCTACAGGATACTCTTTAGAAGAGTATCGGCTCTGATACCATGTGAAGATATGCTAGGGTTTGCATTAAGAAAACACATGCACAACCAAGATTGAAACACAAAGACTTAGACAAAGACAAGTAAAACTCAAACCCTAAACACAAAACGCAAAACGCAAAAACTCAAAACTCAAACATAAAGAGAAGAAACTCTGAAGTGAATGAATGCTGTAAATGAATGTAAAAGTACAAAATGCCCATGGGCAACAGAGAGTGATGTCCATCGAAGACAAATCCCAAGTGCAATAACCACCAATTGGAGATGAGAGAGTGCCAAAGCAAAGAACTATCAAGTGACAACAAGAGAGGGATTTACTGACGTAGACAGCCTACTGGATAGCAAAAACACAAGTACCATAGCAGTCACCCAATGGGAGAGATGACAACAACCTATCGCCTAGCACAGATGCTGAACACACAAGCTAATAAGGTACTATGATGACAGAGCAAATGGAGACCTCTAAACAACAGCAATGACTGAAAACAAGCCGCCTAGGGCTGGATAGTGATGGGCTGCAGTCAATGATGGGCTGGAGAGTAAATGGTAGGTGGCTGATGGCTGAAATCTACACGGTAGAGTAAGAAACCTGCACAAAAGGATAAGGCTAAATGGTAGGCAGCCCATCTACTTATTGATGTTAAAGGGTGCCCCAAAAAATTAGGGTTTTGGGGGACCACTGAAATTTTCACGGACCACACACCAAATTTGTGTTTTTCATTAGTAAAGCATGTTTTGGGACTGTTTAAAAATGCTAATCAGCTCTAAAGCGTGTTTTAGCTCAACACAAGGGAAATATTGTACACCAAGTAGCTTGCTAAACTGGCTAAGCAAGTTGGGGCAGGGCAGACAAGTGACAAGATAAGCCATGAAAGAAGGGATAGGATGCCATCCAAACTGCAATGTTCCCATGAACAATGAGCAGTCAAGCTTCAAGGGCACTATGCTTTGATACAATGATGGAAATCAAGATGCGAGATGAGTGGACAGCAAAGAGAATGAATGCAAGAGAATAAGGCAATCATGAACAAGGCTATTAGGCTGTGATCCTAGATGCAAAAATAACTGAAGAGAGAACTGGCCACATGTGAGCCAGCCTGTAAATAGGCTAATGAAGTGAGAGCAGATGCCCTAAATAGGCCAAAATCTGGCTGACCTGAATCATAAAGAATGTGCCACATGGCACAAGTGGCCACAATTGGAAAAGGAAAATGGGAGCCTCACGATATGAAGCTGGACATACAAACTCAATAGACTCACTAGTATAACCTCCCTATGCATCTTCATGAGAAAAATTAATGCTTCAGGGGATTTTATTTTCGCCGAAGCTGGTCGTGCAATCATTATCCACTTCAAAACTTTTCTCTTGAGATATCCTTAAACCTGATTCTCATGATCAACTATGAAAGGCAAGGCAAAAGAAATTGAATCTGGTTATTGTTTCTAGCCTCAAGGACTGCAGCAAAGGTTTAGGCTTCCACCAAACAGGTCTAAACTCTTGTGGAGGCTTAAGGCAATGAAAGCACTAAACTACCCTGATCAATAAAAGTTCTTAAAACAATGTCCAGCATAGATGTCAGCATAATTACAGCCCCATGCTAAACCCAATTGATCATGTGTCAATAAAAGGCAGAAAAAAAAGCACTAAGGGCATAGTATACGTGACATCTCTTAATACCATGAATGCACAAGAGACATAATATGGCTTTGCTAACAAAAAGAGAGATAAGTAACATGAAGTAAAATATACCTGGATCAATGTTGTGTAAGTCACTATATTTGGCAGCAGTTCTGGGGAATGCAAGCGTTCCGCTGTCTCCTGAATCAAAACTCCATAAAGAAAATTGCATAAGAATAAGAAAAACGATAAATCAAACTACTTCTATAAAACAGACATAGCTTATCTGAGAATTTACCAACCTTCATTTCTTTAAACAGCTCCATGGCCTTGGCCAAATCTCCTCCATGCATGCATGCACGTATGAGGGAATTGAATGTAACTGGTCCTGGCTGAAGTCCAAACCTGTCCATGTCTTCTCTCAGTTTTAAAGCCTCCAAAGGAGTAGCAGAGTTTGCAAAACCCTAGATGGAAATAAAGCAGAATTTTGTTTCAAGCCACAACACTAAACAAACAAGATCATCCCTAATACCAATGATAATGCTAGCAAATTCTCCAAAAGAAACTGGCTATTTAATATTTTTTATGAAAAGCACATGCCCAAACAAAAAACAATCATTTGAACAAGGCCATTGACTAAGTGGTTACAAATAATTAAGTGAAGTTCCAAAGGGGTAGTGTTGAAGAACCTTGATGAGTATATTGTATGTAAAGATGGATGGACCCTTTCGATGAAGCACAGAGCGATATCTAGAGAGTACTCCACATGCACGCATCATCTCCCCTGCACTACACACAGCAACAGAATATGTTTTATATTTTACAAGGTGCTGTTTGAAAAAATTTGTAAGTAGAAAGTCCCAAGAGGTGCTTATCATTTGATTTGTTATTAGAGGCAACAAAAAATGCAAAAGAAATGTCTGAGTGAACCTAGAGTAAGTACAAACTTTATCTAGCATATTGCTATTTTATTCAAAAGTCAAGGACTGCTGGCTGCACACTCCGTCTCTGTCACTGTCATCGTCACCATCTCCGGTGTTGTCATCATTTTCCAGCATGATCAGGTGACCTCACTGACACTTTGGGCTGCATGCAGGGACTAATCAGTCCTTCATTGCATTCAGCATTCATTTCAGATTCAGTGAAGATTTCTCTTCTCTTCCTGTTCTCTTTTCTCTTCTCCTTTTCTCTCCATGTTCGTGTTCCTCTTCCATTGCCCACTCCCATAGTTTCATCACCTAAGTGAGGACACAGAGGTTTCCTTCAGAGAAGACCACCCTAATGTTGAAAGTGCAAATTTTCAGCCTGCTGTTTGCTGAAGAAGACGCAGATTTTGTGTTTTACACCTGCTTTCAACAAAGGCGGGACATCTACAACTATGTTCTTGCAAGTGTAGCTGATTATTCTCTTCGTTTGGGCTCTTCTACAACCAAATGCAGTGGATTTAGTGTGTTTGCAGGTCTAGAGATATGAATTATCACCAGTTCCAAGGCTTTGCTTGTTCAAATGGGGATTCTATTCATACTCCCTTTCAGAGGCAGCATGCTCATCGCGAAGATTGGAGGTCCCAACCCCGTCCTACACAGGAACCCTCTCTTGCCAAGTCACACAAATCGGAGCAGCCATCTCCTCCTCCCTCTCTTCATGTCTCCCATATGGCCTGTCCTTCTGGCCCTAGGATGCCTATGATAGAACCATCAGTGCAAATGCCCGTTCCCCGTTCTTTGCCCAAAGAAGACCAGCTAGATGGATCAAATTATTCCCTTTGGTCTTGTAAGGTGGAGTGTATTCTAGACACCTTCGATCTTCAGGTGTTCGTTACCCACCTTATTCCCCATCCCATGGTGGATCCCCACGTGGGACCGACGATGGTGCAGCCCTATGGGAACACTTCAATCGCTCAACTCTAGAGCCTAATCCTTCCTCTTCATGAGCCTACAAGATTCTCCCCTACTATATGTTCGCAAGCTGCGGACAACCGCAGAAGTGTAGACAAAACTTGCTTCTTTGTTAGAAGGCATTTGCCCATTGGATCACCTTGGAGAAGAAACTTTGGATACTCAATATTAATGATTCTCCTTCCATGAAGGATCACATCAATAGGTTGGAGGATGTGAGGGATGAGCTTGCATCCCTTGGCAAGATAATATCTTCAAAAGATATGGTGATGATTTGCTTGACTCAACTCCTATCTTCAAAGTGTGATGTCTTCTACACCAACCTTTTTACATTGAGGACCTAAGAGTCTTCTATGGGAGGAGCTAGCTCTACTTATCTTGGAGCAAGAAGAGTGTCTCAAAGAGATAGGAGTCAGTGGATCCAGCTCCACACAGGCTTTCACTGCAAGTACTAGAGGGGGAAAAAAGAAAAAGAAGAAATCAAAGACCGAGCACAAGGAGGAGAAAAATGACAATTCTTCAAGCTCTAACACAAATTCAAAGAAGTTTAGATGCCCACACTGCGGGGACAAGACCCATCCCAAGAAGAAATGTTGGAAATAATACCCTCACATTTGTCCAGATGTCACGGGGACGTGAAATTTTGAGATGCTTTAATCTTGCTAGTAACATTTGATTAAGTTACTAATCAAATGTGCAAGGTTGTTTAGCACATGTGATGCACATGGCAGTTATTTCATGGGAACGGACCAAGGACCCCGAGGATGTAGTGGGTGTTAAAGGCAAAAGTTGTATTAAGTTATGCCAACTGGGTTTTGGGGGTCAGTTGGTGCCAGGTTGGACCCTAGGACAATTGTTTGGCCATTAAGTGTCAGTGGTGATACTAGGGACTGGCATTAATTAATTAATTAATGCTAGTCTAAGGGTCAACAGAGGTTGGGAGCCACTCCAAGTTGCAAATGGCCTAGCCAATTTCATTTCAGATGGGCATGTTTAATTTTGGGCAGGGTCAAAAGGGCTGAAATTAATTTTCAAAATTAATTAATTCTAAAAAATTAACTTAATGGCTGAAAATGCATTAGGAAGGCTGCCACCTGGCAAAACTTTCCCATGCAACTAGGGAGAAGGCTGTTGGAGGGTGGTGGAAGCTAAATGGCAACCATTCGGAGCTTGGTGGAGGGGGAGGAGGTGATCACATTTGGCTCTGAGGGGCAACGACGACTGATCGCGCGCCGCGACAAGACAGGGGGCAACAAGTTTTCTCTTCCGCCTCAAGAGAGGCGGCGGTAGGAGAGGAGGGCTCGTCAGCCAAGCTACTGTTTTACTCCCCTTTTGAAGCTGTTGGTGCCATCAGATTTGTCATCAGAGCTACGAATCAGAATATACATTTCAGCTGATTTTCTCTCTTTCTACAGCATTCTCTTATCTCCTCCAGTCTATGCTCAAGTATTCTCAGCCATGGGTAGCAGAGTACAGCCAAATTTGGTGGACAGCAGAGAGTTCACTATTGTAAACCCTAAATTACAACAGTAATTAGGGTTTAGCAGCCACCTTGGGACCTGTCCCATCAGTCAAAGGCATTGTACACTGAAATCAGTATCGGAAATTCGTGGAATTGTGAGGATTTCAAATGCCAGCCCATCTATTGTGAATTTGGGGCAGCATTTGACCAGTTGGGGTTCCATTAGAGCAAGTCCTGGGTGAAAATCAAGGGGCAATTTGCCCGAATGCTTTACTGATTATTGGAACAGCAAGGGGCTTTTGAATCAGCTAAGGAGATTGTGAAATATCGGCTTGTAATTTATCCATCACCTATTGAAATTAAAGAAATACTGAAAGGGGCGCCAGTTTTGGGGCCGACAGGGTATCCACTATCCAAGTTTATGAAGGTAAAGTGAGCATTTCAATTTATGTTCATTTGCTAATTGCTATAATTAAGTGCTTAATCAAGTTAAACCACCCTATCCGAGAAGGAAGGCTGGTTTCATGGTTCTATTGCCAGGATAATCACTCAATCTCTTGATTTGGTGAGCCCGAGGCACCTGATTGCAAGCCAAAGCTTTGTGCTAGTGCTGATTTTTGTGCTCAGTTGAGAAATTACAGCAACATGTCTTCATATAGTGAGATGGAATCAAGTAGTGATAATGCCTCTTAGTATGGACATTCTCATGGGAATGAAAGAAATGCAATGCCTAATCTTGGACAAGGCTCTCATGATGGACAACAAGCTGAAAATGTTGTTGTTGGGCAAGATGCAGGGCCTTCAAGCTGTCATGAGGTAGATGACCAGCAAAGTGAAGAGGAATTTGATGACTAGTTCAAGAATCGAATGAGGACAGCAGCAAATCTCTTTGCTGAATTGGCAAAGGATCCTCAATTCACCTGATTTTTGAATGCTCCGAAGAAGGACAGCAAGGGCAAGAAGAAGAAGTCAACTTCTACACCTTCAGGACAGCAAGATGCACCGAAGGTAGTGCCAAATCCTTCACTTGAAGCTCCTAAAGAGGCCAATGAAGCTAAACAAATGGTACCTATGGGGCAAGGAATGCAAATGCAAGGCCATTATGGAAGTGCCAATCCAATGGATTTTAGATAGCCGGGCATGCATGCTATGATGGGGCAGCTAGGATACTTTGGTGGTAGCACGATTTTTCATGCAATGGTTGGCCAAGGGCCGCATACGAGAATGCATGGCACAAATCCCTATGGTATGCAGCAGCCAATGCATGGTGTGCAAGGCCCATTGTTTTCGGGTATGGTTGGAAATGTGCAAAACCCTATGTGTGGTAGTATTGGCTTGATGCCTGGGGCACAAAGTGGAATGTTTGGCAATGCATCTGCACCCCCGAATGCGTATGGGGCTCAAGAAATGATTGTTGGTCATCCAAATGCTTCATTTGGGCTTGGTCATAATGTAAATACAGCAAATGCACCCTTTTTGCAGCAGCCAATGTATGACAACTTGACTCCCAAAGGGGAAGCAAAAGACTATGATGAGGGTGGAAAAGTAGTGAAGTTTGAGTCCTTCAGTGGTGCACAAGATACGTTGAAAGCTTTGACCTTCATTCAGCAGTTTGATGCAACCTATTCAGGGGGAAACTTCACCGAATCCTCTAAGATTTGAAAGGCAGCCACTTTCTTGAAGGGGAATGCATTGCAGTGGTGGTCCACGCTCTTGATGCAAGGTAGAGCACCATCAACATGGGTACAATTAAAGCAAATGTTTGCATCGAATTGGTTGACTAGTACCTTTGAGGTAGACATCATGACAGCTTGGAACAAGCTTGATGCTAAGGAATGCAAGAATTTAGAGCAATACAATAAGAAGTTTTGGGATGCATTGCTGCCCGTCACTTCTTATCGTGCCGTACCCCTTCATGAGCAAGTGGAAAAATATGTATGTAGGCTGCCCAAAGGAATCAGGGATTTTTGCATAAAATCCACCGTGTCTAGCATGTCTCAGCTCATAGAGACTGCTGCTACAGCCGATGCTTTGCTGCGTGGAAAGGATTCGGGCTTCCAAGAGAGCGGGGAGAAGCCGAATAAAAAGTTGCTTAAGGCTGAGAAAAGGGGCATATCTGAAAACCAGCCTGAAAAGAGGCCAAAACAGCAAAGAAAGGGCTTGAAAACATTGGCACAACTTAGGAAATTAATGGCTGCAAATAAATGCTTTATTTGTGAATAGGAGGGTCATATTGCAAACATGGCCCAATAGGCAGCAAGCTGTAAAATCAGAAAATCAGGGAGATCCTAAGGGTAAAAGGCCCAAAACATCAGTGGGATTGGTGCCCGATGTTGTTAGTGATCAGCCCAATGATGATGCTACTGAGTTGTGCAGAGCATGGGGCAAAATTAGGGATCAGCATGCATTGATCTTCTTTGATAATGGTGCACAAGCCAACTTCATCTCTACTGACATGCAAGCCCATCTAGGCATCAAAGAGGATGAGATGGGAGCCATCGGGGAAGTTAGAATGGCATGTAAGGGTCATGCAGAACCTGTCACGCCACTCATTGGAAAGCTTCGATTGCACATACAGGGATATGTGGATAGCGAAGAGTTTTACATTGCTCCACTTAAGGATTGTGATGTGTTGCTTGGTATGCCATGGTGCCACCGTATGCATGCAGTGATTGATTCATATGCAAAAGAGATCACTATTCAACATAAGGGAAAGACACTCACACTTGATATAAAGTTGAAAGGGGAATCTGTCCCTATTGTATTTGCAGTTACTATTTCTAAAGTAATGAAAAATCATCTTTCAACGTATTGAGTTTTTGCTAAGGATAAGGATGATAGTGAGAATGCTGGGAATATGTCTAAATTAGAGAAGAATCGCATGTCATGTCTGAAAATGTATGCTGATTGCTTCTCCCAGTCACTTCCAGGGCAGCTACCACCTGAAAGACCCGAAGATCGTGGCATAGACCTTATCCCTGGAAGTAGCCCTCCTAATAAACCACCCTATAGAGTCAGTGCAGCCCAACAGGAGGAGATTATGAGTCAGGTAAATGAGGTGTTAGAAAAAGGGCTGATTCAGCCCAGCTCATCTCCTTTCTGTTCTCCAATGCTTTTGGTGCAGAAAAAGGATGGTTCATGGCGTATGTGCATTGACTATCGTGCTCTGAACAAGATCACGATAAAGAACCGCTTTCCGATCCCTCGGATCGATGATGTTATGGATAGATTGCAGGGGGCAGCAATATTCAGCTGTATAGATTTGAAAAGTGGGTATCATCAGATACGCATTAGACCGGAGAATGTGCCTAAGACAACTTTTAGGACATCTTTTGGGTTATATGAATTTCTTGTCATGCCTTTTGGACTTACGAATGCTCCTGCCACTTTTAACCGAATGATGGGGCACATCTTTCGGCCACATAGAGCATTTGTGGGTACTTTCTTTGATGACATGATTGTCTATTCAAAGAATGAGATGCAGCATAGAAAGCACTTGGACATTGTTTTCAATGAGCTGCATAAGCATAGACTGGTTATCAATGACAAGAAGAGTAAATTCTTTTTGCATGAAATCCACTTCTTGGAACATATTGTATCGGTTGATAGTATTTGTATGGACCCTGCTAAGGTTGAAGCAATACGTTCATGGCCAGCTTTGAAGAATGTTCATGAGATCCGCAGCTTCTTGGGTTTATGTTCTTACTATAGGAAGTATGTACGCGGGTTTGCTGAAATTGCATCTCCATTGCATGCTTTGCAAAAAAAAGATGTGCCATTTAGATGGACAGCAATGGAAATTTCAGCACCTGAAAAGTTGAAGGAAAAGATGACTTTAGATCCTTTGCTTGTGTTGCCTAATCTAAGAAAGTCATTTGTGGTTCAATGTGATACATGTGGTAACAGCATTGGGATTGTCCTTATGCAAGATGGTCAAGTTGTGGCTTATGAGAGCCGAATTCTCCACGGTGCAGAGAGAAATTTACAAGTTTATGAGAAAGAGCTCTTGGCTATAATTCATGCACTGTCTACGTGGAAACATTATTTGTTGGGGGCTGATTTTACAGTGCAGACAGACCATCAAACTTTAAGGTACTTTCTGACGCAAACAAAGTTGTCAGAGAAGCATATGAGATGGGCAAATTTTCTCTCTATGTTTCATTTTCACATTGTACACATTGATGGTAAAAAGAATGTTGTGGCTGATGCACTGTCACGTAAGCCACAAATTTCAGCAGTCACTATGGTTTATCACACTGAGTTGGATGCCATGAAAGAGCAATATGCTGCTGATTCGGACTTTGCTAATGTTTATGATCAACTTTGCAATGGCCAAAGGCATGAGCATTTTATGCTAAGAGATGGATTTCTATTGATGCATGGACGACTATGTGTCACAAAGCAGTTGAGGCCTAGAGTGATCATTGAAAGTCATGCTCCTCCGTATGCAGGACACAGAGGTATTGATGCCGCAGTCAAGGTAGTGGAGCATTTCTTTTATTGGCCACCTTTGAGGCATGATGTAGACCAATTTGTTAGGGCATGCATCATATGTCAGAAGATAAAGCATGATAGGCAAAAGATGTTGGACTTGTTGCAGCCCTTGCCTATTCCAGATAGGCCTTGGCAAAGCATTGCTATGGACTTTATCTTTGAGCTTCCTAGGACACATACAGGGAATGATGGGATATGGACTATTATTTACAAGTTTAGCAAATAAGCCCATTTCATTCCGGTGAGGAAGAAGATAAAGACTGATCATATGGCACGATTATTTATGCAAACACATTTTCAAGTATCATGGTATGCCTGAATCGATCATTAGTGATCAAGACCCTCGGATGACCAGTCTATTCTGGAAGGGGTTGTTTGAAATTATGGGTACCACACTGAAATTCTCATCATCCTTCCATCCACAGACAGATGGTCAGTCTGAGGAAGCAAATTCCACAATGTTGGATCTTTTGAGGTGTTATTTTTAGACCACAAGACACAGTGGGAGCAGTATTTGCCATTGGTTGAGTTTGCATACAATAATACGGTACATAGTTCCACTGGCAAGGCTCCATTTGAGGTGGTTGAGGGTGGCAAGAAGATTCCACCTATTTTGCACACTAAGGATAAAATCTTTGAGGCTGATCACTTTGTGGAAAGCTTGGATGCAACCTATGCAAAGATAAAGTATGCATTTAAGAGGTCACAGGACAAGCAAAAGCGGGCACTTGATCACCATAGACGTGCTTTGCAGTTTGCAGAGGGCAATTATGTATTGCTGCGTTTCGAAAAGGCAAGGCTGAAAAAGATGAAGGAAAGAGAGAGATTGTATCCGAAGTTAAGCATGAGATACTATGGGCCCTTTCAAGCGTTGGAAAAGGTCAGGGATGTTGCATATCGGCTGAAATTACCTCCACATTGGCGGATACACAATGCCTTTCATGTCAGTTTGTTGAGATCTTTTCGTAGTGATGTGCCAGAAAATGTATCTGCTGAAATTCAGCCAGAGATTGAGGAACTAGATGAGATTTTGGTACCCGAGCAAATTTTGGCACATAAGGAAAGGAAGGTCAGAGGTAAAGTTTCCAGAAGATATTTGGTGAAGTTTCAAATTTATTCACCAATGGATGCAAAATGGATGGAAGAGGATGACTTAACAGACCATCCTCAGTTTTTGCAACTTTATCTCAATGCCTTTCAGTTAGAGCCGACTTTGAATCGGGCTTACTCAAGTTCAGCAGAGCGGGCGTCCGGAGCATTGCCTGATGCTCAAGGGGGAGGTAGCACTTCCACTCCACCGGTTTTGGACAGCTCTCGTATGTAGTGGATCTCGGATGTATTCAGCATGCATCCAAGGTACTATGCTGACAGTATGTGTGCCATGAGGTCACTACTCGGTGTACTAGTCACTATGAGATACATGTATATGAGTATGGTTGTCACCGCAGCTCTGAGACTATACTTATGCATGAGTTTTTGGACCAGTTTGGCGTGAGTTTTTGCCTCAATTTTGAGATCAATTTCTAACTAGTTTCAGCTCAGTTTTTGATCAGTTTGAGAATCGTTTATGATCACTTTGGGATCAGTTTTGCATCAGTTTTTTTTACCATCAGCTTGTGGTCAGTTTGGAGTCACATTTGCAGCCATTTGTGATCAGTTCTCATATCAGTCCATGATCAGTTTATGATCAGGTCATGCTCAGTTTTTAATGGTTTATAGCTGATTCCATGGACAGCCACATGTAAACGAATGTCATTGAAAGTTTCAGTCATGGTTTATGCTGAGAATATGCTTTACTGTGGTTTTGAAGTCAGAATGGTTGAGAAACATGAGTTATGGATGCATCCAATGGTTTCTAGCAACAGTTTTGGACTGTTTTTCAGTTTTCTATTATGTTTTGCTAGCTGGAAATTTTCAATAAGTTTTGCGCATATGCAACGGTTTGACAACAGTGGCCAATGTTGTGGTGACTGTCATGCCAAATTGAAATTCCAGTGTAATATACTTTTGCTTTGGCCCAATGCAGTGCAATCGAGGACGATTGCAAGGTTTTCAAGGGGGAGGTTTGTCATGGGGACGTAAAATTTTGAGATGCTTTAATCTTGCTAGTAACATTTCATTAAGTTACTAATCAAATGTGCAAGGTTGTTTAGCACATGTGATGCACATGGCAGTTATTTCATGGGAACGGGCCAAGGACCTCGAGGATGCAATAGGTGTTAAAGGTAAAAGTTGTGTTAAGTTATGTCAACTGGGTTTTAGTGGTCAATTGGTGCCAGGTTGGACCCTAGGACAATTGTTTGGCCATTAAGTGTCAGTGGTGACACTAGGGACTAGCATTAATTAATTAATTACGGACATGTTTAATTTTGGGCAAGGTCAAAAGGGCTGAAATTAATTTTCAGAATTAATTAATTTTGAAAATTTGATTTAATGGCTGAAAATGCATTAGGAAGGCTGCCACTTGGCAATGGAAAGGGAGAAGACTGTTGGAGGGTGGTGGAAGCTGAATGGCAGCCATTCGGAGCTTGGTGGAGGGGGAGGAGGTGATTAGATTTGGCTCTAAGAGGCGACGACGATTGATCGCGCGCCGCGACAGGTCAGGGGGCCGTAGGTTTTCTCTTCCATCTTAAGAGAGGCGGCGATAGGAGAGGAGGGCTCGCCAACAAGCTATTGTTTTACCCCCCTTTTGAAGCTGTTGGTGCCATCAGATTTGTCATCAGAGCTACGAATCAGAAGATACATTTCAACTGATTTTCTCTCTTTCTACAACATTCTCTCATCTCCTCCAGTCTATGCTCAAGTATTCTCAACAATTCTCAGCCATGGGTAGCAGAGTACAGCCAAATTTGGTGGACAACAGAGAGTTTACTACTGTAAACCCTAAATTACAGCAACAATTAGGGTTTAGCAGCCACCTTGGGACCCGTGCCATCAGTCAAAGGCATTGTACACTGAAATCAATACCAGAAATTCGTGGAATTGTGAGGATTTCAGATGCCAGCCCATCTATTGTGAATTTGGGGCAGCATTTGACCAGTTGGGGCTCCATTAGAGCAAGTCCTGGGTGAAAATCAAGGGGCAATTTGCCCGAATGCTTTGCTGATTATTGGAACAGCAAGGGGCTTTTGAATCAGCCAAGGAGATTGTGAAATATCGGCTTATAATTTATCCATCAGCAATTGAAATTAAAGAAATACCGAAAGAAGCGCCAGTTTTGGGGCCAACAAGGTGTCCACTGTCCAAGTTTATGAAGGTAAAGTGAGCATTTCAGTTTATGTTCATTTGCTAATTGTTGTAATTAAGTGCTTAATCAGGTTAAACCACCCTATCCGAGAAGGAAGGCTGGTTTCACCAGAAGCGAAGAATAGAGCTAAATTCTCTACCTCTACACCAGCTATTACCCATGAGTCTATGTTCCTTCATATCCACGTGTTGGAGAAGCCTTCTTCAATGGATGCTTCATCTTTCACGAACCCTTAGCTTCTTGATAGCAGTGCATCAAGTCATATGACTCCACGAGAAAATTTGCTACAAGATCTTCGTTCATCTGAGTATTTTGTCACCATTAACAACATTTGTTTGGTATCTATTAGTGGTCTTGGCACTTTGCAATTATTTTCAGCCTGTTCCTCGAGCTTTGTTTCAGAAGTCCTATATGTTTCTAACTTGGGCTTTGCACTCCTCTATGTTCATGGCCTTACTAGACTTGGTACTAAGGTTATCTTTATCGGGCAAGCTGTCTCTATTTAGGAATATTCTTCGGGAGCTGTTTTAGTGACAAGTATATAGAAGAGCGGGCTATACAAGCTTCATTCTCCTTCTCTTATACAAGGTTCTCAACAACAATTGTCTCTTGTTGTACCCGTTCCCACTTGTGCACTATCTCTTCTATAGGTTCCATCCTATCCCCCACCCACTCGGTGTTCCCTCGTACCTCCCATCCCTTTTAAAGGGGGACAATTAGGTGATGTGGTTGTGGATTCCCTGGCCCCTATTGTTTCAAAGGGGGATTACCAAGATCATGAGGACCTTCTTCATCAATGGTCTACATCAACAGACCTCATCAACATTGGCACTCTTCCTATGACCCTTGGATCCACATCTTCTTTGGCCTTCAACCACATCTAAGATATGAGAGGGCGTGTTAGCAATCATGTTTGTCATACAAAGTCATCTCCTACCTGTGAGCCTCAATCTAAGTCTTAGGAGCTTTGACATTCAATCTATCATGTTGAGGAGGTAGCTCTTTTTAGAGCATGCAATTCTTCTCCAAATCAATGTCTGAAGCCATTTCTCATGTTCAGCCAAAGGTTGTGCAACGTATTTACTAGGGATTGGCTCCAGATGGCTGCAATCAGCCCTTAGCCTGCCATGTCAGCATTTCATACTGCATTATATGCAGTCAAACTGCCTTTATGCAGTCAGCCAAGCAACTCAGTGTCCGTTGAGGACTGATAGCTGCACACTCCATCTCCATCACTGCCACCGCCACCGTCTCCAATGCTATCATCATTTTCCAGCCTAATCCAGTGCCCTCACTGATGCTTTGGGCTATGTGCAAGGACTGAAGGACTGATCAATCCTCCATTGTATTTAGCATTGATTTCAGATTCAGTGATCCACAATTGACCAACTTTTCCCTTTTTGACTATTTATAGCAATCAGCTATTGGCTGGTCTTCATTCTGCTTTTTGTTGAGAAATAACAAATGATGTATGCTCCAAGAAGAGATGTCCTGAATCCCATATGCACAGTGAGGATAGTGGAGAAGCTGGAAAGCTATAAAAGCATGTACTTGGTTCACTTTTTGATGCAATGCTATTGTACTTTGTACTTAGAGTCTGTAACTCTATCCACTCAAGATTGTGTTTATGAGTCCAAGCTAATCTATCTTGGAACCTAATTCACTTGAGTGAAAGTCTATGTCTAGTCATCAGTCTTCATGTCTCTTGCTTACGAGTTCAAGCCTCCATAGCTAAACTGTGTTCAAGATCCATATTTGTCAACATGGTATTAGAGCCATGGTAAGCTCAGTTTAACTCCTCTCCCTCCTTCTCCAACTTCTCATAGCTCAACTCCAGCTCAGGACAAGTATTTGAGTTCATTTCCTACTTTATTCCCACACGCCTCTTCTTGGCCACCATAGCCAGACTACCTACACCTACCTTCACTTGAGCACTTAGATCTCAGCATACATGTGATTTCAGCTCGAGGTGTCTTCATGGGAAACTCTTCCAGCTCAGCTCCCTATCACATCAAAGTGTGACATTGTTCACTGTGGAGCCCGGCGTTATGAAAATTGGACCTCGCTGCCCAGAACTGCGCCAATTTCAGGTCTTACAGAGATCCGTCTCCTACGTTGCTGCGCGATCTACTCTGAGCATAGGGCTTTTGAAGCTCACTATGCAAGCCTACTCCCCATGCAATATCTTGTGCAATGGTCAACTCGTTGC
The DNA here is from genome assembly GCF_053477565.2 of Lygodium microphyllum. Lineage (NCBI taxonomy): Eukaryota > Viridiplantae > Streptophyta > Polypodiopsida > Schizaeales > Lygodiaceae > Lygodium > Lygodium microphyllum. The sequence continues at coordinate 131,208,753 of NC_141153.1, read as the reverse complement.
GCTACTAGAAGGGAAAAACTAGTCGGGCTGAGAACCATAATCACAGTCCCCCATAGCCAAAAGTAACTAAACTTCATTTCTCACTTCATTTGCTTATCTTTGCTAGTTGGAAGGCTCAAGGGACCCCTTGCAACTCTCATCTACTCAATGCCACTGATTAATCAACAACGAGGACAAGTCTTTGAGGATTTTTGAAGATTTGAAAAAATCAAGTCAACAACATCTAGCTCATCAAGGAGACTCAACATCAATAGTATCTCTTGATACTCAATCAGTGTCTCTTAGCACTTGTGTATTTAACTCACTCATGAATTCACTGACTTTACCTCAGCTACTCAAAAGTTTATTCTCAACACTTGTAATGATTTAAAGCCCTATTGATCAAATCCATTTGTGAGTCTCAATTTCTTTGTAAAATGATAGACACCCGAGTGACTGAACTGGTCCCTGAAACAGATAGCAAAGTTTAATGGTGAAGGATTTCACGCCTAGAAGGAGAAAACCATGTACCATCTCATGAGGAAAGACCTATAGGATCTCTTTGAAAAAGATAATGTAAATGACAAGAAAGAAGATGCTGAAGAGAAAAATGCTGCAGAAGACCAGCCTAAAACAAAGGCATGGAACAAGATGAACACAAAGCTCTAGGTATTATTGCGTGGGGTTTATCAGATGATATATTACACCACATCTCTAACATCAGGGATACAAAGAAGGCATCGAAAAAACTTGACAAGATCTTTGGCACCCAAGCAAAGAACTCAAAGGTAAAATTACTCATGCAATTTTATAAATTGGATGTAAAAGACAGTTCTTCTATAACTGTGCACATTAATAAGTTCAAGAGCCTTAAAACTCAGCTTGCAACTCTTAAAAAGAGCATTGAAATTGATGAAGATGAGGCAATAGTAGTATTGCTTGCCAATGTTAATCATAAACCATATGAGAACCTTGTTTCAACACTAAGCAATGTTTCCAGTCTCTCACTTAAAGATATTAAGCACTATCTTCTTGATGAAGAGAACAAACAGAAGAACAAGAATGCAAAAGATGGTATTCCATCATCTAGGGAAAATCTCTTATACACCAAAGAAGCTGTTGGACCCAAAGGAAGAGGTTGAGGATTCAACACTAACAACAAAAGTCGGATGATAGGTCATTATTGTAGTAAGACTGGCCATATTGCTAGTGAATGTTTTCACAAGAAAAGAGCACAGTAGATGCAAAATGACTGCCATCAAAGTTATGAATGAAAAAGAAAAAGAAGATACTTCTGCTACCATCAACAACTCTGACAGATTATTCTAAGAAATGTGTTCCCATAGTGGATTTGCTTTGTAAAAACCCTTGCCAAAGATATAAAGTCTCAAGCTTTAACTTGACTAGGCTACCTATAAGCTAGTCTCCCGGGCCATGTTATCATGTAGAGAGGGCAAAAGCCAGCAAGTGTAAGGACTCATCATTTGAGGGGGGGCGTTGAGAAATAACAAATGATGTATGCTCCAAGAAAAGATGTCATGAATCCCATATGCACTGTGAGGATAGTGGAGAAGTTGGAAAGCTATAAAAGCATGTACTTGGTTCACTTTTTAATGCAATGCTATTGTACTTTGTACTTAAGAGTCTGTAACTCTATCCACTCAAGATTGTGTTTATGAGTCCAAGCTAATCTATCTTGGAACCTAATTCACTTGAGTGAAAGTCTGTGTCTAGTCATCAATCTTCATGTCTCTTGCTTATGAGTTCAAGCCTCCATAGCTAAACTATGTTCAAGATCCATGTTTGTCAACACTTTTCAAGTTTCAGCACACTCCGACATTCAAGGACTCTCCTCCATCTTTCAGTGCTACCCTCTATCATCAACTTTGGATGGGGCATGGGCAATAGTGTGATTGTTAGGCTGAAGGCTGAGTGGATGAATGATAGCGATAAACGATGCCCATGACGGACTCTATTTAGAGGATTTTGGTGCATTTGTCCTATTGTTCAAAAATAAAGCCATTCAATTTTTATAATAAGCAGTACATGCTTTTGGGGGCTGTTTTAAGGAGAACTAAATAGGGCTTTTGTGCTGTAATTTACGATTAGTGTAAACCCTCATTTAAACAAATCAACAATACCTTGTGAAAGGGCAGGATTCCTTGGTAAAATATCTCTAGGAAAGCTTTGGAAAGTGCTTTTTTAGACATGTTTAATGCTCCTTCAGCTGCTCATTTTTCCACGTGTCATGTGCTTCATGCATTTACTATGCTACAAAATTCCAAAATGCATATGCATAACAGCAGATAAATAAAAGGAGAAACAAACAAAGCACTTTAATCCAACAGATAACAACACATAGAGTAAAGTTGCTGTACCACCTGCTTCAGCAAGACCATTCAATAGAGTACGAACATGCACCTCCATTAACAATGGCTTCCCTGGTACTGTTCCATTCTCAAGGGATTCTACAAGCTCAAATGCCTCATCAAACATCCTATTATCAGACAGTCCCTTTAAAACAGAACCACGAGCAACCAGATTAGCTGGAGGTGAATAGAAGGCTTTCATGTATCAAAGGCATAATTTAGTCACAAATGCATTATCATGAACTAGACAACCATATTTTCAGCAAATACAAATATCACAGATGAAAAACAATGTTGATGTGACTTGATTCGCTAATGAAAGGAAGTGATGATGTATATGACCAACTTTGATAAGTATATTGTAAGTGACTGAGTCAACTCCACAGTTCCCTGGTTGCAGCATTATCTTGTAGAGAGCATACGCTTGCTTGAGATCACCACAATGCACACAAGCTGCTAGTGCTGAGTTCATTACAACTCGATTGAGCTTTAAATTATTCCTGCTTGCGTCATCTAGTAGTTTAAGAACCTGAAATAAACAATTTGAAAAGCACTATCAAATGCAAGGGGCCGACTTAGAATGCTGACAGCAAAGAACCAGATTCTTGACAACTTACAGCACCAAGTTGGCGCCTTTGTGTAAGTTTCACAATCCTGCGTGATAGAGAGCGTTGTTTCTTTATCCAAAATGGGAAAATATCATTGTTCTTCTTGGGCTTTGATTGGTGCTCTTCAGGCCGGAAACATAATACATCCAGGTTTGTTGTCTGTTTAACCAAATTGCACAGTAACAATAACTTAGACAGGTAAATCAGAATATAAGTCTTATAAATTGGCAAAACAAACACACAAAACACTCCCTTGGACCACATTGAGCTCCGCCAATGTAAAAAGCCAGAGCAAGAATCTTCAGTTCACACAAGAACTTTCATCTGCAACTGCAGACGATACTACAATAATTCCCTTTGTATCTACTACATTCAGTTCTGTACAATAGACCATGGAACAGCTAGCATGAGCAGAAAGACAGAAACCAATGCTGTTTATAGGAAGTGTCATCCAAATTTTGCTGATTTCTTCCATTTTGCAATCAAAGATGTGGCCTTCATTCCTGCTGGTATCCAAGTTAAGCGGATTTCGTTCATTTGCGATGAAAGCCCGGTCTGAACTCATTTATGCTGGTATCTGAGTTAAGTTGAAGTGTTCCATTTCGCCATGCTGGTATCTGAGTTACGCTGATTTACTTCATTTTACAATAAAATCCTTCCCCTAGGTCCTCCTGGTATGTGAACCTGGCCCCCTTTTCTTCTGGTATCTGAGTTACGCTGATTTACTTCATTTACGATCAAATCCTCCCCCTGATTTCTGCTAGTATGTAAGTTACGCTGGTTGATGTTATTTTACTTTACAATGAGAGCCTTTCCTCCATAGCTGCTGGTTTGAGGTCAAAAATGTTGTGTTGAGATGAGGCTTACCCGGTTGCCGGGCGGCACGATGTGGCCGGCGAGCAGAACAGGCTTGAAAGGCGACTCGGCTTGGAAGAAAGCGGCGCCATCCATAGCTCGCACGTAATGCGACGCTGGCTCTCACTTAGAAGAACAAGGAGATTCGCCTTATCTTCTGCTCTCTCTTCCTCCGGACTTAAAATACATTTTTTTTACACTGGCTTAAGCTGATTGGTACCTGACGGAAAAAGCTTAACACAACCAAACATCAAGTTGAAAAAAGGGGCCACACCATGCATCAAAAGATCTCATCACGTCACAATTTCATTAAAGAATTTAACTAAAGATTGGCGGCGAGTGGCATAGAATGAATCATTTGGTGACATGAGAACACTAAACATCATACAAGGTGATGTTATAATCATGAGGAAACTTGCATACATAATGTTGGAGGTGATGTTATATAATGATGAGAGGGCTTTGCCTACACAATTTTGGTACCACGGAGAATGAGTGGTCATATTTAATAGTGAGAAATGTATAATGAGCTAGGGGATTTAGGTACGAAGCCGGCTTTGGACATTAGAAGAATCAAAGGACTAAATGTTTTCAATATGAGGTGGGTGTAATTTTACTACTATATTATTTTCATTGTACGTTCGAAAAGCCTCAAATTTCCAAAGGGCTTCTCCAACCTACCCCTTTTTCCAAACCTCCTTTTTTCAATCAAAACCTTCTCATTTCCCCTCTTTCTTACGTGTAATCTCTCATTTTCTCTTACCCCTCTCTTTTTTCATTAAAAGCCCCTTTTCCCCCCTCTCTCACCTCCCTTTTTTAAATTGAAACCCTCTCCCCTCTCTCTCACTTATAATCTCTCTCTTTCTTTTTCCCCTCCCCTTTTTAATCAAATTTTTCATCCCCATCTCCCTCCCCCCCCCCCCCCCCCACATATGTAGGGCCTAGATTCTCTCTCTCTCTCTCTCTCTCTCTCTCTCTCAATGAGATTAAACATTTCTTTTAATTAAATATTTTTAAAATCTTTCTTTATTTCAAAATTTTTTAACATAGTTTTTCACACACTTTGAGAGAAATATATAAGGAGAGAGAGAGTGTGTGTGTGTATAATAATAATAATGATAAAAAGAAGAAGATGGACAAAGGAGGGGGGAAGAGAAAAGAGAATAGCTTTTTTTAATTAAACATTTTTCTTATCCCCCTCCCGCCCTCATGTGTAGGGCCTAGGTTCTCTCTCTCTCTCTCTCTATTTGTGTGTTAGATTAAACTTTTTAATTTAAACTTTCTTTTTAATTAAATATTTTTAAAAACTTATTTTAATTAAAAGTTTTTTGGATGTAGTTTTTCGCACACTTTGAGAGAGAGACAAAAGGAGAATGATTTTTTTTTAAGAAGCAAAAAGAGAAAAAGACGAAGAGAGAGGAAAGAGAAAAGAGAGAGAGACAGAGGAAATATATAATTTGAAAGAGAGAGAAAATAAAAAATAAAGAGAGAAAAATATATAAAGAGAAAATAGAGGAGAGAATAAAATTTGAAAGAGAATGAGAGAAGAAAAAAATAATGAGAAAGAGAGAGAGAGAGAGAGAGAGAGAGAGAGAAACCGGGAGAAAGATATAAAGAGCAAAAAATAAAGAAGAGGAGAGCGAGGGAGTGAGAGGCGGAACTGAGAGAAAGAGAATTATAAAAAGAGAAAATACAAAATTTGAGAGAGAGAGAGAGAGAAAGAGATGAGAGAGGGGGGAGAAGAAAATGGGGGAGAGAGACAGAGAGAAGAAAAGGAGAGAGAAAAGAAGAAGAAGAGAGAGAATTTTAACACACAGAGAGAATTATAGAGGAAAGATAAAATTTAAAAGAAGTAGAAAAGAAAAAAATTAAAAAGATAAGAAGAAAAATGAAAAAATAGGAGAGAGAAGAAAAAGAGAGGAGAGGGGCGACTGAGGGACAGAGAAAGAGAAGAAGAATAAGAAAGAGGAAATAGAAAGAGAGAAAGGGAAAAAGAGAAAAGAGAAAAGTCTTTTTTAAATTTAAATATTTTTTGAGAGATAGGGTAAGGGAGAGAGGGGAAAGAGAGAGAGAGAGAGAAAAGATAAAATTTAAAAAAGAGAGGGAGAGAAGAAAAAAGGAAAATTAGGAGAACACTCCCCTCCCCTCATTCTTACATGTAATCTCTTCTTTTCTCTTACCCCTCCCTTTTTTCATTAAAATCCACTTTCCCCCCCCTCTCTCACCCCCTTTTTTAAATTAAAACCCCCTCCCCTCTCTCTCACTTATAATCTCTCTCTTTAATTTTCCCCTCCCCTTTTTAATTAAATTCCTCCCCCCTCCTCCCGCCTCTCGCTCTCTCATGTGGACCTAGGTTCTCTCTCTCTCTCTCTCTCTCTCTCTCTCTCTCTCTCTCTCTCTCTCTCTCTCTCTCTCTCTCTCTCTCTCTCTGTGTGTGTTAGTTTAAGCTTTTCTTTTAAATAAATATTTTTTAAAAATTTTTTACTTTAAATTTTTTCGAACATAATTTTTCACACACTTTGAGAGAGAGAGAGAGAAAGAAGAAGAAGAAGAAGAAAAATGATTTTTTTTAAAAAGAAGATAGAGAGAGGAGGGGAAAGAGAAAAGATAATAGTCCTTTTTAAATTAAACATTTTTATTCTCCCTCTCTCCCCCTCTCCTCTCTCTCTCTCTCTCTCTCTCTCTCTCTCTCTCTCTCTCTCTCTCTCTCTCTCTCTCAGTTAGATTAAATTTTTTTAATTAAATATTTTTAACAACTTTTTAAAAATTAAAGTTTTTTGGACATACACTACAAGGATATAGAGGAATAGCGACGGTGATTTTGTGACGCAAATTAGCGGCATCATTATTTGCGTCACAAATTGACATCGACGAAAAAAAGTGGGCCGAAACCTGAGCGCGGCATTTTGCACAAAAGAGCAAAAGAGAGAGCGAACTACATCGTGTGTTAGAGGGAGAGGCGCTACAAGATATAGGCCTTATACCGACGTTTAAATCGATGAAAATACAAATAACAAAATTTGCCCCCGTCGTCACAAAAAGCGTCGTTATTGGAGACATTATAGAACAGTCGGTATCACCGTCGCTATCAGTGTCGTCGGTATTGGCATCGGTATCAGCATCGCAAGATACCGAACGCTGATAGCGATGGTTTGCAATGTAAATAATGATGCGAGCAGTAAAATTTGCAACGCTAATAGTGATGGTAACATGGAAAAAAAAAATTTGTGGCAGGGTAGCTAGCACTGTGTGTTTTATTAGAGCCATACAAAATAGTTTCTGCACTGTGTACAATGCGTTTGCAAACAAAAACAGTGTATACTGAAATCATAACACTGATACATGAAATAAATACATGATCGCATAATAAGCGATTGGTACAATCATGACAAGATATCACTAATACATAGAAAATGTCTACATAGATCAGGCGACTCAAAAATAAAGGTGTGTGAGCTCTAGGGATCCAAGGGTGAGCTACATATCCTCATTCCCTGAAAGCTCGTACCGCCGCAAAGGAGCATCGAACAGACTTTGCAGAAAAAGAAACAACACATCATTCCACCATACAATAATGCATTTTAATTAAATATGGTAACTACAAACAAGAAAGGTGAGTGACTTACAGGGCCGCCGCATCTATACAATCGATCGATCAATAAAGTGAGACCATGCCTCTCTGCATATCGAGTCTCAAGGCCAATCGGATCGCGATTTGTAACAGAGTGCTGCAAAGAAAACAAAATGCTAACTGTTAGAAACATGATTGTCAGTACAAAGAATATTGCAAAAAAATAAACAAGCAAAACAAAAGAAAAACTTACAAAGTCCTCCAAATATGTCATGTGGCCGCCACTCCCAAGATGATAGACCACTCCAGCCTCGAGTCATGCCCTCGCCGCCTCGCACTGCTGACTCCAATGTCCTAGAGAATCTGTAGCCTCCTCCCTCAGTCGGCGCCAATCGTCTGCATCTAACCACTTGGGCTTTGCAGCCCCACTCTTGATTGCCTTGCATGCGTCGAATCGTCTATGTGACATGTATACACGTATACAATCCATCATCCAGCCCATAGAGAATCTATCTACTAAGGCTCGCACCGGAAACTCCTCGTGCAAGGATGCTACTATGTAGTCCTTACTCCTCTCTGATATGTTCTTCCAATGATCCAAGACATTGTGCCGAAAAACTTGTTGGCACAACTCTCTCATGCGAGCCATCACCCTCCTCCCTTCATCATTCATGATGATGGCTCCTGACCTACCATCAACTAGATATCCATATCCCCCTGGAGTCTACCTAAGATGGGTCCTCTTCCATCTGCATCCACGCTCCTGGGCATATCCAGGAGACCCCTGTGCATCCAATGTACCGACCGGGGTAATATCTCTCGGAGTGGCACCCATAGGGGTGCCACCTCTGCTGACGGCTGAGCAAAAGCTGGAGTAACTGGAGTAGACGTCCCCACAGGTGTGACAAATCCCTAAGGTGACGCAACTCCAGCTGAATGATGAGACGGAGACACCATGTCCGTGCCTCCACGGCATCCACCTAAGCCTGAGCCACGCTCCCTGGAAGGGCCACGAGAGCGAGGAGTCACATATGTATCCCGTGTCGACCGCGAGCTCACTGCCTCTGTATCTCTGCAGCATCCCCCTGACCCCGAAGCACTCCTCCCTCTGGCCCAAGTCGTGAGCGTCGAGCTTGTCTGCTGCTCAAAGCCGAAGCATCCGATCGCGCTGAAGTAGATCTAGCAGAGCGCCCTGACGAAGACCGAGACAGATCATGGTCTGTCATATCTCTGAATCTCGTGATCTGGGCTGGAGATGTGCGTGTGAAGATGTCATGTAACTTCTCATCGCTCATCCCTCGACTCATCCTAAAAATGTCACCTGCATAGATATAAAATTATATTAGAAATCATACAAAGCACAGTAATATAAATCGTTTTAAAAAAATCTCACTTAAAATGCATATCTTATGTACCCTTATAAGCGATTGGTCAACGAATTGAGTAAGTGGATGCTCCAAGTATGAAGTATCCTATGGTCCCATGTTAATCTCTTGACACAACTCCGCATACACTGGAAGGTTGATAGACATGTCACCACAAAAGAGTGAGTCCACCTCGTTCTCAAAGAATTCTTGGACTCCTATATTTCCATCATTGTTAGCCGATGCTGGCTCCAAGCTTTCGATGGCCCCCATCCCTTGTAATATCGACCTCTCTATTTGCATATTATCTTCATCTATGCTTGGAACATCGCTTTGATCATATACTCTCGCACTTCGGGGAGTTGAAGGTATAGCATACCACCATCGAGGTTGTCAAGGGTTTGGATAGAAGATTACCCATTCACAAACACGTACAAGAGACTTCAAACCATTGTGACATAAACCATGTCGTAATACAATTAGCAAACAAATGAGTCTATGCACATGTTCATAATGGGCCGACAACACAAAGGTGTCGCGCAAATCCATCCATTTTTCTTCGGAATCTATTTCGAGAAATCCAGATGGACCTCGTCGAACTGTTGCTCCAGCTCCTCCAAGTACCACTTTGAACCACTGCACATCGAATAGTATCATGGAGAAGCTACGATAATCCATCATAACAATAGTTTGCAAGTTTCCAAAATACTCCATCTCATCCACAACCATGTTTGGATCCGTTGCTCATCGCCGGCTCTCTTGCTCGAACCTTGCCATGATACCACAATCCATTGTGGAGCGTATTTTGTCAATACGCTCCACGAAAAAATACCGTCCACGCGACCACGCTGCACTATATATTTTGTATTGTACATTGAAACACTCAAATTAGATGTCACATATAAAATTTAGATACGACAGATTCTAAACCCCTCATCACCTTTGGACTACATCCCCTTGAGAATTCCCACTCCTCCATTGAGACCTCTATCCCTTCGCGAGATGCTGCGGTCAAAGCTACATGCAACCATTGCATTGACATGAACCGCGGCATCTTCTCCATGCTTTCAGGATATCGAATCGGTCGATGACGCGTACTACGTTGGAATTCAGCTCGCGCTTCCTCTCGATCTTGCTAGCAATCTAGTACTTGGCGAGCCACATCTTCATAGAGGCATGGTGCAACATACAAAAGTGATTCACCTTCTCCTCCATTGAGGCATCCATTCTTTTTTCTACCCCATTTCCAACCACCACATCTCCAGTCAGTCTTTAATCGTCCTTTAGACCATAGCATTTCATTGTTTGGATCCACCGTTGGTAGCCATTAAGAAATATGCACTAGAGCCTCAAACACCAACCAACCTTCAGCCATGCTACCTTCTGGCTGAGCTCGTTATCGCACAAATCCTTTCAGGGTTTTCATGAAGTGCTCCAAGAACAATATCCATCACGTATGGACAGGTCCAGCAATCTCCACTTCATCTATAAGATGCACAAGAAGGTGGATTTGTATCCTGAGCATACTGGTGGGCAGGTATTTCTCAAAGAGATAGACCATCTCCACTGCTCCCCGCCTCGCGGATTCAATAGAGAACGTCTTAATCTCCTTCTGTGAGATCCATTGTACCAAAGTCGACAACCTGTAAATGGCCCCATGTATTTCTGGAGAAAGACATCCTGCGATCGCGATCGGTAGTACAAACTGCCACAAATGAGAGAGCATTATGAATAATGGCTACACTCCAAATAGCAAAATGCGCACGCCAATTACAATCCATTCGTAGTACAAACCTGACATATCTTATGCGTGTCATGGGATTTTAGCCCTGATAATTGGTCATCTTTAGAAAATGCGGACCTGAGAGAACGCATCATACCCGTCGGAGTGCGGATAGACTTGATTACTTGCTTCACAATGAGCTCTTTTTTAGTGGACAAAACCCAAGGAGCGCAAGGAAGCTCCACGCGACCATCAGCACCACTCGACTACGGCCAAAGCGCCTCCATCTTACCTACCTCCTTCAAATCCATTCGTGCCCCTATAGTGTCTCTCTTTCCTGTGATGCGGACCCATAGCAAGAAGCTACCCACATTCTTGAAAATATGCATGGGATCCAACAAGTGGTTGACCTATAAGTGGGTCCAATATGGCAACTCGTAGAAAACTAAGAACCGCCGCATTCTGTTTGGATGTGATTCCGTGTGGACCATTTTCAACTCGTACTAGCTTGCGGCGTTCATACGTCTTGGAGGTCATCCAAGGAAACCTTCCTTGAGTTCATGATCCTCTGGCAAGAAAGCAGCGTGTCCTTGATATACCATCTTCTTCATGGTTCATGACCTTCGGGAGTCTAATTGTGGCCCGCACAATGGACATGCATGATAACCTGAGGTAACCAAACCTATTCCAACACCATGACCCAGTGAATACTTGCTTGAACGAGATAAAATATAGATATTACCAACAAGAACGGAGGCCTGCTCACCTGAGCACTCTCCGAACCCCGGAAAGTCATGCATCGTCCACATGAGAATGGCTCGAATATTGGCTGACCGCCGACTATCGCGCCTGCTCATATCTTACACGGTGACCCCCTCCTCCCACAAAATCTTAAGCTCATCGAGACTAATGGACGAAGATACACGTCCATATTTTTGACTTTGTAGCGGCCGGGGATGAGTAAGCTAAGGATGAGATGTCCTTTCTTCGTAGAAAGCCATGGACGGATATTGTAGTTGACAAGGACTATAGGCCATACACTGTAAAAATTTGAGCGCAGACCGAATGGGTTCACGCCATCCATTGCAAGACCGAGCCGAAGATTCCTTAACTCTCGGGCAAAGCCTGTGAAGTTAGAGTCAATGTGACTCCATGCGCGTGAATCCGCTAATATTCATTGAACTCCATCCGTGGACCTATTTTGCGTATGCCACGTTGTCAAGCTTGCCATGCCGGACGTACGAAACATGTGGTTTATGCGGGGAATAAGTGGAAGGGATAAGCGGAAAGTATCTGAGAACTTTTTGAGGGATGGTTTGCCCTTGCAAGTCCTGTCGATACTTGTGAGCTCCACACTTTGGACATGTCTCCATAGTCTCGTATTCTCCTTGAAACAGTATACAATCGTTGATACATGCATGGATGTTATTGTAGTCCATGCCAAGCTTTCGTAAAACATGTCGTGCATCATCACGAGTCTCAGACATGGTATTTGTATATGATAATATATGTTATTTCAATAACTTGAAAAAAATCATAAACACCTTGAAAAAGCACAAATATTTGTAATAATAGTGCTGAAAAAAAAATCAACGAAGCGTATGTACAAGGTACCTGAATGACTCGGTCACACTCATATCGCTCCACCCGTATTTTGCTTACACACTTAAGAGTGCAAGCAGTGTCTTTAGCTGAGATACTCGGTATCCATTATATAATGGTATGGATGCTTCCTCTCTAAGTGGATCGGAAGTCTCGACATCCATGGGAATCAATGCATCGATCATTGCCACCATCTCAGACTCCAAGATTGTAGGTAGGTCTGGAAGGTTGCATGTCTCCTCTGGCATTGACGGTATAGATTAGCCTTGCAAGTGGTGGATTGGCTCCTGCACTCCATCCATCGCACGCCCACGTACTCTTCTAATTGGTCGCAAAGGGTGCACTCCTCCTTGGGATGAGACATCACCTCCCTGGATAGAAAATTTGCCAGCGAGACCCAATCTTATTGTATATGGTATTCAATTAGCTTGCGAGTACAATGCATGATTGATATTAACTTCAAATTATCGTTTGCTGAAAATCCACAATCTCCTGATTAATGATCTCAGATTGAAACTCACCAAATCGTCGTACGTATTCTATAGACAATCGACATTTCTAATTGCTAGCTTGCATTGAGAACAAGGATATGGGACACACTGATTAAGATACGCCTCGCGATCTTGAACAATAGGACCTTCTTCGTTTTCCATTTTGTATACGTTACAGCAAACAATTTGTTTTTGTTATCATTCTTTTCTTTTCTTAGATTGTTATCCTCTCCTTCCATCTCTCTCTGTTTCTATGACCTAGCATATAGTATCATAGAATACTAGTATTTAGTACCTAGTACTCAGTACCTAGCACATAATATCATAGCATCTTAGTATCTAGCACCTAGTACTATAGTATCAGAGTGCTAAGTACCCTGTACTATGATACTGTGTAGCAGGTGCCAGGGTACCTCTCTTTCTCTCTTTCCCTATTAGGTTTAATGATTTTTATCTCTTTTTCTCTCTCCTCTCTCTCATATTTCTTTTTCTTTCTCCTCTCCATCTCATTTCCTCTCCCTCTCTCACCCTCACCCTCTCTTTCTCTCTTTCTCTATTAGATTTAATGATTTTTTTCTCTTTTTCTCTCTCCTCTCCCTCTCTCATTTCCCTTTCTCCCTTTCTCCCCCTCTCTCATTTCCTATCCCTCCCTCACCCCGACCCTCTCTTTTTCTCTTTCTCTCCTCTCCCTCTCTCATTTACCTTTCTCTCTTTCTCTCCCTCTCTCATTTCATGTCCCTCCCTCACCCTGACCCTCTCTTTTTCTCTTTCTCTATTAGATTTAATAAATTTTTTCTCTTTTTCTCTCATTTCCCTTTCTTTCTTTCTCTCCCTCTCTCATTTCCTCTCCCTCCCTCACCCTGACTCTCTCTTTCTCTATTTTTCCATTCGGTTTAATGATCTTTTTCTCTCTCCTCTCTCTCTCATTTCTTTTTCTCTCTCCTCTCCCTCTCTCATTTCCTCTCCCTCCCTTGCCCTCACCCTCACCCACACCCTCTCTTTCTCTCTTTGCTTATTATGTTTAACATCTTATCTCTTTTTCTCTTTCCTCTCATTCTCTCTTTTTTTCTCTCTCCTCTCCCTCTCTCATTTCCTTTTGCTCTCTTCCCCTCCTCTCATTTCTTCTCCCTCCCTCTCCCTCTCTCATTTCCTTATTTTGTTTTCGTCTCCCCCCCTCTCCCTCTCTCATTATATACAAATTATATAAAAAAATAAATAAAAAAGAGAGAGAATACACTCTCCCTTCCTCTCGTTCTCTCATTTCATCCCCCCTCCCTCTTCCATTTCCTCCCTCTCCCTCTCCCTCTCCCTCTCTTTCTCTCTCTCTCCCTCCCTCCCTCTCCCCCTTCCTCTTCCATTTCCTCCCTCTCCCTCTCCCTCTCTTTCTCTCTCATTTCCTCTCCCTCTCTCAATATATATACACAAATCATATAAGCAAAAGTAAAAGAGAGGGAGAATGCACACTCCCTCCCTCTCCCTCTCTTTCTCTTTCTCTCCCTCTCTCATTTCCTCCCCCCTCCCTCTCCCTCTACCTCTCTCATTTCCTCTCTCTCTTCCTTCCTCTCCCTCTCTCATTTCCTCCCCCTCCCTCTCCCATTTCCTCCCTCTTCCTCTCTTTAATTTCCCTATCTTTCTCCCTCTCCCTCATTTCTTCTCCCTCTCTCATTATATACAAATTATACAAAAAATAAATAAAAGATAGAGAGAATATACTCTCCCTTCCTCTCGTTCTCTCATTTCATCCCCCTCCCTCTTCCATTTCCTCCCTCTCCCTCCCCCTCTCCCTCTCCCTCTATTTCTCTCTCTCTCTCCCTCCCTCCCCCTCCCCCTCCCTCTCCCTCTCCCTCTCCCTCTCCCTCTCTTTCTCTCTCATTTCCTCTCTCTCTCTCAATATACATACACAAATCATATAAGCAAAAGTAAAAGAGAGAGAGAATTCACTCTCCCTCCCTCTCCCTCTCTCATTTCCTCCCCATCCCTCTCCCTCTCTTTCTCTTTCTCTTTCTCTCCCTCTCTCATTTCCTCCCCCTTCCTCTCCCTCTCTTTCTCTTTCTCTCCCTCCCTCTTCCTCTCCCTCTCTTTCTCTCTCATTTCCTCTCCTAAACAAGCAAAAGAAGGAGAGAATGGACTCACCGTAAAGATATGGCGAGGGTTTGGCGGCTCCTCTTCGCGATGAAGGCTCCTCCTCTCTTTTGCGAACGACGGTTGGCTGCGGCTGCGGCGGCAAGCCTTCTTCCTCTCCCTCTCTCACCCTCTATGCAAGACAGTCGCTCTCTCTCTCACTCTCCCTCTTGAAATGTCTCACGAAAATGCGCGAAATGAAACACACTCGGGTTTCGGTCCTATTTTTTTCCCTGTGGGGCGTCGCTATTTGCGTCGCTGCTATTCCTGCATCGCTACCCACCTTCGCTATATCTCTCTTTCCTTGTAGTGAGGGAGAGAGAGAGAGAAAGAGGGAGAATGAGAGCTTCTCACCACCGCCGCCACCATTCGCGAAGAAGAGGAGGAAGTACACAAAGGGCGAAGAGGAGTTGCCGTCGTAAAGAGGAGCCGCCGAATTCATCCTCAAGCCTTCGCGGTGAGTGCATTGCTCCCTCTTGGTTTGTTTTTATTTTTTCTCATTTTATTTTGTTTGTTTTTGTTAAAAATGATGTGTATTGAGGAAAAAAGAGAGGAAAAGAGAGAGGGAGAGGAAGAGAGAAAATGAAAAAAAGAACAAGACAGTAGTGACTGCATTGCTCCCTCTTGGTTTGTTTTTATTTTTCTCCTTTTCTTTTGTTTGTTTTTGTTAAAATGATGTGTATTGAGGAAAAAAGAGAGGAAATGAGAGAGGGAGAGGAAGTGAGAAAAAGAAAGAAAGAACGAAGAGAGAGAGAGAGAGAGAGAGAGAGAGAGAGAGAGAGAGAGGGAGAGGGAGAGAGAAAATGAATGAAAGAACGAGAGAGAAAGAAATAAGAGAGGGAGAGGAAGAGAGAAAAAGAAAGAAAGAACGAGAGAGAGGGGGAATAAACATGAAACATAATAAAGAGAGAGAGAAAGAGAGAGAGGGGGGGAGGAAGAAATGAGAAGAAATGGATGAAAAACAAAGAAAGAGTAAGATCTTGTTCTTTAATTTCTTCTTTTCTTGTTAGTAGTAGTAATAGTAGTAGGGAGAGAGAGAGAGGTTTTGTTAAAGGTGCACCTTGGGTGTTCAATGCTTTGGAAAGGCGAGTACTAGCAGTAGTAGCATGTGTTCGACGTTTCGAGAAGGTAAGTAGTAGTAGTAGTAGTAGTAGTAGTAGTAGTAGTAGTAGTAGTAGTAGTAGTAGTAGTAGTAGTAGTAGTAGTAGTAGTAGTAGTAGTAGTAGTAGTAGTAGTAGTAGTAGTAGTAGTAGTAGTAGTAGTAGTAGTAGTAGTAGTAGTAGTAGTAGTAGTAGTAGTAGTAGTAGTAGTAGTAGTAGTAGTAGTAGTAGTAGTAGTAGTAGTAGTAGTAGTAGTAGTAGTAGTAGTAGATATATATATATACACACACATACATACTGTTAAGGATGTACCTTAGGTGTGTTCGACGCTTCGAGAAGGTGCGGAAGGCTTGTGTCTCCAGGCCCAGTAAAGCGAAAGAGAGATTGGACTTGGAGGTGAATATATGGTTTTATTGACATGCTTTGCGCTGCCTCCTCCTACGCTTTGCATATCGAGTTGCATATGAAGGAAAAATGTGGCAAGGTCCAGTGCAATACCATGGGATGGGGAACACTCTGACATAGGGTAGCTAGTCCCTTGCCCCTATGCATAGCATATTAAACTTTACATACTGTAAGCCTGTCCGTAGGTGGGTGAAAACTTTACATACGTTAATTTTGTTGAGTTACAAGAGAAGAAATCCCTTCTTAAACAATTTAAGAAAGAAAAAAAGAACAATAACAAAAACAAATTATTTGTCATAACGTAGACCAAATGGAAAACAATGAAGGTTGTGATATTCAAGATTGTGAGGTGTATCTTGATCAGCGTGTCCCATGTCCTTGCTCTCAATATAAGCTAGTAATTAGACAAAAACGTTGATTGTCTATAGAGCATGTACGACGCTTTGGCGAGTTTCAATCAAAGATCATTGATTAGGTGATCTTAGATTTTGAGCAAACGGTAAGAAAAGTGTATATCAATCATGCATTGTATTCGCTAACTAATTGAATATCATATACAAAAACAATGGATGTGGCTATAAAATTTATTACAGGAAGGTGACATCTCATCCTAAGAAGGAGTGCACATTTTGTGGCTAGTTAGAAGAGTTCGTGGGCGTGCAATGGATGGAGTGCCCAAGCCAATCCACCACTTGGAAGGCACTACTCAATCTATACTGTCAATACTAGATAAGGCAAACACCCTTTCAAACTTTCCTACAATCTTGGAGCATGAGATGGAGACAATGATCAATGCATTGATGCCCATGGATGGCGAGACACATGATCCACTTAGAGAGGAAGCATCCATATCATTATATGATGAGTGCCGAGTTTCTCACCTGAAGACACTGCTTGCACTCCTAAGTGTGCAAGCAAAATACGGGTGGAGCAATGCGAATGTGACTGAGTTGTTCAGGTACCTTCTACGTATGCTTCGCTAATTTCTTCTCAGCACCATCATAAAAAACAATTGTGCTTTTTCAAGGTGTTTTATGATTTCTTTTCAAGTTGCTAAAGTATCATATATTACCATGTGCAAATACCATGCCTGAGTCTTGTGATGATGCATGACATGTTTTACGAAAGCTTGGCATGGACTACAATAGCATTCATGCATGTGTCGACAATTGTGTATTGTTTCGAGGAGAATACGAGACTATGGATACATGTCCAAAGTGTGGTGCTCATAGGTATTGACAGGACTTGCAAGGACAAACCATCGCTCAAAAAGTTCTTAGACACTTTTCACTTATCCCTCGTATACATCACATGTTTCGTACATCCGACATGGTGAGCTTGACAACGTGGCATGCGCAAAATAGATCCACATATGGAGTCCAACAAATATCAGCGGATTCACACGTATGGAACCACATAGACTCTACCTTTCTAGCCTTTGCCCAAGAGCCAAGGAATCTTTGGCTCGGTCTTGCTATGGATGGTATGAACGTATTCAGTTTGTGCTCAACTTCTTACAGTGTGTGGCATATAGTCCTTGTTAACTACAACATCCCTTCATGGCTTTCTATGAAGAAAGGACACCTCATCCTTAGCTTGCTCGTTCCTGGCTGCTACAAAGGCAAGAATATAGACGTGTATCTTCGTCCATTAGTCAATGAGCTTAAGATTTTGTGGGAGGAGGGGGTCGCCGTGGAAGATATGAGCAAGCACGATGGTCGACGATCCGCCGATATACGAGTCATTCTCAAGTGGACCATGCATGACTTTTCGGGATTCGGGGAGTGCTCAGATAAGTAGGCTTCCCAAAGTCATTGGTAATATCTATCATAGCTTGTTCAAATTTGTATTCATTGGATAGAGGTGTTGGGACAGGTCTGGTTACCTCAGGTTATCATGTATGTCGATTGTGTGGGCCACAATTAGACTCCCGAAGGTCACGAACCACGAAGAAGATGGTATATCGAGGATACGCTGCATTCTTGCCAGAGGGTCATGAACTGAGGGAAGGTTTTCTTGGACGACCTCCAATACGAATGAACACCCAAAGCTGGTATGAGCTGAAAATGATCCATACGGGGTTGCATCCAAACGAAATGTGACAATTCTCAGTTTTCTATGAGTTGCCGTATTGGACCCACTTACAAATCAACCACTTGTTGGATCCCATCCATATTTTCAAGAATGTAGGCAGCTTACTATAGGACCACATCACAGGAAAGAGAGATACTAAAGGGCACGAATAGATTTGAAGGAGGTACTCAAGATGGAGGCGCTTTGGCTGTAGTCGAGTGTTGATGGTCGCTTGCAACTACCTCGGGCTTCTTGGGTTTTATCCACTAAAGAAGAGTGAAGCAAATTATCAAGTCTATCTACACTCTGACGGGTATGATGCGTTCTCTCAAGTCCACGTTTTCTAAAGACGACCAATTATCAGGGCTAAAATCCCATGATTGGCATAAGATATGTCAAGTTTGTACTACAAATGGATTGTAAGTTGCCTATTTGGAGTCTAGCCATTGTTCATAAAGCTTCTTCATTTGTGGCAGTTTGTATTATTGATCGCGATTGCGGGATGTCTTACTCCAGAAATATGTAGGGCAATTTACAGGTTGTAAAATTTAGTGCAATGGATCTCACAGAAGGAGATCAAGACATCCTCTATTGAATCCACAAGGCGGGGAACAATGGAGACTGTTTGTCTCTTTGAGAAGTACTTACCCACCAGCATGCTCACGATACAAACCCATCTCCTGGTGCATCTTGTACAGGAAGTGGAGATTGTGGGACCTGTCCATCCGCGATGGATGTTCTTCTTGGAGCGCTTCATGAAAACCCTGAAAGGCTTTGTGCGACAATGAGCTCGGCCCGAAGGTAGCATGGCTAAAGGTTGGTTGGTGTCTTAGGCATTAATGCATATTTTACAATGGCTACCAATAGTGGATTCTGACAATAGTATGCTATGGTCGCTAAAGGACGATGATAGATTGACTGGAGATGTGGTGGTTGAAAATGGGATAGAAAAAAAGATGGATGTTGCAATGGAGGAGAA
Organism: Lygodium microphyllum; assembly: GCF_053477565.2. Classification (NCBI taxonomy): domain Eukaryota; kingdom Viridiplantae; phylum Streptophyta; class Polypodiopsida; order Schizaeales; family Lygodiaceae; genus Lygodium; species Lygodium microphyllum. The sequence continues at coordinate 131,189,513 of NC_141153.1, read as the reverse complement.
AGTGAATTGTTCTTGTATGTGGTACCATTCCTCCATGGAGACGTGGTTCGCTAGGTACGAGCAAGCCAGGAAAGATCGAGAAGAAGCGCTATTTGAATTTCAACGTAGTACACGCCATTGACTGATTTCATATCCCGAGGGCATGGAGGAGATGCCGTAGTTTATGCCCATGCGATGATTGCATGGAGCTTTGACCGTAGCCTCTTGTGAAGGGGCGGAGGTCTCAACTAAGGAGTGGAAATCCTCGAGGGGATGTAGTCCAAAGGTGACGACGTGTTTTATAAGTTGTCATATCTAGATTTTATATGTGACAATTAATTAATTGTTTCAATGTACAATACAAAATATAGAGTGTGGTATGGTCGTAGGGATAGCATTTTCGTTGTCGTGCCACTATGCGGGCATAGTGGGAAAAACCCTGGAATACATCATCATCCGACTTCTTTATTGATGCAGAGAGTCAATGTGATTTGAGTCATTAGTGCTAGTGTCCATGGCATAGATGGTCCAAAAATACTAGATTTTTGGATAATTTTAGCATATTATTTATTGTAAATATCTAAAAAAGCTAAGAAAACTTCTAGATTAAGATGGAATGCAAAAAGCAAGTGGCTTTTTTAGCCAGTTTTGGATTTTTCATAAAAAAGATAGATGGGTGAAATTGCACGCATCGCCATCGTTGTTGACAAGCTGAAAACTACACTTTGAACTGGAAGAAGGAGAAGGAGTGAACTGAGAGATCCATGAGCAGGTGTGTTGAAGTTTTACCCCCCTTTCGAAGCCAACAGAGCCATCAGATTTGGGTTTCAAGCAGCAGAGAAGGAGATGTTATTTTGATGGATGTTTTTATTCTATGAAGGAGCTCCAGGAGATCTAATGCCTGGAGATTGCTTTTGAGTAGTGCCAGACAAGGGATTCCAAGTTCTATCAATACATATTAATTCAATTCATTGTTCTTTATCTCTATCGTGTTTACCTCTTGTCTATTCTTTTTTTCTTCTCTTTCATCTCCTATCTCTACTTCCTTCTATCTTTGATCCCTGGTGGATACGACCTTTCAACAAAAACCCCTCCGACATTGATGAGCCTGGCGTGAAAGGTCGTCATAGAAGAAGGAAAGAAAAGATGGGAGAACCTTCAAATACAATCTCCAGTGATGTTTTGCAACAGTTGGTGCAGAATATAAATATGCTTATGCAGGCACAACAACAATCACAAGTGATGCAAGCTTTTGCTCAAACATAAAGTGTTGTGATGAATTCTTTGCAAACAGTTGAGCATGAGATGAAGTTATTCAATGGTAGGAATGTATCTGTATATATACATACTTATGCTCAAAAGATGGAATTCTTTGGGGTGGCTTAACTTGCATGGAGCCAGTATTCTGTATGTGTTATTGTACATGAGCTAAAAGTGCGAATTACTGAATTGTATATGCAGGATGTTGAATGAGTAGCTTTCAAGGAGACACTCAGGGAAGAATTTTACATTGAAGATACCGGCTTGATTATGCGCAATACTTTTCAAGAGTGGGTATAACAATCCAATAAGGGCCTTGTGGCTATAGAATTGTTAAGAGAATTTGAAAGTCGATTTGAGAGGTTGGATCTTGCAGAACAACAAGATCTTGCAAGTCAGAAAATTGAATTGTTTCTACAAGCAACAGATCCTAAGCTTCAAGAGAAGCTTGATGATTTGCTAGAGGATCAGACTATAGAGACAGGTCCTAAAACAGAGTGGAAACATGTCAAGGAAGTTGTTACTGCACTTGTGAAAAAGCATAGAAGAGAAAGATTGCATGTCTCTAGCTTGCCCGTTGTTACGGGCAAAACAATTGATGTATTCGGTAAGCCACCCACTTCTGTGGCTAAACCTATGGTTGTACATGTTATTTCCGCTATTAGGGAAAATGTATTAGATGAATTGGTCAAAGGCATGAAAGATCTTCAATTGAAGGTTGCAAAATTAGATAAAAAAGGACAAGAGAAAAGGGGATGGATAATAGCCCCTAAGCTAGGAAAAAGATGTATGTGGTGTGATAGTTTGCAGCATGAGAGAAAGGATTGTGCCATCTATCAGGAGGCCTTGGCACGGCAGCTCATCTTTTGGAAAGATGGCAAGATCCATGCACAAGAAACAAGATTGCCTCTAGCTTTGAATTTTGGAAAGGGAGGTATGTAGAAGTTGTTGGAAGACTTGGTTGTTTGAAATGGTTATGTGACAGTACATGCTTCTACTTTTGGTTTACGGTTGGATAGAATGGATGGCCAAGTGATGGTTGGTCCAAAGGCTGAAATATGGACATGCTTTACATGCAGTTGAAAAGAGAAAGGTTACTGATAGTGAAATGTCTCATGTAGAGCAAGACATTTGTGACATAACTGGTTGGGAATCACCGATAGATGCATATTTAGTGGATGCATAGTTAGAAAAAGGGCAAAACATGGATGCACTTGTTGAAGAGAAACAAATGAGAGATGAAGATAATGCAGGGATATCTAAGGAAGTGATAAGAAGAAGTGTGGATTTGTCTAAAGCTACAAATCAGCTACCTCCCGAGCATGTTATGGAAGAGGTTAGTCAAGAGCAAAAATAAGATAACAAACCAAAGAGAAAAAAGAAGGGGCCTCAAACGAAGATTGGTGACTTGTTGGATGCACATGATTTGTAGGATGATAAAGTTATTATGTAGTATGAGTCAGTTCATGAGCTTGAGGATATGCATTTACAAGATGTTAGATATAATGCTTTACAGCTGGAAAATGTTTCGGATGCTTTGTCAAAGGCCTTGAAAGGCAACTCTAAGATGCTTCAAGATATGGATTGTTTCATTTTTTTTTGTGATGGTGAGAATATGTTGAATGCACGTAAGGCTCAGAGGAGCAAAAAGGTTATCTGAAGCAACTTCCCATGCGATGGACTTTGAAATAGCAAACATGTCGCTATGCATTTGTTGATGGATATATTGATAGCATGTATATGTAGATTCAACAACCTCTGATGTATGATATGCACCCAAGGTCTTATGACCCTAGAGGGGGCACTAAGTATGCTTAAGAGTTATACAAATACCGAGTATTTTGATCTATGATCTAGGGGGATGCCTTCTTATATGCATGATGAGCAACAAGTTGATGATATGGGTGTTTGACCTGGGTGGTGCATCGGTGGCACATACCGGAGGATATGTAGGTTCAGAGGGGGTGGATGTCATGCCACTACGCAGGCATAGTGGAAAAAACTCTGGAGTGCATCATCATCTGACTTCTTTATTGATGTAGAGAGTCAATGTGATTTGAGTCATTAGTGGTAGTGTCCGTGGCATAGATGGTCCAAAAATACTAGATTTTTGGACAATTTTACGCTATTATTTATTATAAATATCCAAAAAGTTAGGAAAACTTCTAGATTAGGATGGTGTGTAAAAAATGAGTGGCTTTTTTAGCCAGTTTTGGATTTTTCATAAAAAAGACAGATGGGCAAAATCGTGCACGTTGCGATCACTGTTGACAGGCTAAAAACTGCACTTTGAATTGTAAGAAGAAGAAGGAGTAAATCGAGAGATCCCTGAGTAGGAGTCCCAAGCATTTACCTCATTTCGAAGCCAATGAAGCCATCAGATTTGGGTTTTGAGCAACAGAGAATGAGCTGTTATTTTGATGCACATTTTTGTTCTACGGAGGAGCTCCAGGAGATCTAATGCTTGGAAGGAGACTATAGTCACGATTAAGGCTTGCTTTAGGTTGATCCTTGTGGGGTTGAGGTGGAACTTTTCCTACAAGGTAGACTTAAGTAGTTTGAGATAATGCAGTTTGATTATTACAAGGGAACTTTGAGCGAAGTTACATTGATTACTTCTTGATAAATTTGTGCCATTAGGATTCGGTGGATAGACATATTATAAATATATATATGCACCTAGATATGACTATAGTCTCTAGATTTGCAAGGCCATGCACTCTCTAGAATTTGGATGAAAAGGGATCAATTTGTACACACCTTAGATTGACTTAATGATCTTTCTACATTATGAAAGGTGTTGGATATGGAATGACATGTATTGCTTTATCAATGCTAATCATCTTCCCTATATTAAAACTAATCTTAAGTAGATATAGTAGATGAAAAATCTAAAAGTTGTTTAATGTTTATTTTGAAGGAATCTATGGTTAACCATACTATTAATGTATCTAATTTCCATGGGTAAAATTTTTATAATAGGATTCTTATCATGATGTAATGTCTCTTAGCTATTGGAAAAACTTAAATAAAATATGAGTCTTTGCCTTCTACTTGTATAAGCTCAATAGCTCCTAAAAATTTATGTTAAAATGAAAGAAGGTTAACGTGGAATCTTTATAATGTATATTAAACTAGTTTGTTATGTATTGTAAACTTTCACTTGACATTAATTCTATTGAGTTACAAGAGAAGAAATCCATTCTCAAACAAGTTAAAAAAGAAAAAGAGAATGAGAACAAAAACTAGTTGTTTGTCGTAACGTAAACAAAATGAAAAACGATGATGGTCCTGATGTTCAAGATCATGAGGAGTATCTTAATCGTCATGTGCGGAGTCTTTGCTCTTGATGCAAGTTGGTAATCAAACGTAAGAATTGCTTGTTTATAGAACGCCTATGATTCTTCGGCGAGTTCCAATCGGAGATTATCGTGAGGAGTATCTTAATCGTCATGTGCGGAGTCTTTGCTCTTGATGCAAGTTGGTAATCAAACGGAAGAATTGCTTGTTTATAGAACGCCTATGATTCTTCGGCGAGTTCCAATCGGAGATTATTGATCAGATGATCTCAAACTTTAAGCAAACCGTAAGAAAAGTGTGTATCAATCATGCCTTACATTCGCAAACTAACTAAATGTCATATACAAAAATATTAAACGTGGTCGTAAAATTTATATAGGGAGGTGACATCTCATCCCAAGGAGGAATGCACATGTTACGGCTAGTTAGAAGAGTTTGTGGGTGTGCGATGGATGGAGTGCTTGAGCCAATCCACCACTTGGAAGGTATGACTTAGTCTATCGTCAATACCAGAGGAGATAGGCAACCTTTCGGACCTTCCTCCAATCTTGGAGCCTAAGATGGAGGCAATGATCGATGCATTGATGCCCATGGATGCCGAGACATCTGATCTGCTAAGAGAGAAAGTATCCATACCATTATATGATAGGTGCCGAGTATCTCGCCTAAAGATATTGCTTGTACTTCTAAGTGTGCAAGTGGGTGGAGCGATGCGAGTGTGACCGGGTTATTATTCATGTACATTCTACATACACTTCGTCGATTTTTTTCGGCACTATTATAAAAAATAATTGTGCTTTTTAAAGGTGTTTTATAATTTCTTTTCAAGTTGCTAAAGTATCACATATTACCACTTGAAAATACCATGCTTGAGTCTCGTGATGATGTGCGACATGTTTTACGAAAGCTTGGCATGGACTACAATAGCATCCATGCATGTGTCAACAATTGCATGTTGTTTCAAGAAGAGTACAGGACTATGGAGACATGTCCAAAGTGTGGTGCTCACAGGTATCAACAAGACTTGCAAGGGAAAACCATCCCTAAGAAAGTTCTTAGATACTTTCCACTTATTCTCGTATACATCACATGTTTCATATGTCGGGCATGGCGAGCTTGACAACGTGGCATGTGCAGAATAGATCCATAGATGGAGTCCAACGAATATCAGCAGATTCACGCACATGGAGCCACATTGATTCTACATTTCGAGGCTTTGCATAAGAGCCAAGGAATCTTCGGCTTGGTCTTGCTATGGATGGCGTGAACCCATTTGGTCTCTGTTCAACTTCTTACAATGTGTAGCCTATAGCCCTTGTTAACTACAACATCCTGCCATGGCTTTCTATGAAGAAAGGACACATGATCCTTAGCTTGCTTGTTCTTGGTTGCTACAAAGTCAAGAATATGGATGTCTATCTCCGTCCATTAGTCGATGAGCTTAAGATTTTGTGGGAGGAGGGCGTCACCATGGAAGATATGAGCAAGTGCGATGGTTGACAGTTGGTCGATAGTCCACCAATATATGAGTCATTCTCATGTGGACCATGCATGACTTTCTGGGATTCGGGGAGTGCTCAGGTAAGTAGGCTTCGGTTCTCGATGGTGATATCTATCATAGCTCGTTCAAGTTTGTGTTCACTAAAAAGGGGTGTTGGGATAGGTCTGGTTACCTCAGGTTATCATGCATGTCCATTGTGTGGGCCACAATGACTTTCTAAGGTCACGAATCATGAAAAAGATGGTATATCAAGGATACGCCACTTTCTTGCCGGAGGGTCATGAACTGAGGGAAGGTTTTTTTGGATGACCTCTAGCACGAATGAACACCCAAAGCTAGTATGAGTTGAAAATGGTCCACATGGAATCACATCCAAATGGAATTTGACGGTTCTCGATTTTCTACGAGTTGCTGTATTGGACCCACTTATAGATCAACCACTTATTAGATCCCATGCATATTTTCAAGAATGTGGGCAGTTTACTACGGGACCACATCATAGGAAAGAGAGACACTATAGGGGCATGAATGGATTTGAAGGAGGTAGGCAAGATGGAGGCACTTTGGCCACTGTTGAGTGCTGATGGTCACTTGCAGCTACCTCGTGTTCCTTGGGTTTTGTCTACTAAAGAAGAGTGCATTGTGAACCAAATTATCATATCTATCCGCACTCTAACAGCTATGATGCATTCTCTTAGATTCACTTTTTCTAAAGGCGACTAACTATCAGGGCTAAAATCCCATAATTGGCATAAGATATGTTAGGTTTGTACTTGCCTCGATTGTGACCTGTATATTTTGCTATTTGGAGTCTAGTCGGTATTCGTAATGATTTTTTATTTGTGGAGCAGTTAATACTATCGATCGCGATTGTAGGATGCCTCACTCTAGAAATGCGCATGGCAATTTACAGGTTGTCAAATTTAGTGCAATTGATCCCATAGAAGTAGATCAAGATATCCTCTATTAAATTCGCAAGGCGGGGAGCAGTGGAGATGGTTTGAGAAGTACATGCCCACTAGTATGCTCACGATACAAACCCACCTCTTGGTACATCTTGTAGATGAAGTGGAGACTATGAGACCTGTCCATATGCGATGGATGTTCGTCTCGGAGCACTTTATGAAAACCTCAAAAGGCTTTGTGCGACAATGAGCTCGGCCAGAAGGTAGTATGGCTGAAGGTTGGCTAGTGTTGGAGGTGTTAGTGTATATTTCACAGTGGCTACCAAACGATGGATTTAGACAACTGTATACTATGGTCGCTCAAGGATGACGATAGACTCACCGAAGATGTGGTGGTTGAAAATGGGATAGAAAAAAGGATGGATGTTGCAATGAAGGAGAAAGTGAATCGTTTTTATACGTTGCACCATGCATCCATGTAGACGTGACTCCCTAGGCATGAGCAAGCTAGGAAAGATCAGGAAGAAGCGTGATCAGAATGACACAGTATGTGCCATCGACCTATTTGATATCCTAAGGGCATGGAGGAGATGCTGCGGTTTATGTTTATGCAATGGTTACATGGAGCTTTGATTGCACCCTCTCATGAAGGGGTAGAGGTCTCTACTGAAGAGTGGGAATTCTCGAGAGGGGATGTAGTCCAAAGGTGACCACATGTTCTATAAGCTGTCGTAACTAGACTTTATATGCGACAACTAATCTAACCATTTCAATATATAGTACAAAATATAAAGTGCGACGTGGTTGTGCAGATGACATTTTTGCGTTGAGCGCATCAACAAAATGCACTCCACAACGGATTGTGGTAACACAGTGAAGTTCGAGCAAGAGAGCTGACTGCAAGCTATGGATCCAAACACTGTTATAGATAAGATGGAGTATTTTGGGAACTTGCAAAGTGTTACCTCACTAGATTACCGTAGCTTTCCATGATCATATTCGATGTGCAGTGGTTCAAAGTGGTATTGGAATGAGTTGGGGCAACCGTTCGGTGAGGTCCATTTGGATTTCTCAAAATAGATTCCGAGAAAAGGTGGATGGATCCACGTGACACATTTGTCTTGTTGGCCTATTGTGAACAGGTGAATAAACTATTTTTTAAAAAAAATTCATGATATAGATATATCACAAATGTTGAATCTCTCTTATATGTGATTTTGAATAGGTAATTTTCTATCCAACCCTCGACAACCTCGATGGTGGTATGTTGTGCCTTCAGCTCCCCGGAGTGCAAGAGTGTATGATGAAAGTAATGTTCCCACCATAGATGATAACGATATGTAGATGGAGGGGTCAATATTACAAGGGGTGGATGTCGAAGATAGCTTGGAGCATGTAGAGGAGGCAGAATCAGGTAACGATGATGAAAAGACAAGAGGTTATAATTTTTTTGAGAACAAAGAGCTGTCTCAGACACCATCAGGCTGTTCCATTAGATCTACTTCGGCACACTCTGATGCTTTGGTTTCTAGTAGACGAGGTCAATGCTCCAGACTGGGCCTAGATGAAGGGAGTGGTTCTAGGGGGTGCTATAGAGACGTGGATGTTGTGATCCCATGGTTGGCTCGAGATACATGTGCTACTCCTCATTCTTCTGCATGTTCGAGAGAGGGTGGCTCAAGTGGTTGTTGTGGAGGCACCGATGTAGTGTCTCCATCTTGTCGTTTTGGTGGAGTTGTGTCGCCTACAGGATTTGTCACACATGTGGGGACATCTACTCTAGTGACTCCAGCTTTTGCTTAGCCATCCATAGGTGGCATCGCTATGGGTGCCACTCCGAGATATACTAAACCCGTGGGTACACCAGATGTACATATGTCTCTCGGTTATGCCTAGGAGCAAGGTCGTAGGTGGGAGAGGACACACCTTAAACATACCCCAAAGGGGTATGGATACCTTGTAGATGACATGACAGGAGTCGTGATCATGAATGATAAGGGGAGGAGGCTGATGTCTTCTATGACAGAGGTGCATCAACAAGTTTTTTGGCACAACGTCTTGGACCATTGAAAGAACATACATGAGGGGAACAAGGACTATATAGTAGCATCCTTGCATGAGGAGTTTTCGGTACCCACTGCATTGTGTGCGGGTCATGATATGCAACAGGATGGGTGTGGCCTCCCCGTTGAGTGTCTCAACACCAAACAATCCTAATGGGATTGATGGCTCATTTGCCGAACTAGAGGATGGCTTCCTTCTAGGGCAATTGACAAAGAGATGAGCGATTCCACACTCAATGCATCTTAGGTCAGCCTTGTCTCTGTTAGCTTGCTCCCTCTCACGGCAACACAAAGAAACATGTCCTGGGTGACCGCAAGTCCAATGCATGATTGGCTCTTACATCTACCCTCCTAGGCTTCTAACTCTCTCTCTACCGAATGCCATCACTGGTACTAGTTGGTAGTCCATAAGGACTACATTGCTATCTTCATCATACAATATATAAGGGTTTACATAAGGCTCATAGCCATTCGGCTCCTCCATGTAGTGGATCGGAGTATCACTCAGTGGATGGGTTATGTAGGGTCCAGGTGGTCTGGGAATACATGTAGGGTTTTTCTCCATCCTAGGGATGGTCAGCTTAATGTCGTTAGGTGCTAGGAGGTCTAATGGAACTCCTCTTCTAAAGAAGTTCGGTGGCCTCTTCGCAAGGTAGGGTTGACCGTAAGGTTGCGGGTATGGGAGTCTTCGAGGTAGTCGACAATGCATGGCGTCATGGCCAAACCTACCACAATTAGCGCAAGGTCGTGACCTAGGGTCTTGACTCTAGGTTGACAGGTGGTTTCCATTGCAATGCACACATTGGATGTGTAGGTGCATTGGTCGTCTCATCATCTCTTGCAGTTTGGCTATTTCCATCTTCATCTCTGCTAGCTCTTGTCTTGAATTAGTGCCCTTCCCTTTATCCTGAGTGCTTGGGCTTGATCTCTCACTCAACATTGAAGCCCTCTCGAAATCCTTGGCACTAAACTCTTCTCGATTTGAGCTCCTAGAGCTTCTCTCTTTGAGTTGTTCATCCACTCTAATAGCTTCTTCAAAGACCCTTGCCAATGCATCTTGTTGCAAGCTCTAGTTATCGAACAAGGCTTTGTAGAGCTCTTCACTTCATATTCTGTTAATGAATACGGTGGATACCACTCTTTTGGTTGGTCTCTCACCCATAGGGATTCTCTTGAAGAGGCTCCTCACATGGGTCACATAATCTCAGATGTCCTCTTTCTCTCTTTGCTTGACATTCATGAGTCACACTAGGAGATTATCGGAGTACCCAGCTTCGAAAAATCTCCTAACGAAGAGATTTTTCATGCCATTGAAATTGGCTCACTTCGTAGCATTCAGACTCGTATACCAGGTTCGACCCTTGTCACCTAAGCATAGTCCGAAAGCTTGTGAGTGTTGAGTAGGATCAGTGAGGCCATTGGCCTTATAGACCTACTCGAATTGCTCCAGAAAGCTGTATGGGATGTCATTTGCTTGGTATTTGTCCACCTGCTTCGCTACCACGAGAATTTTCAATTGGCTCTTAGAGCCTTGGTTGACTTTCAACCCTGCTAGCACCGATGTTGCCAATGCTGCAGTGCTCTGCTCTGCTGTCTGCTGTGTTATCTAGCGGCTACTTCATCTGAAGCTCACTTGGTGTGAGGTCTCCTTCTAGCGCTCTCTCACTCTCTGTCTGATTTCTACTTGCTAGGGCTAGCACTCTTTGGATTTCTCACATTTCCATGCTTTGGCATAGGCTTCTAGTTTGTTGATCCTGGTTATATGCGGCTAGGCCTTGCAAAGCCTTGCGTGCTAGCTTCCTTTCCTCCTCAAGATGCAGATGTCCTCTGTGCAGGTCTGCTGCTGTGTTCTATCCAGGTTTGAGCATCATATTTGTTCACTAACTGTTAGATAGCCTCAGGAAAATCTCCCAGGTCAAGTTCTTCATGGCTTCTATGGCATGAGCTGCCCTGTTCCATGTCCAAGACTTCCTGTTCTATCAAGTTGTCGATCAGGTTGATGAGGTGGGTAGATCCACTCCCACAATAGTGTCGATCCTTGTTGCGTTTGACTTTTTAGTTGTGTTCTTCGATTGGTCCTACTTTTGGGTATTCGATCACACATTTATATCTTGGGATCTGCTCCTAGTGGTGGGTTCCTTCAAGGTTTTATGTTTGAGTGAGTTCCTTGTTAATTACAACCAGCCCTCAACTTACCCTCACTCTATGCGTGTGTATTCTTTTCTGTGCACCATGTGCAACCAGACTCTTAGCTCTTCTTAAGTGTGTTTTGGGTGCTCGAATTCAGAGTGAGTGAGGAAACAAAGTGTCTATGCAACTCTAGTGCTCTCATTTATGGTTTGGCTTGATAGGCTTGTATGTTCGGTTTCGAGCTATCCTTGCCGCTCATAGGGCTTTTCATTGCACTATGCCATTCAGCTTGTTCAGGGTCAATTTGGGGTCTTATGACCATCTCACAGTAGTAGACACTTCAAATTTGTGGAAACATGATGTTGCACGATTCCTAGTTGTTCGACCATGATTTCTAGGTCTATAATTGCCTGTAAGGTGTTTGGTGGGTTCTTTCGGCATGGGTCACACCCTTCATTGGTCAAGATTTGTCAAATTTGTCGCGATGGGATGGGTTGAGTGTCCGATTGGATGAGCTGGTGCGTCCGATTTCTTCTCGTTCGATTCTTGAAATCGGGCACGGATGAATTGTGTGAGTGGTGACATGGCAGGTTTGATTTTCTAGAATAGACAAGGTCTTTGGTCCGAGCGTTTGATTCTCTAAATTGGACACAGGGAAGAGTGTCCAATTTCATCGGTCGAAACATGCATCGACTACAATTTGTTAAAAGTCTCCACTCTCAAGCTCCTACCACCTACAAAACCTTCCAGAATTCAAGTAAGGGTGTAGGCCAAGGGTCTCATGTACTTGAATCTTGTAAAGAACTTTGACATGCTTCGATCAATCCGATGTGGACTTGTGGTCTGCAAGCCTTAGGACTATCTCCCACGTGGTCTTTATGACCCCAAAGAGATGGGATCAATGGTGCACGAGCCACCTCAAACACACTCCTCGATCTCGATTGTAGATCCCCCAGGAAAGTAAACCCATAAAGCATCGTAATCCCAACCCACTAAGTAAATGCAGCACGTCGGAAAGAGAAGATTTTTGAGAGTTACGCCATGATTTTGGCAATAGTAAACCCAACCAAGCTAGTAAATTCGACTAGGCGATGACCTCGATCTTGGTGGAATGACTACTATTCTATGTGAAATAACTGCGTTGAATCTACCAAACCCTGTCATGCTATCAGGCTGCATCAAAAATTTCCAAGGCCCACATTGCCATTGAATGGTGTTGGCAGCTGGGGTGTCCCTTTCAGAACTGTTGATTCTGACCTTGACCAAAAGTAAACCCAGTGTTTGTAGTAAACCCAAGAAAAAAAACCCGATTTGCGAAGTGTGCAAATTTGATTTGAGGACTGTGGGTGCCTTTTTTGCTCTTAGTATAACTAGTAAAAATACGAGCAAGGCGTGCTGAGGGAACAACTCATGTTAAGATACAAGACCCATACTACAACAACACACTTGCTCATTTCACTCTATCTTAACATGAGTTGTTCCCTCAGCACGCCTTGCCCGTATTTTTACTCTATCTCTTCCACTCATGTTAAGATGCATTTCACTCTATCTCTTCCACTCATGCTCATTGTATATGTAGTGTGATATTGTGATAATAGATTGGTGATGTGTGCTTGTTTAGTCAATGGCAATGGATTCTAGAGAGCAATGCTGAGATTGGTGACGATGATGCTGATGAGGAAACATTGGTTGAAACATGGAGCGAGGAGGATGAGATATGTGATACTTATGTTGAAGAGAATGATACAACACCACAAGAAAGTGGTAGCTTTGGGCTGAATCCACTAAATTTTATATCGCCAAAGTACATCTTGTTTGACCGAAAGAGCTACATGTTGATGGTGAGTGACTTGAACAAGGAGAGAGCTATCACACCGGATATGATTTAGCAACTCAACATGAGGGAGTTGCTAGACTTGAAGAGATGGAAAAGGATAAAAGAAACTCTTTGCACTGTCATAGATGATGTGGATCAAGTTGTGCTTGCCTTGAGATCTAATTCCTCACTCCACATTGCATGCTTGGAGGATTGGGAGAGCATATCCATTGCAAATCATATAAACAGGGTTACAAGTGCTCATGAAGGTGTCAGTGCGACAATTGAGTCTATCAAATCAAGGTGGTGCACTGACGTGCAGAGCCATGGCATTCCTCTCCCCTATGTCAAGGAGCTTATCAATTTGTGTGCTTGCAAAGCTATCACAAAGTCCCATTTATTTGATGGAGTTTCCTTGTATCCATTTCATGCGGCGGAAATGAAAGTGACTATCATAGAGCTTGTGTCAAATAGATTGCTTGTGGAGTGCAGGTTGTAGGAAATCATGGTTGAGCACAAGGCTAGGTTGCGCAAGCTTTGGTCGATTAAAAAGCACAGTCTCACTAAGTGCATAAGAAAAGCTTCATTTTCTCATCTTGGACCTTCAACCTCCATAGCCAGCTTGACCCCCTGACCCTGGAGGACCTGGGAAAGCCAAAGAGAGCATTTCAGCTCCTAACTTCAAATGAGGACTTTTTTCCCAACATAAGGTGACTAGTCATGGCACATCAAAGGGAAACATTGGGTAGTGTGGAAGGCGGCATTGTGCAAATCATCAAATCAACGCAGATCTACATACGTCAACTCCTAGAGATTAGCGTGGCATGTAGACGCATCAATCCTTTCAATCACCATAGGGCTTTCAAAGCCCCCCCTAGTGGGCTATCTCCTTCTAAGAGGGTTTGGTGAAATTCTTCATGTGGTGGCTACAATCAATCAAACCCTAACTGTCTATTTCCTGGCAGCCATAGCCAGGAAGCTTCAAGCTTTTTCATTCCTCAAAAATTTCAATGTCTGAGCACTAACAGTGATTCTAATCACTGATTGATCTTCTCCAAAGTTAGTTGAAGGTTTGAAAGCTCCATTTCAAAGTTCTTACCCTCGGGGGATCTCTTTAATTCATCAAACAATCCACATCTTACATCTCAAGTGGCATAAACCTTGAGATGAGTGCTTGTAAGCACTAATGTTGCATTTTACAATCATGTTGCTAGCTAGACGTTGACTTAATCTAGTTTTTATAAAAAAATTAAATCCATCAAAGTATTTATAACATTTGTCCCTTTCTGCTTGGTTGTAAGGCTATGTGTACAACTATAAACACATAGACCATATCCCAATATTAGTCTGCTGGTACATCAGAGATATGAGTGTTATGGTACTCTCCTCTGATTCATCAAAGAGCATAGAATTGATCAATAAGACGTGCTCCACCAAGAACTCCACTAATAGGCCACATTATTGAGAAGAGCCTGAAGTCCAGTCAAAGCTCACTTCATTGAAACCTAAAAAAATAGTAAAGCCTAAATCAAGGGTTGTTCGAAGAGCAGGACCTCCTAAATCCTATCTTGAGATATTGCATATGTATGATTTCCAACCGTTCTCAACTCTAAAACTTTAAAACTTGGCTATCAGTTCTGCTATTTGATTGTACTTGGCCACCTGTAAAGGACTAAACACTGCCATTGCTTAAGGAAATTGGTAAGACCTTCCTATAATGGCCATGGCCTATGCAGATGTAAGGCCTCAAATTCATAAGTTCAATGGAAAAGACTTCCATCCTTGGCAGGTCTTGGTAAAATGCAAATTGATGGAAAGAGGCTACTGACCCTTCATAAAAGGGACCAAAGTAATTGACCCATTCAATCCCCTTGATGTAGAAGATGATGAACAGGCTCAGGACATCATAATGCTTCATTTAAATGAATCTTTAATTCATCATATTGACCAACTATCCATTGGTAAGAAAAAGTGGGAGGAGCTTGAAAGTCTCTATGGTGCTACAGGGAAGAACTCCAAGATATTTCTCAAGATTGAGTTTCTCAGCTTGGAATACAAACAAGGAGAAGATCTAAGCAAGTTTATTTCACATATGAAGGGGCTTATGGCACAGCTTGCCTCCGTTCAAGCACCCATCCATGATGAAGATACCATTGCCATCTTGTTAAAGTCTGTGAATAAAGTTTTTCCAACCATTGTGACTACCCTAACTAATATCCTGAACCCAACCTGGGCAAGTACCATCCAATCTTGCATGGATGAAGAGAAGAGAAACCATACTCAAGGAACGTCAGCAGTCACTTCCCCTGAGCAAGTGTTAGTCCATACCGCTTCTACTAAGTGCTCCTTTTGTCACAAAAAAGGGCATATAGTAAGCAATTGATGGAAGAAATACCATGACAAAATGAAGTGCAATAGATGCAAAAAGACCGGGCATATCACCAATAAGTGTCCCAGTGTTCCACTAGTATCTAAGAAATTGGAGGACAACTTTGCCTCCCAATCCACAGATGACCGACTCTTTTGAGCTTGTAGAAATCCACTACCTATGATTATCCTTGTAGCTTGATTTATAAAGGCATCCCATTTGATTGAGGGAGGGAACTTGAACATGTCTTGTGATGCAATGCCACCCTGGCATTGAGGGGGGGTGTTACAATATAGGCATGGGAATTCACTCTAAGCAAGGGTATATGAGGATGTATGGATGTGAATGGCCTTAAGGGGTAGGGGAAACCCTAACCCTAGCTTGGTAGAGGCTATATAAACAGCCTATGGATCACTATCAAGTGTGAGATAGTGTACCCAAGTTGTACCTTAAGCAACTTAGTAAACAAGTTTTGTTCTTGTACTTTGAGCTCTCATCTCCCTCTTATGCACATTCTTCTTGTTGCAACTCTAATTTTCCACAATCCTCACGTCATTGATTACTACAAGGAGGACTTGTTTGATGTTGGGACGTGCTGCCATGTTGCCAAGATGAGTCTTTCAAAGGAACAATTTCACTTGCAAAATTCCTCTCCACAAGATCGGGCCACCTTCAGGTTCTTCATGATTCCAAAAGAGGTGCAAAATTTGTCATACCAATTGCGCCTCGAAGGTATGTTGGGTTTATTGAAACTTTGGTTCTATGCCAATCAATTACTATCGGCACAGATTAAATATGGGGTATTGTAGGTAAACTTTCCAAGGATGATTGGATGGCCATGTACATGGAAGCGGTTTATCTACGGGACTTGAAAAAGGCATTGCACATATCCCTTTTCATGTTCGTGTATTACAACAATCATTGTGCTTGTGTGATGAAGTAACTTTGGATCATGTAGGTGTTGTACTGTCAGCCTTACAATCCCCATGCAAATGAGGATAAGGATAAACCATTCATATTGGTTATCCAAGATGAATGGATGCTGGAGATGAGCAAGAGGTTCTCAAGGAACAATGCATGGGCAATTGACAGTACCTTTAAGACCAATGTGTTTGGTCTACCACTTTATGCCGTCGTTCTACCGAACCAACACGGAATGGGTGTTCCCATTTGGTTCATGTTATGCACGAGCGACAACGGTTCCAACCAGTAGGAGATCGTGGCATTGCAATTTACAATGTGAGCAGTTCTCTCTAGGATGGGTGATATTTGTCTAGTTGCTCTTGTCATTGACAAGTCCCAACAAGAGCTGGAGGCCCTCTCTAGCATTGTTTTGGATGATCCTTTTTGTTGGCGTACGAGCAGCCTTGATGGTGGTAGATGTCAGGTTGCCTGCCACATAATACTTTTTTGGTTTCACACAAAGAAGGCATGGGTTGAGAATCTCCTCCCCCAGATACACATTAGCTTCATCATTTGATGTAGTTTGATTAGCTTGGGTTTTATATTTAAGAGTCTATACATCGAGGTTCATACATGTGTGGCCATTGAATGAAGGTGCCCGCACACAAGCGTGACCATGTTTACGCATCACTATGCAATCTAATGGATTGCCCAACAAAGCAATGATTTGAGAAACTGTTTGAGTAGTTGGTGCATTGCTATTCCTCTCTCCCAAATGTGGTGTGATATGTGACCAACGGATGGTGTGGGCATGCTTGCATTTGGAGAAGAAGGTGGCCCAAGTTTGGTCAGATGTTTCCCCATGGCAATGTAGACACCACTAATATCATTGAGAGGTTATGGAAATTCATAAAGTACACGCTCCTTGATATGCAGATCAATAGGTTTGCCTTGGATCTACTACATGCCCTGGCAAGTAGCTCAACTTCGGGTTCTAGGATGGGTGGAACCATGATCGAGTTTTTTAGACAAAAGCAGGAGACAGGTAGCGCATTCGACCTATAATAGAGCTTGTTTTATGACTATGTGTGATTGAGTGCCTTTAAACATGATTACCTTTGACATCTAACTCCCTTCGCTTCACCATCTATGGATCGAGCAAGAATCACATTGCTAGGTTAGCTGCAAGGGAGAGGATACTCCAATGGTATGAGAGGGATCAATCCTCTCTTCAAGTAATGAACGAGGGAACTATGTTCTTCAAGATGGCCAGTACAACATAGCAAGAGAAATGGTACCATGTGAGTATGCAATCAAATTATTGTGATTGTGTTGAATGGGTCACTAACTGCAAATACTTATACTACTTGAGGCTGATCTTGGAGAGGCACTTTCCACACCTTCACCAAGTTTTTTCCATCATCGATAACTTGCGGGAAATTGGTGACACACCGGTTGGTGTACCTACATCCGAAGGTCCTAATTTAGAGGAGCTTTCTTCACAGGAGGGGGTGCATGAGGAGGATCTTGTGCCCTCTATAGAGGACCTGAGGAGGCTTCTCAAGAGGGTTGAGTATGAGGTTACTTCATATGACTCATCATAGTGTGATGGTCCAACCCTCAGAGACCCTTCCGGGACCCTTTCGGGACCCCGTCTAGGCCTCGGGGCGGCACTAGACCCTTTCTGGAACTTTTGCATTTTGACCCCCGAACGCGTCACGAGGCACCTCAACACGTCACGGAACACGTCACGGAATGCAACACGGAATAGAACACGACACGAGGTTTACCAAAGGGCCCATCTTGGGGGCTTCAAGTCATATTCATAGGTAGAAAGCATTTACAAGCTTGCACGGGCTCAGTAAGGGACCATGTCACGGAGGGTGGGTGGAGCTATCAAAGGTTTGCTTGCAGCAACTACAAAGTGTTAAGAGCTCTCTTGATCACATGTTTGCCCCTATGGAGATTGGTATGCTGACAAAGGTTGGGGTCCATCAAATCCAAGAGAATGTGACACAGACACACCTAGGCCATGGCAGGAGATCTCACCATTACCCGAATGATGAGTTGGGTTCTTCCATGCAACCCATGCATCCTCTTGTCATAGGTGTGCTAAAGTGCAAGCATCAAAGAGGAAGGGGCCGAGTGAGGTTCAATACTGAACCTCACATATATTGCACTCACTGCTACATGAAAACATTCTTGGTCGACCCTATGGTCATTATTTCACGCCATACGTGCCATACTTTGCTCCCTTTCACCTTACGGCATGCTCCACATGATGTGACATCGATCTTGGTAGGTAGAATGGTGCGAGTCTATGATGAGGCGTGTAGTGGCACTCTCACTATTTCAAATTGTTTCTATACGGAGCCTTATGAGGAGTAACATTTCTCCCTCACATCTTGCAATGGGCAGGTGCATCTAGATGCCGAATGTTGCTATTGTATACTTGAGCATTGCTTGTTTGGATGACTCTTGATCACATGGGTTACTTTATTTGTTGCCAAGATCTATCATTCATGTATCTCCCAAGTCTATACCTGTGTATTTTGAGGCTTCTCATTGTTTTAGTCATATTGTTCTTGTAAGCTTGTTATCGCCAAGTTTTCTTCTATATGTGCATTCCACAAGTTTTCTATGTAGTGCATTGCACTCCAGATGAAGCATGTTTATGGTTTATAGTTGTTACTGCATTAGCTAGGAACCAGTGGACCTATTTTTGGTATATGGAAAAATCAACATGTTTGAGCATAACTAAGATGAGGCTTACGTAATTGAGGAAGCAACTAATGATCGGAATTTATGCTACAATAAGAGTGTATCATAATTTCATATTCCATTAGGTTGTACATGAAACACTAATTGAAACCAATGGCTTTAGGGGAATGTGATTCACATACAATTAACTTGCATTTAAATGAATAGTGTGATCCAATTCCATAAGCAGGACACAATAAAAGTATATTTCAAATTCATATTTCATCAAGTCATACATGAAACACTAATTAAAATCAATTGCTCCTAGGTGAAGGAATTAAAATCAATTCCTAGTTTCCAACAATATCTATATCTATGTATAAAATTAGTCATGAACAATAGTCATCTATCATTCATGTATTTGCCAAGTCTATACCTATGTAGTTTGAGGCTTCTCATTGTTTTAGTAATAGTGTTTTCGTAAGCTTGTTATCACGAAGTTTTCTTCTATATATGCATTCCACCAAGTTTTCTACATAGTGCATTGCACTCCAGATGAAGCATGTTTATGGTTTATAGTTGTTATTGCATTAGCTAGGAACTAGTTGACCTATTTTTGGTATATGGAAAAATCAAAATATTCGAGCACAACCAACATGATGCTTACGTAATTAAGGAAGCAACCATTGATCGGAACTTATGCTACAATAAGAGTGTATCATAATTTCATATTCCATTAGGTCATACATGAAACAGTAATTGAAACCAATGACTTTAGGGGAACATGCTTCACATACAATTAACTTGTATTTAAATGAATAGTGTGATCCAATTCCATAAGCAAGACACAATAAAAGTATATTTCAAATTCATATTTCATCAATTCATACATGAAACACTAATTAAAATCAATTGCTCCTAGGTGAATGAATTAAAATCAATTCCTAGTGTCCAACAATATCTATATCTATGTATAAAATTAGTCATGAACAATAGCCACCATTACATTGGAAGGGGAGAATCATCAATAACATTGAACTTGGACATGTCACTAAATGTTTTGGACTTGGATACAATATATTTCATGATCACCTCTCTCATACCCAAAACTTACACTCCAAAGACTATGGGAGAATTTGAACCTCTTGCATCTCTACGATGGTCCATTCTTGAAACATGGGATTATTTCATTCATCACAAATTCAAGTACTTTGTGAATTTAATATGCTAGAAACACTTCAACTATTCATTATCAATCCTCATTCAAACAAGTAGTTGTTCATGGCAAGTGCTCTCATAGATATTACTACTCTTACAAATTCACAAAAAGTAAGGATTCATATATTGACATTTACCTCCCTTAACACATTCAAATCATCCATTATCTCAGACTTATTGTATCTTCAAAAATTATTCACAAACAACAACTTCCATCCATCTTGCAAGGACCAATTACCCATTGTATTATTCATCCTCTCTTGTAATTCTCTTGAGAGTTCATATATTGGCATTTATTTGGTTAAGCACATTCAAATCATCCATTGTTTAAGACTTCAATTATCATGGTTTTACTAGTAAAAGTTCAATTATCATGGTTTAACCCATCAAGACACCACTTCAAAGTTCAATCAATCATGCTTAAACCCTAAACAATACACTAGATCAAATCGAACCAATCATGTCTTTATGGATCAATTGTTGAGAGAACTAAACAATTTGATACCTTTCATGTTATACTACAATCTGATACTCATAACTCATAAGAAGTCTTCACATTAATTTAAAGTTTTCATTATTTTAGATTTTCTAAACTAATGTTCTATCACTTGAAGGCACATACCCAAGCAAGCTTGCACAAATAGAATGTGATCATAGAGTTTGCAAAACATGACTATGCATTAAAGACATCTTTTCAACCAAAAATGTGCTTAAGACCAATGTTACATGAGATTCTACTTAAGTACTAGGTACTATGCATACCCTGAAACAAGATAGTATCCATAGAGAGTCCACTACCACTCAAATACCACTCAAACACAGTAACAACCCACTTGCAAAGGTCTTCCTTGGTCGATTGCACGTACTCGACATCAAACCATCTTCTCCTAAACTGCAAGAGGCAACCCACAATCCTTAGAAATGCCCAAAAAACCAAAACCCATTTTTGTTTAACTTGAAAATTTCTTACCCAGTACTTTGGTGGCGTTCCAATCACCCCACCCTTGATGATGCTTCTCATGTAAGCCATCACGTAGAACCCACAATCCACTGCATTTGTTTGTTAAGGGCCCTACTTATAACAAAACACAAAAAGAAAGTTAGATGGGCCTTTAACCTTAATCCCTAAACCATGAGCGTCCCTTATGCGATGTTCATGAAGTACAACCTTTATGTGTACAAGCTTCATTTGGTCCACTTTTAACAACATGTTGGCACATTTCGCGTTTGTGCAATGCCTAGACAATGCATACATAGCCCTGGAACGCATACACATGAGTGATTGAAAAATAATATGTGAAACAACATCACAATCCACACAAGCATATGGGGTTGGGTGGGTTTAGTGTACCTTTATATGAGGGGCAAGCACTCCATGGGATCAGTGCACCCCAATGAATTGAGGTATAAGATGGCACCTTGATCATCCTGCAATTTCTTGACCCTTTTGAGTCTAGGGCTGTAGACAACGAACATGCTCCAATGTGACGTGCAACAAAACAAGAATGCATGTCACGCCATCAAGATCAAGTGAAAGTCCCTTGCAAATAACAATTTGGTCGCATGCCATACAAACCTCAAAACCATTGGAACAAAAATAAAAGTGACTCTCATGGGACATCGTGAATAAATCCTTGACTTTTCTTCATTTTATTCAAAAGATTTGAGTTCTATCAAAATCAAACATTTGAAAAGGCATTTCAAGAGAAATTTTGAGATTTACAATTTAGCACTCTATAGAAAAGACGAATCTCTTTATATTCTTTAACTTATACTTTGCCTCTTCTTGCCCCCGATAGGTTCGCATTCATCAAGAAGGACTGTGTTGCTAAATAAGCATCATTAACTATTTTATTCCCTTAGGACTCTCTACTTTTTTTTTTGTCACCAATCACAATACCATTTGAAGGGATTGGGATCATGACTATTGGTCCCCCACTCCCATGATCAAATTTCAATTTGATTATATAGAGTTCATGATCTTTGCTCCTACACATGACCCACGAGCAAAGATCATGTTTAACACCCACTTAAGAACGATCACTTTGTAACCAATCAAAGATGACACTAGGCTAAGATTGCACTTGGTTCAAAGAGAGTGGAGTTGTCTTTTGGACTTCTATGGCTATTATGACCTATATTCAACTATACTCCAATCCCCTAAAATAGTACTAAGCCAGTTAACTATCATATCGAATTGGGGGCTCATGTTCAAGTGTTTAGAAAAGTTATCAAAATTGATCGCATCCACCCAACCATAGACTCTCATTAATTAGGATCGAGAGGCCTTCCACTTTCCCTCGAAGGATTTGTTTTAGTTATCTAATTAGCAAAGCACGCTACCACACTGTGAAAATATATAAAAGCAACTTTCTTTATTATCCCATTACACAAGGTTCATTACGCATAATTTAGGCACAAGACATAAACAATCAATAAAAGCAATTCCTTTTAATCAAGGTTCAATTCTTTTATTATGATCCCCACAAGGATCCTACCTTCCATGAAGTTGTCTCAATTCCCATGTTGCGAGGACTCTCGACCTCTCAAGGTTATTCATCCCTTATCATTGAGTAATGGGGACCATAAAGCTTTGCATCTCTATCATAGGCCATTGAGGGATTTATTGGCTTAGAGCCTCTCTAAGATCCTCCATTTAAGATGATGTAGCAACAATGTGCTTGGCCTTTTCCACCACTTTAGCTCTCGGCCTTGGATACGAAGCGGTGGCCTTTTGGGTTTAACTTAATCACTTCGACATTCATGTTGGACCTTGGGTCTAGTCTAGCTACTACTGGTGGTTTCATTGGTCCTATGGATCCAATAGCCATATATCCTTTTGTGTTGATCTCATGGATTCAACATACATGT
This sequence comes from Lygodium microphyllum, assembly GCF_053477565.2. NCBI lineage: Eukaryota > Viridiplantae > Streptophyta > Polypodiopsida > Schizaeales > Lygodiaceae > Lygodium > Lygodium microphyllum. The sequence continues at coordinate 131,166,499 of NC_141153.1, read as the reverse complement.
CTCTTATTATTGATTCACATGCAAAATCATAAAGCAGACACATTGAAGCAAGAAATACAATATTTTCTAATCAATAAACAAGATAAACTAAAACAATAATTTAACTCTATATATACATATATATATATATATAATTATTGAGATTTGGTATGATGATCTACATCATTGTTTTCATCTTCTAAGGTCTTCAATAGAGTGTGCTTCTCTAGTTCTCAAGAAGTACCTTCTTTAACGACCTCCCTTTCTTTGCGATGCCTCTTAGGGGCAATCATTTGGAGTAGATATGATGGAGCTTTTGCACAATTGTGGAAAAGTGAGAAAAACCTATGTGGATTTTGGAAGAGTTTTTGTGCATTTTTAGAGAAGAGATAAAAATCTTGATGGATTTTGATAGAGCTTCTATGAAAGTGTGGAGAAGAGAAGACAAGCTCGGAAAATTTCATCAAAGCTTTTGGATGATTGGGAAGAAGAGAGGAAAAACCTTGGTGGATTTTGGTAGAGATTCCATGCAAGCGTTGAGAAGAGAAGAGAAGCTTAGTAGATTTTGATAGAGCTTTCACATATGTGTGAATGTAAGGTGCCCGCCCATCGGCTTTCCAGGCACTCTTTTAGCGGTCTATCGAGAAATGAATCTAAGCTTCGCTGCCCAGCACTCCCAGGGAATATTCAGAGTTTTGTCGCCTAGGGTTTCCTAAATCTGCCTCGCAACGGAACGTTCATGACTGAACCCACTAGGATCGACTTGAAATTTGGGTTCCTAGTTGTCAAGGTCTCTTGATAGCATTCTAGCATCGGGTTTTGGACATCCTACTTTACGCAGAGATATCCAATCCGAAGCAGACCCATGCCGCACTTGGTTCAAAGAGAGTGGGAAACCAGAGGGATGCACCGCTCAACCTTTCTGCCCGTAGGGCATAGTTCCATTCCGGTCCTCTAAAACGGTATGAATCGAGTTCTAACCTAACAATACCTAAAGGTCGAATGATGATAAAATCTTGTGAGAAGTCTCCCAGTTCTCTGGGACCACCCTGTTGTAGGACGGACCCGTCAGTGTTTCTGCCCACCCTCTTCCCTTAATAGCTTTAGTTTTCTAATTAGGTCATTTATGTGTGACACTTAAAGTCAGCCTTATCAATTAAGCCTTTTAGGGAACATGGTTCGTTCGCATAACTTATATCACAGACACAAAAATAGAGCAAAGCAATCTATTGACAAACAAGATTCAAAAAAGTTCCTTAACTGATCTTCAAGTTAATCTTTGTCTCTCACCCATAAAGGAGAAATTATGTATCGCTTCTGTCCAACAGAAGTATCTCTTTTGCCCTGCAGAAGTAATTGGTCCAATTCACATGGCACCACAAACTCAATCCTTTATCTAGAATAGGATCTCCCAACATGCCCAGACGTTGGGGGCCATGGAGGTCTTCAACTCCATTCTAGACCTAGCAAGGGGTGTCCAGAGCTCCAACTGACCACAAGCTATCTAGGAGCGAAACATCATTCCCGTGGTTGGCCTTTTCACCACTCGACCTTTGGCCCATGAATCGAGCAGTGCCCTCTCGGGTTAATCCGCGGTGCGATCATGGAGGTGATCCACCCGTGCAATATATCCTTCCTTAATTAAATCCTTTAAGAATCAAGCACAAACAAGGCATTCAGCCCTAATATAAATTTCCAAGAAAACATTCCTTTATTTCCGTGGCGACTTGTTATCACAGACCCTTGCCATGCATTTACCATAAATCACAAGCATCATCCAAACAACAACTAACAACCAGTTGAATATAAAAGCATTTAGGATGTTGTTCGATCAACCAACAAAACCAATTGCATTCTTTCCAACAAATGCAAGAATAGACGATATAGCATTTCCATAGTATATTTGCTCTCCCCCTTGGGATCTAAAGGCAATACTATGCAAAAATGTTTCTTAACACTTCCTTCCTTCGTCTAGGGCATATGTTAAGGGTTCAAACACTATTCATGATGTAAGTTCTATAGGTCACTTACCTTGATTGATAACCCAACCCTGAATTTGGATTGGCAAAAGTCGTAGTTATCCGACGGATCTCAAGACATCTTAGTTTTAATCCTTATGATTAATTTCTTGTACTAGCTCATAGTCAAACCATGAGGCAAACATGAAATTATCCTCATATATCAAACATATTATAGGCATAATGTGTAAATACTTGATAAGATAAGTGTGAGATGATCTCAAGTAACTAAACTCCAACATGCCTTGTATTGAGCTAGAATCTAGTTCTTCTTAATATTTGGGCTCTTAGGCTAAGTACCTTTGAAGTATCTAGACTTAAAACTAGTACTTTCCATTTATGATTCTCAATGTCATATTCTTTTAGTAATTATGCTATTTGTAATCCTTGACTATGCGTTAACCTAGCACTTGTATGCACAATCTTTTAATATCGTTCTTTTGACAACTATGCCATTCATAACCCTTGATTAATTCTTCCTTGTGATTGCTCTACCAGCAAATAAGTCATATGTAACTAGGTGCAATCATCTTCCCTTGATATATACACTTCACAATCTCCATCTTTCGAGTATGTGAGATGGAATTTATCCTTTCCGATGACCTATGCTCGTGCATCATAGTATGGGGCCTAACGTATCTCATACGAGAATCAAAGCAAGCATATATCAATTTAAAAATACATTACTTACGACCGTAAGTACAGTTGGATTGACAGTGATGCCTTTGCCCGACGCCTTGTTGCTAGTTGCAAGATTGCCATCCACACGCAACATTCTTCGCTTGGAGGCCATCGTCCACAAGTAGACTCAAGAGATTAAGAAGGTGGAATAGATTCAAGATGGGAGAGTGTAAGAGAAGATGGTTAAGTCGAGGATCGAGACAGAGGGAATTGAGCCAATTCTCTTCCTTACAACCTCTCTGGGTGACTCTTCTCTCTCTGTCTCTCTCTCAAGCTCTCTTTCAAGCTCTTCCTCACTATCTCTTGGAGGGGTATCCTTCTCTCTACCTCTCTCTCATAGCCTCTCGGGGTCTCCTTATGCTTTCTTATGCCTCTCCCATGCCTCATATTTATAGTGAATTAGAGAAGAGGGCTTGTGGTTGAGAAGTGGAACTCTTTGTGGAGGGGGATCTTGGAAAGATCAATGATCGGATGCTTAGACCATAAATCTGATGGTTCCATTGGCTCCGAAAGGGGGGTAAAACTCTAAGACATTTTTTTAGAAAGCTCTTAGTTCACTCCTTCTTTTTTTCTTTGTTCAAAGTGCTGTTTTCTGTTTGTGGACTACGATCGCAGCGCGCGCAATTTTGCAAATCACTTTTCTTTATTTTTCTTTTTATAAAATTTTCAAAACTAACTAAAACATCACTTGTCTTTTCTTTTAAATGACATCCAATTCTAAAAATCTCCATATCTTTTTTAAAATAATATCTAAAATATCTAAAATATACTATTTTTACCCAAAATCTAATATTTTTGGACTATCCAAACTATACACATTAATACTAGTGATTAATATAGCTCATAAGTCTCGTTCACGTTGTAACTTACGTGAAGGGGGGCCACGGTCCTTATCAATCTTAGAAAAATATCAAATTTATGACTCTCAAATTTTCTAAATAAAATATTTTTAATTAAATAAAAATCCTCAATTATTAATGTTAATTAGTTTTTACCTTAATTAGTCTTTAGTTAGTAACCTTACTAACTTATTAATTGACTAACTAACTTTCAAACTAACCAACTATCTTTTATTGTGTGGAAATATTACGTCCTCCTCCCCTTAGAGAAATCGAGATGTCCTCATCTCAAGAGAAACCAGGGTATCATTTTGGAATCTGTGGGTTATGGTCTCACCATGCTTTCATTGCGCTACTCTGATCACTCATAGACTTGCGATTTTTTGAAAATAACAACCTATTGTATTTGATATATTTGAGTCTTGATTACAAGAGAAAATTTATTGTAGTTACATCTCATGGATATCTTCTAGGTTTTTCCTAAGCACTTGGGATATTTTAGATCACTGGAGCTTGTACAACTTCTTTTCTTGTAAGCTCAAGTTCTCTTCGAGTTCTATTGGGACAATTGATATAGTTATGTCCAATGTTGTGGCACTCGGAGCATCGGTGTTTAGGGTGCTTTGGACATTTCCTTTTGAAATGACCTGACTCCCTGCAAAACAATGCAGAGTTTTATCACTTGTGGTCACAAGATTCTTGGTTGTCCTTGGTAGGATTTTCTTCTTTAGACCAAAGTGTCCTAGGATTCTTTTAGCAGATTGGAGTGGTTCTTTATCTTGGAAACTACATTCCCAGATTGTCCTCTTCTAAGTTCGGGATTGAGCTCCATGGACAATTGGCTTTGCTTGTAATACCAAAGAATACTTCCAAGCTTCGACATTCTGGTAAGACCTAATCTATATTAGTTGAGAAGAAACGACTTCAGAGAAATTCATTGCATGCTATAACTATCATTCCTTGCCCAAGTATCTCTAATCATTTGCAAGTTCTAGGCTCAAAATAGATGCAACTCATATTACTCAAGTTAATTGTAGTTACAAGAGTAAAGTTTATTCCAATACAAGTTGTATTTCATGTGACAAAATTTCTAGGATTTCTAATAATCCTGAAGTGGTGTAGTAGGTTCTAAGTCTTCGTCTTCATTTGATTCCTCTATATATCCGAAGATTGCACTTGTGTAGCTTCATTTTCTTGGAGGCTCTGTATCTTCTGGACTCAAGTCAGGGTAGTCTACTTGGACATGTCCTAGCTCATTGCAATGGAAACATTGACGGTAGGGACATCTCCTATAGATGTGCCCTATCTCTCCACATGTATGACATCTCTTACCTAGATCTCGGGAGTCATCTTTACTACAATTCCCCAATTTAAATTCTTGGATGATTGGATTCGCTCGGAGTAATGTGTCTTGCAAGTCCATTGAATGCATTGCTTCAAGACGGTGGCTCAAAGGAGTGTTTAGACCATGGCAAAACTTGGATACTTGCTGTGCAATATCCATAGGTGGTGCATATTTTAGTAGGGTTACAAACTTTGAGTAGTAAGCTTCCAAAGTTAATTCTAGTTGCTTTAGCTTGAAGAATTCATTCATCTTCAAAGTCTGGTAGGTTGGTAGAAGGTATCGTCCGCGTACGGCATCTTTCAGCTGAACCCAAGTAACAATTGTTTCAGAAACACCTTCATCTTTGCACCATTGCTTCCACCATAATCGAGCCTCTCCAACTAACTTAAGTTTGGCTATCATTGCTTGATTGGTAGAGGCAGTTCCCGAAGTAAAGAAATAGTTATCCATCGACTCAATCCACATCTCTGCCTCTACTACGATGTCTATCCCTTCTCCATCAAACTCGGGTGCCTTAATTTACTTGAGAAAGAATTTCTTCTCTTGCATGTAAACATTTGTGGGTGCAGAAGGTGCCTAACAATCAAGCCATACTGCTTAGATTATTTTGTTTCGGATATGTCTATGAACCATACATTAATCAATCACGCATCATTATGGAGTTTCGCTCTGATACCAATTGTAAGGTGCCCGCCCATCGGCTTTCCATGCACTCTTTAAACAATGTATCGCGAAACGAATCTAAGGGTCACTGCCGAGCACTCCTAGGGAATGTTCTGAGTTTTATCACCTAGGGTTTCCCAAATCCACCTCGCAACAGAACGTTCACGACCGAACCCACTAGGATCGACTTGAAATTCAGGTTCCTAGTTGTCAAGGTCTCTTGATAGCATTCTAGCGTTGGGTTTTGGACATCCTACTTTGCGCAGAGATATCCAATCTGAAGCAAACCCATGCCGCACTTGGTTCAAAGATAGTGGGAAACGAGAGGGATGCGCCGCTCAACCTCTCTGCCCGTAGGGCATAGTCCCATTCCGGTCCTCTAAAACGGCATGAATCGGGTTCTAACCTAACAATACCTAAAGGTCGAACGACGATAAAATCTTGTGAGAAGTCTCCCAGTTCTCTGGGACCACCCTACCGTAGGACGAACTCGTCGGTGTTTCTGCCCACCCTCTTCCCTTAATAGCTTTAGTTTTCTAATTAGGTCCTACCACATTTATGTGTGACACTTAAAGTCAGCCTCATCAATTAAGCCTTTTAGGGAACAGGGTTCGTTCGCATAACTTATATCACAGACACAAAAACAGAGCAAAGCAATCTATTGACAAACAAGATTCAAAAAAGTTCCTTAACTGATCTTCAAGTTAATCTTTGTCTCTCACCCATACAGGAGAAATTATGTATCGCTTCTGTCCAACAGAAGTATCTCTTTTGCCCTGCAGAAGTAACTAGTCCAATTCACATGGCACCATAAACTCAATCCTTTATCTAGAATAGGATCTCCCAACATGCCCAGACGTTGGGGGCCATGGAGGTCTTCAACTCCATTCTAGACCTAGCAAGGGGTGTCCAGAGCTCCAACTGACCCACAAGCTGTCTAGGAGCGAAACATCATTCCCGTGGTTGGCCTTTTCACCACTCGACCTTTGGCCCATGAATCGAGCAGTGCCCTCTCGGGTTAATCCGTGGTGCGATCATGGAGGTGATCCACCCGTGCAATATATCCTTCCTTAATTAAATCCTTTAAGAATCAAGCACAAACAAGGCATTCAGCCCTAATATAAATTTCCAAGAAAACATTCCTTTATTTCCATGGCGACTTGTCATCACAGACCCTTGCCATGCATTTACCATAAATCACAAGCACTTGGAATAATCATCCAAACAACAACTAACAACCAGTTGAATGTAAAAGCATTTAGGATGTTGTTCGATCAACCAAAAAAACCAATTACATTCTTTCCAACCAATGCAAGAATAGATGATATAACATTTCCATCGTATATTTGCTCTCCCCCTTGGGATCTAAGAGCAATACTATGCAAAAACTATTTTTAAGATGAATCCCTAGTAGTGCAACTAACACTGTCCATGATACCACACAATCTATGTGAGTCCTTCTTAAGACGTTTCTTAACACTTCCTTCCTTCGGCTAGGGCATATGTTAAGGGTTCAAACACTATTCATGATGTAAGTTCTATAGGTCACTTACCTTGATTGATAACCCAACCCTGAATTTGGATTGGTAAAAGTCATAGTTATCCAATGGATCTCAAGGCATCTTAGTTTTAATCCTTATGATTAATTTCTTGTACTAGCTCATAGTCAAACCATGAGGCAAACATGAAATTATCCTCATATATCAAACATATTATAGGCATAATATGTAAATACTTGATAAGATAAGTGTGAGATGATCTCAAGTAACTAAACTCCAACATGCCTTGTATTGAGCTAGAATCTAGTTCTTCTTAATATTTGGGCTCTTAGGCTAAGTACCTTTGAAGTATCTAGACTTAAAACTAGTACTTTCCATTTATGATTCTCAATGTCATATTCTTTTAGTAATTATGCTATTTGTAATCCTTGACTATGCGTTAACCTAGCACTTGTATGCACAATCTTTTAATATCGTTCTTTTGACAACTATGCCATTCATAACCCTTGATTAATTCTTACTTATGATTGCTCTACCAGTAAATAAGTCATATGTAACTAGGTGCAATTATCTTCCCTTGATATATGCACTTCACAATCTCCATCTTTCGAGTACATGAGATGGAATTTATCCTTTCCGATGACCTATACTCGTGCATCATAGTATGGGGCCTAATGTATCTCATACGAGAATCAAAGCAAGCATATATCAATTTGAAAATACATTACTTATGACCGGAACCGTAGTTGGATTGACAGTGATGCCTTTGCCCGAAGCCTTGTTGCTAGTTGCAGGATTGTCATCCGCATGTGACATTCTTTGCTTGGAGGCCATCGTTTGCAAGTAGACTCAAGAGATTAAGAAGGTGGAATAGATTCAAGATGGGAGAGTGTAAGAGAAGATGGTTAAGTCGAGGATCGAGATAGAGGGAATTGAGCCAATTCTCTTCCTTATAGCCTCTCGGGGTGACTCTTCTCTCTCTCTCTCTCTCAAGCTCTCTTTCAAGCTCTTCCTCACTATCTCTTGGAGGGGTATCCTTCTCTCTACCTCTATCTCGTAGCCTCTCGGGGTCTCCTTATGCTTTCTTATGCCTCTCCCATGCCTCATATTTATAGTGAATTAGAGAAGAGGGCTTGTGGTTGAGAAGTGGAGCTCTTTGTGGAGGGGGATCTTGGAAAGATCAATGATCTGATGCTCAGATCATAAATCTGATGGTTCCATTGGCTCCGAAAGGGGGGTAAAATACCAAGACATTTGGTTAGAAAGCTCTTAGTTCACTCTTTCTTTTCTCTGTTCGAAGTGCTGTTTTCTATCTGTGGACTGCAATGGTGGCGCGCGCGATTTTGCAAATCACTTTTCTTTATTTTTCTTTTTATAAAATTTTCAAAACTAACTAAAACATCACTTGTCTTTTCTTTTAAATGACATCCAATTCTAAAAATCTCCATATCTTTTTCATGATAATATTTAAAAGATCTAAAATATACAAGTTTTGCCCAAATCTAATGTTTTTGGACCATCCAAACTGTACACATTAATACTAGTGATTAATATAGCTCATAAGTCTTGTTCACATTGTAACTTACGTGAAGGGTGGCCACAGTCCTTATCAATCTGAGAAAAATATCTGATTTATGACTCGATTTTTCTAAATAAAATATTTTAATTAAATAAAAATCCTCAATTATTAATGTTAATTAGTTTTTACCTTAATTAGTCTTTAGTTAGTAATCTTACTAACTTGTTAATTAACTAACTAACTTTCAAACTAACCAACTAACTTTTATTGTGTGGAAATATTACAGTGAAGAAGAGGGGAGAAGGTTGGTAGATTTTGGCAAAGATTTCATGCACATGTGAAGAAGAGGAGAGAATCTTGCAAGCTTCACCAGAGCTTCCATGTGTTGGGCTACATGTGCTCAGTGTATTATGGATATTGGACACATTCCTGTTATTTCAAGAGCTTCAACCACTTAGTCGACAACTACCTCTCATGTAGCCTCTTCGACATGAATACAAGATCCATTTGTAGTGAATGCACAAGAATGCCCTCAATGATGGAGGACACTTTTTTTATAGGACACTTGATGATCCAAGTTGTACCTCCTAAGTACTCAAAATCTCTATGGCCTCCATCATGCTAGAGCAGAGCATGGTAGGGCATGAAAGGGTAGGATAAAAGATGGAGGCTTCACCTTCTTGGTCCCTCATCCTCATTCTCACTCTTGCTCTCAACTCACCTCTCTCTCTCTCTCTCTGTCTATACAAAATTAGAAATGCAAAAACCAAAAGTTGATATGTACTGAATAGCCTTTTCCATTCTTCAACATTTTAATACAAAAAATTAGGGTTAGGTTTTTCTCAATATCCTTGGACATATTGCTATCTTTTAGATTAAGATTGGTCTTCTCCCCTTATATGCACTTAAATCCATATTCCTATGTTAAGTGCTATCAATTTTGATTACAATTTGCATGAGGGAGCTTAGATATCCTTTAGAACAAATGATTTCTTTTCTCAAAGAATAATAATGGCCAATAACTTGAGGCTTCCATGTTCTTCTCTTGAAGAAGCATGATGTGGTTAGCAAGGAGTACTAGGATAGTCAATGAAGAGATCTTAAAGGGCCAAGTTTCTGTGATAGGATAAGGGAAAGATGCAAAGTATGGTGAAGAGGGACATGGTGGTTGCTGGAGGTGGAGGAAGTCGTAGAATTAGAAGTTTGGGCCACCAATGTCGATGGTTCTTCATGTGCTCTATGTACCTACCATGGTGCTTCCCTTGAGGGTATGACTACCCGTCTTGGTGATGTGAGGTGCTTGTGTAGTGTAACTGGGAGATGGGTTGAGTTCTAAGTAAACAGTTGTCATACACTTGAGGATCCAGTTTGTGAAAGGTTAGTGTGCTGTGCCATTCCCAAGGTGATAGGTTCTTTAAGCAAGCTTGGGATATCCTACATTTGATGGGCCTTGAGGTTGTGATGTTGGGGGCATGGGCTAGGATGGCCTTCTAGGTGCTGCAAGAGTGTCATGTGCTCTTTTTATTTTCTATTTTTCTATTTTTTTGTTCCTCCCTTTTTTGAATAATTCTAGTAGGTAGTTCTAATGCTTAGGGACTCATGCTGGAGGCATCCTTTACTGAGCATATACTCCTTTAGTGAGCTACATAATTGTGCATGATTATGGGTAGAGTGGATGTGTACACAAAGCAAATCTCTTGTATAGCATATTTGTCAAGAGCTTAGTACAATAGGTAAGTAGTAGAAGGGCTTGGAGGTGGAGCTGTATCATAGCCACTTGGTCGATTCTAGCATTAACGTCAAAGAAGAACAGCTGTACCATTTCCCCATAGGGTGTGATGGATTGTTGGAATAAGATAATGAGAGGCAGATATAATTGCATGTCGTGATGAAGGAAGGGACCAAAAAGTTGGTGAATTTCTTCAAAAAGTGTATGAATAAGAGAATGAGGTTGAGAGGCTAAAATAGATAGATATTATTCTTCTCAAGGACCCTTATATTTGGAATCTTTGGGAAGTTGTACCTCCCATGCTCTTTTTTATCATATTCCCTACCATGTGGACATGGATAGGGACATAGAAGTGGATTTACACATTCAATCTCATTAGAGTGTATAAAAGCATTCCATGTTTCTTAATCCTACTCCAGGAGTGGGTTCTAGCTATCTTGGTCAAGCTTCCTAAGGATTCATAGTGAGATGTCTACTTGTATCCCCCTGATTTGATAGGATGCTCTGAAGGCATCATGGTCCACCTAGTAGGCCCATTTCTCTACCATGCTTTAGACCACTCTGAATAATGACTCTGACTGTTTGTAGGGGTAAGGACTCTTAAATTTATTGACCTCATTGATCTTGAAATAAAATATTATTGTCTTGTTGGATTCTTCTTGTGCCTTGTACCTCTGAAGTTTCTCCTCTAGCGTTTTGTCTATGTTGTCCTTCTCTTCAATCCTCATGAGCTTAGGTGGAATGGGGTGATCTGACACCTTTTGGAGGTTGTTTCTTAAGCTATTCTACCATAGCATCATAAACATCTTTTTGTTTGCTCTATAGTGGGCCTTGTTGTGAAGTCATCAAAAGGTGGTAGATTAGGAAGATTGTTGGTGATGTCATGATAGTTGGTGGTTCCAAAGGAATAAGGGACCTAGGAGGAGAAGGCTCATTTTCTAGAAGCCATATTGCTTCTAGCTCATAGTCCTCCTACCCTTTTTACTCTAGGTGTTGTATGAGGTATTGCTTGGTTGGCTTAGGTATATTTAAGTAGACTTCCTTAATCATTCCACGCTATCTAGGATGTTATGCATAGTTCCAAGCTATGCCTTGAGCTCATTAGGGTCTTTGGTCTAATGTGTGTAGGCTTTGAGGACTATTGCTCTATAGATTTCTTGTTATTTATTGAGGATGTATTTATTGAGTATCCAACTAAATCTTGTACTAGGATTTCCCATACAAAGCAATGCCTGGATCATTGGACAACTTCAAGAGCATCTCCCTACATAATCAATGTGCTTCTCCTTCCACAAAGCTCGTAGCTTGGGCCAATTGGTTAGTTAATGTCTACTCTGTAGGATATCAAATGTGATCTTCCATTGCTCTCTCTCCTATAGGTATTGCTCTTGTTCTCTCTCCTTATGCTGCACTTTAGCCTTCTCTTGAGAAAGCTCAAGGTTGCTTTGTATCAACATGTGGTTCAATTCAACTATTTTTTTACTCAAATGTATCTTTGTACTCTCCATATTCCTTCAAGTCTATCATTGCTTCTTGAAGCTCAATGATGGTGTCCGATAGGGCAATCTCCTTCTCTTCTAGTTTCTCCAATAGTTGCTTTATTAGTGCTGCATATTTCCTTCAAGTCCCTTGGATTTCTTCCCATAAAGGCTCCTCCTTTTCCTGCAGTTCTTCATGAAGTTCTTTCCTCAAGACACTTTCTTTTTCTTGTAATGCCCTTTGGAATTCTACCTATATAGAGTTCTTCTTGTTTAGCAGTGTCTTTTGAAATTTTTATTGTAACATTGCTTCCTTATTATCAAGCTCCTCAAACTTTCCTTGAAGTGTAATCTCCTTTTCTTCCAACTTTGCTTGGAACTTTGAAGCCTACTTCTTTGCCTAAATGACGAAGTCCTTGAACTCCTCCTAAGTCTCTTCTAGCTTCTTCTATAGCTCTTGCTTCTCTTTCAGTGCCTAGGCTTTGCCCCTTTTAACCTCCTCGCACATATTTTCTAAGGGCTCTAGTCCACCCACTTTGCTGTGCTACTCTAGATGATAGTGAGCAGTTGCAAGCTTAGAAACCTGAGCTTGCAACTGCTCCATTTGCTTCATGTTGGCACATTTGTTGCATCTGCTTTTGTATGTCAAGGAGGAGAATGGGAGTAACAAGCTCTTCTTCTACTTTTTTCTTACCTTAGTTGGAGTTGCTTTCCCCTCTTTCATCCAAGATAGTACTTATCTATTGGATGCATTGAGGATTCAATAGACTCCTTGATAGCCCTCACATAGTCTTCTTTCTCCTATCTTGAAAGTGGTTCTTTTTTAGCTTTCCACTTGTCAAATTCCATCTTAAATAGCTTTGAGATTTTCTCCACTAATCTTGTATCTTTTTCGTCCTCATCCCCTCCTCTTTGGAATTTTTTGTCTCTTTGTTTGGTTTTCTAATTCCTTTTCTTGTTCTTCTAGGCTAGGTGGTGGGTGAGGGACTATGTTGGCACATGCAATGATGCCAATATAGATTGCTATGAAATGAGACAAGGCACCACCATAATTTATGATGGTGTTCTTTGCCTCCATGAGATCAAGTTTGGAGGTCATGTATTGCTCATAGACCTTGTGGGCCTTGGTGAACGACTTAGTTATGAATTCCAATAGTCATAATGCATTTAGGTCTTTATCCACAATATTCCCTATCATAAGATCTTCCATGAACCACTTGGGAATCCTAAGATGGTTGGTTGTGGGCTTGCTATATGTGAAGAGGTGATGGAGCACCTATGCTATGACTTTCAACTCCTCATCCTATACACCAAGCAAGAGCACCCCCTTTTGGGTTACAATTTGGTCCTTCCATTTTTGGCGTATTGCTATAGCTTTTATGCCTTCACATATTTCCTAAATTTTCTTTTATGCCCAAAGTTTTTTCTACTACTTGCGAGGTAAGTTCAATGATGGTATGTCGAGTCTCCGAACGGTTTCCATTCTTTATGTTAAAATTAGATTTGAAGGCTTTCTTTTCTAGGCAGTAGTAGTAGATTGTGGCTTCACATGTTGTGAAATGGATGGAGTTGTGCAAGGCTCGAACTTAGGTGCCCAATTCACATTTTCCTATCAATTCCTAGGGTGACTAGTGATGTACTATTAGATTGTCTAGACTACTTGTCCTTTGGAATAAAATGTATCCCACTTTGTACATGCTCACTTTAATGCCAAAGTTGGCTTGCTACAGGATTGAGAATATATTTTTGTCTTCATTGAGAGGATCTTTGACGAGGATAGCTTGTTCCCAATTCTTGGTTGATCTAAATCTTGCAAAGCCATGAAAAGTATTCATGAGTTACTTTTTTTTCATAAAATCTCAAGTCATACTTCCATATTTATATACCTAAATGATGTTGTATCACTACTCTATGCTTGCATATTATTGCACAATTTAGGGGTCACAACTTACCCACCTCTTGTCATCATATTATAATAATTGCTACTTATTTGGTAGTCTTAGTTGGTTGGTTTTGGTAAGTTACTTGTTAATTGTTTGTCAACATGGTCATTGGCATTAGTTGTTAGTCTCCCTCCCTCCTCCAAAATTGAGTGGAGCTTGCTAGCTTGGGAGAGGAGGTCAAGTGTGTGTGGCAAGTCTTTTTACAACTTTTTGGGTTAGAATTTTATTCTTATCTACAAAAGAACGAGTGGTTTTTATTTATGTATACTAGGAGAATGGTCCAAAATCCACCAATCATAGAAGTTCCGGTTATACTCTAGTTTGTCAAGAGAGTCTAGGTTGATAGGCCAAACAAGTAGCGTGAAAATGTATGATGTGAGGTTTTTTAGGAGTGATGGTCCATTGAAATGGCTTGCAAAAAGTGGAGCTCTTCCTCATTCAGTTAGTAACTTGTCGATAAGCGGGTGGTTATCGGGACCAAAAATGAGCCTAACACTGGCTTGAGGGCTCTAGCTAGGTCTCCTATACTCAACCAAACAACCCCATGGCCTCGCGACTAGGAGCATATAGACACTATGAATTGATTTATCGAAAGAACACATTTGTAGATAGAATCTCTAGATTGTAGTCTAATGTGATGCGGGGGATGGAGGAGGCATAGAAAAGAATGCACCCCCCTCTCCCCCTTCCGCCCCCCCCAAAAGTCTTTTCATTTCTTGCATTTGTGGCTCCCTTAATCCATGATTAGTCAATAACTACTAAGATAACTAGTTAAAATATTGCTTTTCACACTTGTTTGAAGTGGTTTCAACCTGGTTGAGGGGCCAAACGATCTCAAAACTGTGATTTGAATGGATGGGTGGCTTCTTGGTGTCAAAATCTATCATCTTAGCCTTCATTACATGCTTTCTGGCTCCTTCATAACACCAAACCTTGCAGCCATTAAATAGGGGGTCAAACAGACTCCAATTAACGAACTTACACTTGTGTTGGATTCTCGACGTCGAAATGCATCTAGAAAAACTCTAGCTCCTTGATTCATAACTGTTTCATTTTGCACAAAAATTACCTCTTTTGTTGGTCTTGGGGTCTTTTTACACTTGAATCATGGCTTTAAAATCCACTCCTCTCAGTGGTGAAGAAGCAACTCTTTAGGTAGATTCAACTCATGAGACTAAATGATTGTGGAAAGGGATATTGTCTCGCAATATATTAGGTCATGCTTCAAGATGTTGATGATCTTTCAGTGCTTAGTTGTGGCGATGATTTTGCATCCGAGAGTCATAGTTTTATGGTGAAGTGTGTACCATTTGTCGAAAAAGTGAGTGGTGGAGCTAAGGATTGTATTTTACACATAGTAAGAAAGTATTCGGTACATTTCTAACTACTTTTGTGGGATATCCTATGTTAATTAATCTAAGATTGTAAGACTTTTGCAATAGAGGTGCTCATGTTCTTTCCATGTAGGATGCCATTGAGATGTAAGCAAAAACATGTCAAGTTAGCCATTCCTAAGTCCATGAGTGAAAAAATTTTGGCAAAGTTTCCAATATGGACTCCAATTACACAAAGCAATATGCAATCACTTTTTAGCAAGCATTGACAAGCACTTGGCCATTTAGTAGAGTGAGCGGCATTGTTGTGGTCTCTTGATGTTAGCTAGTGGAGGATGTTGAAATTGACTTATCCTATATAGGACAAATGAATGTATCTTGAGGAGGATGTCCTCTACTGAAAGTAGTGGGTCATTTTGTAAGCCCATAGGAGGGGCAGGTTTTGACAATGTTGGAGATTGATGGATTGAGTCCTTCCTCCATGAATTGTAAGCCAATGGGAATTGTATATGTTTCTCAAAAATACCTTTCCCAAACACTAGGTCTATCTATTGGAACATAGTGGGTACATAAATAGTACTATTTCAAACTAAAATAATACTAGTGCAAACTGAAATTGTACATGGAGGCATAAAGTAGTTTAAAATCAAAGACTGCCCCAAATGGAGGTACAAAATTGCTCAAAACCAAAGAATTGGATCAATGGAGTTGTTGCTCCCTATTATAATCTAAATCAAGTGCTGCATAGATTAAAGCACTCCACATACTTCATACTATTTATTATAGCTATTTTTTATGTAGTATCATTTACATCAAAAGTTACAAAAATCTCATACTTTTTAGGGCATATATAAAAGGTAAAGGCTCATATAAAGTAATACTAAGAACTAAAACTTTCATGAAGTCTTATTTAGTACTAAAAATTGAGTATCAATATCTTTGTACAAGGCTAAAAAGTATTAGATTAAAGTGAAGAAAATATTTGCAAGCATGCTTTAAGATAGTAGATAGTGGGACTCAAGACAAGTTTTACAAGAGCCTATTTGAGGGGGAGTACAAGGTTGTTTGAGTAGTCATCATGTATACAAAAAGTGATGCGGAGGTGGGGGAGGAGGGTGCTATAGGTGTCTGTATAGTGAAAGAGATAATCATTAAAAAGTCACTTAAAAACAACAAGGAACATCTTTAATGGCAGTTGCATTGGTTTGGGATTGTTCATAGTTGTATGTTTGGGAGTTGTTGATAGTTGTATGTCTAGGGGTTGTCAGCAATTGTATGTTTAGGCCATCTGGAAATTGGGAACCAACAAGAAATAATCTACCAAATGAAATCAAATTTTACTATTTCTCTAAATTACTAAATTCAATTTTAGTATTCTATTATTTCTCTAATTTACTATTTTGGTATAAGTTAAGACTACCTTAGTATAGCTTTATTTGTGTTCAATAAAATTAGTATTATTTTACCATAAGTTTATAATTTGGTACTATAAAGTACTATTTAGTATTTAGTACTACAAGTCTCTTACAAAATACATATCTTAATGGTGGGTAGGTTAGAGAAGGAAACTACCCTCTTATTACAAGATTTAAAGGATCCCTGACATTCTTTTAAGAAGTTCATAAGAACTTAATCCCAAACTATTCTTGCATCTAATTCTTGTTCAGGATATAACAAGTTCTCCTCCTCATATTTTCCTTTTATCTTTTGTCTTTTGTCCTGTTGAATAACACTCTCTCCCTCTATTTTGACCCACTAGCACAATCACAATTTGAGTCTTGAAATAAATAATAAAAAGAAAAAGTAGTTACACATGTTATTCTCTCTAGAACAATGACAGAAATACATCGGCTTGTAGTAGGAGCAACTTGGTTCTTTGCAAGAGTTGTTTCTTCCTCATTCTAATTTGTTCTCATTTATGAGCTTTCTTCAATTTTGACAGACAAAGGTGCCTACATTCAAACCAAGTTCTTGATATATCAGCTACCTTCCTTTGTACATCTCTTCATTAGTAGACACTATTTGACATCATCGAGAAGACAATCTTCATCAATGACCCCCTAAGTGTTGTGAGTATTCATTTTAATCGGATGGATATGTGAGTATGATTTGCCCTTTGTATTCATCAATAGAGTGTGAGGTGTGTTGAGAATATGCAATCACACCCACTTGTATGCCTCTTTGTAAGGAGCAGTGGGCAAGGAAATCACTAGCAGTCTAGGAAGAGGTCCTGAATCCCATAAGCACAGTGGTGCAGAATGCTACCTATGGAGCTTCTATAAAACATTGTACTTGACTATCACTTTCACAATGAGTAATGCAATATCATGATGCTTTCCTCTTTCAGTTAGTGTCATTATTGTCATTGTTAGATTGTGTTTATGAGTCCAAGCCTCCATCTTGGAACCTAATTCACTTGTGTAATATTTGGTCTCTACATTGTCTATGTCATCATGAGTTGTGCATTCATCTTCCATCCTCCATAGCTCTTGCCACGCTCTAGATAAAAAATTTTAACATGGTATCAGAGCTCAACTCATCTTCACTTTTGGTCAGCTCATGACTTTACTTCCAGCTCCACTCTCACTCTACCTTTAGTGAAGCTTCAATGGCTGCCAGAGCCAGACAGCACCTAGGCAATTTTGAGCCCTTGGATCTTATCATACAAGCTAAATCTATTCACACTTTCTTCTGAGAATATATTTTCCACTTCAGGAACATTATTCTATCATAGAAATTGTAGACATTAAGCTACACATTGCCCATCATTGCATGTTTTCTTGCCTGCTGTCAAAACAGGCGCACTCTGTGGTCGTACAATCGGATCTCTGCATATGAGTTGCCATTCATCCTATGCTTAGAGGGCAATTGAAGCTTAGTTCAAAGGCTTACTCCACACCAAAGTTCTCGTGGGAAAGTCGCTTATGTGAGCTGCTATGACAACTAAAAAACTAGGTCAGCACAAAAACCCTAAAGAAGTCTGCCATAACCAAAGTTTCTCAAGCTCAACTCTCCTTCATTTTCTCTCTCTTGCCATTTAAACTTGGCCAAGACCACTCTGATCTAAAGTCCCAACATCAAATTTTTGATAAATACGACATATCCTAAGTCATATCCTATGGATGTATGTATCTAAAATAGGAGCATATGTAAAGTTTCCTTAAGTTGGGGGTATCTATCTTTTGAGGATACCACTTGTGGTAGTTGACTTAGAGAATGGAAGAAGAATAATGGAAGAGAAGATAACATGGAGCTCTGGACCTCTGATCTGATCTATCTCACGGACTCCCTCCACTTCAGTTTATTATTATGGTATCAGAGCCAAGCTCATCCCTCAACAACAGCTCTTTGCAAAGGAACACCCAACCTCTTAGTATAATTCATGCTCTCCCCCATTACAGCTTAGAGGAAGGAGATCGCAGGAGACATTGAGATTTCTTCTCTCCGGAAAGTTTTGTTTGAGAAAGAAAATATAGATTGTCTCTTAGGGAGGGATTTAGATTGTTTCTCTCTGGAACTTCTCATTAGAGGAACTAAGGGCTGCCTATCTGCACTGTCACTGCAAAGGAGGAAGGAGGAGCGAGCAAAGCCCACTCTATGACCTCTTCACTAGTTCTACTTGGAGCATGGTTAATATTAATGTTTCTACCAACTAGCTCCTTCCCATTCATTGACTTGATAGCATCCATCGTGTCAAGAATCGTGTGGTGGGGGGACTTGCTTGAGCTGCGGTGCCAAACACACACTGTATACACAAGAGGAAGCTTACTCAAGAACACAAGAAGAGAGATGGAGGCCAAAACGTTTACTTACTGGTTTTTTCTTCTTCTTCCACACTATACAATGTACACAAAGTATACATAAGATACAACATAAAGGAAAGTGGCCTACGAAGTCAAACAGTGCATAACTGACTACACTAATCGACTGGCGCTATGTCTTTGCCAGTTGTAGGTAGGTGTAACAAACCAAATATAATAAGTGATAAGTCAGTGGCCATGTGAGTATCATAATGACCACCAATGTGCTAAGTGTAGACATGCGGACCCATCTAGCCAGGCTGTCCATCATCAACGTCCGCACGTGTTGAGCTTGCCATCTCAGCACTCCCCCTCAAGCTCAACTCTATCTCTGCAACTCCAAGTAAACTTCGGAACTTTCAAAGCTCCTCTGCACCCAATGCCTTTGTGAAAATGTTAGCTATCTGATCCTGTGTGCTGACATATACCAGGTCAATCTCTCCTGCAAGTACCTTCTCTCTCACAAAGTGGTAGTGCACCTCAATGTGTTTTGTCCTAACATGGAACACTGGATTCCTAGCTAGTTGTATGTTGCTCATGTTGTCACAATGAATGAACACTAGACCATTTCCCTGCACGTCCAAATCACCTAATAACTTTTGCAACCATACCACCTCACATGCTGCCATAGCAGCACCTCTAAACTCAGCCTCTGTACTCGATAAAGCAACTGTAGGTTGCTTTTTGCTGCTCCATGTAACTGCTGCACTACCAAGGGAAAACATGAATCCACTTGTAGATCTTCTATCTGATATGCTACCAGCCCAATCTGCATCTGTGTATCCAAAGACCTATACATCCTTACCTGCCTCATAAAAAATTCCATAATGTAAAGTGGACTTCACATACCTCAATATACGTCTAACTGCATCCAAATGAGGCTTTCTAGGCATCTGCATAAACTAACTGACAAGGCCAATAGCATAGCTCAAGTCTGGCCTTGTGATAATCATGTAAATCAAATTCCCTACTATCCTTATGAACATAGTAGGGTCTTCTATCTTATCCCCAACATCAGCACTCAACTTCACATTTTGTTCCAATGGTACTGAAAGAGGCTTACATGCTGTCATACCATACTTGGATAACATATCCAAGCCATACTGCCTTTGGGACAACCATATACCATCATCACATCTTATCACCTCAATACCAAGAAAGTATCTCAGCTCACCCATATCTTTCATCTCAAACTTATTCTTCAAGAAGTCCTTAACTTCAATAATCCCATTGTCACTGTCACATGTAATAATCAAGTCATCCACATAGATGACTATGGTGACCAAACCTGCATCTCCCTTTCTCACATAAAGTTAGTGATCAACATCAGAAATACAAAATCTAATATTGACAAGATACTCTCCAATCTTGTCAGACCATGCTCTAGGTGCTTGCTTCAACCCATAGAGTGCCTTCTGTAACCTGCACACATATATGGGATGCTCTAAATCCTCATAACCTGCTGGCTGCTCCACATACACTTCTTCTTGCAATTCACCATGCAAGAAGGCATTCTTAACATCCATTTACTGCAAACTCCAACCTTTGGCTGCTGCCAAGGCAATCACATATCTAATAGTTGCCATCCTAGCAATTGGACTGAATGTCTCTTCATAATCTATGCCATATGTTTGAGCATAGCCTTTTGCAACCAGCCTAGTTTTATACCTGCTAACGGAACCATCTGCATTATGCTTGACTTTGTAAACCCACTTACATCTAATAGCTTTCTTACCCTTAGGTAAGGGTACCAAATCCCAAGTCTTATTGGCTTCTAATGCAGCCATCTCCTTATGCTGCATCCCAATGAGCATGACCAACAGCATCCTCAAAACAAGTGGGCTCAACATCCTCAACTAGTTTCACCATATAAGCATAATGGTGAGTTGCATAACCTTCAAAACCAAATCTTTTAACAGGGTATCTGACCCTGCTAGATCTGTGTACCACTAGATCACTCAATGGAGCCTTTACATTACTATGAGCTCTCTGTACACTTGGTGTCCTAACTGAAGGAATACCAAGCTCATCATCCAAGCTCTCGGAACCACTAGAATCTCCATCTAATCACAAATGACTGGTAGATGCATCACTACCATCCAACACTTTCTTCTTTCCTTTCTCCTTCCCTGCAACACTTATAGATCCACCTGAGGATGTGGGGCTACTCCTTAGTCTCCTAGACCAAGGGCTCACTGTAGGTGTAGTACCAGATGATGTTTCGGGTCCAATAAGACTCCGTGGTTCTTGTTTATCATCATCATCCAAAACATTATCATTATCCAAAACATCACCAGTAGGTGTATACCAACTTCTTATATTATCAAAGATAACATCTCTGCTCACTCTGAACTCACTTGTGACATGGTTATAATAGCGATACCATTTTTGATCTAAAGAGTATCCAATAAAAACACATTTTTCTGCCTTTCGATCAAGCTTCTTTCGTAGCTCATCTAGCACATGAATGTATGCAACATAGCCAAATACCTTCAAGTGCAATACATTAGGCTTCTTGCCAGTAAAGCATTCTTCAAAAATCATCCCATGAACTGCAGCTGTGGGAGTTCTATTCATAATGTAAACAACATTATGAACAACCCTAGAACAAAAATGTTTGGGCATATTCTTTTCAGCCATTAATGCCCATGCAACTTCTGCAATATGCCTATTTTTTATTTCTACAACCCCATTTTGTTGTGGGGTATATGTGCAAGTAAATTGCCTCTTTATCCCATGAGTTCTCAAGAAGCCAATAAACTCATTAGAGAGGTACTCTCCCCCTCCATCTAATCTCAAGCACTTCACTTTTAAGCCTGTTTCTATTTCAAGAACTGCCTTAAAAGATTTGAAGTGCTCAAACACATCACTCTTTTCCTTCATGAAGTATACTCATAACTTCCTTGAACAGTCATCAATAAATGTGACAAAGTATTTGCCGCCACCAAGAGATACATTCTGTATAGGTCCCCAAACATCTGTATGCACTACATGAAGTATTTTTCTACTCACTTCTCTATCATGCGAGAAGGGTTGTCTTGCCTGCTTACCAAACTGGCATGCTTCACAGACTTTATGCAATTCTACAACTCTAAAAGAAGGCAACCCTGTAACCAATCCTCTAGAATGCATTAATTTCAGTCTTTGCACATTTGCATGTTCAATACATTTATGCCATATTTCAATATATGCAACTACTCCTTTTTCTTTAGCATACATAGCAGCATCCATTGCAGGAATTCCAGCACCTAAAGTGAACATTCGAGCAACTCTACTTCCTTTTGTGACCAACCTGCACTTATCATTAAAGTCTTCTACAAAACAACCTTTTGCATTGAATCAAACCTGCAACCCCTGCTCTACCATTTGGCCAACAGATATTAGATTCTTTGTAATTGATGGCACATGTAATACATCTGTCAGACTCTTTGTCTGGCCATCATACAAGGACAAGGGAACCTTTTCAATGTGTGAAATTGGGTGGCATGAATCATTACCCATTTGCACATAATCTGGATTTTGTAAGTCCTGCATCTCTCCAAACCATTCAACATGACTGGTCATATGATTAGAAGCACCTGAATTGACATACCATACATCATCATGTATCCCCTTTCCTGTAACCGCATTCATCATATACTGCATAACAAACAGACGCTCATTTTTGTCTTCATTCTGTCGTGAAGATGATGCATAGTTTCCTTGCTACAATTTACCACTACGAATATCATCCTTCTTTGCATAGCAATGGGCTACAAGATGGCCTGTTTTGCCACAATAATGGCAAACAATAGAAGAATTTTCAGAACCTCTATTTTGCCATCCACCTCTTCCTCTAGAGCTCCCCCTACTGCTAAAGTTTCCTCTACCTCCAGAAACCTACATTTCACCAAGCTGTTGATTGAACTTGTTTTGCAGGTTATCGCCAGCACATCCCATACCACGGCCTCTCGAAGAGGATCTACCACGTCCCCTCCTGCTTGGACCTGTTCACCATTTCTTTCAGACGATATATTGATTTCTTCAGTAATCATGAGAGAGATCATGATTGCTCATCAAGATCTGGAAATGGCTTCCGTACATATAGTGAAGTAACAAATGATTTCCATGCCTTCTCATTGTTAAGGCCACTCAGAGTGGATGAAACCAAATCATCATCATCCGGCATCGCATCAATCACTACTAAAGCATCTGCAATGCTTCTCACCTTCAACACATACTCATTGACATACATTTTTCCTTTCTTCAAGGCATTCAACTCTTGCTTGAGTTGAATCTTTTGTGCCTTTGTATTGACCGAAAACATGCTCTCAAAAATTGTCCAAGCTGCATGTGAAGTTTCTGCATTCCTGATATGTCCTAGCATAGTATTATCAATGACTGCAGATAGCCACTACATCACCTTTTTATCTTTTGCATTCCACTCTTTCCATGCGTTTAATTCATTTATAGTCGGAGGGATACCCAGCTCTGGCTCCTTTTCTTCACCTTAGACAAACTTATAAAGGCCCTTTCCAATGAGGAAGTTCATCACACGGAACTTCCATGAAGGGTAGTTGTTCTTGTCGATCTTCTCAATAATGGGATTTCCACTGTTCTTTGCCATTATCACAAACAAGGATACATCACATCAAGATAGTCTTCTGCAATCTTTCACAACACGTGCACAACACTACATCAAGCAACCTTTTTCACTGATTGCTAAATAGTACATGTAATCTGCAACTTGTTTGCAGATAAATCTTATGTTTACTTCTTGCAAACACCTCAAAAATTACAGATTCACAATCTATAACATGCGCACCCACTTTCGATCAATACAGTCAAAATCACAGCGTACCCTGAAACTACTGTCCACAACCTTGCGGCTCTAAAACGGGGCCTGAAACGGCCTCAGATGCCCAAAATAACTACGGGCAAGCCTTGAAGGGCTTATCTGCAGAATATACAGTGATCTGCTCGCACACCAAATCTCACAGCAATCTGAGATTTTTGCTTGACCCTGCTTCCGGTGCCTCCACAGGCACTATCCAAGAGAGAGAGTGGAAGAATGTGAGAGCTTCTTACCCGTTGCTTGCTTGCTCGAACCTTGCTTCTTCTCCTTCACTTCAACCTTTAAAATCAACCTCTTAGTGGCATGGCTCTGATACCATGTCAAGAATCGCATGGTGGGGGGACTCGCTTGAGCTGGGTGCCAAACACACTGTATACACAAGAGGAAGCTTACTCAAGAACACAAGAAGAGAGATGAAGGCCAAAACGTTTCTTGCTGGTTTTTTCTTCTTCTTCCACACTATACAATGTACAAAAAGTATAGATAAGATAAAACGTAAAGGAAAGTGGCCTATGAAGTCAAACAATGCATAACCAACTACTTTGGTGCTATGTCTTTGCCAGCTGTATAGGTGTAACAAACTAAATATAATAAGTGATAAGTCAGTGGCCATGTGAGTATCATAATGATCACCAACGTACTAAGTGTAGACATGCAGACCCATCTAGCCAAGTGGTCCATCATCAATGTGCCCGCACATGTTGAGCTTGCCATCTCAACACATCACATAGATTGCTCCTCAACAAATGTCACAAAGCCAAAACCATGAGATCTACCAGTCTCTCTATCATTGATAACCTTGGACTCGATCACTTCACCGAAGGCGCTGAAGGCATCTCTGAGGCTACGATCGTCGGTGGACCAAGCGAGGCCTCCAACGAAGCAGCGGTACTCGACGACAGTGGATACAGAACAACGATACGCTGTAAGTAAATCTTCTCCTCCAACAGTGCCAAGAAGGAGAAGAGAAGAGTCCTGGCCATCTCCCCCATCGCGCAACCTCTCGCGGGAAAGAAGATTTGCAAGCGCACTCTGAAGGTCGTACACGGCGCTTCCGAGTTGAAGCAATTGAAATGAGGCGTAAAGGAGATAGTGAAATCGGTGAGACAAGGCAAGAAAGGACTCTGTGTCATTGCTGGTGATATATCTCCAATTGACATGATTACTCATGTTCCTTTGCTCTGCGAAGAAGCTAAAGTTTTGTATATCTATGTGCTCTCTAAAGAGGACCTTGCTGCTGTTGCTGGAGTTACCAAACGTCCAACTTGTGTGTTAATTTTGACCGAGCCTAAAAAAGGAGATGTCAAAAAAGAAGACAAAGTGAAGTTTAAGGAGGATTATGATGAAGTTGTCAAGGAGGTCAAAAGCTTAATAGCTTTATTCTTTTGATCTAGAATCAATCACAAGAGCTGTTGTAGCATTGAGGTAGGTTTGTCCATACAAGTTGAAGCACACAACAGAGCTAAACTGATAGACTATGACCAAGCTCGATACAGGAGTTTCAATTTGATGCTTTATCTTGGAAGTCAAGAAGAACTGAGAGAGGAATAGCCTACAGCAGATGACGAACTGGATGAATTGCCCAAAGGGATGTATATGACAGATTTTGGACACATGTATGACAATCATATTGCTGGAAGCTATTTTTACATGCATTTTTGGACTATGTTTGATGCTTTTTGGACCATTGATGTTCCGGATTGGGGCATACTATTGAATATCATTTGTGGACAGTTTGTATTGTTGTTTTTTTCTGAATTTGCAATAGCCATAATGTCTGACACAGTACAGATCACTCAGATTGTGGGAGACAAATTGACCAAAGACAATTATAGTGTTTGGTCTTACGAGAAGGGGAATTTTTTGATGGGTAGAGGTCTATGGGACCTCATAATAGGTGATGATGAATGTCCAGAAGTTCCTGAACATCCGACTGAAGAGAAAAAGAAAGCATACAAGGATTGGGCAGGGAAGAATAGGAAAGTTTTGCATTGGATCTCCATATGTATCTTAGAAACATTGATTCCTCATATTAAAAAGGCAAGTACTTGTAAGGAGCCATGGAAAATCATAGAAAAAATGTATGGAATATATACAGAGGCTCATAAGATACAACTCACACAGAGATTACATGGTACATGGAGAGGCAATTGTAGTATCAGTGACTATGTGGCAGAAATCAAGCAAATTGCAGAAGACCTTGCATCCATTAATGCACCTGTTGATGATGATGATTTAGTGTCAGTGACACTAAATGTACTTGGTCCACCAGCTTTCAAATCTTTGGATACCTCTATTTCAATTAGAGGAGGCTCTATGCCTGACTTTGAGGAGCTTATTGGATTGCTACTTATAGAAGAAATCAAGTTGGGATTGAATGCATCTAGCAGTGGCAAAAATGCAGGTGGAGACAATGTTTTCTATCACCAGAGAGGTCGTGGCAGCTCATCTAGAGCTAGAGGCTCTTCACTTGGTCGTAGTAATTATGGTTTTGCTCATGGAAGAGGTAACTTTGGTCGTGGTGACTTCATGCATAAAGGCAGGAGGAGATCTTTCCCTAGAGGTAGAGGACGGTCTAGTCCTTCTTCACAAAGAGACGGCACTTGTCCTTATTGTGGGCAGTTTGGTCACTTTGAGAGGGATTGTTATCAGAAACAAAATGCTATGTCTAGGGGTCGTGGTGGAAGGAGCCAATATGGCCACTATGTAGGCACTTATGGTAGTACAGGTTATGGACCTAGAGGTGGATTGCCTAGAGGTCACCTATTTGCTATGGAGCATGTGCTTGGGAGCATGACTCACCCTCTTCGTGAGAATGACTGGTTTTTGGATTCAGGAGCTACAAAACCACATGACTCATCATGCTTAGTGGTTTGATAGCAAGGAGCAAATGCAGAATGAGGAATATGTTGCCACTAGTGATGATACTTTTCACAAAATTACTCATATTGGTAGTGTGCCACTTGTTACTAAAGATGGGATTGAGAACAAGCTTGGTGATGTACTTTATGTGCCCACAATAACTAAGAACTTAGCATCGCTTGGTCAAATGACAGATCAAGGATTGTAGGTGAGATTCGATAAGTTTGGATATTTCATTGAAAAGTTCCATAATGGGAGAACTGGCAGGGTGATTGCTCATGGTAGAAAGAAAGGGAGATTATTTGCTTTGGATGCAGGTACTCCAGTGATTCAAAACTCTATGTATATTGAGAGAGGACATGGGCAAGATAAGGATGTGAAATTATGGCATAGAAGGATTGGTCATGTTAATTTGCAAAGATTGAAGCAAATGCAATCGAAACAGATAGTTCGTGGTCTACCGCATTTTGGATATGTGAATTTTGATCATGTATGTGAGGCTTGTCAATTTGGCAAGCAGCCCAGATTGCCATTTCCAAAGAGGGGGAGAATAAGTAGCTATCCTTTGGAAATAATACACTCAGATATTTGGGGCCCATGTCAGAATGTTTTCATGAGCAGAAGATGTAGATTCTATATCACTTTCACTGATGGTTTTAGCAGAATGACTTGGGTGTACTTTATGCAGCATAAAAGTGAAGCATTTGAAAAGTTCTTGGAATTTAAATCTATGACTGAAAAGCAGTTTTGATGCTACATAAAATGTTTGAGGTCAGATAATGGTGGAGAGTACATGTCATATGAGTTTTGTGACTTCTTGAGAGATCATGGTATCAAAAGGCAATTGACATGCAGACCTTAGCAAAATGGTGTGGTTGAAAGGAAGAATCAGATTATTGCAGAGGTTGCAAGGGCAATGATGAACCAAATGAACATGCCATTGTCATATTGGGTAGAAGCAGTGCATACTACAGTTCACATTATGAATAGAACACCTACAGCCTTGACTCATAATATGTCACCATATGAGAGAATGTATGGCAGGACACCCACTGTTGCATACCTTAGAGTCTTTGGATGTGTTTGTTATGTTCTTGTTCTAGATGATTTGAGAAAGAAGATGGAACCTAAGGCTGCAAAATGCATTTTCCTTGGATATCCTGATGAGAAGAAGGGATACAAATGCTATGATCTAGTGAGTAAGAAAGTATACATAAGCAGGGATGTCAAATTCAGTGAATATGAATCATGGTACAAGCCCAAAATTGCAGTGGATGTTGATTCCT
Source organism: Lygodium microphyllum (assembly GCF_053477565.2). Taxonomy (NCBI): domain Eukaryota; kingdom Viridiplantae; phylum Streptophyta; class Polypodiopsida; order Schizaeales; family Lygodiaceae; genus Lygodium; species Lygodium microphyllum. The sequence goes on along the minus strand of NC_141153.1, from coordinate 131,138,690 downwards.
ATGAAAGCAATGATGATGATGGCTATGAAAGGAAAATTCCAGCAAACAACAAGGCTGAAAATCAGCATGTGGAAGATGCTTCAGGACCTCAAGAGAATGTGGAAAGCAGTGGCAGCTACAGTCCATGGAGTGGTAGATTGAGAAATGCACAAAGGAGTGTAGAAGTTGCAAAATGAAAGAGACCTATGATTGAAAGTTCAAAAGATGAATCTATAGATGATGGGTATGGCATTCCACATGTTAAAACACCTGGCACTAGAAGTGCAGGAAAGTATGTTCCACCACATGCTAGATCAGATGAGACACATGGTAGTGCACCTCAATTGAGAAGGTCAGAAAGGGTAAGGTATCCAGTTATAGATTGACTTATAATGGGTTCATGAAGATGCATTATGCATACATGGTTTCTTATGTACAACATGTGGAGCCTACTTGCTTTGAAGAAGCAGTAGAGAGCAAAGAGTGGAGACAAGCAATGGATGAAGAGATGGATGCACTAAGGAAAAACAAGACTTGGGATTTGGTAAAATTACCTCATGGCAAGAAATCCATTGGATGTAAATGGGTTTATAAGGTCAAATGTAAGTCAAATGGTTCTCTTGAGAGGTATAAAGCAAGGCTGGTTGCAAAAGGATATGCACAAACTTATGGTTTGGACTATGAAGAAACATTCAGTCCAGTAGCTGAAATGATGACAGTGAGATCGGTAATTGCTTTGGCTTCTATCTATTGTTGGAAGCTTTATCAAATGGATGTGAAAAATGCATTTTTGAATGGCAACTTAGAAGAGGAAGTGTACATGGATCAACCAGAGGGCTATGTGGATCCAAAATACCCACATTATGTATGCAGGTTGAAGAAGGCTTTATATGGATTGAAGCAAGCACCAAGAGCATGGTGTGATAGAATCAACAAATTCTTATGCAGTATGGAATTTTAGCAGAGCAAAGCTGATTATTCACTTTATGTGAGGCATACAGAAGATGGTATGGTTGTTGTCATCTATGTTGATGATCTCATTATTACAGGTACACTTGAGAAGGAGATTACTGAAGTCAAGTATGGGTTACATAAAGAGTTTGATATAAAGGACCTTGGTTTGTTGAGATACTTATTGGGTATTGAGGTTATTGACACACCTCATGGTATATGGTTGATATAAAGGCAATATGCATTAGAGATGTTGAAAAAATATGGCATGACAGGATGCAAACCGGTTGATACACCATTGGATCAAAATGTTAAGTTGATGGATGATGGATCTTATGTTGAGGATGCCACTATGTTCAGAAAGATGGTTGGTAGTCTTATCTACTTGACCATTACAAGACCAGACTTGAGTTATGCTATTGGATTGATAAGTTAGTTTATGCAGAAACCATGCAAATCACATTTGGATGTAGTGAGAAGAGTTCTTAGTTATGTGAAGAAGATAGCTGGATTTGGCTTGTTTTATGAAAAAGGAATCAAGCCTACATTTTTTGGATACTCAAATGCAGACTGGGCAGGTAGCTCTATGGATAGAAGATCTGCTAGTGGCTATGTATTATCATTTGGATCAGCCATGGTAAGTTGGAGCAGTAAGAAGCAACCTACAGTTGCTCTATGATGGAACCTAAAATGGGCCGTCATTGGCTATGGCACGAGCCGGACCTCATGCATACGCAACAGACAACCCCACCACACAATCTCGCAGGCCAGGAGCGTCTAAAACTCACTTTGCACTAAATGCTTATGACAATTTTGCATTTGTATCCAATATGTAGTCCAACATTCACCTGCCTTTCTCCTTAGAGGGAGATCCCATAACATATAGGCATAATGCCTAGTAATACACACATAGAGAAGCACCTCTCGACTGATTGCCGCGGCTCCACTGCGACTCTGCTACACCTCGGGGATTGGCCCCAAGATGCATCACTAACACACATAACATTCGCACAAACTCCACTCTTTCATAATTCAGCGTTTCAGGAGATTTTGATTTGTCTCACAAAACTTTCCCCAACGAAAGCACCCGTCTAATCCTACAGCTTAGGTTTCTTATGCTCTCAGCGTTGGTCAAAGTTTATCAATCAAGTGCAATGCATTCTAGGAGATACCACATGGCATGCTTGATGCAAGGTGTATGACAATTGTGCATAACCATTTTATGATTAAAAAACCAGCCATGTGAGGTGCGAAAAACAGCCCTTTCATGAATTTTAACTAAGCGTTATGTGCTGTGTTGCTTTAGGGACTAGCACCGGAACTTCCGTGCTACTAGTCACCTATACTTAATTATGAAATGATCCCTAATATTCTATGCACAAAGAGGAAAATCAGAATATGTATCTTTCCAAATCGTCGCACAAACTTCATCCCCCCCTCATCGTTTAGGTGTTGCTTGCGGTGCATAGGTGTAAATGGTTGTTTTGTATAATTTTTGTATGTAAAAAGCGATAAACACGAACTATAACACAAAGAACAAGGCCAAACTGAGGCGCGACCTCATGCTTTAACCTTGCCAAACATTCACACACATAAATCTTATTTTTCGATATTTTTTGAGTACGAAAACCAATTTTCTTTATTTTTTGCTAATTTTTCTATTTATTATTCATATAAAATAGGTATTTTATGATTTATTTGTATTGGCTTATTATTTTGACTAAAACTTAATATTTTCTCTGATTTTATCCCATTTTCATCCCTTTTCTCCAACTCAAAATAAAAAAAATCCACTAATTTTCATTAAAAATAACATTTTACGGCTTTTAAAGAATTAATAACGACTCTAAATCATCACGGATTTTGTATTTCTGTAGTTACAGCCCTCAATCATGATGTAAACAAGGTTGAAACAAAAATTCATCACATATGAATAACATTTGGACCATGAAACAACAAAAACAATCAAATTTCTTTGTAAAATTAAAGCATACCGCGTGTGTTGCGTGTTGCGGGTTTCTTAATAATTATTTTGAGCACCCCACAGACCGACCAACAACCATTCTTCAGTGCTGAACCTCTTTCCTCAACCTCCTCTTCACCTTGAAGCAATCTGATCACAGCCGAACTAGCATTCTTCAGCCCCTCTTCTTCTTGATTTCTTGCACATGAATAGCCTCTATGCAGGAGAGAGAGGGAGGAGAGAGAAAGATTAAAAATCCAATCACAGCCAAACAAGCATTCTTCAGCCCCTCTTCTTCTTGATTTCTTGTACATGAATAGCCTCTATGTAGGAGAGAGAGGGAGGAGAGAGAAAGATTAAAAATTAGAATTTCATTCCCTTCATATTGCACGTGGTTACCATCAAAATCTTGCCCTCTCTGCATGGATCACGGATCTTCCCTTCTCTCTCTACATGATTGAGTATCCAAGAGGCACATACATCCCCAAAAAATGGACGTCAATCAAAAAACGCCCCTCCCTGCATCACGACATGTTTTTGCATGTTTTTTTCATTTAGAGTTTCAATTTATTTCATTTATAAAATGTCCACTTAGAAAAAAACCACTTTCACACTACTATGGAATGGCTTTCAGCTTGTTTGGGGGTGCAAATGGACTCCAATTCATGATCCGATTGGACGGCTGGCTCCATAGCATCGAAATCTATAAAGCTGGGCTCTATCACACTCTTCTCGACTTCCAGATCCAGTAGTCGCTTCACAATCCCAAACCTTGCGGGGATTAAATGGGGGATCAAACGACATCGGAATTGAGATCTGATACTTGCGTTGGATTCCTTACGTCGTTTTTCATTTAGGAAAACTCCAGCTTGGCCCTATGCCATTGTTTGATTTCCATGAAAATTAGCACTAGCGCTTTAGGGACTTGCCGCTTAAAATCATTCTAATTGCCATCGCCGCCTTCGACGAAGTCTATTTTTTCCCTAATATTTGTAAATTTTGGCTATTTTTAAGAACTTCTCAGCATAAAAAATCATCTGTCATTGCCGACCACGAAATAGGGAGACTCAGCCTGTTGAATCTCATAAATAGATCTGCACATAAACAACTAAAAGGAGCATCAAGCTAATACAAAATAGATATACAACAAAACACATCATAGCTCATACCCTACTCCTTGACAAAACCAAGGCATGAAATCCACGAGGAGTAGGCCCAACATAATCTGATAGAAGGCCCGAAGCTAGTCACTAACCAATTGCTCCAACACAGCCAAGCTAAAAAGAACTATCAAAGAGGTCATCCTAAGTGGTGGTTTGAACTACCTACCTAACTAAGGACAACTCAACTAGGAGCTTCCACAATGCGAGGACTCCTATAGCATGATCAAGAAATATTTTCTTTTAGCACATTACTTCTTATAGGCTTCTATTTTTCCATACTCGGGCATGTAAAAAGGAGGAAGTTGAGCGTAGTGACCCAAGGAGAACAGGGCATCGGCCTCAGGTCCAGTCTCGGTATCTCGGTACCCAAGAACCTACCAAGCCCTCGCAAGGCGACACTTAATCCTTTTCTAACGCTCACTTTTATTTTCGCTCCAATCTTCTTTTATTCTTTATTTTTCTGCTAGATGCCACCCCAAGGAAGGTCAAGGCATCGGCCCCGTGATCCCTACAGGAACCTACTAGGCCTTCGCAAGGCGATAAACAACAGCTCAAGGATTTTGTCATTCTTTCCTATTCTATTTGTATAGGGGTTAAAACCCATTTTTACACACCTCCGTATATTCATATATTGTCTTTCCGATCTTTAGGGTTTTGTCTCTGTCCATCATTATTTTAATAGGCTTCTCTGACTACCTTACAACTAACAGGAACTCCTAGAACGACCACCTAACACGTCCGTAGAATAGGGTCACTAGAACTCCCATCTAAAATAGGTCTTTCAATGCCTGATAATGCCTTGTAGGAGGCAATGACTATTCAGACCTCCCCCAGACATACCTAACCCAAACCTGGGACTTCATGCCTTGATTGTCAGTCCCCAACAAACAAAAGAAAGTAACCCTCACCCGCACATATATCATTAATTGCTTAAGGGAAAAACTCGAAAAGGGGACGAAACCACTTGGAATGGCCATAAGAAGCTTCTTCGTAGCAAAGGCTCCCTCCAGCAACATCGTCAACCTGTATGGTGCAATCACTAAAACAACAAAGCATTAAACGTACCTGCACCAAATAGAGATAGGGCCCTCTTGGCCTAAAGAAATAGCACATTTCACTGCAAACTAGCTGGCCCTCTTGGCTTAAAATGGATAGTTCATTTTAATCCATGCAATATATGATCTCCTTGGCATATACATCACATCCTATCAAACTAATCAGGATACCAAGGATAGCATAAAATAGGAGGACTAGCCTCATGCTCCTCATACGAGTCAGCTAAAAGCTTGATCTATACTCTTTGTAGATCTCAATAATAATGGCCATCTCTTCTTGGGTACTATGAGCTGAATGAATGACATCATTAGGTTGATATATCTCATCCCCTTGGTTGTCATTCAAACGGATCGCTTGTCCCAACTTTCCAGTAACTCCTCCTACAGGGAGAATCATGGATTTATGATCATTAAACTCTTCTCTAGTTTGACCATTACATATGTCAATGATATGATCCAAACTAGATAGAGCTTCAAGTCTAGACCCATCACATAGATGCATCTCAAGGCAGCGGCCCCTATTGTCAAATGTCGCATTATGGCCTTTAATCGCATCCTCTTGGGAATCCATCAAAGCATGTCCACATGCAATTCCTGGCCCTTCATCTGACAGACCAACAATATTTTTAGGGGTTTTGGGCCTCCAAACCCATCTCATATTCCTTTTCATATTCTTAGACTACCTCATCTGCCCACATTGGTCCAATGGACTCACAGTGGATTTATCACCATTACCAGATGGCCTCACAGCCTTATGGCTTCTATTTAGTACAGGTGGACCTTGGGCATGCTGCATCTTCTTCATTTGAGATGTCTTCCCTTTCCTTTGTCCACTCTGCAACAACTACTTAGCCATAGGAACCATGCTTTTACTAAAAGGAATAGCATATACTCGAAAGCATGATTCATCTATAAATTGGAAAGGTCTCTCAAGAGCCTTACTAGGAGCACAACTAGAACCACCCATAAAACACTCATCTAACCTTGTAGACCTAATGGTTCTATCAATTCCACCATCACAACTACCTCTCATGGAAGTGTTGCAAGCCTTGATGGGACTTACTGGGCTTGGAATCTTTTTATCCCCAGAGGGTATATTTTCCCTACTATTGCCATTTTCTGCTTGGAGATTTTGGCTACCAAGGTTCCTTCCATAGGTTGCCTTGGTATCAACAAGTGAGCTATCTCCTTGTAGAAATGGTTGGAAGCTAGGCTGCACTTGTACTGAGCGGGGAAACTCCAAAAGTTTTCCCAACATCTCTGAATATGTCCCTCATAATCAATGGCATGCATCTTTGCTTCCCTTAATTACTTAGGATTCCGCATTCCCACTTGGATTTGCATGTTAATCTCTAAGCCACTCAAAAAGAGCTCACATAGCACATCACTTGGCAATGCAGTAGCTCTTCTTGGCCAAAGCCTTAGAATATCATCAAAGGCTCTAGCATATTCTTTAATAGAAGGATAGGACTCTTGCCTAATCTTCATCAGCTACCCTAAAACTTGGGTCATAGGCACCTTCTTCTCATATTCATCTAAAAATCGATCACTCAGCTCCTCAAAGGATTTAATAGACCCCCCTGGGAGGCTCCAGTACCATTTTCTAGACTCTCCCTTTAGGGTACTTGAGAATATGAGCATTCGATGAATACCATTGAACCCACTTGCAAGGCAAGTTAGGCTATATTCTCGTAAATGCACCATCGAATCCTCGTTAACGAGTCCATGAAATACTAGGAAATCCCTATAAGGAGGAGGGCATTTAGTCCTTTCCTTCGGGATCAGCACTGGGCCATTAAAATCCTTGTGATCATGGCCTAACCCTAGTGTCTTAGGGTCTCCAACCTCTTCCATTTCCACCTTTACTAGTGTAGGGAGGTTAATATTATCCTTAATGTCCCTTTCTTCCAACTCATAAAGTGGTCTAGGGAGACCTATAGCTCTTAGCATGTCATTCCGATCCTTTCTTAGAGGATCTTCCATATCTTGCCCCTTCCTAGGTAGTTCCATGATGGCTTTATCTAGGAGCTTCTGCCCCTCATCAAAAGCAAACTTATCCTTAGCACTTAGGACCTGGGGACCGTGTCTTTTAAGCAAAGGTTTTCCCTTCACATCTAGGAAATTTTGGCATGATGCCCCACCACATGGGATGTCTCAGCCATAACTGTACTCCACTGTGTGTCGAGTTTTTCCCATGGCACTACGGCTTTAGCATAATCACTTGTTGATACCATGACTACCATAGCTTCCAACATACTTGTTCCATGCCCTCTAGGTTGATGGATGGTTATACATGATTTCTCTTGGGTAGAGACCACACCAAGGTGAACCTCGGACCATGCCATTGCATTAGAGGATGGGGTAACCACTATAACTGGTTACTCTTCTCATCACCTAAATTATCTTCTGTAGAGGACTCATGCTCTACATAACTAACTAAGTCCATCAGTAAGTTTTGTATAGGGAAAGCCAAGGTTTTCCATCCTTGACCAAATCCCATCATTTTATGGTTAGCTTAGCATACTCCTAATGGAAATTATAAACTTAGGTCCCTTTACAACCTAGATTTGGAGACTGCCACTTATAGACAGCTCCCGACAGACGGACCACTGATGGGACCTAAAATGGGTCGTCACTGGCTATGGCACTAGCTGGACCTCATGCATACGAGAGACAACCCCACCACATGGCCTCGCGGGCTAGGAGCATCTAAAACTCACTTTGCACTAAATGCTTATGACGATATTGCGTTTGTATCAAATATGTAGTCCAACGTTCACCTTCCCTTCTTCTTAGAGGGAGATCCCATAACATATAGGCATAATGCCTCGTAATATACACATAGGGAAGCACCTCTTGGCTGATTGTCGCGGCTCCACTGCGACTCTCCTACACCTTGGGGATTGGCCCCAAGATGTGTCGCTAACACATATAACATTGGCACAAACTCCACTCTTTCATAATTCAGTGTTCCAGGAGATTTTGATTTGTCTCACAAAACTTTCCCCAACAGAAGCACCCATCTAATCCTACAGCTTAGGTTTCCTGTGCTCTTAGCATTGGTTAAAGTTTATCAATCAAGTACAATGCATTCCAAGAGATACCACATGGCATGCTTGATGCAAGGTGTACGACAATTGTGCATAACCATTTTATGATTAAAAAACCAGCCATGTGAGGTGCGAAAAACAGCCCTTTCATGAATTTTAACTAAGCATTACGTGCTGCGCTGCTTTAGGGACTAGCACCGGAACTTCCGTGCTACTAGTCACCTATACTTAATTATGAAATGATCCCTAAATGCTATGCACAAAGAGGGAATTTAAAATTTGTATATTTCCAGATCCTCGCACAAACTTCATCCCCTCCTCATCGTTTAGGTGTTGCTGTGGTGCATAGGTATAAATGGTTGTTTTGTATCATTTTTGTATGTAAAAAGCGATAAACATGGACTATAACACAAAGGACAAGGCCAAACTGAGGCTTGACCTCATGCTTTAACCTTGCTAAACATTCAAGCACATAAATCTTATTTTTTCATATTTTTTGAGCGCGAAAATCCCAAATTTTTTAAAAACTATTTTTTCTATTTATTATTCATAAAAAATAGGTATTTTATGATTTATTTGTATTGGCTTATTACTTTGACTGAAACTTAACATTTTCTCTAATTTTATCCAATTTCCATCCCTTTTCTCCAACTCAAAATCGAAAAAAATCACTAATTTCCATTAAAAATGACATTTTATGGATTTTAAAGAATTAATAACGACTCTAAATCATCATGGGTTCTGTATTTCTGTAGTTACATCCCTCAATCATGATGAAAACAAGGTTGAAACAAAAATTCATCGCATATGAACAACATTTGGACCATGAAACAACAAAAACAATCAAATTTCTTTGTAAAATTCAAGCATACCGTGTGTGTTGCATGTTGCGGGTTTCTTAATAATTATTTTGAGCACCCCACAGACCGACCAACAACCATTCTTCAGTGCTGAACCTCTTTCCTCAACCTCCTCTTCACCTTGAAGCAATCTGATCACAGCCGGATAAGCATTCTTCAGCCCCTCTTCTTCTTGATTTCTTGCACATGAATAGCCTCTATGCAGGAGAGAGAGGGAGGAGAGAGAAATACTAAAAATCAAAATTTCATTCCCTTCATCATATTGCACGTGGTTATCATCAAATCTTGCCCTCTCTGCATGGATCAGGGATCTTCCCTTCTCTCTCTACACGATTGAGTATCCAAGAGGCACATACATTCCCAAAAAATGGGGCGTCAATCAAAAAACGCCCCTCCCTGCATCACGACATGTTTTTGCATGTTTTCTTCATTTAGAGTTTCATTTCATTTTATTTATAAAATGTCCACTTAAAAAAAAAACCACTTTCAAACTACTATGAAAGGGTTTTCAGCCTGTTTGGGGATGCAAACGGACTCCGATTCGCGATCCGATTGGATGGCTAGCTCTGTGGTATCAAAATCTACAAGCTAGGCTCTGTCATGCTCTTCTTGACTTATAGATCTAGTAGCTGCTTCACAACCCTGAACCTTGCGGGGATTAAATGGGGGATCAAACATCATCGGAATTGAGATTGAAGACGTGTTGGATTCCTGATGTCGTTTTGCATCTAGGAAAACTCTAGCTCGACCATACGCCACCGTTTGATTTCCATGAAAATTAGCACTAGCACTTTAGGGACTTGCCGCTTAAAATCGTCCTGATTGCCACCGCCGCCTTTGACGAAGTCTATTTTTTCCCCTGATATTCGTAATTTTTGGCTATTTTTAAGCACTTTTTGGCATAAAAAATCATCTGTCACTCTATCAAGCACTAAAGCAGAGTATAGAGGCATTGGATTGGCAGCATGTGAGCAGACATGGTTGAGATTAATCTTATATGACATGGGGATAGAAATTGATGGTGGAGTCATTATGTATTGTGACAATGTTAGCAGCATTATGTTGGCAAAGAACCCAGTCTACCATGCAAGGACAAAACACATAGAAGTGCACTATCATTTCATTAGAAAAAAAGTCATTGATGGAGAGATTGACTTGGTCCATGTGAAAACAAATGACCAAGTTGCTGATATCTTTACCAAAGCATTAGGTAAAGATAAGTTTGAGTACTTCAGGAGTGCACTTGGAGTCTTATGTGTGCAAGCTCATTCTGAGCTTGAGGGGGAGTGTTGATAAATACGACATATCCTAAGTCATATCCTACGGATGTATGTATCTAAAATAGGAGCATATGTAAAGTGTCTTTATGTTGGGGGTATCTATCTTTTGAGGATACCAATTGTGGTAGTTGACTTAGAGAATAGAAGAATAATAATGGAAGAGAAGATCATCTTCCATCCTCCATAGCACCTGCCATGCTCTAGATCAGACATTTTAACAAGATAGAGGGTGGGGTGAGTGACTAGCCTTTTTTCCTTCAATCCACGTGAGAGGTAAGTTGTATGAATGGAGTGTTGCACGCACAAGTTGGGCCTCTCAATGCATATCATGATCTATTCATGTGCATAGCACTATAAGGCTCCCTGGCCTTCTTTCTCGCATTGTATGCCAGTCCAAGGCAGGATGAACAATTGCACTATCAATTGCTTGCACAAGCTACAATGCAGATTACAATAATGGGTGTTCATACATTTGGGTTTGCCGTCATGCTTAAACACTTGTTTTGCTTTATTATATAGACTCAAGCTTTTGCAACTTGTGAAGATGACACTCAATGTTACCAAAGTACTTCACACTTTCTTGATATAGCTTATATCGAGTAGCATATAGAGGAGCACATATCATACATCAATAGCAATGAAATTACCATTGTCAACTTTTGCAATTAGGCATGTGTAGCCATGTGTACAATGCTGCAACAATCAGGCCTTCTACACTTAGTCGATGATGTGATTTGGGATCCTAAGAAGAACTTACATATTTTCCATATGCTACTCAAAAATGTGCTCAAAATGTTCAAAGATCTTAGGGAGCTAGTGCTAGAGTCTATTTGAAAGGGAAAGTCAATATTATGGAATTCGATGTGGAGAGATGAGGTGATATCCTCAAAGTGGACAAATGACATATCAAGTGCAACCTCTCTTCCAAAGCACTTGAAGACTACCATAGGTGAAAGTTCCAACTCTTCTCCCAATGGCAACCAATTGATTTGTTAGGGGTAGAAAATATTATGTGTACATTTTGGAATCATTAATGTGCACCGACAATTGGTATTCCATTCGATGCCATCAAGGTTGGCAAGGTCATAGGTCAAGGTGTCTTTAGAGAGTGCGTTAAAGTTACAATAGATAACATTTCTTATTTTCCTCCAAATTTAAAATATTACATCAAAATTCATAAGGACTCTAATAATTCTAAGCTAAAATTCCAAGTGGAGCATGGCATGAAAAAGGTCAATGCATCCATTGTGAAATGCATTGCCTTTACTTATGAGCTCCCTTGGATTACAGTCTTCCCTCTCTCCAATAGTGGTACGCTAAATGACATACTCATATGGGACCCTTACGAGCAATATAAATATAGAATAAAAATTGAGTGCCTGCACAATCCTCAATTTAATTTCAAACCTAATCTTGATATGGAGCCCGGTGTAGATAGAAGAGGTAGGATCCTAAGCATCATCGGCAACATTTCAAATATTATTCATGTGCTTTTGGATGGGATAAAGGCTATGCATAGTGCAATGTCATCCATAGAGACTTGTATACCACTAACATAGTATTAAACTTCACTAGAGATAACACCCCCAAGGTGGACATCATAGACTAGAGTCTAAAGCTTATTTTAGGTATGGTAAGACTGTAAAATGCCTCCTCCATCAAGCTTGGAGGAGTCCTCTAGTAGCCAATCGAAATTTTTATCCATGAATAATGCCACCTAATCTCCTCATAGGAGATGTTGGACTTAGTTGAACATGGAAACCCTAGTTTGACTTCACAGGGGAAGCATGGATAGGTTACCCTTAAAAGCACTCTAGCACTCACCTACGAAGATCACTCTATAATTGATCAAAGGTGAGAGACAGGGAGAGTGTAACTTGATCCCCCTACCTAGAAGTTAAAACCTTAGCTCTAGCCCCCTAAAATGTTATTAAATTTGGTAATTAGTTCTATCAAATTTGAAAAGGTCATGAATTAAATAGGTCTTCTAGTATTGAAAAGTCACATGACTTATCAAGTCTAGCCAATCGTAGGCATTCAATCATTACGATCAAAGCCTCCCAATTTTCTTGATTGGGTTTGCTTTAGTTTTCTGATTAAATAGAGCATGCTACCATACGATTTTGACAAATAAAAACAATTACTTTTTATTAATGTATTAAATAAGGTTTGTTAAAATCAATCCTAAGCACACAACAAACAAACTAAAAAAATACTTTATTTTATTATAATATAATAATTTTTTAAACTCCATAGAGTGTGTGAGGTGTCCACCAGTCTCAATCCAAGGCATCCGGCACTCCCTTGGAGTATCACAGGGTTTGTCACATAGGCCCTACTGAGTCTACCTTGCAATGGAAGAGTTTCGACCAACGAACCCACTAGGATCGACCTGAATTTTTGGGCTCCTAAAATCAGATGAGGCTTCTAGCAGCCAGCTAGCATCAGAAATTTCGAATTTCCACTTCTGAAGGATTACTTGAACATTGAAGCGGACTTGCCACTGCACTTGGTTTAAAGAGAACGGGAGACGGAGGGGAGTGCAGTATGTAAACCCTTCTACCCATAAGGAAAAATTTCATTCTAGTCCCCCTAAAACAATGCAAGTCAGTTCTACCTAATGACTAGTTGGTCAATTTATCGTCTTCATATTTCTATTGCCGATTTAGAAAAGCTCCTAGTTAACCAGGGGACCACCCTACCATTGGATGGACCTGTCAGGGGTTACGCCCACTCGCTTTCCTTTGATGATGGAATCATATTTAGTTTTTTGATTACCTACAATACATTTATTGAAACATATACAACCAGCTTCCTTAATTAATCTGTTAAATCACACGTTCCTTCACATAATTTATCTCATGGACACACATACAATTCAAACAACCCTTGAGTAAAACAAACTTCCTTATTATATTGGAAGTTTAATACAATTTCCATCTTTTAGACCTTGCGGAAGATATACAGAATTCCATGAAGGTATTTTGCCCACCAAGATTCCACCCTTGTAACTAGTATTTAGGGTTCTAGGATCCCATCTTGACGAATGGGCTTGTCAGATTCTAGGAACAATGTAGGATTTACCGCCAGACCCCCCCTAGCACCCATATTTCCCACTGCCCGAGAGACTATCCCTACAAATAGACCTTTTGCTATGGAGCCAGTCTAAGCTTCTCAAAGAAATAACCATGACCTCCTTGGAGTAGGGTCTCGCAGCTAGCTTGGGGGTAGCCTAGCGCAATCCTTCCTTTTATCCTATTTGTCAATATTTTCAATCAAAGATCTAGATATAGAGCAAACACAAATAGTCCTTTCAAACGTATATCAAATGATGCAATGTCAATCACACTATCCTACAGCTCACAGCTTCCATAGCCAAGGTAGACCTTATCCTAAGGTAACCTTACATTCTAATGAGGATTCTCTTCCCCATAAAGAACTATTGATTACATCTCTTACAACATGTTAAGCAAGTCACGAATTTCCCTATTTATTTTAGACTATCTTACCCAACATTAGTGGATTTTCTTTAGAAAAAAATATTGAGACAATAATTTAACGAGATGATTTATAAGACCTTTAAATAAGATTTTGCTTTTTTAGCATTAGTCAACACTTGACTTTGTCTTGTTTGACCATAATTATATCGAATACGCATAAAGACATATGTGCAATAACCTCTGGTAACTATTTCCAACATGATTCTATGATTTAGAATCCCAATTAATCTAGCTACAATTCATAGTGATTAATCGTTTATGTGTGTAGTACTAGTATGTTTTCTAGATGAAGTTGTCAATTCGTGTAAGTCGAAAATATGGAAGCTAATATTTTATGCAAAATTTTGATAAAAACCTTATTATTTTAAGTGAAAAAATAATAACCTAGTAGTGAATAACTTGGTTGGCACGATAACATTGGGATTTCGTCTTTGCTCGTGCTTGCATTCGTCACACCCGATGTTCCGTTGGTAGTGGTAACTCCCGCAACCTCGGGCACTCTCATATCTTCGGCAATTTTTCTTCTTTGATCGATTGTAGTGGTTCTCATGGTCATTCCACCTTGTCGCTTTGGAGTCATCGTCCATGAGCATGTTTAAGAGATAGGGAAGGCGGAATAAATTTGAGAGGGGAGAGCGTAAGAGAAGATGGCCTAGTCAAAGATCGAGATAGGGGGAATTGAGCTTACTCTCTCCCTTGCAGCCTCTCAGGGTAACTCCTCTCTCTCTCTCTCTTTGTCTCTCTCTGTCTCTCTCTCTGTCTCAAGCTCCTTCTCGTAGCCTCTTGGAGGGGTATCCTCCTACCTCCCCCTCTCTACCTCTCTCCCACAACCCCTCGAGGTCTCCTTATGCTTCTCTAAACTGCTCCCCATGCTCATATTTATAGTTGAATTAGAGAAGAAGGGTTGTGGGGCGGCTGAGAAGAAGAGCTCTTTGTGGAGGGGATCTTGACAAAATCAGTGATATGAAACTTCTAAGATGCAATTTGATGCTCAAATCACAAATCTGATGGTTTTGTTGGCTCCGAAAGGGGGGTAAAACTTCAAGATACTTGTTTAGAAATCTTTCAGATCACTCCTTCTTCTCCCTATTCGAAGTGCTATTTGTTGCCTCTAAATTGCGATCGCGACGTGCGCGATTTCGCCAATCTTTCTTTTTTTTTGTATTGAATCTCCAAAACTGGCTGAAAAAACCACGATTTTTTTTACATGACATCTTGATCTAGAAAATTTTTATAGCCTTTTAAGATATTTACAATAAATAATATCTAAAATATCTAAAATAAGTTAGTTTTTATCAAAAATCTAATATATTTGGACCATCCATACTATGCATATTTACACTAATGACTAATATGGTTCATAACTCTCGTTCCCGTCGTAACTTATGTGATGGGCCGCTACAATCCTTGTCAATTTAGAAAAAATGACGGGTATGATCCTCATTTAAAAAAAATCAAATAAAATTGTTAGTTAGTTAGTTATTGACGTTATTTAGTTTTTACTTTAGTTAGTAACCTTACTAACTTACTAATTGACTAACTAAATTTTGAACTAACCAACTAACTTTTAATTGCATGGAAATATTACATCCTCCTCCCCTTAGAGAAATTGAGATGTCCTTATCTCGAGAGACACTGTGGGTATTGTTGATAAAGAGCATTGTCATCTATCCATGTCGCATCTTCTTCATGACAATCCTTCCATTGGTGGACAAGGTATTCTCTAAGGGTTCGACTCCTCAATTTTCTCTCCCTTACATCAATTACTTTGTTAGGTTGTAGCTCAAGGACTCCTTGGCTATGTATTACAACTTTTTGATCATCAAGGATATGGTTTGGGTTAGCTACGTATGCTTTCAATAAGCTAACATCAAATACATTGTGGATTTTTATATTCTCACGGAGTTGTATCTTGTAAGCGCTTGGTCCTAGGCACTTGAAAACCTTATAGGGTCCACAATATCTTGGACTTAGCTTCTTAAATTCTCCTAAAAGACAGAACTTTTCTTTGGATGGGCATGGATGAAGACCATGTCTCCCTCTTTGAAGATTCATTATTACCTTTTTAGATCAACATATGCCTTTTGTCGGTCCTTGGCAGCTTGAATATCCTGTCTGATAATCTTGATTTAATCATCCATTTTTTCTAACATTTTTCTTGAAGCTTCTACCCTTAAAGTAGAATAAAAAAAAGTAAGTGGTATACATCAATCTTGACCATATAGTGCCTGAAATGGAGTCATCTGAATACTTCGATGATAGGAGGCATTATAAGCAAATTCCACTAAGTGTAGAAACTGAATCCACCTTTTAGGTTCCTTGCTGCAATATGCACTCAGAATAACCTCAATTACTTGATAATTTCATTCTATTTGCCCATCAGTTTTGGATGATAAGCAGTGTTGAAACAAAGTTGGGTACCAATGGCTTCAAATAAACTCTTCCAGAAATGTGATGTGAAAAGAGAATCACAATCACTAATGATTCTTTTAGGTAATCCATGTAACATAAAAATCTCTTTTACAAAAATTCTTCCAATATCTAAAGTTTTGTAATTGGTTTTTGTTGGAATAAGATGAGCAACCTTTGCTAGCATGTCTACTATCACCATTATTGAGTTATATCCTCCTTGTACAGATAACCCAACTACAAAGTCCATGCTAATAAACTCCCATTTCATCTGTGGAATGTCAAGTGACTGGAGTTTTCCTGGTAACTTGACATGCTCAGATTTTACCCTTTGGCAATTTAGACATTTAGTGACATACTTAAGTACATCGCCCTTGAGTCTTTGCTAGTGATAGCTTTTCCTGACAACATTAAGAGTTTTTGTATAATCCAGGTGTCCTAAAAAAGGAGAGTCATGTGCTTTCCAAAGTATCCTTCTCTTGACAGTATTGACTTGAAGGAATGCATAGTCTCATTCTAAAATAAACAAGTCCTTTGTCTTCCTCTGTAGAGAATTCTTGATACTTAGTCTTGAGCTTGGGATCTTGTTCCTTATTCTAAACTTCCCAAAACAATTGTTGATAGTTTGGGTCCTTATTTGCTTCATCCTTAGTCAACTCAATGATAGGATTAGTTTGTTAGATATGATCAATGCCCCACCCTCATTAGGTGCTACCAATGATCCATGGTGCTCAAAGTTGTAAGGCCCCCATTATGAGGAGAAGCCAAATGTGAGCCCGGACATTGGTTGAGTCCTGACTTGTATATCAGACGAGGTCTATGTGATCGGATGGCAAAAAGGTGACTGTTGTGGGTCTAATCTTTGGGTTAGACGGAGTGGTTAACCTGGTAGCAACTCGAGGCACATTGCATTGAGTTGTGTGGTAAGGGAGTTAAAAGGGGCCCCTATTGTGGGGTCCGGGGGCCGCGGAAGCGGCCCCTGGCTGGGGGGTCCCAGGGGGGCCAGCGGCCCCCCTGGCGAGGGTCCGGGGGCAGGGCCCCCGGCCCGATGGTAAAGGGAATATTCCCTGGAATATTCCCTGACCGACTAGTGGAGGCTCATATGGTAGGTCGGTCAGCAGGCCGACCTAACGACCTTCGCAGGCTATAGAAGCTAAACCCCTTCGCAGCCATCACTCACTCATCTTTCACCTAGTCAGAGTTGTTGTTCCAGCTAGCCTTAAGCTCTTCACCTATCTTCTGTCTAGATCGCCATCTAAGCTTCACACAGTGGAAGCGCACGGGTGGACAGAGCCATCTTTGTATCAGTTGTTTGGAGTTAAAGAATTTACTGATTCTCCTCTTATCTATTGTGTACTCTCTATCTCTTTCTCAGATTTTGTTCGCTGCGCCCTGGGCCGTGTATATTTTACATAGTTGGCATTGATACCATTATAGCCAAAGTTTCTGCCCTAGTTGGTTCTTCAATGATAAGAGCATTAAGGAAGGCTTTACAACTAAGGGCATCTATTCTACATTTTCTTTACTAGGTCTGAACTTAGTTTCAAAGTCATACTCTTGCAGAATTTTGATCCACCATCGTTGCCTCATATTAAGATCAGGCTGAGTAAAAATCCACTTAATACTTTTATGATCTGTGACTAAGGAAAAATTATTTCCAAGCAAGTAATGTCTCCATAATTTGAGAGCATGAATCACAACTAACAACTCTAGGTTGTGAGTAGCATATCTATTTTCATGGGCTTTCAATTTTATTGAAGAGTAAGCTATAGGATGACCTTCCTGCATTAGTATGCATCCCAATGCAAGAGAGTTGGCATCTATGACAACTTCAAATTCCTTACTTAAGTCAGGTAACCTTAAGATAGGAGCAGTTACCAAACTATGCTTTAGTTGCTCATAGCTAGACTATTCAATTGGCGTCCAATTAATGGTAACTTACTTTTTGAGTAGGTTTGTAAGACGTGCTGCAATTTGGGCATAGTTTCTGATGAATATCCTATACCATCCTGTTAGACCTAGAAAACTTCTCACTTCCTTGATAGTGATTGGGGGTGGCCAATCTTGAACATCTTTGACCTTGGCAGGATCTGCTGATATACCTTCAGCAGATACTATGAATCCCAAGTACTCAATCTTCCTTTTGAAGAATGCACACTTCTTCTTCTTGGCATACAACTTGTGTGTTCTCATTGTCTCCAGGACAATGCGAAGATGTGGTTCATGATCTTTTTCCTCAGAATAAGTTAGGACATCATCAAATAATACAAGAATAAAATCATCAAGATGAGGTCTTAAAATGTCATGCATTAACCTATTGAAGGTAGCTGGGTCATTTGTCAACCCAAATGACATCACGATGAATTCAAAATGGCCGCATCTTGTGTTGGAGGCAGTCTTTGGAATATTTTCATTCTTGAATTTGATGTGCTAATATCCTGACTGAAGATCGATCTTAGAAAAGATCATTTCTCCTTGTAGATGATCAAGAAGCTCGTCTATCCTCAAGATCCGGTAATTATTCGTTATTGTTACCTAGTTTAGCCCTCGATAGTCGATACAAAGATGGAGAGTTTCAACTTTCTTCTTTGGAATAATACTAGGGCTCCCCATACCGAACTACTTGACTGAATATACACTTATTCTAGCTATTGTTTGAGTTTTCCTTTTAGTTTGATGGCTTCAAGAATAGAAATTTTGTAAGGTCTCTTTGCCACCACTGGCGCGGCTCCTGGAACAAGTTTGATCGACTTTTCTTTCCGGAGGTAACTCAGCTCTTTAGGAAATATGCCGGGGTACTCTTTTAACCAGAGTGGTTCTTCTTTTGTCTAACCATCTTGATTTACCTTGTTAACCTTAATCAACTAAATATATAATCCTATCTTCAAGCCTTTCAAAATTTGAGAAGCTTTTACTAATTGAACTTTAGGTTTCCTTGTTTCACCTTGTGTAGTTGTTATTTCACCGTTCAAATCCTGAAATGTGACTTGAGCTTTTCCACAATGGATGTGAGCATCATTGGGAATCAACCAATCCATTTCTAGTAAACATTCATAAGCCCCTAAGTTCATTATCTCTGAACCTCATACTTAAAAGGTTTCCTCCTAGGTTCAACTCTACCTTGGCAGTTTACTGTGTAGAAAGTACTTCATTACTCTGAACCTCATACTTAAAAGGTTTCCTCCTAGGTTCAACTCTACCTTGGCAGTTTACTGTGTAGAAAGTACTTCATTACTCTGAACCTCATACTTAAAAGGTTTCCTCCTAGGTTCAACTCTACCTTGGCAGTTTACTGTGTAGAAAGTACTTCCTTTCCATTTGCTAATTCCACAAGTAATTTTGATGCATTTACTGTAATTATTCCTAACTTCTTAGCACACTTGGGTGAAATAAATGAGTGTGTACTTTCACAGTCAATCAAAACTTTAAATGATTTACCTCAATGATTAGCTAGTGTCTGTATTACTGAATATTGATAATTCGGACCCTTCCTATGGAATGCAACATGAATAGTTGCTCTTTCAATATCTTCTTCCATAGTAGGATCTTTCTCCCTATTAGTTTCTTTTAGGGTAATATTTGATGTTCTTCCTCTTGCCATAGATATTTGGCCACGGTCTTTGGCCTTGAGTTGTTGGGGGTAAAAGCGCCTCCGCCTAACCGCCTAACCGCCCATGTATTACTTCACTGACAGTACCTGCCACTGCACACTATAGGTGGCGAGTGCTCGTCATTGTCACTTTATTCTTTATTCTTTTAGTGATAGATTGAATAAAGGAAGGCCCGGTCACACATTGTGACTGTTGGAGTTCCCATTTGTGTCTTTGTCTCTTCTTACTCTTGCTCTCTGCCATAGCTCAGTTCCAAGCAAGCTTCGATCCTTCTCACCTTTCAACTGGTATTAGGGCTTGGCTTCCCAAATTCCCGAGCTTGGTTCGTGGCATTCTCAGCTTCCATTCAAATACCTACAGCAATGGGTCTCCTTCCCGGCAGCCATAACCGACCTTCTTGAGCTCCCATCACTCCCTGGCTTCTCGAGCACCTTCCCAGCCTATTGAGGCACCCTCAAGGCATTGATACAGAGGCATTGAAGTGTAATTTCAATACTTTTATTTAGTTCTTAGGTTGCAGTCAATTAGGGCATCCATAACACCCTTGGAGCTTGTATCTTGCTCCCCCTTGCATTTGGGCACTTGAGGCTTGTTGCGTGCCTCCTTGGGCACCCCATGGAGCCTCTAATCATTGCCTTTGAGTCCACATGGATGTACAACAATAGAAGAACACATCAAAAAATTTGTGCCATTTTTGGCTAATTCATGGATAGCATAACATAGTAGCACACTTACTCCTTAGTGATGGCTATGCCATGCTTCTTTGGTCTTGGCAATGCACTTGGCTATGGTCTCTAACATGTGTTGAAGCCTCCTTGATCATTGGCATCAGATTTGGGTTTGATCTCTACATTCCCAGGGCTGTTTATAGTAGTCCCATAGTCATGTTATGTAGAAGTAACATTGGCATCTAATGCTATGCTTGTTGGGGCACTTCTAGTTAACCGGTTTGGTATCTATTGATGCCTAATTGTTTAGGGGATGCAATGCACATGTTATGCCATCATTTCGGGCTGATTTTCTTGCTGAAATTACTTAGTTTTTATAGTAAATCTTTGCTGTAATAGAGTGGGCTGAAGCTATCTTACATGCCTTTGGTTATGCCTATTGGTTTGGGCTATGCCTTTGGGATATGTAATGAAGTACTGACCTTCGGGGTATGACATCAAGCTTGTCTTTGGTTTTGGATCTTCATTTGAGCTTGAACACAGATTTGGAATGCATTTGATGCACCGTCTTGGATGTACATATGGCATGTATATTACCTATGTCTAACCGGTCTTGACATGCTTGGCCTATGCCACATGTACATACTAGTTACATTGTTTGGAGCCGATTGCTACTAGAGCCTTGTCTTGGCTTGCATTTGGATTCCCAAAACTTACTTGGGATATTTGTTGGCTTGCCAGATTTGTATTTGGGATACAGTTGATGTCTATGGATGCTATAATTGGAGGCTACAGAGCCTATATACTCATGATGTCTTATTGATGCTTGGTCTTAGATCTTTCATCAATCACTGGTGCTATCATATGCCTTTCTTGAGCTTCTTGGCTTGATCCATATGACTTTTCTGCCAATGGGAGCATGTTTGGATGCTTGATAGACATTGAGCAGGTAGTTTATGCTATTGAGCTTTGAGTCTTCTGAGACTGGGATCTTCTTCACTTGGATGTTGCATGGTTGATATGTCATGGTCCACATACATGTACTTGGGTTGATTTGGGCTTTGCACTCCCTGAGCATATACCTCCTTGTGTCAAGTCTTACCAGTGTTGTGTACACTCTGCCCTATTACACAAGGGGTGTACCAGCTTACTGATAGATTCATTTGACATGCTTGGGTATTTTCTTGATGTCCGTATGATTGTCACATGCTAATTTATGCTCACTTGATGTTGGTTATGCTTTGATAGTCAGTGGTTGCCTTAGTGAATTTATTTTGCCTACATTTTGCTCTCATTGTACTTGACTATAATTTATTATAGCAAGTAGTTATGCATGGACTGACATGGAATTTTCATGCTGAATCATCTTGATTTTATGTACTTTTGATGGTACTTGGTGGCTAGAATCATTAGCTATCATTTCGTGGTCATTTTGCCTTGGGTTTTGGTGGTATTTTGGTTGTTTATAATAGAAAACAACAAGCCGTTTTGAGCTGTTTGCACTATTTTGGACTGCAGTATGGCATCTTCTTCCACTGACAATGCTATCTTCAACATCACTGAGCTTGATGGTACGAATTATGCGCTAAGTTTGGTAGGTATTGGTGCAAAAATCACAAATCAAGCCACTAAGGATGCATGGCGAGCAGCTTGAAACTATGAAACCATGACATCCACCCTCATCTTGTCTACACTGAACAGGTGCATTACAATGTGGTTGAGGAAGCATAGAGTGCTTGGCAGATTTGGGATAAGATTAAGAACCTCTATGACAAGAAAAGTTCAGCAAGTCAAATGTATTGGCTGAAGCAACTTATGGACTTGCGTATGAAGGAGAATATGACGATGTCTGCTCATTTGAGCCAGTTCTATGCTATTCTCAAATACTTGACTTCGTAGGGTATTATCTTCAATGATGAGGTTACTCCATTGTTTTTGCTTGGGACTTTGAGTGAGTCATGGGATGTATTTTGCACTGCCTTATGTGCTCCTGCTACTATTTTAAATTTGCATGATGTAGATAGCGCTCTTCTGCATGAAGAGATCAACTGTAAGAACTTGGATGCATCTCGTGTGTCGCATGCCTTGATTGTTAGAGGCAGAGATGGTAATGGAAAGAATGACCATGGGAATGGCCATGGCAGAAACTCGCAAAAGTCTAAGTCTAAGTCGCGTAGCAAGTCTTGTGGGAGAAATGCTAATGTGACATGTCATCATTGTGGCAAGAAGGGTCATATACGCCTACAATGTCATGAGTTGCGCAATGAGAAGTGCAAAGAGAAGGGAAAAGACAAAGTATAGGAAAAATCCTTTGATCGTAGCATGGTACATGCGAAATCCATTGTGAAAATCAAGGAGATAAATGTCATGCAAACTGATAACTCCGATGGGAAGTACATACTTGCAGATAGTTCTTGTGATGCTACGCTGTTGACCGAGATTCACTCTATGTATGCGCAATGTTGGCTTTTGGACTTTGGTGCTTCATTTCATGTTACACCATGTCATGAGTGGTTTCACTCCTACTGCACTGTCTCTGGTTCAGTTTCCTTGGGTGATAGATAGGTCACTTGCTATTGTTGGCATTGGGGATGTATGGCTATAGTTCTCTACTAGTAGTACTTTTCTGTTACAGGATGTACGTCATGTACCTGCACTTACACACAGTCTTAGGTCTACAAAGGGCAGCTTGATGATGCTGGATTTCATGTTTCATTTGGGGATTCTGTCTGGAAGATCACCCGTGGTAGACTGGTGCTTTCTAGAGGTGCCAAGGCTAGTAGTGTCTATCCTCTTATAGTTGATGGGTCCTCTGTTGACCATGTTTTTTCAGTCAGTTCCATCCCACATGTATCTCTTTGGCATGCCCGTTTGGGACATATGTCCTTGAAGGGAATGCAAATGCTTTCTCGTTTGCAATACTTATCGTCCCTTGACTATGCATGCTTTGATTCATGTGAGCATTGTCTTTATGGTAGACAGACTAGGAATATGCATAAGAAGTTTGGTAGGACACGCATGAGTGAGCCCATGGCATTGGTACATTCGGATGTCTGTGGGCCCATGCCCTGTCAATCTATGGGCGGTGCAAAGTATTTTTTGATATTCATTGATAATTTTTCCATAAAGTCTGGGCTTACCCCATTAAGATTAAGTCAGATGTCTTGGCTATGTTTCAAAGATGGCTTGCATTGGTTGAGAACCAGACTGGGCATAGGTTGAAATGCCTTAGGAGTGACAATGGGGGAGAATATGTGTCACATACTTTTGAGTAGCTATGTGACGAGAGGGGTATTAAGCATCAGTTTACCACCCCCTATACCCCACCCTAGAATTTGACTGAGCGGATGAATAGAACCATCTAGGAGCGTGTACGCAGTATGCTTAGCCATGCAGGCTTACCACATAGATTTTGGGCTGAGGCACTCAGTACAACTATGCATGTCATAAATAGATCACCTTCTGGTGGTTTGGATTTCGAGGTTGCAGAGAAGGTATGGATTGGGAAACCTTCGTCTTATGTGCATCTACATGTCTTTGGATGTAAGGCATTCTGCCATGTGCCCAAAGACAAGGGTACTAAGTTAGATCCTAAGAGTGTCAAATGCATTTTCCTCGGCTATGGAGATGTAGGCGAGATGGGTTACTGCCTCTGGGATCTGCAAGCGCGGAAAGTCATCCGCAACCACGATGTAGTCTTCCATGAAGACAAGATGTATAGGTAGCCTGAGAAGGTGGTAGAGATACGCATGGTTATATTCCAGGAGGAGCCACGTGCTCCTGCATAACTAGTTGGACAGCCTGCAATAGCAATCGGTACATATGACTAGGGTATTGGACATGATGCTACACATGCATCAGAGCCTGCAGTGAGATGATCTACAAGAGCTAGACCTCCACTTGATAGATTTGAGCCCTTGCTGCATTATGTCTTGGTTACAGATGTAGGAGAGCCTCTCACCTATGATGAGGCTATGCGCATGGGTGACAGTCACTCCTAGCAGAGGGCTATGCAGTCTAAGATGGACTCCCTGCATAAGAATATGACTTGGGATTTGGTTGCATTTCCTCAGGCAAGAAGGCTTTGACATGCAAATGGGTGTACAAGCTGAAAAGTACCCCTAGAAACCCCAAGCCGGCTTAGAAGGCAAGACTTGTCGCTAAGGGTTTTAAATAGGAGCATGGAGTTGACTTTGATGAAGTCTTTTCTTTTCTCCTATGGTCAAGATGACCACCCTACGCTTGGTTTTGGCCTTAGTCACACAGTTTGACTTGGATATGTATCAGACAGATGGATATCAAGATTGTATTCTTGCATGGGGATTTGCATGATGAGATATACATGGAGCAGCCTAAGGGCTTTGCAGAACCTGGTAGGGAGCACCTAGTGTGAGAATTGGAGAAAAGTCTTTATGGCTTGAAGTAGGCACCTAGGGAGTGGTATCATAAGTTTGATGCCTTTATGCAGTCACAGGGCTACAACAGGAGTGCTATAGATTTGTGTCTTTACACGAAGAAAGCATGTGATGGCTCATTGCTTATTCTGGTACTTTATGTGGATGATATACTAATAGTAGGGAAAGCTCATAATGAGTTGGATGCTCTTAAATCTTAGTTGAAGAAGAGCTTTGAGATGAAGGATTTGAGACAGGCATCTCACATTCTTGGTATGCACATTAAGCTCAACAGGCATCACGGACTACTCTACCTCTCACAGAGGGAGTACATTGATAAAGTCCTTGAGCATTTCTGCATGCAGGACGTAAAGCCTATTGGCTGTCCATTACCTTATTATGTGAAGGTCTCACAAGCCGATTGTCTACAGATAGATGAGTAGAGGGTTGAGATGGCCAAGATCCCTTATGCATCAGCTGCTGCGGGCAGTTTGATGTATGCCATGATAGCCACTCGTCCAAATATTGCCTTTGTAGTTGGTATTGCGGCATGCTATATGGCTACTCCTGGCAAGAAAAATTGGGATGCCGTGAAGGGTATCATGCGATACATGAAGGAAACAACAGATATGAGTATTTGCTATGGCAGCCAAGATACAGGAGTTGTGGGCTTCACAGACTCCGATTATATAGGACATGCAAATAGTAGGAAGTCCACTTCAGACTATGTATTCACATATGCTAGAGGTGCTATTTCTTGGATGTCTAGGGTTCAAAAGTGTATAGCTCTCTCTACCATTGAGGACGAGTATGTTGCAGCCACTGAGGCTTACAAGTTGTTAGGGGTAAAGGCGCCTCTGCCTAGCCAACTGTGTATTAATATACTGATAGTATCCGCTACTGCACACACACTGTAGTGGCGGGTGCCCATCACCGTCACTTTATTCTTTATTCTTTTAGTGACAGTTTGAATAAAATACAATATTAGTGAGTTTGGGAATCTCTCAATTTCCATTTTTTAAATACTAAAAAGGTGGCACCGAGATAACATGCCCATAAGTTTCTCAAAACCATATGATGTGACCTATAATTGTAAAGTACTTGAAAAATAGAGTCTACTGAGCTATAGAACACTCAATTTGGAGTTATGGTGTTCAAGTTATGACAAATCCAAAGATTTAACCACGTGTCCCAAACTTATGGAAAATTCCCATATTTCCCAATATGGTGTTATAAAGGAAGGCCCGATCACACATTGTGACTATTGGAGTTCCCATTTGTGTCTCTCTCTCTTCTTGCTCTTGCTCTTTGCCATAGCTCACTTCCAAGAAAGCTTCGATCCTTCTCACCTTTCATGAGCAGCTTTGCCTTGACCTCGAAATTGGCCTTAGCGATGGTTTCCACCAAGCTTTGGACAATCTCTCCTGAAATATCCTAGCTCATTACAGTGAGCACCTAAGACCATCCCTGTTTCCCTAGGTAGGAACAACATTATCAACTGCATTGTATTTTTCCTTTTTCTTTTGACCTTGGTAAATTTGGCCTAGGATTCTTTTTGCTTGACCTTTGAATCCTCCTTTGTTCTAGTTATTGTAGCTCTAGAACTTATTATCGTTAGGCTTTAATTGTACTTCCCACACAATAGGAGCAGCTCTAATCAAGGCATCTTGGAGGTCTATTGGCCGCATTGATTCCAAATGAGTGTTCAAAGGAGAATTTAGCCCATTGTAGAACTTGGACACTTATTGAATAGTATCCATGGGAGGTTGCATACTTAAGAAGTGAAACAAACTTGAAGTAATACGCTTCTAGGGTCAGTCCCATTTGCTTCAAATTAAAGAACTCATATATCTTCTAGGTGTGATAAGCTGGAGGTAAATATCTTCCTCTTATAGCTTCTTTCAGCAAATCCCAAGTAATGGTATTTTTAGGGACACCTTGATCTTGGCACCACTGTTTTCACCAAAGTTGAGCTTTGCCAATTAATTTTAGCTTAGCTATCATGGCTTGGTTGGCTAGGACAGTTCTAGGAGTAGTAAATAATCTTCCATGGATTCGATTCAAATTTTTGCATCGGCATCCACATTCTCGCCTTTCTCATCAAATTTTGGAGGTTTGACTTGCTTCAAAAGATTCCTTTTCTCTTGAGCTTCGTTGAAAATTATTGTGGGTGCAAAATTGTGAAATTTTTTTAACAATTCCCAAGTTAAATTTTATGAAATTTATATAGCATTAATATTAGATTTTGACACTTAAATTATTTCTTGCTTGATTTATTGAAACATTTTCAATTAAAACTCTTTTCCCATTGCTAAAGTTAAACTGCAATTTCAGAGGTTTTAAGGGAAAATAAGGTTCCATTATTTCTCTGATTGATAAAGTATCAATCAATCTTTATTACAATGGATGTATAAGGTAATAAAATGGGAAGAAATACATTATTCAAATAGCTCACAAGCTCATCTTTTTTTTTTCAAAAAAGGATTCTCTACTACAATCTAAGCATAACACTCTAATACATCCTTTATGAAGTAACTTGGATTCAGAGAGTAGATATCTAGGAATCTATATTTTTGAGGGAGTTCAAGAAATTTGTCATTTTTATAGTCGTGGCGGCCAGATCGATCTACGACTTTTATTCTGTCGGCTGGAAGGATCTTCATAACTTCCTCATAGATATACTGCTTTAGTTTGATATTCTTGCCTCTATAATACATAGTTGAGTTTACACTGGCTTCATAGAATAGATAGATCTCAATAACTTTAAGATCTTTCATCCATTTTACCCTTTTCAGATTATTCTGAAGATAAGCTAGAAGTCTTGCATCGATATAGTAGTACCCTCTGCTAATCCTCTGCTAATCATCCACCATATTTCATGATATAGAGGTGAGGGGTTGTACAACTAATCTAATATTTGCATCATCTAAATTCTCTAGGCAAAACTGGATGAATGCATAGCTGACATAAACATTACTCAAAAGATCAAGAATCGTTTCCAAGTTTTGTTATTTTTTCATAATTCAAAAACATACATTAACAAGGAGAAAAAAATATATCCTAGGTTTTTTTAAAAGAAATATTTTTCTTAAGCTTACATTGTATTCTATACTAACATGCGCTCTGATACCAACTATGAGGTGTCCACCAATCTCAATCCAAGGTGCACCTTTTTGTAGTTCATCAGTAGGTTTCCCAAAATGACGCCACTCGGCGCTCCCTTAGAGTATCACGAGGTTTGTCAATTAGGCCCTACTGAGTCTACCTCACAACGGAAGAGTTCCGGCTGGACCCACTAGGATCGACCTAAATTTTCGAGTTCTTAAAATCAGACAGGTCTTCTAGCAGCCAGCTAGTGTCAAAAATTTTGAATTCTCACTTTTGTAGGATTACTCGATCTGAAACGGACTTTCCATTGCACTTAGTTCAAAGAGAATGGGAGACAGAGAGGAGTGCGGTACGTCAATCGTCTTGTCCATAAGCAAAATCCCATTTCGACCCCCTAAAACAATGCAAAGATTGGGAATTTTATCTTTCGTTGTGCTTGCTGTCACCACACTCGATGTTGCATTGGTAGTGGCAACTTCGACAACCTTGGGCACTCCCGTATCTTTGGCAATACCCGACCAGTTGTGGTGGTTCTCATGGTCATTCCACCTCATTGCTTTGGAGCCATCATCTGCGAGTGTGTTCGAGATATAGGGAAGGCGTAATAAATTTGAGAGGGAAGAGCGTAAGAGAAGATGGCCTAGTCGAAGACTAAGATAGGGGGAATTGAGCTAACTCTCTCCTTTGCAACCTCTTGGGGTAACTCCTCTCTCTCTCTCTCTCTCTCTCTCTCTCTCTCTCTCTCTCTCTCTCAAGCTCCTTCTCATAGCCTCTTGGAGGGATATTCTTCTACCTCCCTCTCTCTACCTTTCTCTTGTAGCCTCTCAGGGTCTCTTGCTTCTCTAAACTAGTCCCCATATTTATAACTAAATTAGAGAAGAAGGGTTGTGGCTAATAAGAAGAGCTCTTTGTGGAGGGGATCTTGGCAAAATCAGTAATCTGAAACTTCTAAGATGCAATCTGATGCTCAAATCACAAATCTCATGGTTCCATTGGCTCTGAAAGGGAGGTAAAACTCCAAGACATTTGATTAGAAATCTTTTAGATCACTCTTTCTTCTTCTCCCTGTTTGAAGTGATGCTTGTTGCCTATAAACTGCGATCGAGATGTGCACGATTTTGGCAATCCTTCTTTTTTGTATTAAATCTCCAAAACTAATTGAAAAAACCACTTATTTTTTTCACATGACATCTTGATCTAGAAAATTTCATAGCTTTTTAGAATATTTACAATAAATAATATCTAAAATATGATAGTTTTTGTCAAAAATCTAATATTTTTAGACCATCCATTCTATATACATTAACACTAATTACTAATATGGCTCATAACTCTCGTTCATGTGGTAACTTCCATGATGGGTGGCTATAGTCCTTATCAATCCAAGAAAAAATGTTGGGTTACGATCCTTGTTTTTTTAAATTAAATAAAATTGTTATTAGTTAGTTATTAACATTAGTTAGTTTTTACTTTAGTTAGTCTTTAGTTAGTAACCTTACTAACTTACTAGTTGAATAACTAACTTTCGAACTAACCAACTGAATTTTAATTGAGTGGAAATATTACAAAGTGGTACAAAAATTGCCTCTCTGCAACAAAAGAAAGATATTGTCCAGCCTAGGATAGGACCTTTGAATTCCATAAGATTGGACTATATATGATCATAATCCTTTCATAACCACAAGACATTTATTGGCTCAAAGCCTCTCTAAGCTTCCATGTATCTCTAGATTTGTTCTATATAATAAGGGTACTTATCACTCAGCCCTTTGCCCTCTTAGGTGCATGAGTGATCAAAAAAGAAAAAACCACCTACCTCCCTCGGGAGCATAAGACCCCATCTACATGTGAGTTTTTAAGCATTCTGCAAAATGCTAAGGAGTGTTAAGCTAGGAATCACAACACATTTAAGCACCATATTCCTCAAATTTTCTGGTTTTTACGAGCACAAAACCATAAGATAATATATTTTCAAGCATTCTTTAAAAGAAGTCAATCATAACCATAACACATTGTTGTTAGAGCACGCACTTTAAACATATGCAATACATAGAAACTTCCCTTTTTAATTCCATCATCTTTTCCTAGAAAAGAAGATAATACATTCTAAGGTATGTTAGTGTTCTGTAATTGTTTTTTTGAGTAATTTATAGCCATATTCCATTTTAAGAGACATGAGACTCATCATACATCATTTTCCTACAATCTTGGGGTTAATTTTTTAGTTATCGTGACATTCATGTGAATGATCATAAAACTATTTAAAAATTATAAAAATTTAATACAAGTTTTAGAGATTTAGAAATATTCTTTAATTATTATACCTAACTTGATTATTATTGTCTAGTCATCCATCATTATTATAGGGTATGAACACAAGCGTGCAACTATTGTATCTTTAGGTTATGTGGATTTCAAGGCTTCTTCATGATGCACTTCAACCTTATATTGAGGCTCAAATTTAATGATCCCTTCATTATTGATGGGAGCAAATACAATCTCTCTACAATACTTCGAGACCATAGAAATAGTTTTTTAGCTTGCATTGAGAAAGTCGTAGTGTTTAAGGGGACTCGACATATTTCAAAGGGAATAGAATCTATGGTTTTTTGCCTAAAGGGGAAGGTTTATATAGAAGAAGAAAGAGGAGGAGCCTGACATGCTTTTAGCTTTGCCTTGCTTTTTTTAAATTTTTCTATTTTTGAAGGGACTTAGTTAAGCATGCCTTCCTAAAGGTAAGCCTCTTCTTTTGGCTTGTTTTTAGTCTTTTTTGTTTTACTATCCAAAATCTCCCTTTTTTATTCCAAAAGTGCTTTTACACTATATCTTGTGGGTGGGTAACCCCGTAGTATATACTTGGTATTGGATTTAGGTGTTATAAAAGTATAGAGTGACTAATTTTTTGAGACAGACACACCTATGCCAACATTTTTTTCCACCTTTAATGTTTAATGATTTTATTTTAAACGTATGATTTTTGTCATATTTAATTATCACGATGTAATTTTTTCTAAATATGCTTGTGTTTAATAATGTGCAAATGTGCAAATGCAACAAATATTCATATTGCATCAATGAAAATACTTTTCTCATTATTTTTATATATAGATTAACTTGTTTTATTACACATTGTTATAATTAAGTGGAATATGTGTGCATATTATTTATTATAGTGAACTACATAATGGGAATATTATATCCTCCCTCCCTTAGAGAAATCAAGATGCTCTTATCTTGAGAGAAATTGGGGGGAGGGGGTTTCTCTCATAAAGGTTGTCTCATTGACCCAATTAGCATCCTCTTCAGGGTAGTTTCCCTTAGGATTCGGCTCCTTAAGGATCTTCTTAGGTTGCATTTCTAGAACTCCTTGGACAAACATAACTATTTGTTCGTCATCAAATACATATTCAAGGTTTGGAAAATAAGACATAAGTAGGCTCACATGAAGCACATTATGGATCTTGAGATGGGAAGGTAATTTAAGCTTGTAGGCTTGTTTTTCCATTGCCTTGATCACCTCATAAGGTCCATAGTACCTCGAGCTAAGCTTCTTGTACTTTCCCAAAGACAGTGAGCTCTTTTTGGGTCTCACCCTTAAGAAAGCCATATCACCTTCCTTGAACATCATTATGGACCTTTCAAAATTAGCACACGACTTTTATCGATCTTGGGCAACTTTAATATCATGTTGAATAGCTTGCATTTGTTGGTCCATCTCTTCAAGCATGGCCTTGGATGCTTCCACCTTAAGAGTGGGATCCAAGATATTTGGAGATGTATGATATTCTTATCCATACAAGGCTTGAAATCGTGACATCCAAATTTTCTATTGGTAGGCAAAATTATAAGACAATTCTACAAGAGGTAGATAGTCAATCCATCATCTCGATTCTCTATCACAATAAGATCTTGATATGTCTTCCATGGTTTGGTTTACCCTCTCACTTTCGCCATCAATTTGTGGGTGATATGCAATACTAAAACATAATTGTGTCCTAATGGCTTGAAGCATGCATGTCCAAAACTTAGAGGTAAACTTGGAGTCTCGATCATTGACTATGCTCTTTGCTAGTCCATGCAATCTAAATATTTATTTGACAAAGACTCAAGCAATATCAGATGACTTATAAGATGTCTTGATGGGAATTAGATATGCAACCTTGGTTAGTCTATCCACCACAACCATGATTGAATCATACTCCCTAGTAATAGTAGGTAATCCAATGACAATGTCCATTATGGATTCCCATTTCAATGAAATATCCAAGGGTTGCAATTCTCCATGCATTTAAAACCTTTCAATCTTGACCCTTTGACATATCAAGCATTGGGTTACATATCTTAGCACATCTCTTTTTAGTATTGGCCAGTGATAGCTTTTGTGAACTACATTGAGAGTTTGGGCATATCCTAGAGTCATGTCTATCATGAGCTTTCCATAAGATTTTTACTTACACTTTGTGTCCTTTTGGAACACAAGGTTGATCTTGGTAATATAGACAATCATTATGTGCACAATAGTTCTTTATCTTGGTCATTTCCTTATTAGAACCTTCACCTTGAATTACTTTAGTCATGAGCTCATCATATTTGTTATCTTCAGAAATAGCTTAGCATGTACAAGTTCAAGAACAGGGTTATCTTAGTTCTTAGTGTTTGTATCTCAATAGTATGCTAGTATGAAGCTTTCTAGTCTAAGGCATATGCAACAACATTGTCCTTTATTGGTCGATATTTGATTTCAAAATCAAAATCTTATATTGTCTCCATCTATCTCATTTACCTTATGTTCATGTTGGTTTGGGTGAAGATCCAAAATTACTCATACTTCATAGTATTATTATTCAAGAGATTAGCTAAAGGTGTTGTAACAAGGGAATAATACTTGATGTCACGATTTGATACCATCTTATTATTTCCAAAAATCCTTAGGTTTCCTTGATTTCCTTAGGTATCAGCCAATCTAGGATGTCCATTACCTTTACAAGATCTACCAAGATTCCATTGGACATAGATGATGTACCTTAGGTATTCAAACTTGTCAAAAAAGAAATTTCACTAAGTGTTTGCAATGAAATTCTCAAGTGACCTTCATGATCCTCCAATGACTTGGAGTACACTCGGAGTACACCAACACATCATCAAAGAATGCTAGTACAAAGTCATCTAGATATGGTTAGAAGATATATTGCATCAATCAACTAAATGTTGCCGGGGCATCAGTTAATCTGAATGGCATGTCCAAGAATGTGTAATGGCCATATCTCATATTGAATGTAGTCTTTGGGATATCCTCTCCCTTGATTTAGATTTGATAATATCTAGATCTTAGATCTATCTTGGAAAGGACATTGGCTTTGTGTAAGTGATATAGAAGTTCCTTGATCTTGCTGTAAGGTGCTTGTTCTTGACCTTTACTTGGTTTAGTCCTCTAAAATCAATGCATACTCTAAGAGATCCACCCTTCTTCTTTTGGAAAATAAGTGTGCCCCAAGGGAAATTACTTGGGTAGATGAATCCTTGCTCTATCAATTTCCTTGGTTGTTCTTTGAGCATGTTGGCCTCATGTATAGACATCTTGTACGATCACTTGGATAGTACTAGTATTGGCACCAACAATCAACTCTATCTTGTGGTCAACCTCACAATTTGGAGACAATTGTAGTTACTTTGGAAATACATCTTTAAAATCATTGATCTAGGAAAGTAGAGTACCTTCTTTAGTCTTTTTAACTTTATTTAGCTGGACCATGTAAACTAGCTTTTTTTAGTTAACTTGCCATGACTATTTTGACCCTAGTTCTTCTGGCTTTTCTATATGCTTTCACGGTTTTCCCTTCTGGATCTTGGAAGATCAATTTTTCCTTGACACATAGAATATGGGCCTTTTTCTTCTTGAGCTAGCCCATTCCCAAAGCCCAGTCGTAGCATATGATCTAAAATTCTACTTCAATTGGATGGCTGTCTAACTCAAATTGAATTACATTTTTGGTTTCTCTATCATAGTGTTTACCAAGGCTCTAGCCGCTCTTCCACATCCATGGAATTGGTTGTTGTTTCCATTCCCATGGCCTCTTCCAACAGGCTGGTGTGTGCTTGTATTTTTTAGGATTAGTGAATAGTTGGCCCTTAGGTGTCTACTCCTTTCGCATTTGTAGCATTGCTTATTGCCTAGCCCATTTGGAGCTTGAGTGATGGCATTGGCCTTGCTATTTCCTCTAGCATTGCCCATGTTAGGATCATGGTTTGGATAAAACCTCATGTAATTGTTTTTCATAAGGTGGTTTCTTTGGCAATTCTTATGAGAAATTTCTTTGGCTACGGGCTTTGCTTCCATCATGGCATTCTTCAAAAGTCGTTGGCCTCATTCATTAAAGTCAAGTGTCTAAGGGTGGATGCAATACTTCTCGAAAGTTGGTGGCCTCATTTATTAAAGATGAGTGTGTAAGGGTGATTCAATCCTTGCTAGAACCTTGCAATCTATTGCGTTATGGCCATTCGTGATGCATACTTGCAAACAATTACAAACTTGGAGTAATACCCTTCCGATCGATGCAGGCTATAGAATTCATTCATTTCAAAGTATGGGGGAAGGTTTTGGCCTTTCACAATTTTGATTAACACATGAGTTGAATGTTAGGTTAAATTGCTAAAGAGTTTATGTTCTTCCTTTCTTAGATAGCTTTTAGGGACTAGGGTAATATTTATTACTTCAAAAGAAAGTAACATAATATAGTTTTAATTGTGTACTTAGTGCAATGGCACATTTACAAAAGGAGGTTTTTAAATCTAATTCTAGGGCTCTATAAACTAAAGGTGAGGGAGGGTATCCTCTAACAACAAGTATAACTCAGATGGCTTGTTCATACACCCAACAATGTAGGGTCATCATTTTTCCATTGACCATTGTTATATCATTAACCATATGTTCAATTAGGAAGCATTGGACAACAATTCTTCAATCCACTGAATTCTCCTAAGGTTTGTTTGGATATTTCTCTTTTGATCAAGATTGATTGTAAAGAAGTTGCAAGCCATTCTCTGCAACATTCGTCTAGACCATTCCTATTGGATTTGGTTGTATTGAGGATCCGACATATTCTCAAGGATTGTCATCATGGTTTCTCAAAATTCAATGTTCATAGATTGATAAAAGTAGTTACATATATGATCTTGAACACCATGAAATGATTATAAGCTTGGATAATAACCTGAAAGATCATAGTTACACTTATAAGAAAAGAATGATATCTTTATTAATTCATGACAATGAATAAGAGTTTAACAATGTATCTCATCAAGTTCTTTGATTACAAAATAAGGTGGACTAGCCTTATTTTCTAGGAATCAATAATGCTTGGAGAAATCAAGATACTAGGGAGTTCATAGTTCTTTGACTTTAGATGCTAATAAGAGCAATACCATCAATAGTAATTTTTTATATACAAGTCATACACACATTTATTTATCCCTACAAACTTTCCATCTATAAATTTCACCATGTCCCTTCAAAGTGTATCATATAAGTAGAATTAGGTTGAGATTCTCATGCCACTTCAACATCTTGACATGGGTTTTCACATTCTTG
This sequence comes from Lygodium microphyllum, assembly GCF_053477565.2. Lineage (NCBI taxonomy): Eukaryota > Viridiplantae > Streptophyta > Polypodiopsida > Schizaeales > Lygodiaceae > Lygodium > Lygodium microphyllum. Next base: position 131,103,111 of record NC_141153.1, on the reverse strand, counting down.
TACAAACTCAAATTTAAGCAAAAGTATGGATCATCCCATACCCAAGTTGGGCTCTAATTATAGCATCTTTGTAAACGTAGGCAAGTCCAAAAATATGTATTTCCTAAAATAACCATCACATTCTCTCAAATTCTAGTATATTCAAGTAACAAGCAGTAGCATACATGATTTCAAAAAAAAAAACACATGAAATGCATTTCATCACTAACCTACCTTTAAGATGTCAACAAGTGACAAGGTTTTTTATTTATAATAGAAAATGTTCTTTTACAAAGATTTATCAATCATAAATTATTAATCAAAATATCATCTCATAGATCCTTTCATTATGGTAAGTTTCGGCATTTATTTTCTTATATCTTGGTGGTCTCTCATGTATATGACATATAACATATCTTCATGGATCCTAGGGATAACCCCAACATCCAAATTCAAAAGTAGGCCTTCTCGAAACTATAGCAACTCTTTCAAATGGTGCTATTTGCACTTGCCAATCAATCCACAATGTCTTAGGTATAGCCTCATCACCAATGGCTAGTAGCTGCACATCACAAGCAACAAGCATATATCTTGACTATCCTTAACAATTCAACCCATCAGATCCTCCATAGCTCATAATAGAGAAGGAGGTTTCAACTAGCATAGATCCCCATATATGACCTACCCCATGGCAAAAAATAACTCATATACCATGACTCAAAATGAGGTCCCAATACATTCAAAAGAATGAATATTATCTCTATGATGTTAAATATGGCTTCTTTGTACGAAAAGTATCCAATCCTAAGGCCATTATACATCAATGAATAAATTTCTCACAAGCATATTGCTTCCTCATCTTTGATCTCCTATGGCCATAGTGTGTATACTCAAGTTAGTGCAAAACAATCAATAATAATTCATTCAAGCATGTATGATTATTTGATTAATTCATTTTATCCATTGCCTATTTAACCTTCAAACATCAGCCCTCTAGAACCATGCGTGAGGTGCCTCATCCATCAATCCTCTTGTAATCGATCAAAATTTATGTCTGAGCACAATGTCGCCTAATCTCCCCATGGGAAATGTTAGGCTTAGTTGAACATGAAAATGCTGGTTCTACTTCATGGGGGAAGCATGAACAAGTCACCCCTAATAGGAGTCGAGCACCCACCTAAGGATATCACTTTGTAATCTATAAGAGGTGAGAGTAAGGTTAAAACTACATTTGGTTCAAAGAGAGGGAGAACTTTCATGGCAAGGACATTCCATGTGGGTGGCCAACTTCTAGTGCGGGGCAGGCATCCTTGATTTGGCTATCAACCGTAGTCCTTGCCTCCTCGGCAAATAAGCTAACCTTGGTCTTCCAACGGATCAAGTGAATGAAACGGCATGATACGCGACTCTCGTGGCCGCATCCTTTCATGGCAGGCTTGTAGTTTGCCCGATCTCGGTGGAGGTCTGGCGGTCGTGTCCCCTAGTTTCTCCAGGAATGCGGAATGCAGCCGAAGTGAGAGACAGGCAAAAGAGGCACACATAGCGATAGGCGGCCCCGGGCCTAGGCCTATACACCGCCTGTACAGACGCCGATGGCGCATCTGAGCAAGGATGGAGTTTACGGCGAGCTGGCGCCCGAGATAGGAGACGTGACTGCGACGTCGCCCTTCATGCAGCCGGAGTTCTGCTTGGAGTCGAGGGACATCCCGGTGACGAGGAAGATGCAGAGGAGAAGCGCTAGCAGCGGCAGCAGCGTGCAGAGGGGGGCAGCAGGAGGCGGCGGAGGCTCGAGTATTCCGGCTATCAACATCATCCCCACGCGGCCGGCGTCCCCGGGGCTGCCGAAGTTCATGAGGAACGAGGATCTAGGGGAGGAGGCGCTGTACGTGAGGGTGGCGGACCTGCCGCGGGAGGTGCAGAGGCAGGTCCTGGAAGGGAGCGAGGATGCGGTGCTGCAGGGGGTGGCGAAGCCGGTCGACCAGGGCGGCTCAAAGCAGCAGCTCCCCCTCAAGGAGCCCACGCGCCTGTCCGCGCAGCCTACTGACGAAGAGATCCAGATGTCCCTCGCCCAGGTGGACCTCGCCACCCTCATGGAGACCAGGCCCCCCCCTCCTGCCCCGCCCCCGCCCCCGGTCCCCATCCCCCGCCGCCGTAACCCCGCCCGCGCCGAGGCCGCCGCTCGCCTCAAGGCCCTCATGGACCGCCACCCCTTGGCCCGCCGCGCCGCCAGCCCCGCTCCGCCCCGCTGTTCCCATCTCGACAACGACCCCCACGTACTCCTCGACCCCTACGACGTGTCCTCGTCCTCCTCCTCCGACGGCTCGGACCCGCACGCCGCCGATCAGGCCATCTTCGACTGCACCTCTAAGATGCAGCAGCTCCTCCGCGAGCTTTCCATGTCCAAGCGCAGTACTGCTGCAGCAACTGCACCACCAACCATCACCGCGCGCTTGAAAGCTGCTACGTCGGCCCTTCCTGCTCCAATTCATCCTCCTATTCCTCCTCCTCCTCCCTCACTAGAGCCGCTGGTTCCTGCTGCTTCGTACAGCAGCGCCATGGCCGATCAGCTGCGCGGCCCTAACTATGACGAGTTCATTGACAACGTGCGCGCCCTTACTGTGTCAGGCCCTACCTACAGAAGCAATGCGTCGTCTGGTAAGTATTTCATCTCTCTCTCTCTCTCTCTCTCTCTCTCTCTCTGTATCTCTGTCTCTCTCTCTCTCGAACTGACCTGTTCGCGCAGCTCCGGGCACACGCGGCTTCGGCCACGCCTCCGACCACGACGATAATCTGTCTGCGAAAGGTCGGGAGCTTGCTAGAGCCTACCAGTCGCCCGTCTGGACGCATAACAGTGGAGCTAACCTGAACGCCGCTGAGCCTCGCCGCATCCGCTACCAGAGCAACTGGAGCGGCCACAGTGAAGAAGAGTACGAGATCCTGCAGGAGCCTCAGCAGCAGCCTCCGCCCATGCAAATCCCTAATTACCATGCTCAAGATGGTGAACCCCTCTCCAGCAGCAGTGACACCGATTCCCAACCTGGAGGTGTGGCCGATTAGACGCTTGTGGTAGTACACCTATACTCTCTTCAGACAACACGGGGCGTCAAATCGGACAGTTGCCGAGGAGGTCGCACAGATTTAGATCATGCATGAGATGGGACGAAGTTGAAGCTATCCTGTATTGATTGTCATGTAACCGACTTTATTGATGTTTTTCTTCCAAGACGAAGCAGTAAACTCAATTTCCTGCATCTAAAGTCTCTCATAAATTGTCTCTAGGTTATTGACTCCTCAAAGAAGAACTCGTGGCATTTCGAAGTTTACATCACCATTGATTGACAACGTTTTGATAACATGTCGCAATTTTTCTTCTCACTAACAGAACCTAAATAAGCCCTCTCTAAAACAGCCTAAATAAGCTCTAAGTAAGTGTTAACTACAAACGATCTAAATGATCCTGTGCAAATACATATTCAATTGTTTACCAAGCCCTTGGTTACCATTAATAATATGGAAGCATCAGCATTCTACTCAACTACACACATTCTATGGCTTAGTATACAAATAGAGCACTAGTCCATTCTATGGCTCCATGAAACAAATAGAGCATCTTAAAAATGTATCATTGTTTCATTTGCCTAATTACGTGACAATAAGAGCACTAATGCATTAGCCAAATGATTCCTAACCAATTTGCTACAAGGGCAATAAAGTTGCAAAGTTACCAAATATATTGACAAAAGCTTAATGTAATGTAAATACCTTAAAATCTTATAAATGTCGATTTTCATCACTTACCATCGATCTAACATGTTGCTATGCTCATTGCTTCTACAAGTTTATTTATGCGATGTTATTTATGATGCATCACGTATGCAATGATGGGTTCCTTTCATGTGACATCTTCAATAGTGTCCCTTAAACGACACATTTTTAATAGCCCATAGCAAAACTACTATTTACTCTCAGTCTTAGACTCTCATGCTCTTTTGTTTCCTCTCACTTCGTGTGCTCTCACATGCTCTCTCTCTCTCTCCTGCAAATACTACATGATAGGTACACTTGATAGAAACATTATATACATGGCCAATTTGAAAACACAAGCATGTTAAGTTAATGAAATAGTTATATTTTTCTATCTACAATTTGTAAGATTAAATAAAAAGCATTGTGACACATGGATTGATAGCAATAATATATTGTTAAAAATTGTGTGGTGGGGGACTTGCTTGAGTTGCTGCACCAAAAACATATACCATACACACAAGAGGAAGCTCACTCAAGAATACAAGAAGAGAGATGGAGGCCAAAATGTTTTCTTGTTGGTTTTTTCTTCTTCTTCCACATATAATACAATGTACACAAACTATAGATAAGATACAACATAAAGAAAAGTAACCTATTAAGCCAAATAGTGCATACCTGACTATACTAATTGATTGGCGCTATAACTATGACAGTTGTAGGTAGGTGCAACAAACTAAGTATAAAATAGTGATGAGTCAGTAGCCATGTAAGGATCATAATGACCACCGACATGCTAAGTGTAGACGTGCAGACCCATCTATCCAAGCGGTCCATCAAATAGTGCATACCTGACTATACTAATTGATTGGCGCTATAACTATGACAGTTGTAGGTAGGTGCAACAAACTAAGTATAAAATAGTGATGAGTCAGTAGCCATGTAAGGATCATAATGACCACCAACATGCTAAGTGCAGATGTGCAGATCCATCTATCCAAGCGGTCCATCATCAATGTCCACACATGTTGAGGTTGCCATCTCAACACCCCCCCTTAAGCTCAATTGTATCTCTACAACTCCAAGTAAGCTTCAGAACTTTCAAAGCTTCTCTACACCCAATGCCTTTGTGAAAATGTCGACTATCTGATCCTATATTATGTGCTGACATATACCAACTCAATCTCTCCTACAAGTACCTTCTCTCTCACAAAGTGGTAGTGTACCTCAATGTATTTTGTCTTGGCATGGAACACTAGATTCCTAGATAGCTATATACTGCTCATGTTATCATAGTGAATGATAATTGGACCATCTCCCGACACATTCAAATTACCTAATAACTTTTGTAGTCATATCACCTCACATGTTGCCATAGCAACATCTTTATACTCAGCCTTTGTACTCGATAAAGCAACTATAGGTTGCTTTTTTTTTCTCTATCTAACCGTTGCACTACCAAGGAAGAACATGAATCTGCTGGTAGATCATATGTATGATATGCTACCAGCCTAATTTGCATCTGTATATCCAAACACCTATACATCCTTGATGCATGCCTCATAAAAAAGTTCATAATGTATAGTGGACTTCACATACCTCAATATATATTTAACTGCATCCAAATAAGGCTTTCTAGCCATTTACATAAACTACTGACAAGGCCAATATCATAGTTCAAGTCTGGCCTTGTGATAGCCATGTAAATTAGACTCCCTACCATCCTCTTGAACATATTAAGCTCTTCTATCTTATCTCTAACATTAACACTCAACTTCATATTTTGCTCCAATGGTACTAAAAGAGGCTTACATGCTACCGTACTATGGAATACACACAGAAGGACTTTTGTGCACAGATCTAATGGACCATAATGTCCCCCCCCTCTATTGCCCTCGATTGCTTCCTAAATACAGGAATACATGAAAGGGCAAGACCAAGTGTTTGCCAAGAATCCGTCCGTTTGGTTTGTTACAGCCAACTGTTATAGGTCGGAGATACAAACAAGCTGGTGACATGGAAATGCTAACAAACTAGTGACGTGGAGGGATTCCACACCTCCCCCCTAAAACAAAGAGATGGCTAGTGTGACTAATTCTAAGTGGAGCTTGGATGGTATAGCTTCATCCTTACAACATGGGCAATGGTGAATGAATTCTTTATGTATTGGTGGGCAAATATGTTGCAGGACCTTGTAAGGACGGTGAAGCAGGGATTCACTTAAACCCAGGCGGTGGACTGGATAGTAGAGTAGTACTAGTGATCCATCTGGATAATCCATAGCTTGGCGGCCTTCATCATACTACTTTTTTTGTCTACTTTGAGCTTGTTGGAGGTTATGAACAAGTGCTTGTCAAAGAAAAGATTGATATTGTTGCATGTTAAACAACCAATCTGTTGCATCAGCTTTAGTTGGCTTCACATGAATCGTATTCATGTCAAGAGGAAGTCGGGGATTGCAACCACACTACAAGATATAGGCCTTATATCGACGTTTAAAGTGACAAAAATGCAATTAACAAAATTTTTCCCCATCGTCCACTACAAGGATTTGAGCTAGTACGACACCGATTAGCGACGGTGGATAGCGGCGTCGCTATTGGCATCGCTATTTGAGTCGCTAATAGCGACGCAAATAGCGACGGGCCGCAGGGAAAAAACGCGACCAAAACCGAGCGCGGTTTTTATTTCGCGTTTGCTCCATTGTGAGTTTTGAGAGCAAGAGCGAGGGAGAGAGCGACCGTCGTGAGAGAATGAGAGGAAGAAGACTTGCCGCCGCCGCCGCCGCCGCGGCGAAGGAGAGGAGGAGCCTTCATCGCAAAGAGGAGCCGCCCCACGCTCGCCATATCTCATCGATGAGTCTCCCTCTCTCTTTCTTTTGCTTGTTCAAGGTTTAAATCACTCTCTTTTGCTTGTTTAGGAGAGGAAATGAAAGAGAAAGAGAGGGAGAGGGAGAGAGAGGGAGAGAAAGAGAAAGAGAGGGAGAGGGAGAGTGCATTCTCTCTCTCCCTCTCCCTTTTGCTTGTTTAATGTTTAAATCACTTTCTTTTTTGCTTGTTTAGGAGAGGAAACGAGAGAGTAAGAGAGAAAGAGAGGGAGAGGGAGAGGGAGAGAGAGAAAGAGAAAGAGAGAGAGAGAGAGAGAGAGAGAGAGAGGGAGAGGGAGAGGGAGAGGGAGAGGGAGAGGGAGGGGGAGGAAATGAGAGAGGGAGAGAAAGAGAAAGAGAGGGAGAGGGAGGGAGAGTGCATTCTCTCTCTCCCTCTCCCTTTTGCTTGTGTAATGTTTAAATCACTTTATTTTTTGCTTGTTTAGGAGAGGAAATGAGAGAGAAAGAGAGAGAGAGAAAGAGAGGGAGAGGGAGAGGGAGGGGAAGAAAATGAGAGAGGGAGAGTGCATTGTCTCTCTCTCCCTCTCCCTTTTGCTTGTTTAATGTTTAAATCACTTTATTTTTATGCTTGTTTAGGAAATGAGAGAGAAAGAGAGGGAGAGAAAGAGAGGGAGAGGGAGAGGGAGGGGAAGGAAATGAGAGAGGGAGAGAAAGAGAAAGAGAGGGAGAGGGAATCACTTTCTTTTTTGCTTGTTTAGGAGAGGAAATGAGAGAGAAAGAGAGAAAGAGAGAAAGAGAGGGAGAGGGAGAGAGAGGGAGAGAAAGAGAGGGAGAGGGAGGGGAAGGAAATTTAAGATAATAGACTTATCGATAATGGTATGCAATGTGCTTTGCCATGGGCCACGTACATTGGTGACTCTTTAAAATGGCTTAAAATTGGTCATGTCCTTTATAATGTCCAAGTAGGGGATCTAATTGTGATATGCATAATTCATTGTTTTTGTATTAACTTTATAGGCATAACAAATTAGAAATCATGCCAACTAGTCAACGGAAGGACTAAAAGAAAATGATACCCTAGCTAATGGTCATTACGGTACTTCATCAAAATGAACCCAAAAGTATTGTTATAGAAGAAGAATCCCTTAAATTGAGAATAGGATATTTTCTCTCACATCTTATGACTATGAGTAGAATTGATTGAAATAAATTTTATTACTATAGTTGATAAATTTCATAGATGGCATTAATTTTAATACGCGATCCTAGGACAAAAAAACCACATTTCTAAGATGCTTTTTGTTGAGACTGATTTATTATTAGACTAAGAGATCCTCAATGATGCTCAAAATGGATTACTTATACTCAAAGCCCTCTAGTGCAGTTTTTTACAATAACGAATAATTATCTACCGGGACAAACAAATCCTTGAGCATGATACAAGGCCGAGATATAACATCGAAAAATCTCTCAACTACTATGTAACTTGACGTACATCTCCATAAAGCTATGGTCAACTTGACGTACATCTCCATAAATCTCTCAACTACAATGTAACTTGACGTACAATGGAAGATTTATGGTCAACTTGTAACTTGACGTACATCTCCATAAAGCTATCCATTTAAGCCTCGTTTGCTGTAATGTAGATAAGATGGAAAACGAAGAAGGTCTTATTGTTCAAGACCGCGAGACGTATCTTAATCAGTGTGTTCCATGTCCTTGCTCTCAATGCAAGTTGGCAATTAAACGAAAACGCCGATTGTCTATAGAACACGTACGACGATTTGGCGAGTTTCAATCTGAGATCATTGATCAGGCGATCGCGGATTTTCAGCGAACGGTAATTTGAAGTTAATATTAACCAAGCATTGTACTCGCAAGCTAATTGAAAACCATACACAATAAGATTGGGTATTGTTGGCAAATTTTCTATCCAAGGGGGTGATGTCTCGACCCAAGGGGGAGTGCACCCTTTGCGGCCAATTAGAAGAGTTCGTGGACGTGAGATGGATGGATTGCAGGAGTCAATCCACCACTCGCAAGGGCCATCTATACCGTCAATGCCAGAGGAGACAGACAACCTTCCCGACCTACCTACAATCTTGGAGCCTGAGACGGAGGCAATGATCGATGCATTGATTCCCATGGATGTTGAGACATCTGACCCGCTTAGAGAGGAAGCATCCATACCATTATATGATGGGTGCCGAGTATCTCGGTTGAAGACATTGCTTGCACTCTTAAGTGTGCAAGCAAAATACGGTTGGAGCGATACGAGTGTGACTGAGTTATTCAGGTACCTTGCACATAGGCTTCATTGATTTTTTTTTACAGTATTATTGCAAACATTTGTGCTTTTTCAAGGTGTTTTATGATTTTTTTCAGGTTATTGAAATATCATATATTACCACCTGCAAATACCATGCCTGAGTCTCGTGATGATGCACGACATGTTTTACGGAAGCTTGGCATGGACTACAATAACATCCATGCATGTATCAACGACTGCATACTGTTTTGAGATGAATGCGAGACTATGGAGACATGTCCAAAGTGTGGTGCTCACAGGTATCGACAAGACTTGCAAGGGCAAACCATCCCTCAAAAATTTCTCAGACACTTTCCGCTCATCCCCCGCATAAACCACATGTTTCGCACGTCTGGCATGGCAAGCTTGACAACGTGGCATGTGCAGAATAGGTCCACGGATAGAGTTCAACGAATATCAGCGGATTCACGTGCATGGAGCCACATTGACTCTACCTTCCCAGGCTTTGCACGAGAGCCAAGGAATCTTCGGCTCGGTCTCGCCATGGATGGTGTGAACCCATTCGGTCTGTGCTTGACTTCTTATAGTGTGTGGCCTATAGTGCTTGTCAACTACAACATCCCTCCATGGCTTTCTACGAAGAAAGGACATCTCATCCTTAGCTTGCTCGTCCCGGGCCGCTACAAAGTAAAAAATATGGATGTGTATCTTCATCCATTAGTCGATGAGCTTAAGATTTTGTGGGAGGAGGGGGTCACTGTGCAAGATATGAGCAGGCGCGATGGTCGGCGGTCAGCCAACATTCGAGCCATTCTCATGTGGACGATGCATGACTTTTCGGGATTGGGAGAGTGCTCAGGTGAGCAGACCTCCGTTCTCGCTGGTAATATCTATATTTTATTTCATTCAATCAAGTATTCACTAGGTCGTGGCTCGCCTTACAGGTCTGGTTACCTCAGGTTATCATGCATGTCCATTGTGTGGGCCACAGTTAGACTCCCGAAGGTCACGAACCATGAAGAAGATGATATATCAAGGACACACCGCTTTCTTGCCGGAGAATCATGAACTCAGGGAAGGTTTTCTTGGACGACCTCCAGCACGTATGAACGCTGCAAGCTGGTATGAGCTGAAAATGGTAAACCCGAAATCACATCCAAATGGAATGCGACGGTTCTCAGTTTTCTACGAGTTGCCATATTGGACCCACTTACAGGTCAACCACTTGTTGGATCCCATGCATATTTTCAAGATTGTGGGCAGCTTGCTATGGGACCACATCACAGGAAAGAGAGACACTATAGGGTCACGAATGGATTTGAAGGAGGTAGGTAAGATGGAGGCACTTTGGCCGCAGTCGAGTGCTGAAGGGGGAGTGCAGCTTCCTCGAGCTCCCTGGGTTTTGTCTACCAAAGAAGAGCGCATTGTGAAGCAAGTAATCAAGTCTATCCGCACTCCGACGGGTATGATGCATTCTCTCAGGTCCGCATTTTCTAAAGATGACCAATTGTCTGGGCTAAAATCCCATGATTGGCATAAGATATGTTAAGTTTGTGAACAGAATGGATTGTAATTAGTGTGGACATTTTGCAATTTGAAAAGTGGCCATTATTCATAATGCTTTCTCATTTGTGGCAGTTTGTCCTACCGATCGCGATCATAGGATGCCTTACTCCAGAAATTCACGGGGCCATTTACAAGTTATTGACTTTGGTGCAATGGATCTCACAGAAAGAGATTAAGACGTCCTCTATTGAATCCGCAAGGCGGGGAGTAGTTGAGACGGTCTGTCTCTTTGAGAAATACCTGCCCACTAGCATGCTCACGATACAAGTTCACCTTCTTGTGCATCTTGTGGACGAAGTGGAGATTGCTGGACCTGTCCATACACGATGGATGTTCTTCCTGGAGCACTTCTTGAAAACCCTGAAAGGCTTTGTGCGACAACGAGCTCGTCCAGAAGGTAGCATGGCGAAAGGTTGGTTGGTGTCAGAGGCGTTAGTGCATATCTCACAATGGCTACCAACGGTGGAACCAGACAATGAAATGCTATGGACACTGAAGGAAGATGATAGACTGACTGGAGATGTGGTGGTTGGAAATGGGGTAGAAAAAAGAATGGATGCCTCAATGGAAGAGAAGGCGAATCGCTTTTGTATGTTGCACCATGCCTCCATGGAGACGTGGCTCGCCAAGTACCAGATTGCAAGGCAAGATCGAGAGGAAGCGCGAGCTGAATTCCGACGCAGTACGCGTCACCGATCGATTCGATATCCTGAAGGCATGGAGGAGATGCCGCGGTTTATGTCAACACGATGGTTGCATGGAGCCTTGACCGCAGCATCCAGCGAAGGGACAGAGGTCTCAATGGAGGAGTGGGAGTTCTCGAGGGGATGTAGTCCAAAGGTGATGAGGGGTTTAGAATGTGTCGTATCTAAATTTGCTTACTACATCTAATTTGAGTGTTTCAAATGTGCAGTATAAAATATATAGTGCAGTGTGGTCGCGCGGACGGCATTTTCGCGTGGAGCGTATTGACAAAATGCACTCCACAATGGACTGTGGTGTCATGGCAAGGTTTGAGCAAGAGAGCCGGCGACGAGCAACGGATCCGAACACGGTTGTGGATGAGATGGAGTATTTTGGGAACTTGCAAAGTATTATTACGGTGGATTACCGTAGCTTCTCCATGATACTATTCAATGTGCAGTGGTTCAAAGTGGTACTTGGAGGAGCTGGAGCAACAGTTCGACGAGGTCCATCTGGATTTCTCGAAATAGATTCCGAAAAAAAATGGACGGATTTGCACGACACCTTTGTATTGCCGACCCATTGTGAACAGGTGCAAAGAGTCATTTGCTTGCTAATTGTAATACGACATGGTTTATGTCACAATGGTTTGAACTCGCTTTGTACGTGTTTGTGAACATGTAATCTTCTATCCAAACCCCCGACAACCTCGATGGTGGTATGTTATACCTTCAACTCCTCGAAGTGTGAGAGTATATGCAAATGCGACGCATATAGCGACGCATATAACGACGCATATTGCGACGTTTCTATGGCGTCGTCAATAACGACGCTTTTTGCGACGACGGGGGCAAATTTTGTTGTTTGTATTTTCATCGCTTTAAACGTCGATATAAGGTCTATATCTTGTAGTGGTCGCAAAAAGCGTCGTTATTGGCAACGCCATAGAACAGTCGGTATTGGCGTCGCTATCAGCGTCGCTATTAGCGTCGTTATGCATGTCGCAAAATGCAACGCTAATAGCGACGCCAATACCGACGCTTATAGCGACGGTTTGCGACGCGCATAATGACGCTAATAGTGATGCGAGTAGTAAAATTTGCGACGCTAATAGTGACGGTAACAGGGAAAAAAATTTTGTGGCAGGATAGCAAGCTGCCCTGCCACATATAGTACTGTGTGCTTTATGAGAGCCATACAAAATAGTTTCTGCACTACTGTGTACAATGCGCTTGCAAACAAAAACAATGTATACTAAAATCATAAAACTGATACATGAAATAAATACATGATCGCATAAAAAGCGATTGCTACAATCATGACAGGATATCACTAATACATAGAAAATGTCTCCATAAATCAGGCGACTCAAAAATAAAGGTGTGTGAGCTCTAGGGATCCAAGGGCGAGCTACGCATCCTCATCCCCCGAAAGCTCGTCCCACCGCAAAGGAGCATCGAACGAACTCTGCAGAAAAAGAAACAACACATCACTCCACCATACAATAATGCATTCAAATATCTAATGGTACCTACGGACAAGAAAGATGAGTGACTTATAGGGCCGCCGCGTCTATACAATCGGTCGATCAATGCAGTGAGACCGTGTCTCTCTACATATCGAGTCTCAAGGCCAGTCGGATCGCGATTTGTAATGGAGTGCTGCAAAGAAAACAAAATGCTAACTGTTAGAAACATGATTGTCAGTACAAAGAATATTTCAAAAAAATAAACAAGCAAAATAAAAGAAAAACTTACAAAGTCCTCCAAATATGTCCTATGGCCACCACTTCCAAGATGATGGACCACTTCGGCCTCGAGTCGTGCCCTCGCCGCCTCGTGCTGCTGACTCCAACGTCCTGGAGAATCTGTAGCCTCCTCCCTCAGTCGGTGCCAGTCGTCTGCATCTAACCACTCGGGCTTTGTAGCCCCACTCTTGATTGCCTTGCATGCGTCGGATCGTCTATGTGACATGTATGCACGCATGCAATCCATCATCCAGCCCGTAGAGAATCTATCTACTGCAGCTGGCACCGGAAACTCCTTGTGCAAGGCTACTACTATGTAGTCCTTGATCCCCTCTGGTATGTTCTTCCAATGATCCAAGACGTTGTGCCGAAAAACTTATTGGCACAACTCTCTCATGCGAGCCATCACCCTTCTCCCCTCATCATTCATGATGATGGCTCCTGACCTGCTATCGACTAGATATCCATAACCAATAGGAGTCTGCCTAAGATGGGTCCTCTCCCATCTGTGTCCACGCTTCTGGGCATATCCAAAAGACCCCTCTGCATCTGGTGTACTGATGGGGGTAATCTCTCTCGGAGTGGCACCCACAGGGGTGCCACCTGTTGATGGTTGCACAAAAGCCGGAGTAACTAGAGTAGACGTTCCCACAGGTGTGACAAATCCTGGAGGTGACGCAGCTCCAGCTAAACGACGAGATGGAGACAGCGTGTTCGTGTCTCCACAGCATCCACCTAAACCACGAGAGCGAGGAGTCGCACCTGTATCCCGTGTCGACCGCGGGCTCACTACCTCTGTATCTCTGCAGTATCCCCCTGATCCCAATGCACTCCCTCCCTCTGGCCCAAGTTGTGAGCATCGAGATCGTTTGCTCGAAGCCGAAGCATCTGATCGCGCTGAAGCAGATCTAGTAGAGCGCCCTGACGAAGACCGAGACAGCTCCTGGTCTGCCATCTCTCTGAATCTGGCGATCTAGTCTGGAGACATACGTGCGAAGATGTCCTGTAACTCCTCATCGCTCATCCCTCGACTCATCCTGAAAATGTCACATGCACAAACAAAAAATAATGTTAGAATAATCAATTTAAATCATACAAAGCACAATAATATAAATCATTTAAAAAAATCTCACTTAAAATGCATATCTTATGTACCCTTATAAGCGATTGGTCAATGAATTGAGTAAGTGGATGCTCCAAGTATGAAGTATCCTATGGTCCCATGTTAATCTCCTGACACAACTCCGCATACACTGGAAGGTCGATAGACATGTCACCACAAAAGAATGAGTCCGTCTCGTTCTCAAACAATTCTTGGACTCCTGTATTTCCATCATTGTTAGCTGATGCTGGCTCCAAGCTTTCGACGGCCTCCACCCCTTGCAATATCGACCTCTCTATTTTCATATTATCTTCATCTATGCTCGGAACATCGCTTTGATTATATACTCTTACACTTCGAGGAGTTGAAGATATAACATACCAACATCGAGGTTGTCGGGGGTTTGGATAGAAGATTACCTATTCACAAACACGTACAAGAGAGTTTAAACCATTGTGACATAAACCATGTCGTAATACAATTAGCAAGCAAATGAGTCCATGCACCTGTTCACAATGGGCTAGCAACACAAAGATGTCACGCAAATTTGTCCATTTTTTTTCGAAATCTATTTCGAGAAATCCAGATGGACCTTGTCGAACTGTTGCTCCAGCTCCTCCAAGTACCACTTTGAACCACTGCACATCGAATAGTATCATGGAGAAGCTACGGTAATCCACCGTAACAATACTTTGCAAGTTTCCAAAATACTCCATCTCATCCACAATCGTGTTTGGATCTGTTGCCCGTCACCAGCTCTCTTGCTCAAACCTTGCCATGATACCACAGTCCATTGTGGAGCACATTTTGTCAATATGCTCCATGCGAAAATGCCGTCCGCGCGACCACGCTGCACTATATATTTTGTATTGTACATTGAATCACTCAAATTAGATGTCGCATATAAAATTTAGATACGACAGATTCTAAACCCCTCATCACCTTTGGACTACATCCCCTCGAGAATTTCCACTCCTCCATTGAGACCTCAGTCCCTTCGCGAGACGCTGCAGTCAAAGCTCCATGCAACCATCGCGTTAACATAAACCGCGACATCTCCTCCATGCCTTCGGGATATCGAATCGGTCGATGCCGCATACTACTTTGGAATTCAGCTCACGCTTCCTCTCGATCTGGTACTTGGCGAGCCACGTCTCCATAGAGGCATGGTGCAACATACAAAAGCGATTCACCTTCTCTTCCATTGTGGTATCCATTATTTTTTCTACCCCATTTCCAACCACCGCATCTTCAATCAGTCTATCATCGTCCTTCAACGACCATAGCATTTCATTGTCTGGTTCCACCGTTGGTAGCCATTGTGAAATATGCACTAGCGCCTCAGACACCAACCAACCTTTGGCCATGCTACCTTCTTACCGAGCTCATTGTTGCACAAAGCCTTTCAGGGTTTTCATGAAGTGCTCCAAGAAGAATATCCATCACGTATGGACAGGTCCAGCAATCTCCACTTCATCCACAAGATGCACAAGAAGGTGGATTTGTATCGTGAGTATGCTGGTGGGCAGGTATTTCTCAAAGAGACAGACCGTCTCCACTGCTCCCCGCCTCGCGGATTCAATAGAGGACGTCTTAATCTCCTTCTGTGAGATCCATTGCACCAAAGTTGACAACTTGTAAATGGCCCCACGTATTTCTGGAGTAAGACATCCTGCGATCGCGATCGGTACTACAAACTGCCACAAATGAGAAAGCATTATGAATAATGGCTACATTCCAAATACCAAAATGCCCACGCTAATTACAATCCATTCGTAGTACAAACCTGACATATCTTATGCCAGTCATGGGGTCTTAGCTCTGATAATTGGTCGTCTTTAGAAAATGCGGACCTGAGAGAATGCATCATACCCGTCGGAGTGTGGATAGACTTGATTACTTGCTTCACAATGCGCTCTTCTTTAGTGGAAAAAACCCAAGGAGCACGAGGAAGCTGCATGCGACCATCAGCACTCGACTGCGGCCAAAGCGCCTCCATCTTACCTACCTCCTTCAAATCCATTCGTGCCCCTATAGTGTCTCTCTTTCCTATGATGTGGTCCCATAATAAGCTGCCCACATTCTTGAAAATATGCATGGGATCCAACAAGTGGTTGACCTGTAAGTGGGTCCAATATGGCAACTCGTAGAAAACTAAGAACCGTCGCATTCCATTTGGATGTGATTTCGCATGGACCATTTTCAACTCGTACCAGCTTGCGGCGTTCATACGTGTTGGAGGTCGTCCAAGAAAACCTTCCCTGAGTTCATGATCCTCTGGCAAGAAAGCAGCGTGTCCTTGATATACCATCTTCTTCATGGTTCGTGACCTTCGGGAGTCTAACTGTGGCCCGCACAATGGACATCCATGATAACCTGAGGTAACCAGACATGTTCCAACACCATGACCTAGTGAATACTTGATTGAACGAGATAAAATATAGATATTACCAGTGAGAACGGAGGCCTGCTCACCTGAGCACTCTCCCAATCTCGGAAAGTCATGCATCGTCCACATGAGAATGGCTCGAATATTGGCTGACCGCCGACCATCGCGCCTGCTCATATCTTGCACAGTGACCCCCTTCTCCCACAAAATCTTAAGCTCATCGACTAATGGACGAAGATACACGTCCATATTTTTTACTTTGTAGCGGCCTGGGATGAGCAAGCTAAGGATGAGATGTTCTTTCTTCGTAGAAAGCCATGGACGGATATTGTAGTTGACAAGGACTATAGACCACACACTGTAAGAAGTTGAGCGCAGACCGAATGGGTTCATGCCATCCATTGCAAGACCGAGCCGAAGATTCCTTGGCTCTCGTGCAAAGCTTGGGAAGGTAGAGTCAATGTGGCTCCATGCGCACGAATCCGTTGATATTCATTGAACTCCATCCGTGGACCTATTCTGCGCATGCCATGCTGTCAAGCTCGCCATGCCGGACGTACGAAACATGTGGTTTATGCGGGGAATAAGCAGAAAGTGTCTAAAAACTTTTTGAGGGATGGTTTGCCCTTGCAAGTCTTGTCGATACCTGTGAGCACCACACTTTGGACATGTCTCCATAGTCTCGTATTCTCCTCGAAACAGACAGCAATCGTTGATACATGCATGGATGTTATTGTAGTCCATGCCAAGCTTTCGTAAATCATGTCATGCATCATCACGAGACTCAGGCATGGTATTTGCAGATGGTAATATATGATATTTCAATAACCTGAAAAAAATCATAAAAAACCTTGAAAAAGCACAAATGTTTGTAATAATAGTGCCGAAAAAAAATTTCAATGAAGCGTATGTACAAGGTACCTGAACAACTCGATCACACTCGTATCGCTCCACCCATATTTTGCTTGTACACTTAAGAGTGCAAGCAGTGTCTTCAGCCGAGATACTCGGCACCCATCATATAATGGTATGGATGCTTCCTCTCTAAGCGGATCAGAAGTCTCGACATCCATGGGAATCAATGCATCGATCATTGCCTCCATCTTAGGCTCCAAGATTGTAGGTAGGTTTGGAAGGTTGCATGTCTCCTCTGGCATTGACGGTATAGATTGGCCTTGCGAGTGGTGGTTTGGCTCCTGCACTCCATCCATCGCACGCCCACGTACTCTTCTAATTGGTCGCAAAGGGTGCACTCCCCCTTGGGACGAGACATCACCTCCCTGGATAGAAAATTTGCCAGCAAGACCCAATCTTATTGTATATGGTATTCAATTAGCTTACGAGTACAATGCATGATTGATATTAACTTCAAATTACCGTTTGCTGAAAATCCGCAATCGCCTGATCAATGATCTCAAATTGAAACTCGCCAAATCGTCGTACGTGTTCTATAGACAATCGGCGTTTTCGTCTAATTGCCAACTTGCATTGAGAGCAAGGACATTGAACACGCTGATTAAGATACATCTCGCGATCTTGAACAATAGGACCTTCTTCGTTTTCCATCTTGTCTATGTTACAACAAACAATTTAATGACTTGTAATACAATTTGGAAAAACCCTTCACTCATTGTTTATTGGAGGTCACTTATGCTTCTCGAGATGTCTATTTGATGTGAGATCACTTGGGATGCTATGTCAATGTCTTGGCATGCTGTTGGACTAATTTGAGCACTCATTTACTCAATTTTATAGAGGTTTTCACTTCTGTAATAAGTAGGATTGAATGCTATTTTGTCAGAGAAACTTCATGCTTATTGCTTGTTGATGCTTATTGATTACTTTGCATACTACACTAATGTCTATGGTTGATGCCATATACTTGGCCATGCTTCTAGAATGCACTTGGATTGAGATTGAAGCTTAGTCTCATTGAGTTTGACTGTCACTTCTCACATCAAGCATTAATTTAAGACACTTCATGCCTCTTATCATTGGATGATACATGAGCCATTTGTTAGATATATTCTAGTGAGACAATAGGACTAATTGTGACATGTACATGCTCTCTTGATACTCATTGGATGCAGTACCCCTATCGTAGGATGGTTTGATGTTTTGTCTTGGATCTAGTACTTATATCTATCATAGTGTTGTCAGTGGTATTTATATGTTTCTAGGTTATGTATTGAGCCTTAGTGCCCTCTCTCGTGTCATTTTCTCTCTCCTCTCTCTCTCATTTTTTCTCTCTCCTCTCCCTCTCTCATTTCTTTTTCTCTCTTCCTCTCCCTCTCTCATTTCATTTTCTTCCTTAAATGTTTTATTTGGAAAATATCTCCCTCTTTTCCTACTAGCTTTCACTCAAGAGGTCCTTCCATTTAAATGCTCCTAACACTCTCCAATGAGTTGCATTTAGATGTGTTACATTGTGAGAAATCCTTGTAGTGCCATACAATGCACGGAAGGGGCTTACCTTTGTGGATGCATGTACCGATGTATTGTATGCATGTACAACCTCATCCCATATGTGGTGTAAGGGATCTACAAAAGATGCTATGACCTGTTTTATGGTGTGATTGAGTCATTCTATCTACCCGTTTGTCTGTGGGTGATATGGAGATGTGAAAAGCTATTGGATTCCCAAAGTTTGGGTGAGAATTTTCAGGACTTCACTTCAGAATTGTGTGCCTTGATCTAAGAGAAGTTGCAATGGGAATCCATGATTGAAAATCACATTGTTTAGTAAAGTAGTAGCTATAG
Organism: Lygodium microphyllum; assembly: GCF_053477565.2. Taxonomy (NCBI): domain Eukaryota; kingdom Viridiplantae; phylum Streptophyta; class Polypodiopsida; order Schizaeales; family Lygodiaceae; genus Lygodium; species Lygodium microphyllum. The sequence goes on along the minus strand of NC_141153.1, from coordinate 131,084,041 downwards.
TAGAAGCAGTAGCATCGAGAAGGGCGAAAGCCTCACACCACCTAGTTAGGTATTCTGTAATGATTAAAATGTAGTGTTTACCTGAGCTGGATGTAGGAAGCGGGTCCATTAAATCCCAACCAACTAGTTTGAATGGTTCATTTACGACAATTGGAGACAAGTGTTGCACATGTTGTGAGGGTGATTTAATGCTTTGACAAATTTCACACTATTGTAAGAACTGAGAGACTGATTGTCTCATTTTTTGCCAATAATAATGTAATTCGAGCATCTACAGTACCTTATGAAAGCCCAAATGGCCTTATAGAGGATGTGCATGGTAGAACTGCATGTAGGTGAGTTGCAGAGCTTTGGGTACTACCATTGGGGGTATTGGTTAGGAGCTATGTAGAAGACCACATTGTCAATGAGAATGAAACGACAGTATTGCATCGTGCGAAAAGGATATTGTATCTGGCTGATGAGTTCATTAATGTGAGGGTCTTGCTACTACAAAATGGCCATTTGGTCCATTTGAATTGGTAAGTCTACAGGTGGGAGAGTAAATTGAGTGGCTTGGCATTCAACTCTGGAGAAACCATCTACGATGAAATTTGTGGCACCTTTGCAATAAGTAAGGGTGAAGTGGTATTCCTGTAAAGGGACGATCCATCGCAACAGGTGACCAGGAGGGTGTTGTTTTTGAATGGGCGGAATTAGAGGTTGATGGTCAGTATCCACCTAAACATTTCCACCATGTAAGTAGGGAAGAAATTTTGCAAAAAGCCCAAACAATTGCAAGTAGCTCCTTTTTTGTAGTAGAATAATTCAATTTAGCAAGAGTAAAAGAGTGGCTAATGAAAGGTATTGGGCGCTAGTGATTAGCATCATCCTCTTGGAGGAGAATTGATCCAAGGCCTTGATTTGAGGCATTAGTCTGTAATCTAAAAGGCCGCTAAAATTTAGGGTGAGCTAAAAGTGCAGCTTCCTGAATAACTTGTTTGAGCTTAGTGAAACTATGCTGGCAAGCTTAATTCCAAATATATTTTGCATCTTTATTCACGAGTTGGCGGAGAGGATAGGTTATGGCAGCTAAATTAGGAACAAATCTAAGAGAAAAATTTTCCATTCCGAGAAAACTTTGAAGATTTCTGACATTAGATGGGGGAGGGTAAATTTGAATGGCAAGAACTTTGGATGGGTCCATCTGGATGCCCTCAAAAGAGATCACAAACCCAAGAAATTGGAGTTTTGTGGCACTCCACTTACATTTCTAGAATTGTAATTGAAGGTTGAATCTAGATATCCATGTGAGCACCTTCTCGAGAACCTATATGTTGAGGGCTGAAACGATGAACGGGTTGTCTCTTACCCATCCAACCTCCAATCCTCACTAAGAGAACTAAAGAGGGGCACCACCTAGCCAAAGGGAGGATGGGCTAGGACATCCCTTTTCTCAAAGAGAATCAAGAGAACCAAGACACAAATTTACAAGAGAGAATATATGTACTAGACACCATATTGGAATATAAGAGAGAGAGATGAGAGGAGAGGGAGACAAGAGGAGAAGAAGCTTGCCATTATGCTACATGGAATGAGAAGATGAGAAGAGAGGGAGATAATAGGAGAAGAGGTAGAGGAAGCTTGCCATTATACTACATAATAAAAGAACGTACTCATAGCTTACCTCAAAGAGATGAGGATATTCTAGAATGCTCTCATGGACTTGTCATTGTCCTTCCTTCCCTTCATTCTCCATGGGCTCTTTAGGGCTCTTTATATAGCCTCCACGAGGGATTAGATTAAGCTAATCTTTTTATTAACATAATCCTAGATGATGTATAGCATCTTTGAAAATATGGAGAATAGTGGATGGGACAAGTCCCCACCTTGGTCATCATGCAAGAAGCCAAGGGTGGTGGTAGACAAAATAGAGAAATGGAGCTAGATTACAAGAGGTGGGTGCCCAAAGCACATTATTATAATATATTTACAAGAAGGACAGAGTGGAAAGTTGGTGTGGTGAAAGAGAGAAGAAAATTGCATGTAGCCAGCAGTCTGCGCCTTCGTAACTTCAAATCTGTGAGGAATTTGAAAAAAGTTTCTTCTGCAACTTTGTAGACAAGGTCGAAACTGATCGGGCATTGTGGGAATTTTCTTGAAATTCGCTTTTTCTTGGGAGTTATTGAGATGATAAAAAATGGCTTCTAAAAGCTGCTTTGACTTTAGTCTCCCATATGTATATAAATACATATAAGCATGTGACAAAAGGGGTCCATGCTTGTAAGCTTTTGTGCAAGATCCAAATGACACCATGATGTGGATATTGACTTGTGTGCTAGGGTGAGTTGTCCTCTAATGATAGTGATAGATTCCAAATCTTAGTGATGCAGATGGGGCCCATGTGTAGTTGGAGGCTAGTCCTTTGAAAAATCTATACACTCACTCAACTCCTAGATGTAATCCATTTCCATCTTCACTAAGATAACCATCCCTTTTACCCTTTACATTGACATGCCTCCTAAGAACTTGTTCCCCCATTTGCTAGAGTTATCATAATCGAGAAGCCATGTAGCATACCTAGTGCTTGAAGAGTAAACCCAAAGTGATATGGTAAGCTCTTGATAGGGGCTTTGGCCAAATTTTGTGGTAATAATCCGGGTTGTAAAAAACCTGGATCAATGTGTTGTTCCCATCTTGCAGTAAGGATGAGAATGTCATCCAGGTAAACCAAGACAACACCTTCACGACTGAGGTCATAAAAAATGTGATTTGCTACACGCTAAAATGAGCTTCTAGCATCTAAGAGGCCAAAAGGCATCTTGGTAACGGAAACAGCCCGAGAGGAGTTCTGAAGGTGGTTTTGTGGGCATCATAGGGGTTTATAGGTATTTTCCAATAACCTAAAGCAAGATCAAGAGAAGTGAAGTACTTTGACTTGCTTAATTGATCAAGGAGGTCATCAATGAGAGGTATAAGGGTACAGGTCATGGATGGTTACCTTGTTGAGGGGATGAAAGTCGATGCAGAAATATTAGCTTTCGTCATCCTTTTTCACAAAGTGAGGTTCTAACACCCAATCACTGCAAGAAGGCTGAATGACAACTTTTTGGAGCATGTCCTACATTGCTTCATTTATTCTTTGGTTTTGAAGAAGTGACTTGTGTCTAGATGCTATGCATATAAGATGGGCATCGCCTGTCCAAATATAGTGACAAACTGGCATATTGATTTGTGTCATAGTTGTGTGTGCTTGAAACAGTGTTGGAAAATTGTAGCGAATGTCATGCAAGTGGTGTTCTCTATCTACAACTACACACTATGCCTGAACAAAATTTGGCCCTTGAAAAGAACATATGAAAGGAATTGGTAATGTGTTTGGTAACACTAAGTGGTGAGTATCAAACTGCAAACGTGCTCTATTTTTGAAAAACCAATCACACCCAATAGTTAGAGCAAAAAGATGGCATGGCAAAACATAAAATGGATGACTAAATTGATTGTGTGCAGCATAAAAGCTAACATGGGCTGTTGTGTCAGAGTGATGCAACTAATTATTATCTCCAAAAAGAACAGAAATTGGTGGGGCTTTGCTAGTGGGGAGACCTAGTTGCTGGGCTAGTAATTGACTAATAGAAGAAATGGAACTTACTGAATCAATAAGTGCTTCTTGGAGTGTGTCATTTACTTTGACTGACATTGAACACACTATATGTTTGGAAGATGAAGCGGCTTGACAATGCGGGTGATGTTCTTCCACCAACCACCCGCTCAGAGGTTTTTCGACAAGGCAACAAGCATTGCGGCATCATTGATCTGAATTTGTGCATTCTAATTTCGAGTAGATTGAAGTTTCCTACAATGTCTCCTAACATGCCCATAATTATTACAATAAAAGCATTTTGGGCGTCCTTGTAAGTATCTCGTTGGGAGTGACATGCATGCATTGAGTTGGGAGTTTTGGACATCCATGTCCATAGGTATTGGAAAGGCATCTGTAATTTTGGTGGATGTCGAGGGGTTGTGAAACAAAGATCGTTTGTTGATCAGGTTGGATTGTACCTTCTATACGTTGTGCAAAGATGAGGCCATAGGAAGAAAAGCTTCATTTCCTCGGACATCCTGGGATCAGCACATATGAGAAGTTGGCTCATCTTGACAACAAATTGTGCAACACACTCTTGTTGTTGTTGCTTGAGTTTTTGTAGTTGTTGTAAAGATGTCTATGTGACATTCTGATGAGCAAAGTTTTGAATTAATTGGGTTCTCAAAGCTACCCAATTCTCTTTGACTGAATCATCCTGTTGGACAAACCATGTTGCAACTACCCCCTCAAATAGTGTGCGGGCTTCCCTAGTTTTCCGTGTGTCAAACCAATCATGATAACTAGACACGTTATCATAATGGTCAAGCCAAGTAAGTACATCCTTAGTTGGAAGACCAAAGAAAGGCTTAGGCCAAATTTTGCTATCTGTGCTGTGTTTTTGTGCAGATTGGGTAGAGAGATAGCTAATCAGGTCTAATTAGTGTGGTTTACTTGGACTAAAATGTTTGACATGGCTTGAAACATCTACTCTAGTGATATTTGGTGCATGAACTCAAGTTGCATTGACGCATCCTCATATTGAGGGGAAGCAGACATATGTCAAGGAGAGAGAGGATGACTTATGCTCTAGATCTGAGGCATTTTATGAAACCTAGAGAATTATGTCAAGAAGGCGAATGGGCAGAAAAATTATGTTGCCCGCCGTCTCCATCAATGTGGAATACACACAGAAGGACTCTTGTGCACAAATCTAATGGACCATAATGTCCCCCCCTCTATTGCCCTCAACTCCTTCCTAAATATAGAAATATGTGAAAGGGCAAGACCAAGTGTCTACCAAGAACCCGTTTGGTTTGTTACATCCAAGTGTTATAGGTCGGAGATACAAACAAGCTGGTGACATGAAAATGCTAATAGACTGGTGACATGGAGGGATTCCACAATACTATACTTGGATAACATATCCAAGTCATAGTGCCATGTACCATCATCACATCTGATCACGTCAATACCAATAAAATATCTCATCTTACCCAAATCCTTCATCTCAAATTTGTTCTTCAAAAAGTCCTTAACTTTAGTAATCCCACTGTCATTGTCACCTATAATAATTGAGTCATCCACGTAGATAATTATGATGACCAAACTTGTATTTTGCTTTCTCACATAAAGTGAGTGGTGAGCATTAGAAACATAAAAGTCAATGTTGACAAGATACTCTTGGATCTTGTCAGACCACGCTCTAGGTGCTTGCTTCAACCTATAGAGCACTTTCTTTAACTTGCATACATATGTGGGATACTTTAAATTCTTATAACCAGTTGGTCGCTCCATATACACCTCTTCTTGCAATTCACCATGCTAGAAAGCATTCTTGACATCCATTTGTTGCAAATTCCAACCTTTGGTTATCACCAAAGCAATCACACATCTAACATTTGCCATCCTAGCAAAAAGGTTGAATGTCTTTTCATAATCTATGCCATATATTTAAGCATAGTATTTTGCTAACCAGCTTAGCCTTATACTCTAATAACTAAACCATATGCATTATGCTTGATTTTGTAAACCCACTTACAGCCTCGTTATAGCCAATAGCTTTCTTGCCCTTAAGCAAGGATACCAAATCCCTGTTGAGACTCAAGCTCATTAGTCTTCTGTCAGTTGTTTACCTTAGTGAATAAGGTTAAGTCACACTAACTTAACCATGATTTAGATCTAGGTCAGTTGATCTTTGTATGTGTGTTGAACATACAGTTGACTTTTGTGTGACTGGTTGATGATGGAGAATGAACTGAAGGGAGCATGTCTACTACCCTTGGTGCCTGAGCCTTTGTCTCCATCTCTTTTTCTCTGAACTCTAATATGATATCAGAGCATCCATCCCCTATGAGACCTGCTCAAATGAGGAAGAGGAGCCTGTGGATGAATGACAATCCTAAATGGTTCACCAAAAACAGGACTCGGTAAGCTTTTGAATTGCCAAAGGTACAAGTATAAGCTCCAGAGGAACGGGAGCCGCTAATCCAGGTATCGATCTCAAACACAAGGCAAAAATACAAAAGAATAAGAATCACCATTGACATGATAGACACATTGTCGGAAAGGCTGGAAAGCTATGCTAGCACTGAGGGTTTAATGGTGTGAGAACATGGAGGAAGCATGCGATTAATGGCTGCCGCAAAGCCCACTACTTGCAAACCAAGTAACGTACCAACCTCAATAATTATTGACTTATCTGTGATGTGAGTTGGCAGCGATTCCACCTTAGATTCAGGTCAATCGTGATGTCGAGGTTTTTCAAGGGTCTGAATTGGATCCCAAGAATTGGCAATTTTTGACATTGGCTGCACTGTAGTGCTTGGCCTGTTCATCAATTCAGGTGTAGGGGAAACAATAGCTGGCTTGTCACAAGGACTTTCAGAAGGATCACCCTTTGGTGATACATGTTCTTGTACATTGATAGAATCGACGCCATGAAAGGGGCCATTCACACTTTGATTAGAATACATTGGGACTGCATCCTGGAGGGTCTACCTCTCACGGAAGCGCACAGGCTTACATTTTTTTTTAGAGCGAGATGTACTGCAACAACCTTTGACTTCATAAATCCTTTGAAATCGAGCTCCTAAGCAAGCTTCTGCTCAGTTGTGGCCTTACTACTAACACAAGTAGATGTCAGGGGAAGCATGGATTTGGTCCGAAGCCAGACAACCATGAAGGAGGGGCTTCCATTCAACATATCCCGTGGAAAGAATGTTTGGGATGAGCAGTTCACCTTCAATATATGGAGTGGTTGGAGGTTCTTATCAAGCTTTTTTTTTATAAAGACGATGCTCGAGCAGATGATCCACTAGGAACTATTATGGTTCCATTTCATAAAGTCTTCTCTGAAGATGGCATTCCTCCCACAAAGTTCAAGGTGCTTGGACAGAAAGGGCAGCCATAGGGCGAGATCAGTGTTGCCTTGAAATTCTCACCACACGGTTAGGAAGGCATATGTTGGTCTATTTGCTATGCTAGACAGACTGGTGCTTCTTGGTGCTTGTGGTATAAAAAGTGCAAAGCACTTGGGTTTTTTGTTTTGTATGCACATTGAGCTAAAATCAAGCAGACACTTGAAATGCAGTAGTGGTTATTGGTGAAATATTTAGAGTTTTTTAAAAAAACTGGTTGTATTACAGGGTATTGAAGTACATTGCATACTGGCACTTTGAGAAATTGGCTGGTTTTGTAAAGGTGGAATGTTGTAAGCATTAAATGCTCAATTTTGAACTGATTTACTATAGTTTTTGTAGTGGGGTTGACTGTTAATAGTTTGCAGCAAGCATACAAGTATTGGGTCTATTGAGTTATGTATTCACTCCTAGATATTGTGACATATAATTGTTGTGGTTTATGGCTTGGTTGAGGTGAGAATAACCTCACTTGGATATAGAGAATATATAGCTGGTTACTTACAGACTGCTGATTACAGATTGTTGTCAGTCATTGAATGCTGCATATGCCTACATGTCTACTAATCAAACAATGCTACTTGGTTGGAATGCTATTACATTTAATGCTTTGCCACATGTTTAGATATGTATGACATTGTTGTGAACTGAAATTTACTGGTTTTGCAAAGCTAAAGACCTTGAAAATGGCAAACACAGGAGAGAAGGATACTATCACTCAGATAGTTGGCTGGACTATAAAAATTTTGTTCTATGGAAATTCAGGATGTCTACTTTTTTAATTGGAAGAGGCTATTGGGACCTAGTCACAGGTCTTGAAGATGAGCCCAAGCTACTGGAAGATAGACCTCCAACACAGGATCAGTTGAAGGCACACATGACTTGGTTGGAAAAGGCCAGCAAGGTCTTGCATTGGTTGTCACTATGTGTGTCAGACACAGGCTATGCAAATTGCAAATTGTACTTCCCCAAAAGCTACTTGGGACTTATTGATGAAGAATTATGGGCATGTCACTCATGCAAGAAAGACACAACTGAAGCAAAAATTCAGCCACATATCCAGGAATGGAAGGTCTATTGAGGACCATGTCAGTGAGATCAGATCCATTGCAGAACAACTAGGATCAATTGGAGCTGGAGTTGAGGATGGTGATTTGGTAGCTACTACCCTCCATGGACTTGGATAGGAATATAAGCAGTTTGATACTTCCATTTCAGTGTGTCAGGAGAGCAGCCTAACTTTGATGAACTTGTAGCACTTCTTTTGCATGAAGAAGTGAAACTTGGACTTAATACAAGTTCCAGTAGGTCTAAAAACAGCAGGGACAGTGTCTTCTACTCAAATCAAAGGGGTAGAGGTGGAAGAGGAAGATCAAATTTTCAAGGAAGAGGTGCTAGAAATGCATATGCAGCCCATGGACAGCAAGCTACTAGATGGAAAAATAGGCAGCCTTAAGCAAATAGAGGTGCCTCAAATGCTCGTGGAAGAGGAGGTTATTCACCTAAAGGAAGAGGCACTTGGCAGCAGCCTCAAATGAGTCATGGACAGCAATCAAAGCAAATAAGGATTGCCATTATTGTGGCAAATACGGGCATGTAGCTAAGGATTGCTACAAAAAGCAGAATGATCAGAGAGCAAGAGGGAAGCAACATGGTAATTATGCTTCTTCTAGTGGTATGCAAGAGGATGATAGGTTGTTTGCAATGCAACATGTGAAGAAAAGGTTGCCTGTACACGGCAAAGCAGATGATATATGGTATATAGACTCAGGGGCATCTAACCACATGACTCCTCATGGAGAGTGGTTTGACACATTGGTAGAAGGTGCTCATGGACATGTTTGCACAGGGGATGATACGCAACATGACATTATGCATATAGGTATTGTTCCCTTGATGATGCATGGTGATAGGAAAAAGAGTCTCTATGATGTATTACATGTACCCTCCATAACCCAAAACTTGCTTTCTGTGGGACAAATGGCTGAACAAAATCTACAAGTTAGATTCAATAGAGATGGATGCTACATTGAAGAGTATGGTCAAGGATGCAAACTCATTGCTAAAGGCAAAAGAAATGGCAGGATGTTTACATTGGATACGAAAATTCCAGCATTGAATACTGCTATGTACTCACATGAAAATGCTGCAATAAGGGACATTGATATATGGCATAAAAGGATTGGACATGTAAATGTTCAAAAGTTGAAGAATATGCACCATAAGCAAGTTGTACTTGGACTTCCTAAGTTTAAGCATGCGGAATTGGGACATGTATGTCAATCTTGCCAATTTGGAAAGCAATCAAGGCTTCCATTTATGAGGCATGTAAGCACTACTACTAGACCATTACAGCTTGTACATTCTGATGTATGGGGACCCTCACAGAATGCATCTCTTGGGGGATCATGTTACTATGTGTCATTCATAGATGACTATAGTAGGTACACATGGTTGTATGTGCTAAAGCACAAGAGTGATGCCATGGATGCTTTTCAGGATTTTAAGAGACATGTGGAGAAAGAATTGGCTTGCTACATCTCATGCTTGAGATCTGATAGTGGTGGAGAATATGTTTCTAAAGACTTTGATCACTTCTTGGCAGCTCATGGAATTAAAATGCAATTGACATGCAGGTACACACCACAATAAAATGGTGTGGCAGAGAGGAAAAATAGGGTGATCATGGAATCGGCTAGAGCCATGTTGAATGAGAAAAGCCTACCAAATGCATATTGGATAGAGGTTGTAATGACTACAGTGTATGTCATGAATCATACACCAACAATAGGTATACATGAGGTGACTCCTTATGAGAGGCTTTATGGGATAAAGCTGGACATCAGCCATCTTAAGGTTTTTGGATGCTTGGCATATGTACATGTTCCAAATGAAAAGATGAAGAAGCTCGATCCAAAGGCAGAAAATACCATCTTTATTGGGTATGCACAAGATAGGAAAGCATACAAATGCTACAATCCTTCTACTCATGAGATATTGGTCTCAAGAGATGTGGTATTTGATGAGCTGAAATCATGGCATGAGAAGAAGATCACTTTGATGAATGATGATTATGGTTGTCAGGAGCCTTATGTACATGTAGGTACAAATGAAAGTGCAGAAATTTCTGGGCCTTCTAAAGATGCTACTACATCAATTAGTCCTTGGACAAGTAGATTGAGGATTTCAGCATCTTTGTCCACTGACACGAGTATATCAGTGAGGGGGAGAGATGTGGATAAAGGCAAAGGAAAACTTGATGATGTTACAGGGCCACTCACTTGTGGTTATGATTCACCTGGTACTGACAGCTTGGATAGTGAGTTTGGTATTCCATCAGTTGTGACTCCTGGTGTGAGACATAGATATATACCACCTCATAAGAGAGGAGAGTCTCATACTGCACCTCAGTTGAGGAGATCAGAAAGAGCCAGGAAGCCTCTGGATAGGCTTACATACAGTGGCTACTCAGTGAGGCACTATTATGCATATATGGCAAAAGTCACTAGCTTCAAGGAACCCACAAAGTTTTCTAAAGCTATTTTGGATGATCATTGGTGTAAGGCAATGGATGAGGAATATTCAGCATTGGCTGAAAATGACACTTGGTATTTGGTTGATTTACCTGAAGGAAAAATGGCTATTGGTTGCAAATGGGAATACAAATTGAAATACAAATCAGATAGCACATTGAAAAGGTACAAGGCAAGACTTGTGGCAAAAGGGTATGCACAACAATATGGTCTTGATTATGAGGAAACATTCAGTCTTGTTGTTAAAATGGCAATCGTGAGGACAATGATTGCTTTGGCAGCATCTAAAGGATGGAATATGTATCAGATGGATGTGAAGAATGCTTTTCTCAATGGCGATTTGGTTGAGGAAGTATACATGGATCAGCCCAAGGGCTATGCACATCCAGATTTTCCTTCATATGTGTGTAGATTGAAGAAAGCATTATATGGGCTGAAGCAAGCACCTAGAGCTTGGAATGCTAAGATAAGTGCATGCTTACAAAAACTTGGTTTTACTATGGGCAAGGCTGATCATAGCCTATTCACAAAGAAGACAAGAGATGGTTATGTGGTTTTAGTCATCTATGTGGATGACTTGATCATTACAGGTGATGATGTCACAGGAATTGGAGAGATCAAGGAAATGTTACATGCTGAATTTCAAGTCAAAGATTTGGGAGATCTGAAGTATTTACTTGGGATTGAGGTTGTCTCTACACCTCATAGTACTTGGTTGTTGCAGAAGCAGTATGCACAGGATATGTTAACCAAGTATGGTATGTTGGATTGCAAAGCATTGAGCACTCCATTGGAACAAAATGTTAAGCTACTTGCAAATGTTGGGCATGAGATTGAGAATGTCACTATGTATAGACAAATGGTGGGTAGCCTAATTTACCTTACCATTACTAGACCGGATCTTAGCTATTCAATTGGACTGATTAGTCAGTTCATGCAGAAGCCTATGATGCCAAACTTGGATGCAGTGAGGAGGATCTTGAGATATGTAAAGGCTACATTAGATTATGGTCTATTCTATGAGCATGGTAAGCCTTTGGAGCTTATAGGATATACAGATGTTGACTGGGCAGGAAGTACCTATGACAGGAGATCTATTAGTGGGTATGCATTTTCCCTTGGTAGTAGTATGGTCAGTTGGAGCAGTAAGAAGCAACCTACAGTTGCACTCTCTAGTACTGAGGTAGAGTATAGAGGTGCTGCACTAGCTGCATGTGAGGCAGCATGGCTCATGAAGCTTCTTGATGATTTGGGCATGTAGGAAGTCAGGCCTGTCACACTCTATTGTGACAACATGAGTAGTGTGCTCCTAGCCAGTAATCCTGTCTATCATGCTAGGACTAAGCACATTGAGGTACACTATCACTTCATTAGGGTAAAAGTGATTGCAGGTGACCTTGATTTGGTCCATGTGAGGACAGAAGACCAAGTTGCAGATATCTTTACCAAGTCATTGGGTAAAGATAAGTTTGTGCATTTCAGAGAGTTACTTGGAGTGAAGTATCCTACTTGAGCTTGAGGGGGAGTGTTGAGACTCAAGCTCATTAGTCTTCTGTCGATTGTTTACCTTAGTGAATAAGGTTAAGTCACACTGACTTAACCATGATTTAGATCTAGGTCAGTTGATCTTTGTATGTGTGTTGAACATATAGTTAACTTTTGTGTGACTGTGTGTTGATGATGGAGAATGAACTGAAGGGAGCATGTCTGCTACCCTTGGTGCCTGAGCCTTTGTCTCTTTTACCTTAGTGAATAAGGTTAAGTCACACTGACTTAACCATGATTTACTAAGGTAAACAACTGACAGAAGACTAATGAGCTTGAGTCTCAACAATCCCAAGTCTTATTGGGTTCTAATGCAGCCATCTCCTCATTCATTGCTGCATTCCAATGAGCATGACCAACAACATCCTCAAAATAGGTGGGTTCAACATCATTAACTACCTTTATCATATAAGCATAATGGTGAGCTGCATAACCTTCAAAACCAAATCTTTTAATGAGGTATCTACCCCTACTAGACCTACACACCACTGGATCAGTTAATGGAGCCTTTACATTACCATGTGCTCTTGACTAAAGGGATAACAAGCTCATCATTCAAAAACTGTCTGAATCATTAAATCTCCATCAAATTCCAAATGACTAGTAGATGCATCATTACCATCCAATGCTTTCTTTTTTCCTTTGACTTTACCTGTAACACTTGTAGATCCACCTGAAGATGTGGGGCTATTCCTTGAGCTAACTATAAATATAGTACCAGATGATATTTCTAGTTCACTAAGGCTCCATGATTTTTGTTTTTCTTTCTGCACATAACTATCATGATCATCATCATCATCTAATGCATCGCCACTAGATGCATACCAACTACTCATTTGATAAAAAATAATATCATTGCTCACTCTAAACTAACCTGTGATAGGGTTATAACAATGATACCCTTTCTACTCTAAAGAGTATCCAAATAAAAATACATTTTTTAGTCTTTGGATCAAGCTTCTTTCACAGTTCACCTAGCACATGAATATATGCAATACATCCAAACACTTTCAAGTGTGATACATTAGGCTTTTTGTCTATAAATCATTCTTTGAGGATTATTCCATGAATTGCAACAGATGTGGGAGTTTTTTTCATAGTATAGATAGTAGTATGAAAAGCTTTAGACCAAAAATGTTTTGGTATATTCTTTTTAGCCACATTAATGCTCGTGCAACTTATGCAATATAGCTATTTTTTCTTTCTGCAACCCCATTTTGCTATAGGATATACCTGCAAGTAAACTATACATTTATCCCATGAGAACTCAAGAATCCACTCAACTCATTAGAGAGGTACTCTCCCCCTCCATTTGATCTCAAGCACTTAACTTTCAAGCATGTTTGTGTTTCAACTACAGTCTTGAAAGTTTTGAAGTACTCAAATACATCACTCTTTTTCTTCATAAAATATGTCCATAGCTTTCTTGAATAATCATCAACACACGTGACAAGATATGTGCTGTCACCAAGAGATATGTTTTATGTAGGCCCCCAAACATTCGTATGCACAACATTAAGTATATTTTTGCTCACATCTCTCTCATGCAAAAAAAGGTTGTCTTTCTTGCTTATCAACTAACATGTTTCACACACTTTGTAAAATTCTATAACTCTAAACAAAGACAAGCCTGTAACTAATCCTTTGAACTACATTAATTTCAGTCCTTGTACATTGTTATGTCCAATATATTTATGCCATATTTCAATGTCTACGAGACTGCTCCTTTTCCTTTAGCATACATAGTAGCATTCATAGTAGGAATTCCATTAAATCCTTCTACAAAACAACCTTTTGTATCAAATCAAACCTGCAACCCTTGCTCTACCATTTAGCCAATAGACACTAAATTCTTTGTGATTGATGGCACATGTAATACATCTAATAGTCTCTTTGTCTGGCCATCATGCAAGGACAAGGAAACCTTTCCAATATGTGAATTTGGGTGGCATGAATCATCACCCATCTACACATAACCTGGATTTTATAAATCATACATCTCTTCAAACCATTAAGCATGATTAATCATATGATGTTGAGTGTTGAAATGACTTGTTTTTTGGCTGATTTTTGTTGTTTTTGAGAGCTGAATGGTTGATTTTATGAGATGATTGATTGGTTTGAAAGTGGTTTAAGAGTGTTTTGGATGATATTGATTGTGTTTTGGAATTTCATGATGTCTATTAGTGGAGATATGAGGTTTTGTGATGTTCTGATAGGTTCTGTATACCTTCTGTTTTGTTCTGTTTTGTTCTGATTGTCTTCTGTAAGGAGGGATGTAGTATTGATTGATGAAGATTGAGATATTGTGAAAGCTTATTGAATGGTTTGTGAAAGTTTAGAATGGTTTGAGTATGAGTTATGAGGTTTTGATGACCTTCTGTAACCTTTTGTAGGTCTTCTGTAGAGCTTCTATCTCTGTTCTGTTCTGTAATGTAGCTGTTCTGGTACTGTACAATGACTGTTTTGTATGCTTCTGTATGTGTTCTGATGGATGAAAGTGTAGCTTGGGAAAGTTTTCTAGCCTTGGAAAGAGGTGAATACAAGTGCAAAAGAGCTGAAAGAAGTGAAAGAAATAGCTGCTGAAGACTCAAGTAAAGACTGGAGTGAAGTGACAGTAGTGAGCTATGAAAAGACACTGTAGTGGCTCTGGTGACTCTTCATATCAAACATACCTCTTGGGAGGGATATCCACGACCTAAGAAGGATTATTGAGAGTGATTATGAGAGATTGTAGTGAGGAGATGATGTATTATTAATGGAGAGAGAGAGAGAGAGTCAGAGATAGTCAATTCTACTGAAACAGAGTGATTGTATATGAGAGATTGAGAGAGAAGACTATGAAGATATTGAAGATGAATACTATGTGATGTATTTCCATTCAAAGATGGTGTATTCCTTTGCTTTCTTTGTTATATTGATGGATTTTGTGAAGACATTGAAGAATATGGTTGATTCTATTAAATCCGTGGGAGATCTATATGATGCTGCATGAAGATTTGTTGTGCCTGGTGTTCTTTTCTTCATTGTGATCATATGAAACCTAATAAACAAGCTTGTTGATGTTACAAGATATATTTTCTTGCAAGAGAATTCCCTTTTCCTTGGTGTTCCTCTTGGGGCTCCATGTTTTTGGTGCGCAGCTAGGGAACCTTGCCATCAACAAGCACCAGAAGAGGCTGAAAATGAAGGAATTGGCATTGCCAAGAAGAGAAGAATTCAATGGATGTTTGTAAAGTTCCTTCTTCCACTGAAGAGTTGGAGTTTCTCATAATCAAAGCCACTTTCCACAAGAAGTTCATCCCACAATGGCGGAAACACATCACCATCATGATGCATGCTCTATGTGTTGGACAGTTTCCTCTTCCTGTTGAAGCAGCAGAAACTTGCATCTTGGTGGCAAACTGTTTGGGAATAAACTGAAGAGCAGAAACAGAGAGAATGACCATACATGGAAGATTTGGCATTCATTGAGAAGTTTCCAGACATCATCAAGTGGGAGATTGTGAAGAAGCTTCAGGAGTCTTGGTCTGTAGAGGTGCACAAGGATAAGAAGGAAAAGAGTTGGAATTTGTTAGTGGATGCTCAACAGCAAGATACGTGGGATGCTTGGTGCACCGATAATCTTCTGTTTGTTCAATTAGCAACCCACTGGAAGTTGGTAGATAGAGTGTTCTTTACAACATACACTGTTGAAACCATCAGAAGTTGGCATTACTATGATGATGGCACCACCACAATGCTTAGACGGATGCATTTTGACACCTTCAGAACCGAATACCTTCCTCTGTGCAGTGGCATGAAAGCAGAATTCAGAGACGTTGAAAAGGAAGAAGTAGAAGAAATATTGGCAAGAGAGTCCTCCAAAGACTGAAGCCTTCTGTTAACCCTCTGTGGAGCACTAACAACATAGTGGAGCCAACCCCCTGATGAATGACGCAATAAAGAGGCAAGCGTTAGAACGAGTCCAGAGGTATGTGAAAAGAGAGAAAGCAAAAATCAGGGCTGAGAACGAGCTCGCAGTAGAAGCCGCCTTTGACGCCCTTGCGAAACTCTTTACAGAAGTCCCAATGGCACATCAAGCCCTTCCTCCTCCTACTGGAGGTCCACTTCCAAGCCAGATCCGTCCTGGAAATATTGATGACAGGCCAGCGAATGTAGTTCCATTGCCAGATTTTAAGGGAGAGTACAATGAAGACCCCGATCTTCATGTAGCAGAGTTTATGGTAGCATGTGTGGCTAACAATGCCAGAACCCCTGAGCATTGGTTGGCAATATTCCCCGCCACTTTCAAGGGCGCGGCGTTTTAGTGGTATGAGAGACAAGCAGCAGGAACTTTTGGCACATGGGACCTGAAGTTGGCCTTCCTCACTAAATTTAGGCGTGAAGGTTTTGAAGAGCGGAATTTATGAACCTAAGTCAGTCCTCTAGAGAAAGAGTAGAAGCTTATGTCTCACGAATGGAATCCATCCTGAAGAGATGGACTAACCATAATCTAGATGATGCTATTCAGAAGGGGGTGTTTCTCAGAGGATTACAACCAGAAGTCCGTAAGTTTGTGGAGCTGCAAAGACCAGCCACACTGCAAGCTGCAACAGAAGGTGCAAGACTGTACGATGAAGTGGAAGCTAGATTGGCGATGAATCTAGGAAGAGGAGTCCTACCTCCTCTGATGCCAGGAATGATGTACCCACCAAATGCAGTCCCAGGGACAGTCCCCTACCCCTACCAACAGATGCCCCCAATATCACAGTACAGTGTACCAAATCCACAATGGCCACAATCAATGCCTCAAATGATGGTTCAACCACAACAACAATGGTCCCAACCAATTTTCCCAATGCCAAATCAACAGCAATAGTGGAACCCTACCAACTGGAGCCAACAGCCAACAGTTCAAACAGGAGCTCTGAATCAGAACCAGAACAGAGACCCCTTTGCACCAGCCCAACCTGTTTATGCAGTGATTACAGAGACTCCTCAAAACCCTAATGCCAGTACCTCAGGAGGAGAAAGCTTGAAGGATTACTTATCCAACTCAGTTGCAAATATCAAAAAGGAGTTGATGGATGTGATTACAAAGCAGCTACAGACGCTGAAAGTGAATACCGCTAGCATATCCAATGTTGCAGGAGCAGGAAGAGATGTGATGTGGTCAAATACTTGGTGTGGTAAGTGTCATCAAGCAGGCCATTTAGCCACTGAATGTACACAAAAACCAACCATCCCTGGAGCCTTCTGTTCCTACTGTTTACGGAAGAACCATATAGAGGACATTTGCTCTCTGAAGGAGATGCATGATAGGAGAAGAAAGGAAGAAGATGCAAGATTCAACTTGCTGGAATCCAAAATGACAACACAAGATATTGGACCCAAGCCTAGAGAGTTTGGTCCTAACTTCGGACCCAGAAGATTTCCTTCTCAAAGTTACAGAGGAAGACAGCCTGGTGGTGGTTAGAGATCAAAAGTGGAGTGTTACAGATGCGGAGAAAAGGGACACATTTCACCAAATTGTCCAAATCCCAGAAGGTCAGTGGATTACAAGCCCTTATGCAATCGTTGCAAAGGAGAAGGCCACACTACAAAAGACTGTCCAAGCCCAGCCCCAGTGAAAAACAGTGCTACTGATAGTCCGGCCGAGGCCCAAGAGCCTACCTCCAATTTAGTGGAATTGGAAGTTGCTGCCATCACACGTGCAAAGAAGAAGGAACCACCTATCCAGAAAGAAAACAATCCTCCTGCCAGAACAGTGACATTCGATCTTCCACCAGAAGAATAGAACAGAACAGAGCCTGACAGTGCCGTACAGAGCACTACAGTGCCACAGAGAGTTACAGAGACAGGACCAGAGGTCCAAGAGATAGAAGAGGAGAAGGTGCCACAAGTGACAGAAGAAGTTCCCATGATGCCTCTATTGGAAGAAACAAGGAAAATGAAAATGGGTGTCGCCCCATTTCCTAACCGGTTAGAGAAGCCAGTGGATCCTATTAAGGAATACGATCTGGTCAGAGATCTAGATACCTTTAAACCAAACCTCACATTCCGACAATTATTGATGTTGTCTCCCAATTTTCGAAAACGGTTCAAAAGTATATTGACAAGAAGACGTGGCTTAAGGATTGCTCCCTCAACAGCAACAAAGTCCAACAAAGCTCCAAAGCCTGTAAAAGAAGTGGAGTGGCTAACGCCTTCCTAGATCCGGGTACCCCAGAGACTAGCGTGTGGATAGAAGGCTGCTTCATTGCAAATGCACTGATTGATGGAGATTCATCAGTGAACATTATGACAGATGTGACAATGAAGGATCTAGGCCTACAAGGTGTGCAACCAACCCAATGGCTCATCAGACTGGCGGATCAGAGCAGAATCAAGCCTTTGGGCATTCTCCCATATGTGAAGACTACAGTGGCTGGAAAAGATTATTGGCTAACCTATCTGGTGGTGAAGCCATACTCTTATGGTACATCCTACCCTCTGTTACTGGGCAGACCATGGCTTTTTGAAGCCCGAGCAAGGACAGATTGGTTCAAAGGAACCTTGACCTTGGGTAGAGGACCTAATAAAGTGGTGCTGAAGCTATATGGTGCTCAAAAAGGACATGGATCCACCTCCTTGGAATTATCTTCTAACTTGCCTAATGAGGCTACCGATGGAACATCAGCCAGACGAAGATGCTGTCAAACAGATCCTTCCCAAGAAAATAGTGGCACGTTCCTTAACAATGGATACTGTAAGCCAACTTCCAAAAGATGCAAAGCCATTATCAATGGGAGAATACTTCCTGACTGAACCAGGAACGATTTTCGAAATCACTTCTGACAGTGAGATAGAAGCATGGATGTACTGCTCTCCCTATTACATGGCCATAGCAGAGCCAGAGACAGAGGCTAAAGAGGAAACAGAGAACCTGTTCTTCTCTTACAGAGCTCCTATAGAGACAGAGACAGAGACAGAGACAGAGACAGAAGCAGAGCCAGAGACAGAGACAGAGACAGAGAAGGATGGAGATGATATGGAAGAAGAAGGTTATGAAAGTGAGCCAGAAGAATCTATCCCACCTGTAGAGGATACATTTGAAGAAGAAGGTCCAGAAGCATCAGAAGCAGACGAGCTCATGCTATGGGACAGAATGGCGCTAATACCATTTGGTCTGGTAAATGGATCTTCTTATATGCAAAATCTTTATAAGAAATGGGTTAAGAAGAACAAGCCGTCTTTCAGCAGTGGCTCATGCCGTCCTCAACCATCCTTGCCAAAGAAAGATGATGATGATGCACCGTGTCAACAAGCACTAGTCCCAGAAACTCAACAGGCATCAGAGGGTCCCTGTTATGTGACGTTCCTGGACGTGTCATCAGAAGATGAGTCTTCAAGCCAAGAGGTAATTAATTTTGAAACCAAACCCGAAACGGCTCTAATCCCATTCCAACATCTCAATGAGCAACCTAAGTCTCCACCAACAGAAGAAGTTGGTTCTAGTGGGATATCCGAAGAGGACATCACTTCCTTGAAGGAGTCGGATCTGTACCCAGAAGCAGTCCGCGGGACCTTCATCCGTGAAGTAGAAGGTGAAAGGCAGTTAACTTTTGTGGATGCAGATGGCACTGAACGCCATTTGAAGGTGGGTAGCAGCCTCCCAGAAGAGGAGTTGTCAACCTTATATAACTTGTTGAAAGAGAATTTGGACGTGTTTGCGTGGTCCTACAAAGACCTAAAGGGAATTGATCCCACAATATGTCAACATCATATTGACTTAGAGCCTGATGCCAAACCAGTACGGCAACGACAGAGGCGAATGAACCCGAATTATTCCACATTGGTGAAAGCAGAGCTGCTGAAGCTTCTGGAAGCCGAGTTCATCTATCCAGTGGTGGCAAATAGTGAATGGGTCTCACCCATTGTGGTCGTACCCAAGAAGAATGGCAAATTGCGAATATGTGTTGACTTTCGAAAGCTCAATTCTAAGATGAAGAAGGATCACTTCCCGATCCCTTTCACAGACCAACTGTTGGACACAGTGGCAGGACATGAGCTTTATTCCCTTCTGGATGGATTTAGCGGATACAACCAAGTGCAGATAGCAGAAGAAGACCAATCCAAAACAACCTTCACCACAGAATGGGGGACCTACGCTTACCGAGTGATGCCATTTGGGCTCTGCAATGCCCCTGCTACTTTCCAGCGAGTCATGATGGCCGCATTCCAAAATCATCTGCACGATTTTATTGAGGTATATTTGGATGACTTCTGTGTCTATACTTTGATCCGGGAACACTGGGGACATTTGGAACAATGCTTTGACTGATGCCGGGAGTATGGGATTTCCCTCAACCCCGACAAATGCATCTTTGGGGTCTCTTCTGGAGTTCTGTTGGGCCACATTGTCTTTGCACAAGGGATATCAACAGACCCTGCAAAGATCGAAAAGATCGCAGCTCTGATAGCACCCACCAACCTCAAACAGTTGAGGGGATTCCTAGGCCATGTGGGTTACTACAGAATGTTCATAGCTCATTTTGCAACAAAGGCAACCTCCTTGCACAAGCTTCTGAGGAAAGATGCAGAGTTTACTTGGACAGAAGAATGTGACAAAGCCTTCAACACTCTGAAGCAGTGTCTGATTGAGGCACCCATTCTGCAACCTCCTGATTGGACGAAAGAGTTCCATGTACACACTGATGCCTCAATTGAAGGCTTAGGCAATGTCCTATGCCAAAAGGGCTCCTCAAAGCTGGATCAACCCATCTATTACGCAAGCCGAAAAGTCACTGATAGGGAACCGAACTATACAGTGACAGAGCTTGAGTGCTTGGCAATGGTGTTTGCCCTAGAGAAGTTTCGCCACTACCTCCTGTCTACCCACTTTAAATTTTATGTGGATCATGAGGCCCTGTCCTTCCTTATGAACAAAGCAAACGTGAAAGGACGAATGATGAGATGGCTCCTTCTATTCCAGGAGTTCGACTTTGAGGTAATTACTAAACCTGGTCGTTCCCATGTTTTGGCTGATCATCTATCGCGTGTCCCACAAACTGCAGACAAGGAGCAGGATGATCCAGACCTCCCTAATGCTTCCCTATTCTTGGTAGAAACTGTAACTCCCTGGTATGCAGACATTGCCAATCTGCTGGCAACCCAACAGTACCCTCCTGGTATTTCTAGTCGGGAAAGGAAAAAGTTTATGTTGGAATCAGCCCCCTACACCCTGTTAGGCGGTGCACTGTACAAGAAAGGCAAAGATGAAGTGCTTAGAAGATGTGTTGCAGGAGATGAGATTGGGATTGTTTTGAAGGCTTGCCATGACGAGCCATGTGGAGGTCACTTTGCAGGAGAAGCTACAGCCAAGAAGGCTCTACTAACAGGTTACTGGTGGCCTACCCTTCATAAAGATGCCTATGATTACTGTAAAAGATGTGATGCTTGTCAGAGAATGGGGAAACCTACCAAGACAAGTGCCATGCCACTGCAGCCCCTGTTCATGTACGAGAACATCATCACCCGTTTTGGCAGTCCCTTAGAGCTGGTAAGTGATAGAGGCACTCATTTCATTAATAAAGTCATGGAAGAGTTGACAAAGTTGTATAAGATCCGCCATCGCAAGTCCACTCCTTATTACCCCAGAGCCAACGGCCAAGTCGAAGTCACCAATCACATCCTCTGCTCGATTCTGACAAGAACGATTGCTGCACATCGTCGTGATTGGGATGATCGACTTACAAAGGCCCTCTAGGCGTACAGAACCTCCCATAAAGCAGCAACAGGACAGACACCCTTCCAGCTGGTGTATGGTACAGAAGCTATTTTCTCTGTTGAACTGGAATTACCCTCTTTGAGAGTGGCTATCAAAGAGCGTTTGGGGGACAATGATTCACTGCAACGCCGTCTCCTGCACTTGGAATGTTTGGACGAAACTCGCAGGATGGCTCTACAGTGCATGGAAGCCACGCAAGCTCGACGTAAGGCTTACCATGACAGCTTCATCAAGCACAAGGAGTTCAAAGAAGGTGATTTGGTCCTAGCCTATGATTCACGATTTGGTAAGTTTCCTGGCAAGCTCCAACAGCGGTGGATGGGCCCATATAAGGTACTTGCTGTCAACCCTAATGGCTCTATCCAAGTGCAGACCATTGATGCCTCTAATGATCCCTTTCTGATCAATGGATATCGCCTGAAGAAGTACTTCCCTCCTTGGGGATCCTGACAATCATGGTCACCTGATCCTTTCCCTTGTTGGTGTGGCACTGTACTTCTTATGATGTTACTTATGATAGCCTTTCTTCAACCATTTCTGATGAGGTGGACGCAACCCTCTATCCCCTCAACCCCACCTTCCAGCCCTAATCTTTTATCCTCTATTTTACACCCGACAGTGGCGAGGTGGGTTCTGATACATGGTCTTTCTACCATTCCCTTGCTTAATTCGAGAAAAAAATAAAAAATGAAAAAATGAAAAAAATATACATATCGGTTATGGGAGAAAAGGACTTAGGTCCCTGTCATGCCGACCTATTCTTCGAGAAAAGGTGGAAACACCCTCGGGAGTAGGAGAAAAAGAAAGAAAAAAAAACAAACGAGAAAAAAAAAACATGAAAAACAAATCTGTTATGGGAGAAAAGGAAGAAATTCCCTGTCATAGCAGGCCTCGTTCCAAGAAAAGGTGGCAAACACCCTTGGGCGAGAAGCTGGCTGTGGAAAAGGTGGCAACACCCAGCAGTCCAGAAAGTGGATTCATTAATGGATATTTCCAGGATCCAGTTCCGAAGCTGTCTCCCTTGGTACGCTGTGTCCTGGGTCTTTCTACAGAGTGTCTAACTGCCCTCTAGCAGACGACATGTCCTATCCAACTCAACGTTCGATTTGATGGCTACCTCCCTGGGTATACCTCTTCAACAACTGACGATGCGATCTTCATCGACAAACAATCGAGTGGCAGACGACATGTCCTATCCAACTCAACGTTCGATTTGATGGCTACCTCCCTAGGTATGCCTCTTCAACAACTGATGATGCAATCTTCATCGACAAACAATCGAGTGATGTGACCTTTCATCCTAACCGGATGGGGAAAGTGAGTATGGGTTGCCCTCTGTATCTATCAACAAAGTGTGGGACAGAGGGTGGGGCGAGTGACCAATCTTTTCCCTTCAAATCAAATGAGAGGTGAAAAGTGTGAATGGAGTGTTGCACGCACGGGATGGGCCTCTCAATGCACAAAGCACAATTTGTTTCTGTGCACTGCACCATAAGGCTCCCTGGCCTTCCTTCTCGCACCGTATGGCGGCACAGGGCGGGATGCACAGTTGCACCATTAAATGCGCACAAGGCATACAACATTTGCACAAGTGACCGTGAGGATTACATCAATGGGTTTCAGGAAAAGGCTGCCCTCCTGTATCTATCAACAGAGTGTGAGACAGAGGGTGGGCTGAGTGTGACTGGAGTTTCTTCAATCAATTACCGAGAGGTGAGATTGAGGGACGTTACGACATTTGGAATCAGGTATGTTTCCGTTTCCCTATGCACCCACGGGATGGGTCTCTGCCGTCATCACAGGACATATCATCCTGTTCTGTACACTGCACTGTAAGGCTCCCTTGCCTTCCTCCTTGCACTTATGCCAGACGGGTTCGACGCACTAATGCACCATCAACTATGCACCCTGGCATACTCCTTCTGCACCATTCCCCTGCTGATTCCTAAACCAGGTATGCGATATGGGTTTCAATCCTTATTCCTCGAGTGATATTAGTCATGGGGCGAGTGACAGTTCTTTCATTCCATTTGAGTGCCTGTGAGTTGAGTGTAGTATCCCTCATCATCGACGCATTTCCTGCGATCAATTCAATCAGCTACCTCCCTAGGAAATGCTGCAGGGTCCCTGCCATGATGGATGTGTGCTATGAAGATGCCTTGGTACCTCCTGTAGCCGACAGCGACGGTGGAAGTGTCATTGACAATCAACCGTGATCCTCAACAAAATGGGCCAAGTTTTTCTAACCCTACCACTTTTGTTTCTCAGTAACATTAAGGTTTTAAGTGTGGGGACGTTAGTGGATGGTCTATGACATGGTCCTAGGTCCCTGTTGCTCAGTTAACCTTACCCGTTAAGGTCTTAAGTGTGGGGACGCGTCCCTGCGCGCCTATATTGCATACCTCTCTGCATATGCCTCAACCTGCTAATTCATCTATGCCATGCCTTTCTTTTACCCTAATGGGGTCCCTTCCCACCTACTCATTCATTTTCCACCCACCCTTGGGGCTGTTCCCTTGTAGTTTTCCTTCATTCCCTGATTTTGAGATCCTGCCATGTAAACACACCCTACGTTCACTGAAGTCCAAATCCAACCTTATAGCCATGTTCCTCCCTTTGAACTGACCATTTTTCCTTTTTACCTGCCCCCATTCCGGTGCACGGTTTTCGAGTTATTAATTTTTGAAGCATTTTACGAAAATTAGCGGGGTTTTCCATGTGAACATGCTTTTCTTGCTTCGGAACCGTGATCTGACATCATAGACCTAACAATCACTTTCCCCCTGACATTTTTCCTTTTTATTCCGAGTCATTCCGATGCACGGTTTGTCCAATATTAATTTTCTGTTTTTTTAGGACTTTTTCGTGCGTCTTTTTGACATTTTTCCATGTGAACCTACCCTGTTTGCATCGGAATTCCAATTTGATTTGACAGTCGTGTCCCCTGTGCCTTCCCCCACCTTTTTCCTTTTTCCTTCCCCCTCTTTTGCCTTCTGGATTTATTATTATTAATTTTTAAATGTATTTTCGAGCGTATTTTTGGTATTTTTTGCATGTGAACCCCTCCTACTTCCACCGGAACTGCATTTTAATGTCATAACCCTGTACCCCCCCTTTCTGCGGACATTTTTCCTTCTTACTGCATGTCATTCTGGCAAACAGCTCGTCCGATATTAATTTTTGATCCCATTTTCAAGTTTTCTTTTTGGATTTTTCCCACGTGAACGCGTCTTATCTTAGTCGGAACTATGTTTTGATGTGATAGGATTGTCGGGCACGTCTTTTTGCACGTTTTTCCTTTTTCCTGCACCTCGTTCCGATGCACGGATCTTCCAATATTAATTTTTAATTGCGTTTTTTATTCGTTTTTTTTGTGTTTTTGCACGTGAACGCCCTGTCTTTCCCCCGGAACCCCCGTTGCACATTTTTCCTATCTTCCCCCTGTCGTCCTGCCCACTTTTTGTTTTTACGCCATTTCGTTTTGACAATTGAATTGGGAGTTATTAATTTTTCTTTATTTTTATGTGTTTTTGCGCGCCCGTTCTGCGCGTGAACGCGCCCGTTTTCGCTTTTCCGCATCTTAACGCACTCCGGTTGCGTCCGCGTGCCTCGTCCTAGCATCCGGGCGTCCTTTCAATCCCGTCACGGTAAATTTTTTTACCCCGCCCCGCACATGCATGCGGGACAGGGGTACGCCTCCTTTTTGGGTCCTAACACTACCACTAACCCTAACCCCTACCCCGCCCACTAACCCTACCCTACCCGGCCCACTACCACTAACCCCTACCCCTAACCCCTACCCCTAACCCCTACCCCTAACCCCTACCACGACCCCTCCCCACCCCAACCGTCTCCTCCATTTTCTTCGCCCTCCCTGCCTACTTCTCTCCTCCCTCCTCTCCTTCGTGCAGGCCTTCTGCCCCGCCTGCCCCCGTCCTCTGCAGCGCCAGCGCCCTGCCTATGGCCCGTCGCCTCCAGGTCGCCCGCCGCAGTGCTCCTCCAGGTACTATACTGTGATTGTTCTATATGCTTCTGTATGTGTTCTAATGGATGAAAGTGTAGCTTGGGAAAGTTTTCTAGCCTTGGAAAGAGGTGAATACAAGTGTAAAAGAGCTGAAAGAAGTGAAAGAAATAGCTGCTGAAGACTCAAGTAAAGACTGGAGTGAAGTGACAGTAGTGAGCTATGAAAAGACACTGTAGTGGCTCTGGTGACTCTTCATATCAGACATACCTCTTGGGAGGGGTATCCACGACCTAAGAAGGATTATTGAGAGTGATTATGAGAGATTGTAGTGAGGAGATGATGTATTATTGATGGAGAGAGAGAGAGAGAGAGAGAGAGAGAGAGAGAGTCAGAGATAGTCAATTCTACTGAAACAGAGTGATTGTATATGAGAGATTGAGAGAGAAGACTATGAAGATATTGAAGATGAATACTATGTGATGTATTTCCATTCAAAGATGGTGTATTCCTTTGCTTTCTTTGTTATATTGATGGATTTTGTGAAGATATTGAAGAATATGGTTGATTCTATTAAATCCGTGGGAGATCTACATGATGCTGCATGAAGATTTGTTGTGCCTGGTGTTCTTTTCTTCATTGTGATCATATGAAATCTAATAAACAAGCTTGTTGATGTTACAAGATAGATTTTCTTGCAAGAGAATTCCCTTTTCCTTGGTGTTCCTCTTGGGGCTCCATATGATTAGATGCACCTGAATTAACATACCATACATTACCATGTGTCCCCTTTCCTATAATAGCATTTATCATATGATGCTACATAACAAATAGATGCTCATTTTTGTATTCATTTTGTCTTGAAGACGATGCATAGTTTCATTGCTGCAATTTACCCTTGTGTATATCATTCTTCTTAGCAATAACAATGGGATACAATATGACATATTTTGCCACAATAATGACAACAGTAGAAGTTTCAAAAGCTCTATTCTACTATCCACCTCTTCCTCTAGAACTCCCCCTATCTCTAAAGTTTTCACGGTCACTTGAAACCTAAAATTTACTAAATTATTAATTTAACCTATTTTTTTGGTTACGTTCCATACCATGGCCTCTCCTCGAAGAGAATCTACCACGTCCCCTACCTAAACTTGAGTAAAATGCTTGGACATGCTCACCATTTCTTTCAAATGAGTCACCCTACATATTGATCTCTTTGGTAATCATGAGAGAGACCAACTCATCAAAATCTGGAAATTGCTTTCGTACATATACAGAAGGTGAAAAATGATTTCCAAGGCTCCTTATTATTAAGGCCACCCAAAGTAGATAAGACCAAATTATCATCATCAGGCATTGCATTAATCACTGCCAAAACATTTACAATGCTCCTCACCTTCAAAATATACTCTTTGAAAAAAAAAAATCTTTCTATAAAGTATTTAACTCTTGCTTGAGTTGAACCTTGTGTGCCTTTGTATTTACTCAAAACATGTTCTTGAAATTTGTCTAAGTTGCATAATATGAAGTTTCTACATTATTAATATGCCCTATCATAGTATTATCAATGACTTTAGATGGCCAATACATCACTTTTTATTCTTTGCATTCCATTCTTTTCACGCCTTTAATTCATTCGCAGTGGCAAGGTTACTCAGCTCTAGTGTTCCTTTTCTTCACCTGAAATGAACTCATAAAGGTCATTTCCAATAAGAAAGTTTGTCACATGGAATTTCCATGACAGGTAATTGTTCTTATCCAGCTTCTCAATGATGGGATTTCCACTTTCCTCTACCATTATCACAAAAAATGGTACAAAACAACAAGCAAGTCTTTGCAACCTTTCACAACAAGTGCACAATAATACACCAAGCAACCTTTTTCACTAACTGCTCATAATAATACATGTAATCTGTAATCTATTTGCAGATTGTAACCTATGCACCCACTTTTGAACAACACAATTGAAATTGTAGTACGTCTTGAAATTGTTGTTTGCAACCTTGTGTGTCTAAAATGGACCCCAAAACAGCCTCAAATGGCCGAAAAACCTATGAAAAAGCCATATAAAAACATATTTGTAGAATATATAGTGCTTTGCTTGCACACTAAATCTCATAATAATTTGATATTTTCACTCTACTCTACTTCTAGTGCCTCCACAGGCACTATCCAAGAGAAAGAGTGAAAGAATGAGAGAGCTTCTAATATATTGCTTACTTGCTTGAATCCTTGCTTCTTCTCCTTCACTTCAACCTTCAAAACCAGCCTCTCTAAGTGATGCCACTCTGATGCCATACTGAGAATCATGTGGTGGGGAGACTTGCTTGAGTAGCTATGCAAGCATACACCATACACACAAGAGAAAGCTCACTCAAGAACACAAGAAAAGAGATGGAGGCCAAAACATTTTATTGCTAATTTTTTCTTCTTCCACACACGATATAATGTACACAAAGTATAGATAAGATACAACATTAAGGAAAATGGCCTACTAAGTCAAACAATGCATAACCGACTATACTAATCGATTGGTGCTATAACTATGCCAACTATAGGTAGGTGTTACAAACTAAATATAATAAGTGATAAGTTGGTAGCCATGTGAGGATCATAATGCCCACCGACGTGCTAAGTGTAGATGTGAGAACACATCTAGCCAGGCAGTCCATTATCAATGTCTGCATGTGTTGAGCTTGCCATCTCAATATATATGCATGTAAATACTAGAGTATCAATCTTTAAAAAGTCTAGATAAATTATCAAGCAACCAACTAGTAAATCAAAGCATAGCTCAACCCATGGTTAAGTGATCAATTAATACATTAAAGTGTGACTCATCCTATGTTGTCAACATCATCATCATCATCTAAGCCCTTATTATTAGCCTTTATGTATCTGAGTGAGAGTGCTCAAGAGAATGCCACTACTCTTTGTGGGTCTATCCCCTCAATTGCATATCTGCACCCTTGCCTATGGCAATATCCATCTTCCCACCAACTCAACTAGTAACCTTGGCCTCCTCTCAAGCAATGGCCTCCATATAGCATCTTTCATGTATCTCCTAGATAGAATGAGATATCTATTAGCAACACTACATTACGAAATTTAGGAATTCTCATACAATTTTGGAATTCCCAATAGTTAATATTTGGCCACATGATAAAATCTTGTCTCCTTACTTGAAAGTGGAGTCTACCCTATTTACTATATAGGTTGTCTTTCTAAGTCCCACCTTGAAGCATGGGTTAAGATTTAGCCACATAGCCAAATCTTTACTCCTTATTTGAAAGTGAGACTTGGGAGATTCCCAAATTCTTTAATATAGTGTTTAGCAATGAAATATTACTTAGCAATCACATTGGTTATAAATATATTTAGATATTTAGAAAAGGTCATGTTAAAGGAAGTGTCATCTATAAAACTCGATAGCCTTAGTATATAGCCATCTCTATCTCCATAGGAGTGGGTGGAAGGTCATAGTCTTTTATCTAGATAAAAAACTAATTTAAAAAAAATCACTTGTATATAAAACAAAACATTTGAATACATGTATCTTATGTACTCACAAAAGTGACAGAATGTCCCCTTTTTCCATTCATCCTAAACAAAATATGTGCCTTGCTCATAGCCTAGTTGCATCACCTCCTATTAGGTCTCAAAAACAGACATTAGATGTCATAAATTTTCTAGTTAGAAACACTTTAAACAAAAAAAAATTAAAACATCAATCATACCTTTTGTTGAGGAAATATCAACCATAAATGCATCTCCCATCAAAAGTCATCTCCTCAAAAAGGGTTGTTGGTCTCTTACTCTCCTCGATCATCCCATATTCTTTCTTTAAAAAATCAATGTCAATATCCATGTCTATGTGTCAAATGAATCTATGACAAACATTGATTACAAAAGCATTTTTTTAGGGTAGGTCATTTTTGGAAGATATAACCCTAGCAACATTACACTATCCTAGACACACATGGGTATTCTTTCTTGCTTTGCATTCTTCTACATTCTCCCAAGGGAAAGGACTTATATGCTTTTTTATCCATACCCAAGGAAGCATCTCCTAGAGAATAACCAAAGAAGCATGGTAGATATATTTTTCCTAAGATCCCCAATGTGCATTCCATAGACCCAAAGAAGGCATATCTATTTCATCCTAGGATGTAAAAGAATCCTTTTCTAGATTCATAAGAAACGTTAGTAAATATCCCAACCCATCCCTCATCACTACCTACAACTATTTGTAGCTTCTCATCAAGTTGAAGAAAAAATCAATAATCTATGAGAATGGCTTACTATTGTTCTTTTTCAAATTTTATTACCAAAATTGACCAAGTCACAATGCCACAACTCCATTCTAATCATGACTACTACCATCATCTAGCAATGTGTCAATAACCAGTTTACTCATTGTACTCACCCGTTCTTTCTAGAGTGTCCATTTAACCACTATAAGAGTTATTGAAAGAATAGCTAATTAAGTAGAGGTTGTCAATCACAAATATTACTACCACTCCCTTGGATGTAAAATTTAATTTTACTCATAAATTTTTTCAAAAGATCAGAGGAAAAAAAAACAAAAGGAGATGTTACAACTAGATTAGATGCACTCACAACCACTACATATAGGAGTCCTCATTATTAGAGACACTTGGTGGTTTGGCTGGCTAGCTCCATCTCTAAACCCAAGTCTTATCCTCCCTCCACTTCACAAAATGAGGGTGTATTAAGGATAAGATATCCCAAGCTTACTTAACAAATGTTTTACTTCACAAACTGGGTCCTCAAGTATGGGGCACATGCCAATTAAGAGCCTCTATAACTTGGTGTTAGACCCATCGCCTAGTTGAACTTGCACATACACCACCCCACCTCACTAGTAGATCCATATGCTCCTAGGTAGAGCAAAGTATTTTTTAAGATAAGAGCATAGTAACCCTCAACATCAACAGCTTACAAATCCACATCACAATAACAATCCTTTTAGATGTTATCTATTAGGGCTAAAACATGTCAAAAATGACACTTTTATCAATCACTGGATTAAGGAAAATGCCAATGTATGTGTGTAAGAATATGGTATTCTTATCGCCTCTATTTTGGAGATAGTAGATTTCATTTCATAGACTTCTCCTTTTTTTTAAGCCAAAATCTCTAAAATTTGACATATTGTGGTAGTCTCAGAGCTCCTAAAGCTAATGAAAGCAACAAAAGATGTAACAAAACTGAGATGTAGTTAATGATATCTATTTTGCAACTTTTGAGATGCATTTGAATATTCATTTTTTGATCCCATTTTTACATAGCATCCATAAGGTGTCATTCTCATTCGTAGACTCTTGCACCATCTTTAACAAAAGTGTAGATGGAAAGTAAGAACCCAAAATATTTAGTATAAAAAATCGGGTTACCATGCTACCATCTTGCAAGGGTTCTCACAAGGTAAAGAAAACTAAATGAGAGGATGTCAAATATCACTAAAGGGACATGTCATTGATTTCAAAATCACAGAACAAGGATGGTTTTCTTAGGTGCAACATGTTTACATGCCAAAGGAGATGTACTTGCCTCTGAATGAATGTTTTTCCTAACAAAGCCACTGTAAGTTTGATTATGACTTTGTTAAAGTGATAGTAAATAATGGATTATTAATATTAGATATATTTCCATCAACATGTTCTCTGAATGGTGTCTCGTGGAGAGTCTTAGTGGTATATTCTATGCAATTCATTAAGAATTTGCAAACATTACCTATGTTAATTAAATTGCATGTTTCTTTAGTAAAGGTAGGATTTTTGTATATTATGCACAATATGTGGTTTCATCAAGAGAAGGTGTGTATAGACATATTGAGGATTTACCATTGCCAAGCCTTGCATCTTTAAATTGGGAGATTCCTTATGAAGTAAGGGTAAAGAGCTTCAAACTTGGAATAGCCAAAGGTATTCAAAAGGCCATGACTACCAAAATGATCTTTAGAAGATACGCTTGTCAATGCTTGTCACGACTTGTGCCCTTACATGTCTTTGTAACGTGTTTTAAAATAGTGAATTTACAAAGGATGAAGATTTCATGGCTAAGTAAAAAATCTTTAAAGGAGGATTTTGACAACAATATTGGACTATCCTAGAAATTTAGGGAGTGTGACCACAAGGATAATTTTATACTATGCAATGCATGTCCTCACTCTTTGCCTATATCTTGCAATATCTCTCAATAGTCTCTTAGTATGAGTTTTAATTATAGAAGGTAAAAACTTAGATATGGTACTTGGATTCCTTTACATTTTGATGTTGATTGTATTCTATTAAAA
Source organism: Lygodium microphyllum (assembly GCF_053477565.2). Classification (NCBI taxonomy): domain Eukaryota; kingdom Viridiplantae; phylum Streptophyta; class Polypodiopsida; order Schizaeales; family Lygodiaceae; genus Lygodium; species Lygodium microphyllum. Next base: position 131,051,948 of record NC_141153.1, on the reverse strand, counting down.
CTGGAGATATAAATAATTGGACAAGAAGCAAATAAGGTTGATGTAACTTCTAACTTGAGTCTAAATGATATAAGAAACACCTTTGAGTTTCTAGACTATACAACTCCTAGGTGTAAGTTCAAGATCAATGGTACTATAATTGGAAGAAGAGTTGAATGCTCTTTGCCTTGTATGAGGCATTTTCCTCCTAGCATTTTGAGTTTTGAATTTATTCTTCCTCAAAAACATTGTTGGCAAAGATATTATTCAATAGACACTCGTACATTACAGAGAAATACTTGGTATAAACTTTAAAATTTAATATGATTCTACAAAGAAAAACACATTCATGTGAGCAAGATTTAAAAATTTCATTATATTTGGGCTATAAATTTAAAGTACAAATGTACAAAGACAATGTAACTGTAGTACAAATATACAAAGGAATAAATACAACACTAGTATTTAGCTTTCTTATCTTCAGATTCTCCTTCTTTTGAACTTTTCTTTTTCTTTGGTACGGTTTCTTCTTCGTCACTTTCATTCATCATTACTAGTTTCCTTATAATAGGTTATCTATTTCATACTAGAAAAATTTAACTTTCATGAGCACCCTCTTCTCTTAAGGCTTCAAAGGAGATGGATTGAAGTTCAAAGAAGAAAGCTTGGGTATACCTTTCTTTTTGTAGGCAACAAAAGTCTTTTTGGTGGTTGACTTGGCCATGCCTTCACCCTTTCTTGTAACATTCACCTATCTCTTGGCTTTGCCCTTGGAAGTTTTAAGTGGAAAGGGAAGTCAGGGTCCACCGGTATTATTGCCTTGTCTAAATTTATCCCAAAACATCTCTCTCTTATCCACGACATGTATGACTCAGGGTAATCTTTACATTGAAACAAAGCACACAACAACTGAATTGTGTGACTATATGTTATAGAAAATCCTAGTGTAAGAAACATACCTTCACGAATGTGATTGTACCATATCTTGAATCGGTGATTTTCATCCCAAATAATTAATGTATTATTGTTGAGATCCTCCCAACCAGTGCCATGAAGCTCATTTTTCAAACTCATCATTCTTAGTTGCCTAAATTGGCCCCACTCATGTAAGTTGAGATCTATCAACACCTCCATCATCGTGTTAAAACAACCAAGCCGCATAATAAACACGAGAAAAGGAGTACTAGTAGTCCTATAAGCATATCTATCAAAGGCATATTTGAACATATCAACCTGTGCACCCATGGTCCTAATCACCTCATTGGATACCAATCTACATAAAGGCACAAGTCGAGGCTTTGATTTCCTCTTGATAATAAATGTATCAACTACATTTTGTAAAAATTCAATTCTTTTCCAAGTAGTCTTTCATGATACTGTGTGTTGGCAATGACGTTTCTGGTGTCATGATCACAATCATTTGGTTAGTTACAACCTCTATCTCAGCATTATGGGATGGGTCTATAGGCTATTGGTAAGCGTTGGTACCAACACTACACAACACTAGTGGCAAACCTAGCTATTGATGTGCAATGGACTCCACATGCACAATAAGATTCTCTAAAACCATGCAAGACTCAAGCGGATTTCAATCCCTTAAACTTGGAAGTAGCCTCCTCCTTCATCATGCATCGAATAGTCTTGGACCACAACCCATGATCCTGTGGGGGAGGTGCGGTCTTCTTTGGCACACATTTACATGGACCCCTAGCAATCTTGAAAATTCCATGCATTGAATTTAACTATGAGAACTCAATACTAGTACTCTTTCTTTTCATGAGCAAAAAAAAATATGATATTTCTTTTCATTGATATTGCTTATGTGACAAAAGGGACACTTATATAGATATTAGCTCAAGTTAGCATCTACCTCCCTAATACATCCCAATATTGATGACCTAGCACCACACCGTATATTTCTACACCATAATAACCACCACTATCATGACATAATAATACAAGGGCATGGAATCTTTAAATGCCACTATCACAAGAATCTGTAGAGGGCATGCTAAAAAATATAGCAACACAAACAAGATTATACATCTAATACAACATCAAGTATATTCCTGCTCACATCTCTATTATGCGAAAAAGTTTGTCTTGCTTGCTTACCAAACTAACATGCTTCACACACTTTGTGAAATTTTGCAACTCTAAAAGCAAGTAATCTTGTAGTCAATCCTTTGGATTACATTAATTTATGCCTTGTATATTTGCATGTCCAATATGTTTGTGCTATATTTCAATATTTGCAATCACTCATTTGCTTTAGCACACATAGAAACATGAAGGTTGTAGTACTATGAGCTCAAAGTATGATTAATTACATATATGCATTCAAGGCAATTTTCATATGCCAAGAAAACTTTACGATAGATAGTGCCAAATATACATTGCTATCAATTTAGATAATACATACAAATCAAAATATGTCATTCTCTTTTTCAAACATAACATGAGCCAATCAAGTTTCCATATGATTATGTTCAATAGTGTTAAGCTATGAATAAAGTAGTGTTATGAGAAATGGTACTTTTTGGAGCATGAAAAATTTAGCATTTAGGATGTAGCCCATTTTATATGTGAAGTTGGAAGAGTTCATAAGACTAACCTCCCTTTGTGCTCATGACATTCTTTAGGAGCTATTTGAGTACTAGTGTGTATGTGTGTGTATGCATATGCATGTATGCACATGTATAGTGTGTATGTGAGGGAGGGAGAAACTACTTGATATTGGAAATAGTATCAACACCTAGAACTAAATTTATATTTATAATTATATTTACATAATATTATCACAATATAATAATTTTCTTCTTCAGTTTATAGCCTCAATCACTCCTAAGTCAAGCACACTTACCTTAAAATTATGCCACTATAGTCTACCTAGTAGCATTGAGCATTGGCTATGAAATTTTTTCATTTCAGATTATCTGTAGGGTCTCCAAGGTATAAAGAGCCATGATATACCCAAGAATATGATTTGTAAGGACTTAAAATTTGCAAATCCATACACAAGTTAAAGTTGTAAAGATAGAAAAGTGAAAGAGAGAGATTGCAAAAAGGAAGAGACAAAAGGCAAAAGCAAGAGAGATCTTATGGACTAATCTCCAATTGACAACTTGTGTGAGCTCCAACAAGTTCTCATGGAGTACCCTCATTTTTAGAGGGTACTCCATTGACTCTCTAAACCAACAACTTGCAAAAGTTAAAGTGAGTCAACCACGCATATTGTAACCTCTACTCCATAAAATTGTGTAGGTAGAATCTATCTAAGCATAGCCTAGCTCTAAGACAATATAAACCCTCCCTCCTTCCCCCCCTATAATGCACTTGTACTAAATCATTCAAATGATATGGCACAAAAAGGTAACACAATATGCAAGAGCAAGGTATACTCTTGTCTTATTCAATGAAAGAAATAGTACAACATAGGCACATCTTAGGACTACATCCTCGTGATCCTACACATATGAGGATGTTGAAGAGATCAATGTTATGCAACCTGAGGATGTTGATGATGATTATATGCGTGCAGCTTCTTCTAGTGCTTCACAGATGACAGAGATACACTCTATGTATGCACAGTATTGGCTCTTGAACTCAGGTGCCCTTTCATGTGACACCTTGCCGAGAGTGGTTTCATTCATACCATATTGTTTCGGATTTTGTGCACTTGGGTGATGACAATTCTCTTGATATTGTGGGCATTGGTGATGTTAGGCTGCAGTTTTCTTCTGGCAACAGTTTTGTTATGCAGGATGTATGTCATGTACCTACTTTGACACGCAGTCTCATGTCAGCTGGATAGCTTGATGACGTAGGATATCATGTATGTTTTGGAGACTCTGCATGGAAGATCACTTGTGGTAGACTTGTGATTGCGAGAGGTACCAAGGCTGGCAGCCTCTATCCCTTGATTGTATCAGCTTCTTCCCTTGATCATGTTTTGTCTGTGGGTTCTATCCCACATGTATCTCTTTGGCATGCCCGTTTGGGCCATATGTCTTTGAAGGGAATGAAAATGCTTTCTAGTTTGCAGTAGTTACCGCCCCTTGATTATGCATGTTTTGATTCATGTGAGCATTGTCTTTATGGCAGGCAGACTAGGTCTACGCATAAGAAGTTTGGTAGGCCACGCATGAGTGAGCCTTGGCATTGGTACATTCGGATGTCTGTGGGCCCATGCCTTGTCAGTCTATGGGTGGTGCCAAGTATTTTGTTACTTTCATAGATGATTTTTCACAAAAATTTTGGGCTTATCCCATTAAGCTAAAATCCAATGTCTTGGCTGTGTTTCAGAGATGGCTTGCATTGGTTGAAAACCAATATGGGTATAGGCTAAAATTCCTAAGGACAAATAATGGGGGTGAGTATGTCTCACATACTTTTGAGCAACTATGTGATGAGAGGGGTATTAAGCGTCAGTTGACTGCCCCCTACACCCCCCCAGAATGGTTTGGCTAAGCGGATGAATCGAACCATCCAGGAGCATGTACGCAATATGCTTAGCCATGCAGGCCTACCACAGAGATTTTGAGCTGATGCAGTTAGTACAGCTGTGCATGTCATAAACAAATCACCTTCTAGTGGTTTGGATTTCCAAGTTGCAGAGCTCCCGTTTGGCCATGTATGCATTCCATGATTGGATTGATGAGTTACATAGAAGAGATGCTGATTGGCAAAGGGAGCCCCCAAAAGGCATAACCTTTGGGACTTTTAAAGTCCATTCTCACTTGACCTTGGGTCTGGGCCTCCCATCCGACCTATCTCCCACTTCTGGCATTCGAATCAAGGTCCAAAAAATCTTGGGCGTCCGACTCGAATTCCCCCACTGTCAGGCATCTCCCTCAGTCTCGCTTGACATGCCAAAAAAATATGAAAATTCACCAATTGTCATCCAGTGGGTCTTTTAAGCACTGTTTGGGCATTGCCGCTTAAAATCGTACTGATTGCCACCGCCGCCTTTGACGAAGTCTATTTTTTCCCCTGAAATTTAGAATTTTTGGCTATTTTTAGGCACTTCTTGGTGTCAAAAATCATTTGTCATTGGCAACCACGGGATAGGGCGACTTAGCCCGTTGAATCCCACAAAAAATAGGTATGCACATAAACACAGCCTCAAAGAGCATCAAGCTGATAAAAATTAGAGACAACAAAACACATCACAGCTCTCACCCTACCCCCTCACAAAACCAAGGCATGAAATCCACAAGAAGTAGGCCTAGCATAATCTAATAAGAGGCCAGAGCAAGTCACTAACCAACTGTTCCAACACCGCCAAGCGAAAAAGAACAAGCAAAGAGGTCATCCTAAGTGGTGGCCTGAACTACCTACTTAACTATGGACAACTCAACTAGGAGCTCCCACTAGGTGAGGACTCCTATAGCCTGACCAATAAATATTATCTTTTAGCACATTGCTCTTTTAACCTCTGATTTTCCATACTCGTGTGTGTAAAAAGGAGGGAGCTGAGCGAAGTGGCCCAAGGAGAACAAGGCATCGGCCTCAGGTCCTGTCTCAGTACCCAAGAACCTACCAAGCCCTCGCAAGGCGACACTTAATCCTTTTCTAATGCTCACTTTTATTTTCACTCCAACCTTCTTTTATTTATATTTTTCCAGCTAGGTGCCACCCCTAAGAAGACAAGGCATCGACCCCTCGGGTCTTGTCTCGTCCCCAGGAACCTACTAGGCCTTTGCAAGGCGATAAAAAACTGCTCATGGATTTTCCTTTCTTTCCTTTTCTATTTTTATAGAGGGGTTAGAACCCCTTTTTACACACCTCCGTATATTCCTATATTTCCTTTCAGATGTGTAGGGCTTTTCTTCTTTGTAGCATCATTTTGTCTAGCAGCCTTTTCTAATTGCCTCACACTAATAGGACTTCCTAGATCAGCCGCCTAGTAGGTCAGCAAGACAGGGTCACTAGAACTCCCCTCTAAAACAGGTCTTTCAGTGCCTGACAATGCCTTTGCAAGAGGCAATGACTATTCAGACCTCCCCCACACATACAGAACCTAAACCTAGGACTTCATGCCTCGATTGCCGGTCCCCAATAAACAAAAGAAAATAACCTTCACATGCATATATATCATTAATTGCTTAAGGGAAAAGACTCAGAAAGGAGATGAAACCACACAAGAAGCTTCGCCGCACCAAAGGCTCCCTCCAGTGACTTTGTCAACCTATATGATGCAAGTACTATAACAATAAACCATTAAACGCACCTGCACCAAATAGACATCAAGGTCCTCTTGGCCTAAAGAAATAGCACATTTATACTGCAAGCTAACTAGCCCTCTTGGCCTAAAGAAATCAAACAAACCACCTCATATAGATCCCTCCTTGGAAGAAGGAAAATATACGAAAATACGCTCCATTCCAAGGGAAAAAATAGGTCTCTTAGCCCTAAACTAAATGCATCAAGTTGTGACCCATACCTCCTGCATATATAGCAAGAGGCGTACGCATAACATGTCATCGGATCAACCTATGGGTCCAAGATAATAGTGGTAGATGGGTCTCGGCCACTCTTCGCATTACCCATATCAACCATCGCTTGCCATATAACGTGTGGTCTGATAACATTCCCCACAAGTGACCAGGTTTTGTCTCATGATCAATAGCAGCATCCAGACTAGGACCATAGTTGAAGAAGAGGTCCTCTTCATAAGCAAAATTGGCTAATGAATCTGCAAACTGATTCCAATAACGTGGAATTAGTTGAAGAGAGATGCTCTCAAATTCATCAAGTAGGGTTATAGTAGTTCGATGATACATACAAAGGATAGAATTCTAGACTGTATATGTCCCATTTAGTTGATTTAAAATCAGCTGGGAATCCCCTTTTACTAACAACCGCCGAATACCACCTTTCTTGGCAATATTTAGTCCCATAATCAAGGCTTTATACTATGCTATATTGTTAGTGAATCCTACCCCGACATAAATAGCTAATTTCATTATGACTCTATGTCAGGGATCTCGGATGACTACTCCAACACTCCCTTTTCTATTAGGCCCCCTAGGCACTCCATCAAAGTATAACGTGTACGTCTACAATGGGTTTACACAGCCAACCATCATGAACTCCTCTATTCGTAATTATGATAGTCAAAATTCAACATATTTAGAGGGTGGACTGACGGCTCCATCCCACCTTCTTCGTTAAACTCAACAATGATGCTTGTCAAAATTTGTAAACAGTGATGGCAGAAAACTTTGATTTCCCACACAAAGGTCCTGTCTTCTTTCTCAATCACTTTGTATCCTTTGCTCCACCAGATAAGCTTCCCCTGATGATATCTTTGCTCGAGATATGGGTGCTCCAAATAAGAGATTAACCGCCCTAGAGACCAATTTAAGCTCTCCTACAGGTCTCAAATCAGCCCCAGCATGGACGTGCAATGTATTTAGTGTGTTAGCATATTCAAAAATAATAAGGTTTAATCTTATTAAGATTAACCTTATTCTTAAATTCCACTCCCTGTAGATCAGCTAGTAAAGTCGTGGACTTATTTTTCCCTAACCTAACTATCTTGTAAGGGCCATCCCATCTAGGTTCCAACTTTCCTGGAAATAGCTCCATGCGCACATCATAGTATAGAACTAATTGCCCTTTCTTAAAGGTATTTTTCTTCGCTTTTAGATCATGCAACCGCTTCATCCAATGCTTAGCCACTTCTTGGTGCAGTAGACTCTGTAATTTAAGTTCATCCAAGTGGACTATGGTCGTACAACGCTTGAATAGAGCATCTTCATCACCCAAAGAATGATTGATTGTGAATCTTATGGTCAGCAACTCAATTTCTAAGGGCCAGTGGCTTGTTTAAATGTCGTATTATACGCCCATACTGCCACATATAATTTTATATCCCAGTCCCATTTTTTTTCGGAGACTATCTTGGATAGGATACCCACAAGCTGCTTATTGGTACTTTCAACTTGTCCATTTGCTTGCGAATTATAGGGAGTCGTCTTATTATGCTAAATTTTCTATGCTTCAGTCAGGCTTTTAATCACCTTGTTCAAAAAATGGGTTCCACGGTCCGATACTATTTCCTTTGGTGGACCGAAATGACAGATGATCTGTTCAAGTAGGAAAGTGGCAATCTCTTTTGCATTGTCCTGCCTCGTCGCCTGTGCTTCTAACCACTTTGTAAAGTAATCAGTAGATACTATAATGGATCTCTTTTGACTAGTAGAGGATGGGGTAATAGGACCCACAAAATCGATGCCCCACTTCTCAAATGGAAGGGTAGCCATAATAGGCATAAGTGGATGCTTCCTATTCTCTTTATTTTCATGTCTTTGACATGTATCACATCTCTTGACATAGTCAAATGAATCCTGGAAGATGGACGGCCACCAATATTCAGCTCTTAAAGCCTTCTAAGCCTTAACTACCCAACAAAGTGCCCTCCACAAGCAAAGTCATGGCACTCTTCCAATATAAATGGAACCTCGTCAGGCATCACATATCGGTGATAGATATCATCAACACCTTACCGATATAGTGTTCTGGCAATCAAGGAAATTTTCAATGCCTGCTATTTGATTTTCCTCTTCTCCGATGTTGATAAAGTAGCTCCGGTCTCTCTCGTAGAAAGATAGTGCGTTATAGCAGCATACCAGGAGGGAATAGATGTCGTATCAATCTTAAACAATGTTTCCATGTCACTTCCTTCATCCATGACCTCTTTTGGCTCTCCGAAATCCACGAGGCATTCTATAATGCCCTGAATCTTCAGCAGCTTGCTCTTAGTCTCATAATCAAACTCCTATAAAGTGATTAACCACTTTGCTAAATGATCAGGCGGCTGTAACTTATTCAGCAACAACAATCGAAGCCCTTCCGCCTTCGTATAAAAAATCACTTCTCATAAAGAATGTAACGCCTAAACTTTTTGGTCGCAAATACCATCGCAAGGCACAACTTCTCCATATAGGTGTAGTTAATTTCCGATATGCCCAACTTTCGATTAGCAAAAGCTATTGGATGGTACCATTTTTCCTCCCAAATTTGGGATAAGCAGCAAACTGATACTATACATGGTGGCTGTTGAAAATATATCGAACATTTCGCCCCTTTTAGGTACTTTTAGTATAGGTGCTTTGGCAAGCTCTTGCTTCACATCGTCAAAAGATACTTTGCAAGCATCACTCCATGCAAACTGACAGTTAAAGGATAATAGGTTCGTCAATGGCAACATTCTTTTTGCCAAGGCATTGATAAACCTCCGATAATACCCTACTAATGACAGAAATATATGCACTTCCTTTGGAGTACGCGACGGACTCATGGCGACTATGACCTTGATCTTTTCAAGGTTAGTTGCAATCCCTACCAAACTGACCACATGGCCTAACAATAGCCCATAAGGCACTCCAAAGATGCACTTCCGTGGGTTAAGAGCTATGCAGAATTGTCTACAATGCTCGAAACATTTCCACAAAATGATCAACTGCATATCCCTTACGGTGGCTGCCCCCAGGTCATCAAATAATACCTTCAACTCTTCTCGGGAAATGTCACCAAAGGTCTTGTCAGCTATTCTTTGCCATGAACCAGGTGCATTACATAAACTAAATGCCATCACATGGTACGCAAAGGTACCGAAGACAGTGATAAATATCATTTTCAACTTGTCTTACTTAGCAATCGCCATTTGGTTATACCCTGCAAAGCAGTCCATAAACGAATAGATTTACCTACCCACTAGTTGGTCCAAATTTTGGTCAATAAAGGGCAACGGGTAGTAGTCTTTAACAGTCTGTTTATTTATCTCTCTAAAGTCTACACAAAGACAGATTTGATTATTCTTCTTCTTTCTAATCACAACTAGCGAACACCATTCAGTATGCTGAACTGGGAAGATCAAACCTGCTTTCCGCAACTTCTAAAGCTCTTCAAACAGCCTATCCCTTAGTTCAAAAGGCATATGCCTTACTTTTTGACATACAGGACAAGTATCTTCCTTTACAGGAATAGTATGCACAGCCAGGCTGGGGGGGAATACCCCTAAGTTTGTCATAGCTCCAAGCAAAGATGTCGTTGAACTCATGAATCATGGACACATAGTCCTCTCTCTCTTCCAAACTGAGCATGGAACCCAATTTGATTGGCCGCGAATCATTAGGCGTGCTAAGGTCCAACTCAATAATGTCTGCATCTCTTATTCAATCTTGAGGCTCTATCGGCTCATTCAGTGTTAACTGATAAATATCTTCTATAGTGGACCCTTCCTTAGATCCATCGCTCAATGACGTCTCACTACTAGATGGATCATCTACTGTATCTAGTTCAGTGGAGGATAGAGGAGCTCTCTCACTCTGAGGAAACTCATGGTAAGCATCCACTATTACATGATGGGCACCTTGACCTAGAATCACTTGACCAGCAGGTATATCGACTTGACAGTACGTTCGTAGAATCCATGGCTCGCCTAGCAAAACTCGATAGCTAGGATGTCTTGCAAACCTTATCACCCTAAAGTCCAGATAGAAGTCCACACTCACAACTATAACGTGGACTTTAGTGATGCAACCTTCTGGTTGTCTTAGACTATCATCAGCCATCCTAAGAAGTGTGGAGCCCTCTTTTTGGATCTCTAGACGTAACCTCTCCACCAAATCTGAACTCATGATATTGACGGAGAATCCAGTGTCCACGATAGCATGCTCCACTAATATTCCATCCACATACGTTGGAACCCTAGGGCAATGCTTTTCAGCATGATCGAACCAATCTTCTCCCACTCTAGCTATGCCCAAAGGTTCTACAATATACCCAATACGCAGGATTTTCTTGAATTCCTTGCGTACTCCTCGTGAAAGTTTAATCAATTGTAGGAGATTTATGTCTGGTTTAACTTCGCAAAGAGAAATTGCTAGGTCAAAGTTGTGGTAGTTAGCCAAAGTTCTCTTCTCGCGCCAAACCATTCTCTCCTTTGGTCTTTCAATTGGCTTTGGTGCCTCTTTTTTAGCCTTTACAGCCATATTATGCTGCTTTCCTTTTCGTACAATCATAGAGAAGTCGAATTCTAAAAGTAGAAGTAGCCATCGAGCAATGCATCCTATAGTGCAAGGTTTATCAACGAGATAAAGCAAGGCTTGATGGTCAACAAAGAAGGTAAAAGGCATAGCCAAAAGATAATGTCAAAATTTCTTTACAACAAACACCATGGCTAAACCCTCTCTTTCTATCATTGACTAGTTTATTTCTGTATCCGTGAGTTGTCTCCTAGCAAAGCTCACTGGATAGTCTAGATTGTGTTCACCAGGCTGGCACAACACAGCTCCCACAACAAACTTCAAAGCGTCAATGTGAATGTGGAAGGTTATGGTCCAGTTAGGGGCTCATAGGATTGGTGTTGTGGTCAGAGCCTTCTTCAATTCCTCATATGCGTGTACTGGCATTCCTCAGACCATTCAAATACTATCATTAACTTGTATAAAGATTTAGCAATCAATGCATAGTTTAGTACAAATCTCCAATAATACCCCGTATATGGCCTAGGAAGCACTGAACTCCCTTGTAATCAGATGGTGGTGGTAGATCGATAATAACCCTAACTTTCGAAAAGTCTGTGGCAATGTCGTTCTTTGACACCACATGCCCTAGGATGCATCCATGTTTTACCCAAAAATGGCACTTCAAGGGGTTCAACAAGAGATGATACAATTGACATCGTTCAAAGACCGCTCAGACGGAGTTTGTCTAGGTGTTCCTTCCAATTAGAGTGAACACACAGATCATCAACGAATACTTCTAACTCTTTCCTAAGCATGTCTTTGAATATAGTACACATGAGCCTTTAGAATGTGGGTGGTGCATTTGTCAACCCAAAGGGCATGACTATGTAAGCAAAGACCCCCCACTTAGTGGCGAATGCAGTCTTGTGCCTATCGTCAAGATGCACTTGCACCTGATTATACCCTGAGAAGCAATCCAAAAGACTGTGGGCCTCTTTACCAACTACTCGCTCGAGTATATGCTCAGTGTACAACAATGGGTAATTGTCTCTCTTGGCAGCAGTATTGACTTTCTTGTAGTTGACATACATTACTCTGATTTTTTCATTTTTCTTCGGTGCAATCACTATGGGTGAGACCCAGTCTATGTGCTCAATCTCGTAAATGAATCCTACTTTCAGCAATTTATTGATTTCTTTTTTGACAGCATGAGCATGCTTGGGATTCATAGGATATGGTCGTTGCTTGACCAGTGTTGGAATGAGCATCATGGGTATATTGTGAGTCACTACACTCAAATCTACCTCTTTTAGCTCATCGAGGGACCAAGCAAGGACGTCTATATACTCCCGTAAGAGAGCAATGAGACTGGCTTCATCCTCCTTGATTAAGTCGTCGACTATAAAGACAAGTCGAGGCATCTCCCCTTTCTTAGTTAGATTAACCTCCTTGACTTTGGTTGGCCCTTCTATTGGTTCACTCGTTTGCCCTTGTCGTTTGGCTCCTAGCAAGATCACTACCCTATCATCTTTCTTAAACTTCATGAATCATTTTGGCAAGTCATGTGGCCTTCTTTGCTCCTCATCTTGTGGTTCCTTAGGCTATTTCTTTCGTTCTTCCTTTAACCTTCCGGTGCCTTAAGTGGACTGGTAAGTCTTCTTTGGTGCATCTGGTCTTAGGCAATCGAGGTATTTCAAGGTCACTGTATGATCATACTTCTGACTCAGAATCAAACTCTCTATCTTCACTAGAAAAGGGGATCTCTCCTAGAAATCGTAGCTCAGAGGGTGAATTTGTCCTAAATAATGGTGTGGCACTCGGTTGGACCAGGCCTGCTTGGTCATAGTGAATTGATCCTGTATGCTGCAACCACATGCAATTGCAATCCATGTGCATGACTCCTCTCTTGATTCTAAAAGTGTTCCTCTTTTGAGGTTTAGAGTCTACTCATATTTGCTCAATTACATGTCCCTCAGTGTCTTATTCTATCATATCAATCTCTACTTCTCTCTCGTCATCACTGAAGGATTAGCAATCCTCGTATTCGTCGTTAGAACTATCCTCATCCGACTACTTGTCATCTCCTAAGTCTTGATATGGCAATTCCTTTTCATCGGTGACAAAGGCCTAATTGTACATTAAGTTCAATTTGTGCACCTTAGTCCACTGTCACTTGGGTTCATCCAAGAGATCCTTGAGCAGCTTGAGATTGGTTGTTGGGTTGCCAAATAGTTTGTTCATCAGATGCTCTAAGATCTCAAGGAGTTCTTGCTTGTTGTTCGGTACGTGGAATATGACAGGGTTGGGTTGCCTATGCAAGCTCCTAGCCATCATGTAGACTAGTACTGGGGGCATGTCACTAGGCTTATTAATTGCCTTAGCGGCTTGCTCGTACTCCTCATTATTCGAGAATGGTAGATCGATTGTGGCTAGCACATGCATCCAATCTCACTCATCCTCAGGACAAGGGATATACTTGGTGAGCAGCCCGTATGATTTTCTAACTTGTGTATCACCCTTTAGCATGGCTAAGATGGTATCTAAGTCAACTAGCATAGTCTTCCAAGTATCCATCTCTACCCTTACCACTTCTGTTCGATTGCCTAGGAAGATCAAATTGTTTCCCCAATATTCTATGACTCGTGCATTCGTATCCAGGGTCGGCGGCCTAACAGGATATTGTAGTCCACTCCTTTCATGACTATGAAGTCTACAGAGAACTAGACTCCCTCGATCTTCAATGGCCAATTCTTTAGTACTCCAAATGGCTTCACTTTCATTCTGTTAGCCACTATGACATTAAATCTAGCATTCTTGATAGATGGGTTACCCTAAGCTTGGAGCCTTGTGTGGCAAAGCACACTGACTCTTGCCCCCATGTCTACAATTTCCTTTCTCATGGTATCGCCTAGAGCTAGGATCTATAAGATTGCATGCATTTTGGTGCCTTCCTAGAAAGCATTAACTGCAAGGACTTGGGCACTGAGTGCAGTGTCAAAATTGGTATTTGCATCACAACATCATGCTCGTGCAAGTCAATAGCAGCTTGCTCTATCGATCCTTCCACCCATTGCTTCAATTATTGCCATAGCGTCAGATGTTGCCTAAGTAGAACTCCTAAGTTTAGAGTCACCGGAGTGTTACTAGTGTTGTGAGGAGATTGCTAGCTTCTTGTTGCTCTTATTTTGAGTGTGACCTTTGCATTAGTTTTATTTTTTCTTCACCTACTGCTCTTCTTTCCGATTGAGGCTACGTCTAAGTTGCTAGGCCCTAGTAGCGATATGCTGGCCTACTTTGTCTATGCTCGGGTCATGACATGCCACGGGATGGGCATGGCCTCATTCTCAAGTGTTTTGACACCAAACAACCCCAATGGGACTGATGGCACAATTGCCAAGCTAGTGGATGGCTTCTTTCTAGGACAGTCAGCAAAGAGATGTGTGATTCCACACTCAGTGTATCTAAGATCAGTCTTGTCTCAATTGGCTTGTTCCCTTTTAGGGCAACATGGGAGATGTGTCTTGGGTAACCGGCGCAAGTCTTGGGTCTACGCTCCTAAGCCTCTACCGCTACCTCTACCTAGTGCCATCACTGATACTTGTCAATAATCCATGAGGATTGGATTGTCCTCTTCATCATATGAGATGTAAGGGTTCACATAGTGCTCGTCAACATTCGGCTCCTCCACATAGTGGACTAGAGTGTTGCTCGGTGGATGGGTTACAAGAAAGGTCAAGGTGGTCGGGGTATGCATGTGGGATTTATCTCCATCCTAGGAATGGTTGGTTTAGTGTCATTAAGTAGCGAGAGAGCCAATGGGGTTCCTCTCCTGAAAGAAATTTGGTAGCCTATTCCCTAAGTATGGCTAGTTGTAAGGTTGCGAGTATGTGAGCCATCTTGGCAATCTGCAATGCATGGCATCGTGGCTGAACTTATCACAATTAGCCCATGGTCGGGACCTAGGGTCCCAACACTCAGCTTGCAGGTGGTTTCTACCACAATACACGCATTGGACGTGTGGGCATCTAGGTCTCCTCATCATCTCTTGTAGTCTTGCTAGCTCCATCTTCATTTCTGCTAGCTCTTGGCTCTAACTAGCACTCTTTCCCTTATCTTAGTTACTTGGGGATTGACCATTCACTATATGTGATTACCCTTTCTAAGGTTCTAGAGCTAGCCTCATCTTGGTTTGAGCTCCTAGAGCTCACCTCCTTGAGCTGGTCATCCACTCGAATGGCCTCTTCAGAGACCCTAGTCAGTGCGTCTCACTGCAAGCTTGAGTTGCCTGCCAAGGCCTTGTAGAGCTCTTCACTGCATATCCCATTGATAAAGAAGGTGGACACCTCTCTCTCAGTCAGTGTCGGGATTCTCTTAAAGAGACTCTGCACGTGGATAATGTAGTCATGTATGTCCTCCTTGTTTTTCTGCTTTACGTTCATTAGCCACACTATCAGATTGTCCAAGTACCCAGCCTCCGAGAATCTCTTAATGAAGAGGTTCTTGAGGTTATTGAAATTATTGCGCTCTATGGTGTTTAAGCTCGTGTACCATGTCCTACCCTTATTGCCTAGGCATAGAGCGAAAGCTTGCAAGCGCTAAGCGAGATCAATGAGGTTGTTGGCCTCACAGACCTGCTCAAACTACTCCACGAAGCTGTAGGGATCGATGTTCAATTGGTACTTGTTTAACTACTTAGCACAACAAGGATTTTTGACTGGCTCTTGGAGCCCTGGTTGACTCCTAGCCCTGTGAGCAATGATGTCACAAGTGCTGATGCGGTCTACTCTACGGATGTGTTATCTAATAGTTGCTTCATGAGAAGCTCGCTCAGCATAAGGTCTCCTTATAGTGCGCTCTCTCTCTCTCTTTGCGTTAGGTCCTGTTTGATTTTTGTTTGCTAAGGCTAAAACTCGTTGGATCTCTCACATTTCTACATTTTATCATAAGCTTCTAGCTTGTTGTTCTTCGTGATTGTATGCCACCATGCCTTGCAAAGCTTTCTATGTTAGTTTCCTCTCCTCTTTGAGGTCTGCTAAGATATCCTTAGACGGCCTACCATGTGTCTACGGTTCATGCTGGTCTCTGCCATGTCTGTGATCTCTTGCTCCACCAAGCTGTTGATGAGGTTGATCAAGTCAAGAAGATTCACTTCCCTAATGATGTTGGTCCTTGATACATTTGACTCATGTGTCATGTCTTCCTCTTGGTCCTACAACTTGGGTTTCTCGATTACCCATCTAAGTCTCAAGGTCTTCTCCACTGGTGGGTCAGTTCAATCTCTTAAGTCTGAGTGAGTTCCTTGTTATTTACAAATAATCCTCAATTTCCCGTCACTCTGTGTGTGTGTGCGCGCGCTCTTTTTCATGCACTCTGCAAAGTTAAGATTTTAGCTTTTCTTCAAGTGCACTTCAAGTGTCGAAGAATAATGTGGGATGCAATGCAGAATGGTAAATGCAGCTTTAGCACTCTCATCCACATTCTCGCCCTTATAGGGCTTTAGGCTTAGTTGTTGGCCACTCTCGCTGGTCTCTAAGGTTTGCACTACATCTTTCCACTCAGTCAAGGTCCAACTCAGGGTCTATGGTTCCATTTGGCACTCTTAGCGGGGTGGACAACTAGTAGGTTGGTTAGCATTGCTTCTAGGTCTACAATTTGTTGGTTCTCTCATTTCTTGCGCTAAATAGGTGTTCTATTCATCTATATTGCTCTCGGGGGTCCTTATGGCTATGGTCCAAGTCAGTCAGAGTCTACATATGTAAAATTTGACAAATTCTAGATTCAGCCCAGCTGGTCCAAATTGCAGGGTCCGAGTGTCAGTTTTGGTCCATTGGAGTGGCCTAGGGCCGAATTTGAGGGCCCAGTGTCCGAGGGCCGAATGTAAGGCCATCCAAATGCCATGTGGCAAGGTGGGCCTGCCCGATTGTCCGATTCGACCGGGCTGAATACGGTGGTCCGAGTGGGCAAGGCCAAGTGGGCCGAATGGTAGTTAGGCCGAATCAATCGAGCTGAATGGCTGAGTGAAGCATTTGAATGTGATTTGGTTGAATGGCCAAGGGCCAAGTGAGGCAAGGCCGAATCGGGTGGGCTGAATTTTAAGTGGTCGAGTTTAGTTGGAGTGAGTGGGCCAAATGTAGGGCCGAGTGAGGCAGGACTGAATCGGGTGGGCTAAATTTTAAGTGGTCGAGTCTAGTTGGAGTGAGTGGGCCAAATGTAGGGTCGAGTGAGGCAGGACCAAATCGAGTGGGATGAATTCTAAATGGTCGAGTCTAGTTGGAGTGAGTAGGCCAAATGTAAGCGGGCTGAGGGCTGATTCTAGGGCTTGGCCCAGAGTGGCCGTTCTAGTCTAGAACTCGAACAGGCCGAATGTGATGGCCCATGTGGATGCTACTTGGAATATCTATGTCTCTTACCAACATTTGGGGCTTCATCTATGATTGCATTTGAGCATTTTGGAGATCTTGGACACTCTATTTGGTTGCCAGCTACTCAACTTTGGAAGCTTCAATGATTTATGCTTTACGAGCTTGAGCTACTTTGGGATTTATGCTCTAGATGTATCCTACTTGGATTTTAGATGTCTAATGATATGTACTTGATGTATTTGAGTAGTCCTTGCTCCGTTTGCATCTAACTTTCCTTCCAATGGGAGATCCTGGCCTGTTTGGATGTACATAGAGCTTTGCCTTTGCAGTTAAGCTTGAGATTGTGGGACATTGACACGTATTTGCTCTCTCTATGCTTCACGTATGCAGTTCATACTTAGTGGGCTGATCTGACCTTACTCTTGGGTAGGCACCTATCTCTGTCATGGTGTTGTCAGTTATGTATGCATCTTGAATGGCTCTATATTGAGCTTTACTTATACTACTCTATCAATTGTGCCTGTGCTTGGTCTCATTTGTTATCCCAAGACTTTTTACATGCATGACTTTTATGTCTATGAGATGTATTTTGTCTAAAACCTTGCTTGGTTGATAGTTCTTGGTGCCCATTGCTCTTTCCACTCACTGTTAGATGTATTTGCTTCCTGGCAGTTGCAATTGGCTAGTGATAGCTCCGCTTTTGGCTTCTTTTTAATTTGTGTACTCATGCATAGTGAGATTACATTGGTCAAGAGTTACCATCGTCTTGCTAACCGCTATTTTTCCACGAGGGATACAAATACTTGAACCATATGCATTTTAAAGTCTTTCCAATCAATGAATTGATGATTCTCTTGATTTATATAGTGCCACCATGTGTGGGAAAATCCTTCCAAGTGGAGAGAAGCAATGATAATTTTCTAATTATTAGTGTGCAACAGGGATAGATATTGAAGTAGGACTCTAGCTTGGATGTCCATTCCTCCAAGTCTAATGGGGAGGAAGATTGCCCATTGTACTTAGTGAGTAGAATCTTGTCATGGAGATTGTGAGGGCCTTGCTGTCCATACATACCATCATGGCCATATATACCTTGATGCCCATACATACCATGTTGTGCATATATCCCATGCTGCCCATTATTGCCATGCTGCCCACGATTCCCATGCTAGCCATTAATACCATATTGTCCATGATGGGGCTAATTCATATAAGTTCCATTGGGGCTTCAGCGCAGAAATGACCAGCTATCTGCAACTAACTTGGAAGCACAGAGCCAACTCGAAAAAATCAGAGAAGACGTTGTAGAGCTGGATCAATTGCGGGCAGAACAGGTGCGCCGGTTACAGGCGACGCGGGACCAACTCAACGAGCAGATTGTAGAACAACAACGAGAGCAGTCCCGTTTGCACCAGGAGCTTGAAGCCCAACAACAGCAGCTCAGGGCGATGACCCTCCGACAAGGAGAGAGCCTGGAGGACATGGAGAAGCGGGCAAAGGAGTGGGCAATTCACAACGAGCAGAGAGTGCGAGACCTAGCGCGCCGGCTGGCCAAGGCTGAGAGTGACAAAGTAATGGCGGAAAACCAAGCAGAGGCAGCTCAACTTGCCATGATGGCTCAGCAGCACACTTTCATCAACACGCTACTCCACACCACCCACGCAGAAACAGGAGAGACCAATGACCAGTTGCACAAAAAGCTAACCACTGCGCGCCAGGCCCTTATGGCAGGCCTGCACGTCCCACTGCAACTGGCAGGCCCTCCGCAGAGCCTGGAGGAACAAAGGAAATGTCTGGCACAAGCAGGACTCACAACACAGGAAATGGATGATCTGGGGTTCACTGAAGAAAGAACACAGGAGGAGGAGCAAGTGGAAGGGGGTGAGCACGAGTTTGAATTAGGGCCTCAGGACGAGGAATATGCCCCGCCACCTCCTCAACCCCCACGAACCGAAGTGCCACCCCAGGACGCACCCACCGAACGAAGAGCGACCCACATCACTCGGAGGAAGGAACTAGTGGAGAAGGCAAGAAGAAAGCTCAAGGCCAGACCCGCCCTGAAACAGCTTGTTCCGTTCCCGCTGCGCACCCAAGACTCACCCGCTGAGTACCGTGCTAAGATGATCATCTGGGAGCAGCAGGAATATAGCCGGGTCCCCTTCGACCTACGCTTCGAATTGCCCACCGCTCTAAATAGGGTGCTGCCCATTCAGTTGGTGGAGGATGTCATCGCCATGGGGGCCCGGCTCAAAGCTAGATGGTTAGAAGAGCGTGAGGCCCACCCAACTGCTTGGGGGACCGAGGATTGCGAATTTTGGCAGGACAAAGTCCTCCAGGTACCCCATAGCATGGAAGGATATAGTTCCCAACCGACCTGGAGGCATCGCATTTTTGACGTCAACCTGGAGGCGTGGATGGCTTTTTGCAACACCCTCCCTTCGGAAAGGAACGACCCCACCTATATGCCGTTTCCTCGAAGGGTAGGCGTGGATTTTAACCCGTCCATCCACGGCAAGTTTGACTTTCCCATTATTTACAATGTCAACTCCACGTCCCATAGGAGCGCCCTTCTCTTCACCCTACCCGATTTGTACAGTTCCATAAATAAATTCCTTACTGAATTCTCTTCTTGTCCTGACCCAGCCTTCATCACCACCTGTAACTACCTCAGATTAATTAGAATACTAGTACACCACGAACCTGCGCCCCAAGAGCGCCATCTTCCACCCCTTTATTTTGATCCCAACGCCATAGATAGCACCACCATGACCCGTTTCATGATGCGCGCTGCCCTTTTGCCATCCTTTTGTGTTGCACTGCTGGAGGACATGAACGACAGCAAGTTCACACAGTGCAATCACCCCTTTCTCTCCACCACCACCCTTAAAACCCGCCTGCATACTAAAGGCTACTTGCTAAGCCGGAAGTTCCTCAACAAGGCCCCCCGGCCTCCACCCACACTCCCCCATAATTCGGATGATGAGGGGTAGAACTCCCATTATCCCTTGTATTGCTGCTCCCATGTAACCATGGCACCAAAAAAAAAAAAAAACTGAGGTGTACTTTATCTCCCCATTACCACCCTCCTGCTCGCCCCCGTCGCCCACTCTTCTAACTACGTAATACTTGAGTATGCACACGCACAACACTACTATAATACCTACACAGAACTAATTCACAATTTGGGTTCTCAAGTGCAGGACAACACTCTCAGCTTGCTCAGAGTTCGACCTGTCTCCCAAACTAAGTCTTGCGCACAATACAGAGACTAGCACCCCCCCTAGGGAGAGACCACCTGACAGATTTTTCAAGTGCAGGTATCGACAACCGCGACCCAAGCGGCATGCATTCTTCATCAACCTCCCATGCTAATTGCCACCCGGCACCCCCAACCAACCCCCGCATACCAATCGCCACTGCAAACCCCAAGCCCCGGTCACCCCGAAGCCCTCAACGCCTACCACCACTTGCTCCCTCCGCCAGTAAGTGCCATGGGACTGGCACTCGTCTAGGAGGGGGGCAATGTTAACCTCAAACACGCACTCTAAAGACGCAGGGCCAAGGCGAAAAGAGGTAGCCCGACGGAAGGAAAAGAGTGAGAAAAAGCTCAAAAAGCGCAAGGACAACCGTCAAAGACCAAGGCAACCGTAAAAAGGGAAAGGCGCATAAAAAGCGCACTCTAAAATCTTGTAAAAGAGTGCCAAGCTCTCACCCGTGCTATTTGTAAAGATAAAAGGGTAGTGAAAAGAAAGCAAGGAAGAGAAAAGAACAAAGGGAAACAGGGCCTGGGCTATGACCGGCCATGTAAAAAAGGGAAAAAGGGAATGACCGCCCAAAAGGGAAGTAGGGTTTTGTATAAAAAGCTGAAAAGTGAATGAAGAGCTCGTTCTTTGGTGTGGCAAACTAGTGTTCTCCTTCCTCTCTTCTTCTCTTCTTCTTCTTGCTTGTGTGTGTGCTCTTGAGAGAGGGAGTGTGAGAGATTGAGGGAGTGAGCACGTGAGAGAGTGAGGAATCAAGAGGGTGAAGCTCTCCACCATCTCCTTCCCCCCCATTCTCCTCTTCTCCTTCCTTCTCTTCTCTTGCGCGCACGGCTATGGAGGATGAGGCTTGGAGAAGGAGGAGGCTTGAGGATGCTTGAGCTAGCATCAAGAATCGTGGAGCTACCTAAGTGTGAGAGAGAGGAGGGAACTCGATCGAGCATCAAGGTAAGTTCACTGCATTCATAGGATCGATGGCGCGACGGCTAGGTGAGAGATAGCCATGAGAGCTCGCTTGGAACGCTTGAACAATAAGCGGTCCGTGGGTCTTGGTGGTTGAGTGAAAGCTCCCACAAGTCCATAGGACCCACTGTTAGTAAATGGGGCGTAACTTTTGGTGGGAAACTCTGATCGATGAGATCTTTGATTCAAATCGAAGGGGAGAAATCCCTCTTCAAGATGAGCTATTAAGCTTTGTGACAAAAAATTCTCAGAATTTTCTACAATTGGTTTTATGTGTATGTGTCCTAGAGTGGTTTGCACCCTATCTATACTGACCTCAGTGCACAAAAATGGCCATAACTTTCAAATCATAGCTCCAATTGGGGAGATTTTTTATTCAAATCAGAGAGGACAAATCTCTCTTCAAGAGAAGTTACTAGGTTGCACTCCGGGTGTAATACCAAAGTTTTCTGTAATTGAATCTTTATGATTGTCTTGATTGATTATGACTAAAAACATTGTCTACCACCTTGATAAAAATGCATTACATGAATGGCTCATAGACTAAGGATCCTAAGCACATTTACATATCCATATGCTTTGTCATCATTGCATAATTAGAGCTTAATGCCAAATATCACTTCTGACTGCATACACCTCAAGTGTCATACATGGGTACCATAAGCACTAAAAGGGTGTCCAAAGGGGAGGGTTGTGACCATAGGAGAGTACTTGCACTTACACAAGTATCGAGTTCTGGATCACCAAGAGGTGGGAAAAGTTTACCCCAGGCTGAGTTGTGCATCCCTTCAGGGTCTTAAGTGGTAAGGGAGGGTCACCTCTCCTTCGGCTTACCACCTCACCTAGCATCGGCCTTTTCCTCAATCGGATTATACTTGGTAGATATTTTTATTAAGCAATTAGCATGAAATGCATTGGAAAGGAAACATTGGGTCATTTCATGAGATTCAAGGATGAACAAGAGCTTGGGTAGGGATTACCGTGGCAGTCCAGTGACTCACAAGCTGCTACTCACCTGTTTACAAAGGCTTATTACTCACTTAGGATTAATCCAAGCACACAAGATCAAGAGGGGATTAATGTCAGCAAATGCAATTGAACTAGGATTAATCATGATGCATCGGAAAGTGATAATGATATTGGTTTCAATAGACACATGCGTACAATGAAGGAGTGAACTAATAAAACCTTTGCAACCTTAATCTCTCCAACAAAAGGAGTTCTGCTCAGCAAGTGGATTCTTGAGGTTGTGGGCTGAGTTAAGAGCTTGGGCTAAGCTTTAATGGCTACTCTCAAGTAGTGTACATCAAGGTGCTTCACCAAGAAGAAGGCCAGTAAGGGAGGGCAAGAGAAGATCAAGTTTACCAAGGGGGGGAATTTTTTTGCATACCCCAAGGACTCCTTGCACCAAGACCAGTAGGGGAGGAGTAGAGACTAAGGAGTAGGCAGTAGGCAGCTCAGTACAAATGTGTTGCATTTTGCAGGCTACTACCTATTGTCCACGTGGCCTATAATCCGGGAACAAGGGTGCTTGGAAAATGGAGAATCACTCCAGGAAGCTTGTGGAGCAGCTGGATGTTAGGGTTGAACATGGGAGCTTGAGGGAAAAGATTGTTGGGGAAGAGAGAGAAGTCTAGAGCAAAAAGTAAATGTGTTTTCTCCCTCTTTTAAACTCCTGAATCTCCAACTTGCCTTGGAACCCCTACAATTTGCATGAAAAGAAGTGACGACCTACTAAGTTAGCCATTTTACCTCCAGATATGTCTGAGTCTCTAGCCCTCTTACTTGCTCCGAAAAGCTAAGACTAACTATGGTCCTTCTTGTTGTACATGTACTTGTAACAACTTGAGTAACTAGGGTTTGAGATTTGAAAAGGGAGAAAGAGAAAAGGACCAAAGCCTGATACTTTGATACCACTTGTAATGAATAAAGCTAAGAGGAGAGAGGAGAATGAGCTAAAGAGAGAGAAAGAGAATGAAGAAGAGAAAGGAAGACTAGAAGAGGAGAGAGAAAGACAAAAAAGAGGAGAGAAAGGAGGAGGAAGCCATGGAAGCTGGAGATGAAGGTGAATAGTATGTTCTTGATAATAACTAGCTACCCTAAATTTTGACTCTTACCCCTTATATAACCTGGTCAATGTGACAAGGTATCTAACCCCTAGTTCCTATGAATCCTGCTCGTTACATTTCCAAGTATCACGCCTCTAGTTAGTTTGTTCTCATTCTTCGAGGTCCATAGCATTCTATTGTCTATATCCACCATCACACGCCAATAAAAAATATGTAACAATGCCTTTGACACTAGCCAACCTTTAGCCATGCTGCCCTCTAGATGAGCCTGCTACCACATAAAAGCTTTTCAGGGTTTTTATGAAGCGCTTCAAAAAATATATCCACTAGCTATGTGCTGATCTTATAGCCTCCACTCCATCCCACAAGATGTACTAGCAGGTGGATTTGTATAATGAGCATGCTTGTGGATAAGTACTTCTCTAAGAGATAGACTAGCTCCACTACTTCTTGCCTTGTAGATTCAATTGAGAATGTCCTTATCTCATTCTCCGAGATCCATTGCACAAAGTTAACAACTTATAAATGGCTAAACATATCTCTGGAGTGAGATATTTTGCAATTGCAATTGCAATTGGTAGTATGAAATGTTACAAATTTAATGCATTATGCATTACAGATCAATGCAAAATAGAAAATACAAGGAGCACTTAATCAAGTCAATGACTATCTTAGCTAGTACAAACCTGCTATATCTTATGCCATTGTGGGATTTGAGTCCTGTTACCTGGTCATCTTTAGAAAATATGGACTTGATAGAGCACATCACACCCCAATATCGTGCAGATAAACATGACTATTTGCTTCATCATGTGCTCCTCTTTAGTGGATAGGACCTAAGGGGCATGATGTTATTGCGCATGACCATCAAAACTTGTGTTTGTGGCCAATATATCTCTAACTTATCTATCTCTTTCAAGTCCATCCTTGCCAACATTCTTGAAAATGTACATGGGACCCAAAAGATGATTGATCTATAAATGAGTCAAATATTGCAACTCATAGAAAACTAAGAACGGTTGCATTCCACTTGGAAGCAACTCTTTATGAACCATCTTCCACTCATACCAACTTTGAGGTCATCCAAGCAATCCTTCTAGGAGAGACTACTGTTGAGAGCTATCCATTGCATTGTTCCATTCAATTCCATTGTGGGCGGCACATAATACACGAGCTCCATATTTCATATATTAAGACAAACTTCTTTTTTTAGCCTAACCATATTATTATTATGTTGTTAGAGTACCCCACACCCGTGGCTCCATTTGTATTTTATGTTAAAACATTTATATTAATTTTTTATATTATTATAATAAATATTATATTTAAAAATATATATTATTCCTATTATTATATTTAAAAAATATTCATTACTAGTTTTAAGAATAATTCTCTCTCTCTCTCTCTCTCTCTCTCTCTCTCTCTCTCTCTCTCACATATTTTAAGAATTATTTTTTACAGGCTTTTAATAGCTCTCTCTCAAATCATGGCTCTCTAGCAAGAATGTTGGGTGCCCCTGATAAACTATCCTCTTTTATCATTTGCGACCTTTAAGAGTTCAACTTTGGTCCACATGAGACCTGCATGGTAACCTGAGGTGACTAGCCTTGCCACAAACATTTATATAGTCAACATGAACATAAAGTGTAATATTAGAGAAAGCAATGAGAATGGAGACTTGTTTACCTAAGCACTCCCTAAAACTCGAAAAATTCATACATGATTCACATAAGAATGGCTCTTATATTAGTGGACTACCTCCTAGAATGCTTGCTCATGTCTTCCACAGTGATTACCTCCTCCGACAATGTCTTAAGTTCATCAACCAATGGATGGAGATAGACATCCATATTCTTAACTTTATAGCATCCAGGCAAAAAGCAAGCTAAGGATCATGTGTCCTTTCTTGATAGAAATCCATGGCAGAATATTGTAATTAACAAGGACTACTTGCCACACACTATAATAGGTTGAGTGTAGTTTGAATGGATTCATGCCATCCATAGCAAGATGAAATCGAAAATTCCTCACCTCTCTCACAAAGTTTGGATACATGGAATCAACATGATGCCATGCTTGTGAGTCTGTTGGTATACACTGGATACCATCCGTGGATCTATTTTGTGCATGCCATGTTGTCAAACTTGCAATATTGATGTCCAAAACATGGATAGATATGCGGTATGTGAATAAAGTGTCCAAGAACCGTCTAAGGGACCATTTGACCCTACAACTCTTGTCGATACCTATAAGCACTACACTTTGCCATGGACTCATATTCTCCTTGAAAGAGCACACAATCATTGATAGATATATGTATACTATTGTAACCCATGCCTAGCTTTCACAACACTCGTCTTGCATCATCACAAGACTCAGGTATCATGTTTCTAGATGGCAATATATGACATTTTAATATTCTAAAAAAACTCAAAATTTTAGAGCACTCTAATACAATAAAAAAATGAATGTACAATGTACCTAAACAACTCGGTCACACTTGAATTGCTCCATCCGTACTTTGCTTGTAAACTCAAGAGCATAAGAAGTATCTTTAAGGGAGATATCTAGCACCCATTATATAATGGTATGGATGTATCCTCTTTCAATGGATCAAATGCCTCAGTATCCATGGGTTGTAGTGCCTTAATTATCGCTTCCATCTTAGGCTCCAATATTTGAGGGAGGTCTAGTTGGGTCCCCAATGTCTTCTCCAATGGAGGGCACACTAGATGAAGTGCCTTCTGGAGGATTTATCTACTTAGGTAATGCTTATGTGGTATGCCTACGAACTCTTCTTATCATGTGAAAAATATCCATTGCTTGCGATATATCAGTATTTCCCTATGAAGATTTTCATAAATGAACAACATTACTGAAGAATATTCAAATTAAAGCTTGACTATACAACACGATTAGTGCACAATTTGCTCACTGCTAACTTGTACTCAAATATTGCTTAATCAATTTTTTTGTTTGAAATTTATCGTAAGTTCACATATGATCTATGGACAAACAATGTTTTTGATGAATTGTAAATTTCATTAAGTACAATGACATGGGACACACTGATTGAGATATGCCTCTCAATCTCCAGCATTGCGATTGTCAAGATTGGTTATTTTTATTATAGTGCAGGTAATATATTATTTAAATGATTAGCTCACATTATACTCTCAATTGAAACCCATATAAATTTGATTTATACTCTAGAAAAAAAAAGTGTGGTGTACCTAGGATATTGCATCTAATGAAATGTTAATGACATTGTCCATTTAGACACTCAATATCCTTATAAATCCAATGTGAACCACAACCATCGATTGCTTTTAGACTTCCGGGAGTAAAACATCTTGAGCAATTATCCTATATCCATCTCTTTCTCTCTCTCTATCTCCCCCCCCCTCTCTCTCTCTCTCTCTCTCTCTCTCTTTATTTTCTAATATTTTTTATTATTTTATCTTCCTCTCCACATCTCTCACTCTTCCCCTATCTTTATCTCTACTCTCTTTCCCCTCCTCATCTCTACTCCCCCCTCTCTTTTTTCCAATATTCTTTTTTCTTTTCCCTAAATCTCTCCACCCCTCTCCTCTTTCCCTATGTTTTTTATATCCCTCTATATATCACTCTTTCTCCCATTAATCTCTATTCCCCTCTCTCTTTTATCTAATATTTTTTTATTTCTTCATAAACCTCTCAACCCCTCTCTCTCTTTTCCCATCTTTCATCTCTACTCTCTTTCCCCTCTACTTCTCTACTCTCCCTCACTCTTTTTTCCAATATTTTTTTGGATTTTTTTAAATTGTTATGCCCCTCCCATTCTTTATGTACTAAATTAATATCTCTCTCTATCACTTTCTCTCCCCTCTGCCTTTCATCCTCTTCCCCTCTCCCTCTCTTTATTGACAAAAAATTAATAATTTTCTCTCCCCCTCTCCCCTTCCATCTCCCTCTCCTCCTCTTTGTCTCTTTCCCTCTTTCTCCCCCTTTTCTACTACTTTCAAAATCCTCTCTCTCTCTCTCATAAGCACAATGCTAAACATCTCAGCCCCTCTCTTTCTTTTCCTATCTTCCATCTCTACTCTCTTTCCCCTCTTTATCTGTACTTTCCCTTTCTCTTTTTTCTAATATTTTTTTACTTTTCCCTCTCTTCCCTCTCCCTCACTCACTCACTCACTCACTCACTCACACACACACACACACACACACACTCTCTCTCTCTCTCTCTCTCTCTCTCTCTCTCTCTCTCTTTTAACAATAAATAATAAATAAATTTCTCTCAGCAAGAAATGTGCACCCCGAGGTTCACACCTTTCAGTTCATGAAAAGATTTAAAAGCTTTTCTTTACCTAAGCTAAGGTAAAGCCTTATCTAATTGAGCCTTTCATTCAACCCTCTTTCACACTTACTCACTTCTCAATCTAGTTCAGCTTAAACCCCATTCACACCCCCTCCCTCACACTCAAAACCTTATTCACATTGCCAGTTAAATTCTCTTCCTCCTCACAAGTTGGATGCAACTAATCTTGATCCCAAAAGCAATTCACATTCTTGTGGAAAGCTATTGTGTGCAAAATGCTCCATTGATTAAACCTTTGTAAACTCTCAATTTTGTTGCAAAAGGATAAACATTGCCTGAGTGTACCATAAACTCACAGTAGCACCTCATTATCTAAAAATGGTGGATCTTAAGCAAATAGTCAAATTTAATGGTGAAGGTTTCCATGCATGGAAAGAGAAGATCATGTATCGTCTCATGCGCAAAGACCTATGGGATCTATTTGAAGATGATGCAAGAGATGCACATGGCGAGAAAGAAGATATAGGAGGCGGGACCTTTGACGAAGTCCCAGCCAAAGACAAACGAATGGAAGAGAATGAACAACAAGGCTCTAGGCATCATTGCATGGGGATTGACTGATGATGTTTTGCATCATATCTTTGGCATCAGGGATGCCAAAGCTGTGTGGGATGAACTTGATAAAATCTTTGGGACAAAAAATCTCTCACTTAAGGACATTGAGCACTCTCTACTGGATGAAGAAAACAAACATAAAAACAAGGATGCAAAGGGAGTCGTCTCAACACCTAGAGACAATTTCTTATACACTAAAGGAGCTTATGGAGCAAAAGGCAAAGGCTGAGGATCTAACACCAACAACAAAGATCAGATGACATGTCATTATTGTGGTAAGATTGGCCACATAGCTAGTGAATGTTTCCACTGTAAAAGAGCATAACATGTGTAAAGTGGAAACAATCAAAATCAGTTCATGAATGATGAAGATGCTTTTGCTATCAACAACAACTCAGATAGATTGTTCTGACTTTGTAAAAACCATGGCC
Source organism: Lygodium microphyllum (assembly GCF_053477565.2). Classification (NCBI taxonomy): domain Eukaryota; kingdom Viridiplantae; phylum Streptophyta; class Polypodiopsida; order Schizaeales; family Lygodiaceae; genus Lygodium; species Lygodium microphyllum. The sequence continues at coordinate 131,022,993 of NC_141153.1, read as the reverse complement.
AAATATGTAAAGTTTCAAGCTTTAACTTGACTAGGTTGCCTATGAGCTAGTCTCCCATGCCATTTATTCATGTGTAGGGGGGGGGGGGGGGAAAGCCAGCAAATGTAGGAACTCATCATTTTAGGGTGAGTGTTGCAAGATAGAACAAATGATGTATGCTCTAGGAGAAAGGATCAGAATCCCATAAGCATAGTGAGGAAAGTGGAACTACCCAAAGGCTATAAAAACATATACTTGGCTCTCGTTTCAATGCAATATATAGTACTTCTCTTTTATGTCAACTCAAGACTATGTTTATGAGTCCAAACTAATCAATTTTGGAACTTGATCCGAGAAAATCACAAAAAATATTTGTCTAACATTTTGTTGATTTTTTGTACATTTGGAGCTTTGAAATAAAGAAGAGGATGGGAACAACCTCTTGGGAAATCCAAGAAATCACTGGATGAAAATATTTCATGGACCGGTTTACCAAGGGGGGGTGAAGAGTAAAGATCAATGAAGGAAGGTGAAGGGAAAATGTATAATGTGAAAAGGAAAGATATGAAATGGATTTGGAGCCATCCAAAGGGCATGTGAGGCTCATAATGTCATGACTTTGGAGCCTTATGACAATTCAACCAAATGGGACCCTTCTTGGAAGCATTAGTGGAAGAAAAATCAGGCACATGATTTTGTAAGATTTTTTAAAAATACTTCCACTCCGATCCAAAAAAACTTTTCAACATGAAAGTTATAGCGCGTGAGCTGAAGTTTTGGCTGGTATTTTTTTATAATTTTTTGGAGCTACGAGTTGGGAGATATGGCCAAAATGGTGGATGCCAACTTTTTCCAACTGCAGTGGACCACCTCCCAATTTAATACACATCCATACTTTCTTCCCCACACTTAATACTTCCATAAAACATCATTCATTAGACCTCCAACCCTTTCCCCTCTCTTATCCTCTCTCTCAAGCTAATAAACCATTAGAATTCCCCTCCTAAATCACCCTCAAATCATCCTTAGTTGTAGTAGTAATGTATGAACTCTCATTACTCTCTCTCTATTATTGCTAGATATGATCTTATTTTATGAAAATTCTCTATATTTTTTTATAGGAGAGCTCTTGGACTCAAGCTATGGGGGGGAGAATGGAGACAACTCACCTATGATGGAGCTTGATTAAGTACAAATTGGTCAACAAAACATCTAGATGGAGCTTCCACATTGGTGGAACCGCCTTAATGCAGCTTTGGTGGTGTTAATTCCTATTACATCTTAACCTCCTCCCTAAACACCCTCAAGGCCTATATAAGGAGGCCTTCTCCTTTGTAATTTGTAAGAAGAGAGAGAGCAAAGAGGCCTCCTTTAGCCCTATTGAGCCTTCCCCATTCTCCTTCATGAGCTTATGGAATTCCTTCTCTTACTATAGCTTATGTATGCTCTACAATGTAATAAGCCCAGGATATTGGTGTCCATATTGTGTATATTGGTTATGTCCCGAGGGTTCTCCATCTCTTAAGTTTATTGATTCATCTATTTTTTCGTAGTTCTCTCATTCTCACTCACTCTCTCTCTCTCTTCCTCTCTTAGTTTTCATCTCTTCTCCCTTATAATCTCCTCTCCCTCTTACATAGCGTCCTAGTCCGCTCTTCCATGACTAGGTGGTGCCCTTATCTCATTCACTTTGTGGCAGAAGGGAGTTTGGCATAGTATAGAGGCTGCCATACCGAATTTCCTTCGTCAGAACCTAATTCACTTGAGTTATAATATCTCATTCCAATCATGTATTGTGTTTATGACTTGTGTCCACCATAGTCAATCTAGCTCTAGATTTGTGTTTCTTAACATCCCTCTCCTCCTCCTCTCTCTCCCTCCCTCCGCCTCTTTCACTACAAGTATCATCACATCAGCTTATGATTGAGAGTGGCAGAGCCAGTGGCATCCCACGGGAGGAGAGGATATGCCCCCTTTGCAGATCAGAGGTGGAGAGTGAGGAGCATTTTGTTCTAAGATGCCCAGCATACTCAGAGTTGAGATCTAGATACACATTGAGCAGCTCACTTCAGGGATGCATGACTGATATGGATCAGAGATCATTTGGCCGTTTTCTGGGAGAGGCATGGCACATCAGAGAGCAGAGCACACAGCGGGTCCCAGTCAGAGAGGGGCCCACCCAGACGACTATTACACAGTTCTTTCAGACAGACAGAGTGAGAGCTACTGTACCAGCCTCCAGCCAGACCTCCGGGCTCACACTACAGCAGGCTGAGGACCAGCGTACCCGACGTCGCACGAGGATCCGTGGGTTTCGGACCCCACAGCCACACCGACAGGAGATCTGGAGGATTCTTGATCTACATCGACAGCAGACTGAGATCCGACAACACTCGACACATTGGATCTCAGATCTCCAGTTTGCTCTTTCTCCACCGCCGATGTACCACATCCTGCATCCAGGAGGGATCACCTGCTATTAGCGACTTCGACGACTGCTACTACATCCCAGGATAGTATATCTCCCTGCATCTATTACATATACACATCGCACCACTTTATCACAGCCGACAGTTGTTCCCCTATCACAGCCGACATTTGTTCCCCCTTTGTAGCCATTATCTGGAGTACCAGAGCTACATACGCACATACACATACACGACACTTATCACACTCATAGCACCGTATTTCCAGTTTCCAGTTTTTAGCTTTTCATTCAGCACTTTTATTTTGGATAGCTGGACCTCATCAGTTGTATCACAGTTTGTCTCATAGGCCAGTTTTGGTCTTTAGAAGACGTTAATATAACTTTCTTTCTTTCTCTCAACGCTCATTGCAAAATGTCACACCGTGGACTAGTTTTGATGCTCTTTTTCTCCATAGTATTGCATTGCTATCTACCTTGCAATAAGCATTGGCATATGAGTTGAAAAAAGCCTTGGTGTATAAGTTGCAATATATGTTGCTATATGCATCAGTATTATATATAGTGACACTTTTAATGACACCGAAAAAAAGTTGCTAACGTTCGTTGGTATGCTCCCATACCCTTGCAATGATGGAAGCTCCCATGGCTATATATGAGCATTGAGAGAAGTATATATGCTATTAGAACCAACCACACCTTGTTCTCATCCCATAATCAACCCCTACCTTGCTCCCATAGCCCAAAAACATCATCCTCATGTAGTCTTGGTTTGTTACACATCTTACCCAAATCAAATGAGGAGCAAGCTACCAATCTTTAGGCTATTTTAATTTCTATTTTACCTCTGGTTATGACAAAGATTAGTGCTAGAAATACCTCCTTAACCAATCCCAAACAACCCTCTATTTTACACATATTGTTACCAATCATACTAGTTTATTCCCATGTATTGTCTCTATTTGTTGAGTTATTTTAACATGTTTTACCTATGTTTATAGTAGAGATTATTGTTGGAAATACCTTCTTAATTAGCCCAAAAACAACCCCTCTATTTCACCATACTGTTATCGATCACTACTAAATTATCTACACATATTGTCTCTATTATAACTGTTATATTTTCAACCTATTTTAGAGGTGATATTATCGTAAATTGGTGAGGATTTTTAGAGTCGTAATACTTGAATTCACTTTTTGTAGATGCTTAGAATTTCAAGGAGTTATTAGTTGTTATCCAGGGAGCTACTGAATTCCTATGAATAGATGACACATGAGACCATGATTGTAAGGGGATTTCATTTACCATGGCTCCAAAGCAATGTGCAACTATAGTGGAGCCCATCATGGCTTCAATAGGAGCAGAGTAGACCATAATGGCAATGAGCGCAGTCCCACTACCACGCCCATCGCCAATTCACCAAGTGCCCATGTATCCAATTAGATGATATGTAATAAAATAGACAAGTAATCACAAGAAACCTTCATACAATTATCAACAATTATATTACGCTAAATCTTCAAACTTCAGAATCTCACAATAGATAAAATTGTATTGTTTACTTAATAATTAAATTGATGTCAATACAAACTATCTCTTGCAACATGGGAATCGACTTAGTTAACTTTTGTAAACAAAAATACCATTCTCAATATGTTAATTAGACATTGAAATTACTTCAAATTGAAAGATCTTATAACATAAAGTAACTATTACAGAAAGTCTTAAAAGAAAACTAGTTAGACTTGTTAAGTTAAACATATGATCAAGAATTTGTCATTGCTATTTTGTAAAATCTTGGATAGATTGTCTAGTCATGTCTTGATAATAAAATTGGAGTTGTTTAAAATAAGGGGCTTAAACATGCAAATGGCTAGAAATCCCAAGCAATGGTAAGGGTAAAATTAGAACAGTGAGAATCCAAAAATTCCCTCAAGTTGTCTAATGCAGAATTATTGAAATTATTGCTTGTCATTATTATTTCAAGTGCAACTAGTAAATAAATTGTTTCAAAATGATTATTTGTGTATTTTAAATCTACTTTAGTATTGGTTGCTATGACAGTGGTTTCTAGAAGCAATTATTGATGGTTTAGTCTATATGGATAGTACAAGAAGCAAGTGTGGCCATCCCCCAAGCACACCACTCAATTCTGCCACCAGGAACTTAGTTCTTAGGACCAATACTATAGACAAGAGGGTTCTTTGCAAGGTGGGATTGATTCCCAATGACTACTGAGGCTCTAGGGAGACTATTACATGGCCTACGATGGGGTAAGTGCCTTCCAAGTCTAGAGTGGTTCGGAAGGTTTTCCATACTAGTTAGGAGATAGGTTTGTTGTTAGATACTTGGTTTTGGGGTGGTTTTGTGCTTGACTTAAGTGGACGAGAGATAACTATTAATTAATTGGTAGGGATAATGTATTCACTATTATTAGAAGTGAAGAAACTATTTTGAAAGGATTGTATTCAATTGTTTTTGTATTAGTGCATTGGATTATGTGAAGGAACCTATGCATAGTAGGTTTTTTAAAGAAGCTAATTTTGAGTGTCTTACTTAACTGTTGTAGGTAATTAGATAACTAAAGAAATGCTTTGAGTGTGCGTGGGAAGTAATTGGGCATGTGCCTCAGTGGGAATGTCCTATATATGAGTGGACTTGATTAATTGGGTGGCTTCTCCACCAATAAGGTTAGGCATAGAGATGAAACATTGACTTTCTTTAGGTCCAAGTCTTAGATCCTGGCACAATACTTTTTTAAGGCCCCTATGAGACTATGCCTTATGGAGAAAGGGGTTGAGGTTCCACTCCTCCACATTTCTCACTCTCACTGAACCAAGTGTGGTGCTTGTTTGCCTTGAGGATTGATTAATCACATAAGTGGCATTTCCTAACTCGATGTTCATAAAGAATGGGTGGCGATGACCACTTCAAGATAGACTTTGATCTTGAAAGATAGGACCACTTAAGTTGTGATTTGTTAAGAGTGAAGATACTAGAAGAATTACACCTCATGTGAGCATTTTGGTTCATGGAGACCAGTGATCTTGATGTCAACATCATAATAGATGCTCAACTGGTTAATAAACTGAAACCAACGTACTTATTCACAACTGCTAAAGGTTGTAAAGCTTGATTGGATTCTTGTCCACTTAAAGCTTATATCCCTTATACTAAATGTATCTCTAGAATGGATTATCCCTTGACCATTTTGGAAGCAAGAAAGTATCTCCCAATGTATTTAAAGCCTAGGATCCTTGTTATTAGCCCCAGCATTACTTTAAACCCAATTGAGCTATTTAATATTTCCAATAATGGAATACTAATATTTCCAATAATGGAATCCCATAGTTTCCATTGGTAATCGCATGGGCGATGCAATAGTCCTACCTCTCTCTTTACCACCTGCATTGGAACAAAAATCACAATATAAGTACGTGGAACAATAACGTTATACTAAAACGGGTCATAATCGAGAAAAAGACCATGCATCACAAAAAGAATTTCTATAAGAGACCTAAAGAAAATGAAGCCACAAAGGCCAAGTATAAGGCACCCAAGTGTTTTCAAGCACCATCGGCAAATGGCCAATGCCAACAAAAAGAGACAATGTCTCCAAGATACCTAATAGAAAGAAAGCTTCCTCTTCTTTGAGGAATCATTAACAAAATCTTCCTCCTTGAGCAAAGCATGCGAAGGTAAAGTAGGGAATTATTCCACAGTTTCCATTGGTAATCACATGGGCAATGCAATAGTCCTACCTCTCTCTTTACCACCTGCATTGAAACAAAAATCACAATATAAGCACATGGAACAACTAACAAAAATCATTTCATCCCAACAATAATAATACCTGGTTAAACATTTGTGAACTATTCCGTATGGACTGACAAACGTTGATGCAGTGTCACAAAACAACCCAAATCCTTGAATCTATACTTGAACCAATGCCTTGGTATCTTATCAGTATGAGAGTGTTGAAATCTCTTCTTATGGTCAACCTCGTACATATGCACCCGAAAACATTGTGTGTATCCACAATATACAACTTCAATAAAAACTGGGAACTTGATGTCAATATTAACATCATCATATAAACACTCGATGACCCTTGCAAGTGTCCTTCTTATAATATCATCACTCGTTACTGTGCGCAACGTACACTGTAGCTCCTTTTGACAGTCAGAAGCTAGGTAATACTGTCACTCTAGGGTAGGCATTTGCAAAAGTTAAATAAATAGTAAAATATAAAAAATAATTTACTTCCAAGAGAGTATATGCCAACCAAACAGGGTGCAGAGAGCAATTCACATATACCCAAAACCAGTGTCCCTACATGGTTGTCAATAACTATATCTCCACAAAGAAAGCAATGCACATTACTACACCTTTCGAAGAACATCCTTGTATACAATGTTTGTGGTCATATCCCCATTCTTTTTACCTAATAGGACTTTCAGACCATGCGAAGATTTTACCCTTGAAAATGCAACATATAGGTGACTATGTGTAAATACTGGTGCCTTTAGATAAAGCCCAACAATGGACAAAGTCTGCCCCTGTGACTTGTTGATTGTCATAGCGAATGCCAACCGGATGGGAAATTGGATTTGTTTCATAGCAAATGGCAATTGTGTAGTATTCGAAATAAAAGTAATTTGGGGAATAAAAACTCATTTGCCCATATTTGCCCCTGTTATTATCTCAGCATCTATCACTTTCCTATTGAAAGTTCTACATATCAACCGTGTACCATTACACATACTTTTTCTTGGGTTTAGGTTTCTAAGAAGAATAATAGGTGCATTTATCTTTAGCAACAATAAATGAGGAGAAAATCCACCTCCAAGGTTCAATATATTTAAATACTCAACAGAGTACAAAAATGAGTCGTCAGGTCACTACAATCGAATCTCCACTATAATATTATTTGACCTTCCCTGGCATCAATTGCAATGCATGATCATTCAAAGTAGCCACCTCTGTATTCCGCGAGGCAAGTATAGCCCACTCACTAAAATATGATGTGTAGTTACCCACATTGGACATGTCACTATACACACTATCAATCAAGGTTTCGATAGACTGCCCTTTTAATACCATGATAGTGAAACACACAACTTATCACAGCTTTCGGTAATACCCACTCCATCACCTATTCCTTGAATTCAACAGATGAACCCATTGTCCACTACCCTACTAGTTGTTGACACTCACATATTCCCAGATAGCCTTAGTACCCTTATGTAATGCCACAAATCAGAGTAACACAATGCATCATTAACAATATCCTCATGTTTTCCCTTTACCACAACCAGCAAGACCTACCTAAAATCCCCTCCAAACAAAACAGCTTTTCCACCAAATGACTTAACACAACTCATAACATCTCTTAGAGTTCTATCAACCGCTTCAAATGCATATCGATGGGTCATAGGAGCCTCATCCCACAAAATAAGGCTCGATTGTCTCAATAACCGAGCAAGGTCACTTTGAACATGAATATTGCAAGTGGATCGATTATTTAATTCTAATGGGATTTAAAACCATGAGTGAGCCGTACAACCACCTGGTAAAAGCAAGACAACAATGCCACATGATGCTGTTGCCAGTGCTATACGGCCGCCACTACGCATCTTCGCAAGTAAGCATTTATACAGGAAAGTCTTCCTAGACCCATCAGGACCATCCAAAAAGAATACATCCCCAGTATCTGTGTCAAAGATTTTGGGTTTTGACTTTAAGTAGTTAAGTGCATCTTGAAAACATTAGAGTTCTTAGAAGTATGTACAAAATTTCCCTATCTCATCTCTTGGGGTCCTCTTCCTTGTACACATCATAGATGCTCTCAATGGATTTTGATTGGAGGGATTAGCTTATGATGATCCTCGATAGAATCTACAACCCTTTGCCCCCCTATGTTGAGAGTCTATTATTTCATCGATGCAAAGCCACCTAGCATATCTCAAGACCAACCTTAAGTGAATTTGTTAAATAGAGGAGCTTAAGTTGGTTATGATCTTCATCTTTGTAGAACCCACTGAGAAATTCCTTTTGCACTTTAGTGGTTAGTAGGTGCACTAGACTTGCTATGTCTTGAGGCGAGTGATCCATGTGCTCTCTTGTAGTGTCAGGAAGTTCGAGATTGAATAAATATGTCAAGGAGGGACTTCTAGATTTGCCGATTTAATATAAAAAACATCTACTTTAAATTCCAAAACTGAACAATTGAAGGAGGGATCCTTTTGAAAACATTAGATTCACATAAATTTAAGAAATTGAACAGGATCGGAAACTCAAAAGTCTCTGATTCCAAGTTTCGTGAAGCTTTCCAAAGGCAGGCTAAAAAGATTGGTGCTTGACTGTAGAGTCCCGACTCCCGAGGATCGAGAGGAAGCGTGAAATTGTGGATCAATTCAGTTTCAATCCCAAATTTCTAGCTTTTATTGGGAGGCCGGCCTGCCATTGACCAGAAAAAAAACCAGAAAACAAGATAGCCTGTTTGGTCTCTCTTTCTCTCTCCCCTCGAGGCTCGAACCCTTCTCGTGTTAAGGAACAACAAACAACCTCGGTTTTCGGTTTTGCAGAGCAGTATCAGAGAGGGTGCCAGAACAGGCAGGATCAGCAGAGCAGATGCCAGAGCGGCAACATAGAGCAGCATCAGAAAGTGAGAGAGAGGTGGCAACAGTTTTCCTGATTAATGGAATGCCATAATCGGACAAGCTTAGCACCCCCGTTGGACGTCCTCTTCTCAGGCGTGAAGCAAGGCGGTGACCCTATTCAGGCCGCTAATGACCTCCCTCATCCTCCCAGCTCGGCCATAAGACCCGATCCATTAGACCGTCATGAGATGGTGGACCCTTCTGATTCGCAGGGGCTAGTGCAGAGACTCATCGAGCTCATAAATGAGATCTCCTTGATTGGTGAATACAGGAGGTTGTTCAAGACCGATTGTGGAAACCTGACCAGGAGAGTGAAGCTGCTTGCCCCCCTCTTCGAAGAGGCGAAGGATTTCAAAGTGCCACTTCCCACGCAGGCGCTGACAAGCTTCCACTCCCTCGAGAAGGCCCTGAAGGTTGCCCGAGAACTTCTTCGACTATGCTCCTCTGGCAGCAAGATTTATGTGGTAAGTATTGCTTTGTTGGAAGTGCAGCTCTGTCTTTGGTGCTCCGCAGGACTCACTTGCAATTCATCTGGTCAAACTCTTATTGTGAAAATCAGAACAATGAAGTGTGATGGTTTCTGTTGTTTATACTCGAGTGCATTGCCAATACTTTATGGGTGGCACAAAATCACCTTGTTGCTTTAGTAGTTACGTGGGCTAACTATTTGTGAAAATCAGCTCTTGATATAGTGCATTGGCTGCAGTACCATCTGCTGCCTCACATCCTGAAGGTTGGATTAAATGGTTGAATTTCCTACTTGAGCTGGATCCATATGTACTGTCTCATACCATGTTTATTTGGTCATTTCGAATGAATTGCTGACCTAAGTTTCAGCAGTGGCACTCACAGATGAGGTACTGTTTGACAATGCTTTTGTACAATCAGGATCACTAGAGTGAGATAGACACAACTCTTGTCACATGTAGGAAATATTCTTGGTGGGCTTATGTGTGTATTAGGATGTAATCAGCTACCTTCTGAGATGGCTGAATGTAATGAAAGAAGCTGAGAGGAGAGAGAAGGGGAGCTGAGGAGAGAGAAAGAGAACAAGAAGAAGAAGGAAGAAGACTAGAAGAGGAGAGAGAAAGAGAGAAAAGAGAAGAGAAGGGAGAAGGAAGCCATGGAAGCGGGAGATGAAGGTGAAGAGTGTGATCTTGATAATAACTGGTTGCCCTAATTTGGGGCTCTTACACCTTAAATACCCCGACCAGTGTGACGGGGTGTCTAAACCCTAGTCGGTGTGTATCTCGCTTGTTACAATCCATCCCCATGCGAAAGGTTTTTGCCCTAAAAAACAAGGAGAAATAGAGGGGAGTGATGGGTGGGCTAAGGGAGGGTTGCAGAGTACTACTCAGAGCCCTTTGACAATGAAGATTAGGTGTGGAGAGACTAGGGACAGCATGCAGTCCTGAACCGGTCTGCTCAAGTAAACCGGTCATAACTTTTGATAGGCTGCTCCAAATAGGGCGTACCATATGTTGAAACGGAGCTTATGATGAGTACTTTCAGCCTATGTAGAATGCACATGCATGTGATTTGAGTAAGTAAGAAATTGTTCTAAAACAGTGTGCAGTCTGCGGGCGGGAAGTGGGCATTCTTGGCGCCTACCCTTGGAAGAAGCCGTTGGGGTTAGTCTTCCAGCCGTTGGGGTTTACGGAGGTAGGGAAATTCATTGAGGATAGTTGCTGGGCGCCAAGAGGCTTCTTCCAAGGGTAGGCGTTGCCATTTAATGAGGTATTCTTTGATGGATCGGGATCGTAAGTGCTTATCTCGCTGTCCAATGATTGCTTCAAGAATATATTGAGTGATGCCCTCTTCATCTATGGGGGAAAGTTCTTTCACATAGTCCACTGAGGAGCACATTGTTGACTGACATGAAGCACATTGTGGATTTTGGTGGTAGGGGGGAGTTCTAAGCGGTAGGCCAAGTCGCCAACTCTCTTCAGGAATCGGTATGGGCCATAGAAGTGATGGGCTAGCTTGTTACTGCTACCCTCTTTGAGAGTGGAGTAGTGGGACTTAGGCACTTTCAAAAGGACCAATTTTTTCTCTTGGAATTCCAAATGCCTTCGTTTTTAATCAGCATAGAGTTTTATGTGTATTTGGGCCTTCTGAAGATTCATTTTGCATTGCTGAAGTAAAGCTTGCATGCGATCCAATTCAGCTTGACTCTGAGGATTGATCTTATCAGTAAACAAGACTATAGGAAGGGGAACCTTATACCCATGTAAGGTCTCAAAAGGGGAAACTCCAATGCTAGAGTATGTGGAGTTATTATATGCAAACTCAGCTAAGTGAAGCCACGTATCCCAATTGTGTTGTACATCATGGGAAAAGTGCCTCGAATATGTCTCAAGCCATTTGTTCACTCTCTTAGTTTGGCCATTAGTCTGAGGGTGGTATGCAATGCATAGAAACATGAAACGGGGAACGGGAACGGGGAATGGGGACGGGGACGGGGACGGAAACGCCAAACCTAAGGAACGGGGACGTGGGAACAGGAACGGCATTTAAAAAATCAAAATTCATGAAAAAAATTTAATATTTCACTTATAATCCATGTGGACTCTGGAGTGTTAAAACTTAAAACCAAGGTATATAATCCACAAGGACAAATCATTTTAAGTTTTAACTTTAAGATATCATGCATTATTCTAAAACTACTCATTAGAAATTGAATTGCAACTTACAAGGCTCAAGAGGTAAGCTATTCAATTATAAATAATAAAATCCATAATACATATGCCAAAAATTATAAATGATAAAACAATGAACAATGAACTAAACTTTAAAGTCTAAGCTAAAAGAACATGCCTATGGTACCATTGCCAAAAAACTTAAAAGATTACAAATATGAAATTGAAGTCTAATCTTTGAAAGAACATGCTCATTGCCCCAAAAAATACTACAAATCTAAAGTCTAATCTCTAGACTGAAGCAAAATGCGGCATGCCAAAATAGCCCAAAGGGCAACTGCAAGACTCAAGTACAAATATAATATCAGCATGGCACAACTGTCAACAGCCCAAGTGTCACAGTGTCATCAATGATCATAATATCATATATAATGTAAATGTGTCATGACTCATGTATCATGAGACTTGTGATAAGTAAGCTAAATCAAAGATCATGATCATGATCTGAGGCTGCTCTAGCCACTCCTGAAGTGCCAGTCTCATCATCATGTGTACCATGAATTGCTGCATCTCCCTCAACATCATCATGTGTCTCCTCTTCTTGCTGCATCTCCCACTCTGTGAATGGATCAGGCTTTGTTGTCATACTGTTACATAACATCCTCAAATTAGCACTAACGAATACTAGATCATTTGCCCTCTCCACACCAAGACGGTTCCTCTTCTTTGAAGCAATGTGAGCGTAGGTACTCCACAATTGCTCCAAACAAGAGGAGCTAACTGACTGACTCAAAATACGGATGGCTAGTTGCTGCAACTCAGGACCATCCGAACCATAGTCCTCCCACCACAAAGCTGCCCCAATCTTACAGCCATAGAAACAGGGAATGCCCGTTCCGGGCCTTAGGAACGGATTAACGCGTTCCGGCATGTGTCTACCAGCGAAACGCCCATGGAACGTTCCTGCCCGTTCCCAGCCCCGTTCCGCACCGTTCCGGGCCGTTCCAGCAACTGTTCCCTGTTTGGAACGGCCGTTCCCTGGAACTGCAGCAAGTGTGGATAGACGACTGGAGGCAACTGCTCTTCCACCATGCAACACCATGTTTGGAACTGCACCAAGCGTGGACAGACGACTGGAGGCGACTGCTGTGTGATACGTAACAGGCAACAGCTGCACGCGACGGGGCGACTGCACGGCGGGCACGCGACGGGGCGTCCGCATTGCACGGCGGGCACGGCGACCAGCGCGTAACGGCAAAAGGCGGGCTTCACAACGCACGATTGATGGGTCCGTTGACCCATAGATTTTTTCAAAAATTCAATCTTTTTTTTTAAATCTCCACCCATTGACGGGGTTTCGCACGCGTGAGCACAAGATCTCTTATCTGTTCAAAATCGGCTCAGAAGTTTGGGGCTTTTCTCGAATCTGGGGATCTCAACACAGAATTGGACAATTTGACTCAGAAATTGCAAAGTCGGTGCACATCTACCCGGGAATTTTGGGGCTTTTCACATTTTATTGAAATTCTTTCAATTTCACTGAAATTGGTGCACGCAAGACTTGGAAAATTTGGGGATTTGTCCAGATTTGGTGCGAGCAAGATGCAACAGTGATATCATGCCACCCTTCTCACTTCCACCATGCAATCTTCCAACTAACTTAATCTATGAGCTCTCTCTCTCTCTCTCTCTCTCTCTATATATATATATATATATATATATATATATATATATATATATATATATATATATATATATATATATATATATATATATATATATGCCGTTCCTTCCGTTCCCGTTCCCGTTCCCTAACTTTAGGCGTTCCCCCTGTTCCGGGGGGTCCCGGTCTCGATCCCGTTCCCGTTCCCCGTTCCTGGTAACTATGCTTACAGCGATCCTCCTGTGCATTTCCACAACCAAAAGAACCCCGAAAGGTCTTGTAACATGAAAGCTGATCTTTGATCTTTCGTCTAGTGCCATGATCAGGCACTAGACGAGACAATATAAGTCTCCATGCATCCATAACCTCAGTGTCATTCTCCTGACCCTTGCCCTGGAACTCAGGATCCACAACAAATGCAGCTGCATGCATGGGTGAGCTATAGGAGTTCCACCTCGTCACAACTAAATGGTGTATTTTCTCATACGCCTCATCATTTGGTGCCAACTCCTGCAACTTTTCATTCAGCCTGTCCATAGCCTCATATACCTTGCCAATGCAAGGTTGCATAGCATCCATAACCCTCAATAAATGTACAATGGGTGATACCATAGCATCTATCCGCTTTACATCATCCCAAAAAGTGGAGTTATTTGCTTTCTCCAAGCATAAGATACCTGTAGGAGTATCTGCCAATGTTGATGAGGTAAACTCATTACTAAGAAATAACTGCCTCAAGGCACCACTGCATTCTCTTAACCTGCCTAGCATCAAGAAGTTAAAGGCAAATCTGGTATCAGAGTATTTTAAAAGTGTCTTCTTCGACTGCAAAGAGAAGTGATGGCGAAGAAACTGGTGATTCAAAACAAAGCTAACCATTTGAGCTCCTTACTCTATGATAGGTGTAATCCATGACAGGTTACCAATATCCTTTAGTAGGTTGTTCAAGCAATGAGCCATACAATATGAAACTGTGATATGCGGATAATATCCCTGAATAATAGCACCTGCTGCCCTATTTGCAGGCTCTCCATCTGCAACAAATCCCACAACATGCTCTGGGCCAATAAGCTCAACACCTGTAACCCACTTTGCTGCAGGTACATCTGCTGACTTTCTTGTCCCCGATGCATCATGTGAAGATATGAAATACATTTCTCCACGAGAATAAGCAACCATACCATGAATGGATCGCTTGCGTGTATCACTCCAACCATCAGCAATCAAGGAAACTCCATTTTTAGCCCACATGCTCTTTCTAGTCACTGCTGCTTGCTCAACAAGGCGCTTTTCCTTGTCGAGCAAAGTGGTGCGTGAGGTCTCTGATGATGGAGGTACATACGAAGGGCCATACTCACCAATCTTCTTGCACATTACTTTAAAATACTCTGACCTGGCTGCACGAAATTGAATGTGGTCATGATAAAAAAAGCGTGCCACTGATGTATCCATCTCTTCCTTCTTCTTGGGATCCCAACTAGCATCAAGTGTGCTTTGTCTACGTGCAACATGTGGCGTTGTTGATGCCATGGCCGATGCAATGCCTGCAGTAGGTGTGGAGGTAGCACTTCTTGATACTGACCCTGCTCTAGATACATTTGATGGGGATGGTGTCACAAAAGTTGCAGGGTCAACTGCAACACGTTGTGGTCTAGATGCAAGATAAGCTTGTTGACCTGCTACACGGTCACGAAGCTCCCTTTGCTTCTCCAAGGTCACATTTGGACAAAACTGCACCTCTGAATTTGGCTCATGTAGGAGATGAGCTCGGATCTGATTATGCATAAATATTAAAATGGAACAAGTGGCAATTGGTAGTCCATATTCTAATATTTAAGGAACTTTGAAAAATTAAAATCAATAAAAATTTGAAATACAAATGCTCGGCTCAATGGATTACCTTGTTTGCTCCACTAGTTCGCTTGTATGGGTAAAGCTTGCAAGTCCATGGTCGAGATCCTCCACCACTCAAAAAAATGACCAATCATCAGACCTTCTTCCTCGACCACCAACCTGACGAGCGGGGCGGGAAGATGAAGCCATTTATGATTTTAGGCTGAAAATTGAAGGTTCAAGAGTCCAGAGAAGGAAAAATTGAAGGCTCGAGAGAAGGGAGAAGACTCAAGAGTCAAGACTCACTCAAGAGTTGAGAGAGAAGGGAAAGGGAGAGAATAAAGAAGAAGAAGAAAAGAGGAGAACTTGGAACTTGGAAAAGAACTTAGAAGGAAGAGGAGAAGAAGGAAGAGAAGGAAGAAGGTTCAAGGAAGAAGGAAGAAGAGAAGGGAGAAGTGAAGAGAAGGTAGAAGGAAGAAGAGAAGGAAGAGAAGAAAGAGAAAGAAGAGAAAGAAGAAGAAGGAAGAGATTGGAGGTGGGAGGAGAAAGAAGAGAAAGAAGAAGAAGGAAGAGAGGGAAGAGAAGGAAGAGAAGAAAAAAGAAGAAGGAAGAGAATGAAGGTGGCTGGGCCGCTGGCCGCTGGGGGCAGGATGCAGGCGGGTCCCGGGAGTAGGATGCATGTGGGAGTAGAACGCGAAGAACAGGATGCAGGCGGGAGTCTGGGCGCCGGGCGGGAGTAGAACGCGAAGCGCAGGCGGATGCAGAATGCGGGCGACCGAGCGCAGGTAAGTTTCGCTTGCCACGTGGCGTTCTCTGTCCCCTTTCAGACAGGGAACGTTCCTTCATTTGGAAACGCGGTCCATGACGGATACATTCCGGGGACGGCGATTCTGCGTGCCGGGGGGCCGTTCCGGCCGTTTCCTGTCACTATGATGCAGTGGATGGAGCAAGCTTGGTCTCCATGGAGGTGAAAACTATCTGCCAAAAGTTGCTCATAAACTTTGCATCCCAATCATGTACTATGACTTGTGGTAAGCCATGCAACTTGAAGACATTTTCCATAAACTGAGTGGCCACTTGAGAGGCAGTATAGTGGACCTTAGTGGGGATAAAGTGGACAGCTTTGGTGAGGCGATCAACTACCACATAGATACTGTTCCACCCTTTCTTAGTCACAGGAAGGCCAGTGATAAAGTCCATTGTGATGTGAGTTCATTTCCCTTTAGGGATAGGGAGAGGCTGCAAGAGGCCAACGGGCCTGAGTGTACTATCCTTGTTCTGTTGGCATGGAATACATTGGGTCACAAAGTCCTTGACGTCCCTCCATGAGCCTTTTTAATGAAAGCTCTTGGCAATCCTGTCATATGTTTTGAAAACACCCAAGTGACCGGCAGTGGGGCAAGAATGCATTTCTTCCATGATCTTCTGCGTGAAGGGGGAGGTGTATGGGATGACAATCTTGCCATGGGACCAAATAAGGCCATGCTTGAGCTGATATTGGGAGTTTTCAGCCATAACCCCATGTTGTAATTTCTCAAATATGTGGCTGAAATGATCATCTAACAAGTAAGCCTCTTGGAGCTCTTCAACCCAATCACTGTGCAATTCTGAGGTAGATGACACTCTGCATGCCCACATTCGAGAGAGAATCGGCCACAATATTATCCTTGCCCCGTGTGTGTGAACGTCGAAGTCATAGTTCTATAAGGTTGCCACCCATCGCCTTTGCTTAGGAGTCAAAGTAGACTGAGTCAAGAAGTATTGGAGGACTCGGTGATCGCTTTTTACTTGGAAGCGGCTGCCATACAAATAGTGGTACCATTTCTTGATGGCATGGAGGATGGCCAACATCTCTTGGTCATATACATTCATTTGCATCTCCTTTTCATCAACCTTGCGGCTTTCAAATGCAATCACACCATGCTCTTGCAACAAGACTGCACCAATACCTCGGCCACTGACATCACAATGAATGGTAAATAGCTTAGAGAAGTCAGGGCAAACAAGGATGGGGGCTGAAGTAAGCGCGTCCTTTAACTGTTTACAGCTATGATCTGCAGTGGCATCCCAAAAGAATGACTCTTTTTTCAAGCGATCAGTCAAAGGTGGTGCAATGGTGGCATAGTGCTTAATGAAGCATCTGTAGAATGAAGAGAGACCAAGGAAGCCACGCAAGGAAGTGGTGGTGGAAGGAGTGGACCAATCCATAACACATTGCACCTTTTTCGGGTCAGCTTGTATACCATTTTTGCTCACAATGTGTCCCAAGTACTCCACAGATATCTGCATGAATATGCATTTGCTCTCATTAGCAAAGAGTCGATGCTCTCTCAATATGTCAAACACCCTCCGAACGTGTGTCAAGTGCTCCCTAGATGACTTGCTGTAAATGAGGATGTCATCAAAGAAGACAAGTACGAACTTGAACAGAATGGGCTGCAGGATTTTATTCATGAGGCTTTGAAAGGTGGCAGGGGTGTTAGTCAACCCAAAAGGCATCACAAGAAAATGGTAAAGTCCACGATCAGTCCTGAAGGCCGTTTTGACCTCATCTCCTGCCCGCATACGAATCTGATGGTAGCTAGAGCGCAAGTCAATCTTAGTGAAAAAGCATGCCCCTTTTAACTCATCCAGCAAATCATCAATCCGTGGTATGGGGTAGCGGTTCTTCACTGTAATTTTGTTCAAATCCCTGTAGTCAATGCACATGCGAAAGGAGCCATTTTTCTTCTTGACTAAGAGGACAAGGGATGCATAGGGGGAATAACTTGGTTCAATGAAACCCATCTCCAACAACTCCTTGATTTGCTTTGCAACCTCTTCACGCTCACACTTGGAGAGTCTATAGGGGGCTTTGTTCACTGGCTTGGAATGGGGCTCTAGGTCAAGTGGGTGGTCCACTTGTCTCTTGGGAGGGAGGGATGTAGGCATCTGAAATAAGTCATTGTATTCCTTAAGTAAGGCTTGCAAGGCAGAGTCATGTGATACTGCGGAGGGCTGATCAGAAGTATCCTTATTTAATTGCAAAACAAAGATTTGTGAGCATTTCTTAAACTCCCGTTTGAGTTGCTTTGCTGTAATGAGCTGAAAATCAGCATGATCTCAAACTCCCTCTAGGTGGATAGGCTGTCCATGCATCATAAACTCCATGTAAAGCTGAGAGAAGTCTATAGCAATTTTTCCCAATTGTTTTAGCCAATCACAGCCCAAGACAACATTAATGGGGCCCATATCTAGGGCAATCAGATCAACTAGTGCCACATAATTTTCAGCCAAGCATAAGGGAATTGCGAGACATACATGTGTGCTGATTTCTTCTTCTCCATTTGCTACTTGGACCTTCAAGGGGTGGTGTAATGCCATAGGGGTACATTTCAACCGATCAATGGCTGATTTATTGACAAAATTGTGAGTGCTTCCACTATCCACAAGGATAAAAACATGCTTCCCATTGATACTGCCTTGAATGTGAAGGGTACTGGGGCTACAGGAACCCGTCCAAGCATCCAAGGAGATCGAGCAAAGGGAAGTGGGAGGTGAGTGGGATGTTAAATCAAGTATCTGTGAGGGAGCACCGCCCGGGTCAAAGGGAAAACCATCCTCCAGGTCATAGAACTGCTCATGATCAACATCCTCCATGGGCTCAGTCTGGTCAATGGCCAAGTCATCCTCTTCATTGTGCCAATCTTCCATGACATATATGCTATGAACATTGACCTTAGCTGTCTTGTACGGGCATTTGGAGGCATGATCGGCAGTGTACTTATCTCCACATTTAAAGCATAGGCCTTTTTCTTTGCATTCCTTCACAACATCTAGGGAGATGAACCGTTGACTACTGGATCCATGGGAAGGTGACGCAGTGGACTGTTTATTTTCAGCATACCTATTTTCAGTAGTAGAGCCTGATGCTGTCCCAAAAGTGCCCATTTTTCTTTCAGCATGGAAGGCGGGGTAAGTGGGTACTTTGGGGCTGCTATTAGACATAGAAGTGCCTCGAAAACTGCCTCCGTATGGGGCTGATCGTGAAGGGATGCGGGGAGGTCCAACACCTTGCTGAAAATGCTCATTCTTACGGTACTTTCTTGCATATCTCTCAGCTAGTTCGATTGCATCAAACAGTGTAGTGGAATCTTCCCAATCAATGAACTGTTGATTCTTCCGATTGATATAGCGCCACCAAGTGTGGGCAAAACCTTCCAAATGGAGAGAAGTAAAAAGTATTTTCTGAACATCAGTGCGGGGGTAGATGTTGAAGTAGGACTCCAACTTGGACGTCCATTCTTCCAGGTTAGATGGTGAGAGGGATTGCCCATTATACTTTGTGAGAACGACCTTGTCACGCAGATCATAGGGGCCATGCTGCCTATGAAATCCTTGCTGTCCATGCATCCCGTGGTGGCCATACATGCCCTGCTGTCCATACATCCCTTGTGGTGCATTCAGCCCATGTTGTCCATTATAGCCATGCTGTCCATGATTGCCAGGCTGGCCATTTGTACCATATTGTCTTGATGGGGCTGATTCATATGTGGTGCATGGGGGCTCCTAGGTAGAGCGGGTGAAATTCGACCCAAGGTGGGAGGCGGCCTCAAGTGAATGTTGCTGGCATGGTGGACGGGGAAATTCAATAGGGGCTCATCATGCGTATGAGAGGGTTCCCCGATCTCATAGGTAGAAGGAGAAATTCCCTTAGCGCCAAGTATACCCTGTGGGCCATGCGATGGTTCCTGATGTGGAGGGCGTCTAGACTCATGTCTAGAGTCATTGGTCTTCTCTTGGGATGAAGCGGTCGCTAACTGAGCAATAAGAGCAGTGAGCTGTTCCAAGGTCTGTTGGGTCTTTGAGTTTGAGATAGCCATGTGCTTGATCGCTTCATCAAACTTGGACATCATTTGACGGTGGTTGGTGACCATATCATTGTGGCGTTCCATATGACAGAGCTCATGTTGGCAGAGGGTGTGATTAAGAAGGACATACGGGTTCGTTTCAGGCATTTCCTCTTGTATGTCACCATGATAATCTTGCGCTGAGCTTGGTTCCTCATTTATGGAGGTCCGGGAGTCTCTAATCTCCCTCTGGAGTTCCTCTCGGGCCTTGCTTTTGCCTTTCTAGCCAGCCATCTGGGTGCAGTCCTCAGGACCTGCTGTTAGTAAAAGGGGCGTAACTCTTTGTAGGAAACTCCGATTGGTGAGGTTTCGGGTTCTAGTCGGAGGGGACGACGGTCTCTTTGAGATGAGCTATTAACCTTTATGACAGAAAATGATCAGAATTTTTTGTAAGGGGTTTACAGTGCTTGTCCTAGAGCGGTCTGCATCTTGTCCACAGTGACCCTAGTGCGCAAAAATGGGCATAACTTTCACATCGTAACTTCGATTGGGGAGATTTTTAATTCAAACCGGAGGGGACGAAGCCCTCTTCGAGATGAGCTATAGGGTTCACCCCGAGATTCAGGACATAATTTTTTGCAATGGGATCTTTGTGATAGTCCTGCAGGACTGTGACAAAAAACACTGCTTGTCCCTTAGTACCAATGTTTTACATGGATAGAGCATAGATCAAGGGGTCTGATCTGCCACATCAATAGCATCTTAAGCATACTAAACATAATCCCGAGCATCATTGCATACCCATCAACTCTGTCATTCATGCATAAGTACATTCATTGCCATACATCTCCATTGATTGCATGTACTTCAAGTGGCATACATGGGTGCCATTAGCATTGTGGGGTATCCAAGAGAGATCATTTGGGCAGGGAAGTGGGGCTCATGAAAGTACCTGCATCTGCAAACAAGTATTGGGTTTCGGATCACCAGGAGGTGGGCAAAGTTCCCCCCGGGCCGGGTTGTGCACCCCTTCAGGGTCTTAAGTGGTAAGGGAGGGTTACCTTTCTTTTGTCTTACCACCTCGCCCAGCATCGGCCTTTTTCCTCAGCCGGAGTATACATGGCAGACATTTTTAATTAGCAATCAGCATGAGATGCATTGGAAAGAAGACATTGGGCCTTTTCATGAGATGCAAGGAACAATGAAGGTTGGGGTAGGGGTTACCTTGGTAGTCCAGTGACTCACTGGTTGCTACTTACCCAATGTGCAATGGCTAATATTCATCCAAGATCATAAGACAAGGTAGGGGGTTAATGTCAGCCATTACAATGAAATTCAGGAAGAGGTATGATGTTTGTATGCAATCTTGAATCTCTCCAACAATGGATTAAGCTCAGCAAGTGGCTAAATTGTGAGATTAAGATCAGAATGGCATACCTCTTTAATGCTTGGGACGACCGTTGAAGCCCAAATCATCATGATGCTGCTTGCTCCATTGATCAAGTCCGGTTGTTGGTTGGGCATCCGTGGAAGAGTGCTTCAGCATTTGAGTGCTCTTGCTGATGAAGAAGGCTCCCAAGTCTATCCCCGAGCTTGAGCTTCAAGAATGGGAAGCTTCAAGTGAAGCTTTCGTGGCTGCCCGCAAACCTTCCGATGCATGTTGAGCTCAATGGCTTTATCCGGGCAAGAGAAATCCTTCACGGGCTGAAGGGGTTGTGGGTTTGAACTCTCCAGGTCAGAGAGAGCTTCAGTTAGAAGAATCCATGGCTGCCCCAAATTGTCTCAAACAGTCCCAGCTGCTGTCCACCATGGGAGTTGATTCCGGGAGCAAAAGTGCCAAAGGGGGAAGGCCAAAGTGCTGAATCAGTGCCCTGGAGTGGCAGGGAGGGGAGGGCAGCAAGAGGAGGAGTGGCAAGAGGGCTGGGGAGGGGCAGGACAGCCAACGCAAAATGCGCCGAAAATTACGGGGCTGTCCTGCAGGCCTCCTGCGCAGCAAATCCCCCCAGTCCACCACTTAATCAGAAGCTTGGGGGGTCAGGGAAGGAGTCCCGGGGCTGGTTGATGTCGGGGAGCACCCTCAGGTTAAATTTTTGGGGGTTTCTTTGGGCTGGCAGCCATGGCAGCTTGCAGGAGAAGAGAGAGAAAGAGGGTTGGGGCAAAAATTGACGGAGGTTTTGCCCTCTTCCAACTCCTGGGACTCTAAAGTTGGCCTGGAACCCTTAAAATTTGCATGAAAAGATTGCAAAAAGTGAGGTCATTATATTTATGAATGTAGGAAAAGGATTGCAAAAGAGAAAAAAAAGAACTCTAGTATGGGTGCCCAAGAGAGTATGTGATGTTCGGAAATAATAGCTTATATTTATTGATGTATGTGATCCCATGTGGTCTCATGCTCTTTGGGGGTCATTTCGGCATATGGCTTGAAGGGCAAATCAAATCTATTTATGTATTTTAAACATTTGGTTGTTGAATTGAAAATTGAAACTGGTTTGAAAGTGTAGACTCTTTGTATAGATAAAGGGGGGGAGTGCATGTCTAAGTATTATTTGTTAGACCATGGCGTTGTACATCAATCTACAATGAGGAGGACTTCTCAACAGAATGGAGTGGTAGAATGCAAGAACGATACTCTTATGGAAATTACTAGATACAAGGTGAGAAGCAAAGGCCCTATGTTCAAGTGATTTGGTCATGCTTTCTAGATACGATAGCAAAGGGAAAGAAATGCAAATGCAAATGAGTCCAAAGCTAATGCTAGGCAGCCTTCAAAGAAGGGCAACAATGATGTAGATAGGTCAAAGAAGGAAAAATGCCACTACTGCAAAAGGCGAGGTCATTACATTTATGAATGCAGGGAAAGGATTGCAAAAGAGAAGAAAAAGGAATCTAGTATGGGGCCCAAGAGATACTAGTGACTCGCACGATCGATTGTGATGCTTTAGCCAACTTTGTGGAGGAAGATGATGCCGCGTTTAAGAAGGACAATGCAATGTGTGATGTTTAAAAATTATAGCTTGTACTAAGTGATGTATGTGGTTCCATGTGGACTCATGCTCTTAGGGGTCATTTGGTTATATGGCTTGAAGGCCAAATCGGATCTATTTATGTATTTTAAACACTTGGGTGGAAACTAAAACTGGTTTGAAAGTGCAAACTCTTTGTATAGATAGAGGAGGGGAGTATATGTCGAAGGCTTATTTGTTAGACCATGGCATTGCGCATCAATCTAGAGTGAGGACGACTCCTCACCAAAATAGAGTGATAGAACGCACTAAGCGTACTCTTATGGAAATAACTAGATGCAAGTTGAAAAGAAAAGGGCTGCCTTATAGATTTTGCCTTGAAGGCCTTATGTGGTCAATTGGACTAAAGACAACATGTAGTCTTATGCATCACATTTATTAGTGTGAACGGACAGAATTGTTGCACATTTGGTCAAGGTTGGTGAGAGCATGTGAGGACGTTGTGTTGGAGACGAGTCTGGCATGATTCAAGAGCAAGGCACATGGGAATCATCGGTATCAAGAGAGTGTTGGTTTGTGATAGCAAGTCACATATGATTTGTGCAAGTTTTGAATAATGATAAAAAAATATTGAATGCGGCGCCAACCTTAGGGGCCAATAGACGTCATGTGTGGTATATGAGCACTCTAGCTTCAATTGTGTGTGGATTTTTCTTGGCGAATTTATTGTTAAGCTAAATTAGGTGTTTGCTGAAATGTGGTCTACTATCCTTTGGGCTTTTGGAGGCTAGTTTCATGCTTTCATTGTTGGGATTGTTGTTAGTTATGATTGCCATCTCTTGCCTATGAGCCTTAGTCTAAGTCAGACGAGGACTTTAGGAGCTTTGATATGTCTGTCATTTGTTTTAACAGAGGAGTTAGCTCACTCTAGAGCATCCCTTTCATTGCCTTTTTGTGCATTTTCTTCTTTGATTGGGTTTTTGTGTGTATTTCTTGAGTAGTTTCTGCATTTTCTAGTCTACCATCACTTGTCGGACATTGTCCATCCCTGCTAGGATTTTTTCCTGCCTTGTAGTGCAAATCAGCATATTGTGTCTGTATTAAATGTAATAGGTCCATAATTTAGGCTCCCAAGTGCATGTTAGTCAACATTTAGGGATTTAGGCTATTTATAGCCCCTAGTTGGCTGGTCATCATCATCTTCTTGTCTTCAACTTGGGTGTCTTTGTAGGCATACAATGTGCTTTTAATGCGTGAATTATTGAAGCCAAGAGCAATCAAGTATGCATGTATGTTCTCATACCATGCCCTAGGTGCTTGCTTTAAACCATAGAGGGTGTCACAAGAACGTGGAATTTTTGGATGGAACGTGGAATTTTTGGATGCTTTGCTTATGCTAAGACATTTGATTAATATAATATGCGAATGTGCAATATTGAGATGCACATGTGATGCACATAGCAAACATTTCATGGTAATAGGCCAAGGATCCTAAGGCAACAGTGGATGTCAAAGGCAAAAGTTGCAACAAGTTATTCAACTGAGTTTTGGGTGACAGTTGGTGTTGGTTTGGCCGTGGGATAATTAATTGGCCAATAAGGGTCAGTGGTGACGCTAGGGACTAGGCATTTTGCTTGTCCAAGAGTCGATTAAGTTTTGGGACCACTTGGGGTTGCAAATGGCCTAGCCAATCAAATTGGGGATGGGCACATCTAATTTTGGGCAGGGTCAAAAGGGTTGAAATATGGTTGGAAAGAAAGAAGATTGCCACTTGGCAAAAAATCCCATGCAATGAGGGAGAAGGCTATTTGGAGGTTGTAGAAGCTCATTCAATGCGTGAAGGCTATGGGAAAGAGAGAAGACATGCTATTGATCACATTTTGCTGTTGTGAGAACCAGAAACCTTCCCAAGAGTAGGCGACATTATTAATGGCACCTTGGGTTGTAGGCTCCAACATTTAATGGAGGTGATAGCCGTCTGATGGCTCCTAGGCAGAAGGTGACAGCATTTGGGGCAATCTCTGATAGGGCAGCAACCATTTTTTGGGGTTTCCTGCATGGAAATTTAGGTCTCTATCTCTCTCTCTACAGCATTCTCTCATCTTCTCTAGTCTATTCTTTGATAATCTCAACAAATCTCAGCCATTAGAGGAGATCTCAGCCAGATTTGGTGGGCAACAGTGGAATTTTTGTTGTAAACCCTAATTTACAAAAAAATTAGGGTTTAACAACAACCACCTTAGGACCTGTGCTAGCAATTGGAGGCATTGAAGACTGAATTCACTAGTTGGAATTCAAGGAATTGCCAAAGGTTTCAGATGCCAGCCCATCTCAATCGATTTGGGGTAGCATTTGGCCAGCCAAGGTTTGGACAAGTCTTGGGTGAAGATCAAGGGGCAAATTGATTAGAAGGCTTGTTGATCATTTATGACAGTAAGTGGCATTTGGATTACTGGAGGAGAATAAGGAATCTCAATTGTACTTCATCCAATTGCAATATAAGATAAAGAAATACCGAAAGGGGCGCGAGTTTCAGGGCTACAAGGTGTCAAATGTCCAAGATTGTATGATGAAATGTGCATTTTAGTTTTGTGAATTTGTTAATTGTTGTAATTAAGTGCTTTATTAGGTTTTCATTACTCTCTCCAAGAAGGAAGGTTGGTTTTAGAGGGCCTTATGTAAACGGTACAATTTGCTTTTTGACCCTTTTTGAACAAAGGCTAGGAGGTTGAGTGACATAAATCTCCTCATGAAGATCATTGTTCAAAAAGGCAATCTTTACATCCAATTGATGCACATGCCAATCATAAGGAGTAGCCAAAGCAATGACATTGCAAATGGTGGTCATACATGAAGTGGGTGCAAACATCTCATCATAGTCAATCCCATGTTGTTGGGTATGCCCTTTGGCAACAAGATGTGCCTTGCAACAGTCAATGTTGCCATTAGATCTGTGTTTTAATTTGTAAATCCACTTTGTGCCTATAGCACGCTTGCCAATAGGCAAGTCATACAACTCTCATGTTTCATTTCTATGAATAGAGTTTATCTTAGATTGCATAGTCGCCATCCAGTGTTCATTTTGTAAAGCATCATGCAAAGAAACAAGTTTCTCATTGTCTATAGTAGCTACAAGTGCCTGCGCAACCAAGTTACTCTATGCATAATGAGTGGCTCCTCTAGCTCTATTGGGAAGTGGCATGGATTGTTTGTTGTCTTGTAATGATAACCATGTAGGAACTATTTTAGCTTTTTGAATAGCAGCTCTCTTATCGACCACTTCATAATCAGCAATGCCTTGATCAATGTGCTGAAAATCAGGCCGTTGTTTACCATGTGTTTGTTGCTGTAAACCCTCAATAGGTGCCTGAAATTGACCAAAATCAGTTGCACTTTGCTGAAATAAAGCCACAACTTATCAATCATGTTCATAGGCCCCACATTGGGCTGATACTTGTAGTCCATGAAGGGTTGACTAGCATGTTGAGTGAATACCGCATCTTTACTAACAAAAAATTTGTTGGTGGAGGGGTGGTATAAGTGGTGCCTTTCACTTTCTACACTATAACCAAGAAAAATGCATTTGATAGCCTTGCCTTGTAGTTTGTCTTCGTGGTTGTGGTACCAAAGCATATGTTAAATAACCAAAGACATGAAATGTGACACCATTGGTTTCCGGCCATTCCAAGCCTCATAAGGTGTACATTCAGCCAATGCTTTAGTTGGGTTGTGATTTAGCATGTACATTGCATACATGATAATATCAAGCCAAAACTTTGGGGACAGCTTATTGTGTGACATCATACAATGTGCCATTTCCATCAAAGTGCGATTTTTTCTTTTAGCCATACCATTTTATTGAGGTGTGTAAGGTGTAGTTCATTGATGGATACATGCGCATAGACCCGTCTGCATTTCCATCAACTCATTCATCTTTGTCTCAAGGTTTTTAAAGTGCAAAGAACTTGATACACATTTGGGAAACAAAGCACAATGTATTTTGCCAAGTATACAACTTTCACGTACATTATGCATAGGTACTTTCAGTGGAGGGAGATGGAGCACCATATTTTTGCTTTTTAGGCGAAGCAAACTGCCATAATTAAGATGACAGAACCGAGTGTGCCATAACTTAGTGTCATCCATGTTGGTGGCATCAACTTGTAATGCATCCTCTTATGCTCTCCTCTCATATAAATCAAGTTGATAGAGTCCATTGTACAATGTACGAGTGAGACAAAAGGATATTCCCATCACTACAATCATAGACACTATCATGAGAACATGTATTTTTGAAACCTCACTTAACATGTGGATTAATTTTTAATCACATGGTTAAGTAAATGCTGCGTATGTGAGGTCTAACTGGGGTTAGAGTAAATTTATGAGCTCGGGACTTGAGGAAATCACGGGATGTCAAAGGCAAAAGTTGCTATGTAATTAAGTTATAATCAGGGATTTACCACCCATCCATGGAACGAAGGCTGGTTACAGACACTGCATCAATTCCTATGGAATTTAACCACAAAACCAACACATGTAATGGCTAATACTGAAAGGAAAATTTTCTTTATGCTTGGCACATATAAGACCTTTTGAAGCACGATAGTTTTTCCATTCATTGCAATAATGGAAATTTGACCAATGCGTTGGATTGCATATGAAGCATTATTTGCATATACAACGGATCCTCCCTTTTGTGCATTTGTATATGATACAAACAAGTCACGAAATGATGTTATGTACTTGAAAGCTCCACTGTCAAAATACCATGTGCTGCTGTTTTTAGCAATTGAAAGATCATGCTCATATGATGAAGGATCATTTGAACAATGCACAACAAGAGCATAAGACAAGCTTGTCGAATATGCGATTGCATCTTTTGCATTTGCTGAATTTTTAGCAACACTTATGTCCGATTGTTTCTTCTTTTCACTTGCCATCCTCTTTCTCACTTCTTTCAATAACATGCTCCTTTTTTTTAATACAAGAATTGTACCTCTTTTTCTTAGCACTGTCATCCTTGGTGCTTGAAGAGTCTATAGAAGAAGTTGCTTTGCCTTTACCCTTTGAGTTTGAGGGCTGCCATGACTTCCCTTTGTTTCAATGGCTGGTTGCAAATGTTTGATTGTCCATACTTATGTTAGAGCGATTCAGTCTTGATTTCTCTTCTTGCAACAATAGTGATACCAATGCATCAAATATGCATGCATTAGCATCTCCTTTGGTAAGTAAATGAAGTGAAGTGGCAAAACTCTGATAGGTATTAGGTAGACTAGCCAAGACCATAGATACAAGAGAGGCTTCGGGAATTATTTAATCAATATTAGCAAGTTGCTCCGTAAAGTCCTTGGCACGTGTAATGTATGCATCCACAGAATCACCCTTTGTCATGTGCTCCATTTCAAGTTGCTTATACAAATAGGCTTACACGAGTCTCATTGCACACTCGATAAAATGAAGCAAGCTTATCCCAAGCATCCTTGGCCGTTATGCATGATCGAATATGGAGGATAACTTGTCTCTTGCATGAGAGTGCAATCAAAGCATGAGCTTGGGCATTACGCCCATCCCATCTCAATTGATCTATTATGGGAGGCGTAGGAGCAGCTAGAGCAAAAGATCCATTAGTGATAGTGGATGAGCTAGAAGAACATATAACATTCTGTGTAACTAGGCGTGCATGCCTAACTTTTGAAACATATACATAACCCCAAAGCTGCTTGGCAACAAGTACATGCTTTATATTTGGGATAATTAGTCCCATCAAATTTGTGTGAGTTCCCAAACATGTTGAGCAAATCATTTTGCCTTGCCATTGCTTGTTGAAATTGCCGGTATTTGGATCCATGGCTGTCCAAAGTACAAATGCGGGGGCAACACAAAAATAAAGCAAAAAAGGGACAAAAAAGCTTACAATTTTTTGGAATATTGATGGCGTTGATTAAGAATTTGTAGCTGAAAGAGCTTTGATGTGTATAAATATCGATGTAGATAGTGTAATCAGCCTCAATGTTGATTAATTTGGAAAAATTGAACAAAATCCCCAAATTTAATTTGTAAAATTTGGTGAAGTTTGAGCTCAAATGTAAAAAGTCCCAAATTTTGATGTTAAATCGAGCAATTTTTGATCATGGAATGAAAAATCCCCAAAATTTTAGTGAGATTCGGGATTTTTGGGCAGAAGTCCCAAAATCCTTGAAAAAATTAGGGTGAAATTGAGGTTTGATAATAAGTTCCCAAAATTTGTGCTCGATAGAGCAGTGTGAATAAGTGAACAATAAGAGAGAAGAGAATGCTGGAAGGTAACATCCACTATGTGAGAATGATCTGAAAGCACAATCCTTAAGGTACTAAGTACCACACCCATTGACGGGTATTCACATAGGAAAAAAACCCCATCTCTAGCTAGAAGGTAAAAAGTGCATGTGGATAAGGGAGCGTTCACACTAGAACTTAGGAGGAACACGATAAGTGTAAGACAACTTATCCTACATTGCGGGTGAACTTTAGTCAATGCAGTTTGTGCTATGCTTTGGTTGTACTCTCTCGCTCCTCCCCTTCTTTCCTTTATTTCTCTTTCTATCCTCTCCGCATGGCTTTCCCTTGCCCTTCTATTGATGACAAATTACACGGTCTTGATTACCTAACATGGCGTGTTGTTATTAAAGCATGGTTTGTGCAGAAGTGGTTATGGTACATTGTTTTGGAGCTTTTGAGCGTCCTGAGTGTCCCACTCCTCTTCTAGTTGATTTTGATAAGGACAGCTATGAAGAAGCTATACTCATATGGGATATCGATGATCCCTTGCGTATTTTGCTCTTCTTTGCTGTATCTCTAAAGTTGTTTTGGCGGTGATCACCTCTTGTAGGACTGCTTTAGCAATATGGGCGAAGCTCTAGATGTTGTACGAAGCTTTCTTGACTTTGTATGCAATTATCCTTTATGGTCAGCTCTAGTAGATGAAGTTTAAGCCGAAGGATACTATTGAGTTATTTCTTACTTTGTGCTAGCTATGGTAAGAAGGCACATTTGCGTAAGGATTGTAAAGAGTCAGCGGCTTCGGGGAAGGAGGAGAAGAAGAAACAAGATACAAACTCCTTTGCCAAGTCATCTACCTTCTTTGACTTTGGCTTGGATCCTTTGGCCAAGGTGAAACCAGCCTTCCTCCTAGGATAGGGTGGTAAATCCTTGATTACATCTTAATTACAGCAGCAAACAATAAATGTAAATCTGAAAATTCAAATTTACCTATTGATCTTGGACAATGCATATCCGATTGGCCCCAAAATTTGCGCCCAAAAGTTGATTTACAATGGGATTCTCCCAATCCCTTTCGGTATTTCAACTCCCCTTGTTGTCCAAAGTGACCAACAAGTCTTTAATCTATTTTGCCCCTTGATTCGGGCATTCAATTGGCCTTCACCCACTTCATAGATGATGGAAATGCCCCAAATTCAATGGCTGCCTAGTCCTCCACCTGAATTCAGCTGAAATTCATCTTCAGCCTTGTTGGATCCAAGTCTTGGAGCTTCAAATTTTTGGCACGCTTCACAAGGCTGTTGCTAAACCCTAATTTATGCTGCAGATTAGGGTTTACAGCAGAGAAATCTGAATTTTCTCAGCCTCCAAGGGTCCAAATGTCGAGATCTTTGGAGCAAGGCTGTAAAATGGCTGGGAGATGAGAGGGAAAGCTGTAGAGAGAGAGAACTGAAGAAAATCAGTTATTTATTGCTGTTGCCCCGTCTCAACAGCCTGTAGATGCTGTTGCCTACTGTTGATTGGTCTTCTTTTGCCCTTGGCTGCCTCAGAACGTCCTCTAATGGTTGCAAATCTGACTAGTAGCCTCCCCTCCCTCTCTCTTGCAAGCTGAATTTATAAAAATGCCTCTCTCCAGCCTCTAAAAACGTTTTTTAGTCTTGTATGGGCATTTTTGACAAGTGGCAGACTTCCCAAATGGTTTTTCCAGCATTTTTCATAATCAAATATTACTTTTCAGCCTTTTAAGTATTGAAAATTAATTTAATAATTATTTCTATGTCTTGAAAAAATAAATTGATTGGCCAATAATTAAATTGGCTAGGCAACTTCCATTCTCGAGTGTCTCTGCGCTATTTTTTGACCATTAGATTGGTGTTAGGTATCATTAAACGTCACTTCTCTAGTGTTACCAACTAGGATTACCTAGCCAAATGGATTACCTAGGCCAACAACTGGCACTAGATGCCACCAAGTACTTGTGCGGGATAACTTATAGCAACTTTTGCCTTTGACATCCTGTGATTTCTTTGGGTTCCGTGCTCATAAATTTACTTTAACCCCAGTTACACTCACATGTGCAACATTTACTTAATCGTGTGATTAAAAATTAATCCATATGTTAAGTGAAGTTTCAAAAATACATGTCCTCATGACACAAGGCCAAGGCCAAGTTGTGCAAGGGGTCATATTCTTTGGATCATGGGAAGGGCTTTGGCAGTCTTGGCCAAGGTGGAAAATCTATGTTCACGTACACTCAGAGGCATTTTTGACAAGATGGTCATGTATGCTAAAGTGAGGCATTGATGATAGACATAGAGAGTTGCTATGATTCTTCTCTATTTTCAGGTTTTGGTACAATCGGCATTGACACTTAGGAGTTCTCTTCCATAGTTGTATGGACAATGATGAGTCATTATCATTGTACCATTTGAGAGAGGGTGTTAGTAGTCTAGTCTAGTCAACTCACATGTGAGTTTGGGATGTGCTAGGCATTATTGAGTTATCTAGGTATTTTTTAGCAATCATTGAGGTGATTATTTTAGCATTTTATGTTGGCCAACCAACATTAAATGCTGGCTGACCTGATCACTTTCTTGGCATTGTTTTGTCCTATCTATTCAGGCTCCTCATTCATTCATTCATCACTTGCAGATCCAATGCATGCCTTGTGGAGAGGGAGCCGGTGCCAGTGTCCACACGAGTGGCTCATTGTTGTATGCGACAATTTTTGTGTTTGGTATATGGATTCCATTTCCTACACACATCTCTGAGCTCTCTTTTTACAGTGTTCTTATGTTTTGTCTTTTCTTTGTCTTCTATCTTGTGTTCAACTGTCTATTTCAGCGTTCTTTCATGCTTCCATTGCTGCATCCATTTTTGACAGGTTGTTGCCCTGCTTTGGAGAGGCCAGCTGCCAAGTAGTCGCCTGCTACTCCTTGGCCTCCTGATGGAATTACCTCAAGACTGGCAAGAAATGTCTTGTGACTGTTGGTGTTGGGACTGTTGGTGCTTGTTGTAGCAGCACTGTCTCTGTCTCTCTCAGCCTCCACACAGGTTAGGATGGCTGGAATTTCCCTCAGCCCCCAAACAGCTCTCTTCCAGTTTGCACGGGAAATTTTGACAATTGGCAGACTTCTAATCTTAATTTCTGGCATTAATTATTTAATTTTTAGAATTAGTTAATTATCCATTTGACTCTGCACAAGAACTGATTAGTGCCCATTCACACTTAATGTGCTAACCCCCATGGGACATTTAATGATCCCAACATTAATTAGATCCAAATTGACACCAAGTATCAATAGGTACTTGTATGGCATAACTTTGTACAACTTTGCCAATGTCACCCAATGCTTGAGTCCTCACTTTGGCGATGATACCATGTGAGAGTGTGCAATGGAAGCGGAACACAAACATAGAGAGAGAAGGGAAGAGAATGATTGCAATGAAAGAAGAGAATGGAAGAAGAAAACCTGCACTAAATTTGAATGAAAGTTGAATTCAAAAGGTGGATTGATCAGTCATTGAATGCAGCCCAAAGCGTCAATGATGGCACTGGATCAGGCTGATGACAAATGGCAGCATTGCAAGATGGAGGAGTGTCCTTGATTGTTGGAGTATGCTGAAGCGTGAAGAGCAGAATGAAGACCAGCCAGTAGCTGATGGCTATATAGAGCCAAAAAAGGAAAAAGTTGGCTGACTCTGCTGATTAGGCATGGTCAAAATTTGGCTGACTTGTCACAAATCAATAAAATATGCAGTCGCCAATAATGCCTCATAATTGTGGTGTAAATACACCTTGCAGCCACTGAAAAAGAAATGCAAGGTTGGTGTTCATCTATTGTGAACACACTTAAAAACTGACGAAAAAAGAAATGCATGCTCTAAACAGAGCTGCCTCCTCCATCAAAATACATGTCAGATTAAGTGTTAGAGCTCCTCATGTCCCTGCAGATGGTGAAAAAGAAATGCAAGGCTGGAAACTGGATCATCTAGTGTTAACCTAAAACCGACTAAAAAAGAAATGCATGCTCTAAATAGAGCTGTCTCCTCTGTCAAAACATCCTCGTTTGACTCTGAATGAGGCTCTTAGGTAGGAGATGATTGTGTAAGACACATGACTGCTAACAGCAACATAATGAGGCCCAAAGTGACACTGCAAAAATGTCCAGAATGCTGAAAGTGGAAAAAGCTCCTCATTTTCCCTCCACTCTTTAATAGGGCCCACTAGCAAGAGATGACCTCTTCAGACTATACCTGCTACAAAGACCATACTACAGTCAATCAGTATCCATAGGAGGTGATTTTGTTGCCATCGGTTTCCTTCTACTAAGTGATAGAACTTATGGTCGTTGGCAATGACTCAGATGCCTTGTGTTTGTGTTCTGCATTTATTGGGTTGCCGTAGGTACTGGCTAGGGAAATGGTGGCTAATTTTTGGTTTATATTTTAATTGTGTTGCTGAATCATGCAGGTTTTTGAAAGAGAAGCTGTGGTCGCTCGGTTCCTATTGGTGACAGCAGAGTTGGAGCAAACATTGGATATTGTGCCATATGATATCCTGGACATATCAGATGAAGTTCGAGAGCAGGTGCATTAGTCTTCATTGATCCACTGTGTTGTGATAATACTGCTGAAATTTAGTTCTCTAAATATCAAATGAAATTACAACAGGTACTCTGTGATATCTATCTAGAACTGTTTTATATCCTTACATGTACTTTAGGTTTCCATACTAACTAGCTAAAGATACTGCTGCTATCCCACCTATAGGTTGAGCTCGTGCATGCCCAGCTGAAAAGGGCAAAAGGAAGTGCTGATGCCCAAGATATAGATCTTTATAATGATCTTGCCATGGTACTTTCCCAAGAAAGTGACAAAGCAGCCGTCGGTGAAGGCTTGGAGAGGCTGGCTGAAAAGCTTCAGTTGAAGACCTTTTCAGAAATAAAACAGGAGCAGCAAGCATTAAGTGATCTTTCTGGCAGATGTGGTGTGAGCGATGAAAGATATGAACAAATGTCTTTACTATTGAGACGGCTTAAAGACCTTGCAATGAAGGACCATGCATTGCTTGATGTCATTGAGAATGAGAAGACTTTGCAGTCAGAAAAATTAGGGTCTCCTCTCATTCCAGATGATTTTCGTTGTCCTATTTCATTAGAGCTGATGAAGGATCCAGTTATTGTTGCAACTGGTCAGGTAAGCTTGTACTCCCCCTTGTTCTCCAATAGGAGAAAAGTTCATTTTCTGGTCTTTTTATGTCTTGAGGGAGGGAGCAAGGAAAGCTTCCTTCTAACTTGTTCTTTTTTGTAAGGGGGTTTTTCTGGTGGGCTGGAAATAGGGCTGACATGGCATTTTTAATGAATAATTCTTCAAACTCTATATGAGTATACTTATCCTGTTGGCTTCTTTTTTACTCAAGACATATGAGCGAGCTTGCATTCAGAAGCGGATTGATGCTGGGAATAAGACTTGCCCAAAAACTCAACAAGTTCTGCCACATTTGATCTTGACGCCCAATTATGTACTGAAGAGCCTCATTGCTCAGTGGTGTGAGACTCATGGAATAGTACTGCCTAAAAAGGTAAGCCATTGACTTTCTTTAAGAAGAATTATTCCTGTCAACAGTTCGGACTTGAATTTAATTGTCTTTCTTTAAAAAGAAAAATCCTGTCAAAAGGCAACACAGCATGCATTGACTTGAACAGTGTGGAAAAGATCTTGCTATATGGAGGGCTGTATGTTCTTTACTGTGACTGCTTTAAGTGACCTGAGTTATTGGTTGAAAGCCTTGATGTTTCAATATGTAGGTCTGTGTAAGTCCTGGTCATGGGGGCTTATTTTGCTATACCTCTAAGGGATGATAGAGTGGGTCCAATAGGGCACAGTGGGAGCTGAAGCAGGCCCTTGAGAGGCGCTCCCATAGCCTGACACCACGTTAATTCTTTCTTTGGGATTTTGCAGAGCAGGCTTATTGACTTATATAGATCTAGCCAGTGTGAGGTTCCCGTTCCAATTGAAGATCATTTGTATTGTGTGAAGAAGGTGAGGATGCTAAATTACGGTTTGGGCTCTGCTGTATGGCCCTTAGCTTTTATTTCTTAGTTGGGTGCCCACTTTTATTTCTTAGTTGGGTGCCCATTGTTACAAGGAGTGTCGACTCTTGACCAACCAAAAGAAACACATGCATTAGCACTTAAATGCGGTCCATTGATTCCTAATTTTGGTCTTCATTAACAGCCCCAAAAAGACTTTATTTGTATTTATTGACATTTATTTCACATGGTAGGACAAGGGCACAAAAATCCCCCATAAATAGGTTACGTTGTAGGCATTATGGTCTCTCCTCACAGTCTCTCCCCTGCACACTCTCATTCTTTGTTCAGATCAGTGTCTCTCCTCTCCAATCTACTGGCGAACAGGTTTCCTCTGCTGTTACTGCTGTGTGTTAGTCTCCTGCAGTCTGCCCAGTTGCCTGACAACCTTCTCTCAGCCTGGTGATCAGTCCCAGAGCATGGTGGCTTCATTACAGCAGCTGGTGGCCCGTTATTCTGCACTCAGCCCGTGCATTCTGCTGTGTTTTACTGTGGTTGACCTGCACACTCATCAGGCATCATCTATTGCAGCTGGTGAATTCATTTTGGAGGTTATAACTGTTGTGCTTTGCAGCATTCTTCTCACCCACAGCAGGCAACTTCATTCTGCCTTCAGCTGACATCATTTGGAGAGATTCTATTCATCAAGAACTTTGCTTTGAGCATATATGGCAGGCTTGATCATCAGCCATCTTCGCCTGCATATTAGAGGTCATCTTCGTCAGCATCCTGGCTGTTGGAGTCCACATCCATCAACTGCTGCTGCCCTTCATCATCAAATTGCAGTTTACATCTGGAGCAGCCATCATCATTGTTGTTGAGACCTCTCTGCCCAAAGGATTGCATTTCACTCCCTTTATAATGTAGATCCCTTTACAGGTGCTGCTGCTTGGTCAGTCAAGAAACCACAATCATCTTGAGTTTTGATCAGTGTCATCAATTCGACTCTGCTCACCTCGTATGGGTCCCAAAGACAAGGAACCCTGAGGCTCCTTCATTGTGTTATCATCGGACATGATTAATCATTTTATTCACTTTCTATGTTTTTGAGTTCTGTGTCACAGTGTTTGCCATACACATTTTGTGTTCTTCCCCTCAAACCTAACCATTTCTCACTGCCCAATGTAGGCCATCTCATTGGCTCCACGTTGATGCCCTTTATTCCATGTTTGGGGCTGATTAGTGCTGTTTAAACTGTTATTTATGACATTTATTACCCCCTAGTGTATCTAGGACTCGAGTATCACTACTTCACACCTAGGTCAATATTCAATGGCCTACATGCTGTGTGTGCCCCATTATCCTGCTGCACAGTGCTCTCTCCCATCTAGTTGTTACACCCCCCATCAAGAGGGGTTCTCCCAGGCCTCGTAGATATGATCATTTTGACATGGCCGGTGTTTGGTGTTCTATAGTACATGTAAAAGTAGGAATGCAACGAACTTGATGGGTCTTCAAGTCCTACGCAAGACAATTTTATGTCTGCTGAACATGTGTCTTCTAGGCCTCAACTCTTTTCATTGAGATGAAAATGATGCAAGTGATTTGCCATGGAGCTCTTGGCTCCTCCATGTGCAAATGACGTGGGACATGGCGATCAGTAGGACCTAGCAGAGTAGCTAGGATTGACTGATGCATATATTGAGAATGGTATCTCTAGTGAAGAGCGGCACTGTAGGAGTTTTTGTCAGGAGATTCAGGGGAGGATTTGGGAGTAGTTTATGGAGCCTTTGGTGGCCTCATATGATCCATGATGGTTTTCCCATTGGGAGTTGGCTTGTTCGTGTCCAAGGACAAGATTTACTGTTTTTGCTTGTGAGATGGCCATGGAGACCAGCTAGCACTGCCCATGGAGAGTTCAGTCAGCCTAGGCAATATGGGGAGTGGCTTTAGAGGTTGTTACATGCTTCGGTTAACATAATTTGCGGTTTAATTTGTTGGCTTTTTCTAATTCCCGCATCAAAAGTCTTAAGGCAACAGAGGTGCTGCGTACCAGATTGCCAGTAGGTCAGGCTTTGCTTCTTGGCAGTTGAGATCTGTACAGATGGGGGAGCAGCGCAGAGAGAGAGATCGAGGTGTGGGCAAGCATCATAGCTGTGCAGATATGGGTGGAAGGGGGCGAGAGAGACTTGGAAGGGCTCTGGTTCCATTTGGCTTTGGTTTCGGTCTAGACCATTTACATCCTTAGAAGGGAGTGAATGGGCAAGCATCATAGCTGTGCAGATATGGGTGGAGGGGGCCATAGAGTCTTGGAAGGGGTCTGGTTCCATTTTGTCTTTTGTCTGGCTACAGACAATTTACATCCTTAGAAGTGAGAGAGAGCATGCAACATGTTTCTGAGATCAACAGCTATGACATGACGAAGCTGTATTCTGGTGGGGCCACTCACAGGTCCCTTCCAACTTAGAAAGGGAGCCCTAAGTGGCATTATACCAAGTAGAGTGGCTCTTGGTACTTGCCTTCTGGAGATTTTGAGATCTCAACCACCAAAGCTGGTGTGCTTCACTTTTTTTACAGAGATTCTATATAATCAGATGAATCTTTTCTTTGTGAATTTTGCGTGTGTCTAATGAGATTTACCATTTTGATGAGTTCACCTGTACTACTGGCTCCTTATGGGGCAGCATTGCTTGTGCACTCAGCCTCTGTACTTCCACAGGGGTTTCAGATGCAGAACTGGCAGTCTCTGATGTTTGTGGAACAAGTTTTCTGCCAGTGAGGGAACCCTGCCTCCAAAAAAAGAAACAAGGAAAAACATATTTAGTAACTAGTGGTTGAGAACGAAATCAGACCCTGCACTTGAGAATGAAAATTAACAGATGAATTGTACACATGTGTCAGCAGTGTGAAACAGCAATTATTTGAACACAAATAACATATCCGTTCCAAATTTGTGGTTATTTCAAAAGGATATAACTTTGTTGTGTTTCATTTGGACAAATTTCAATTTGCAGTTAGTTTCTGTGTTAGAATTTGCTAGCTCTAACTCTATTGGTTGATATACAGAGCTCTTCAGGTGATCGACAGGCAATTAAGGTTTTGCTACAAAAGTTATCACACGGTCAGCCTGAGATGCAGCGAGCTGCAGCTGGAGAATTGCGCTTTTTAGCCAAGAGAAGTGCAGAGAATCGTGTTTGTATTGCTGAGGCTGGTGCTATCCCCCTTCTCGTTGGGCTTCTTTCCTGTCCCGATAGACGGACACAAGAACACGCTGTAACTGCACTTTTGAATTTATCAATACATGAAGGAAACAAGGGTGCAATTGTTGCATCTGGTGCGATTGAGCCAATCGTGGAGGTTTTAAAAACTGGCAGCATGGAAGCTAGAGAAAATGCTGCTGCTACATTGTTTAGTCTTTCTGTTGTTGATGAAAATAAGGTCACCATTGGTGCATCAGGTGCAATACCGGCTTTGGTTCATCTGCTATGTTACGGTTCTTTGAGAGGAAAGAAAGATGCAGCCACAGCTCTCTTCAATTTATCAATATATCAGGGGAACAAAGCAAGAGCAGTAAGGGCTCTAATTGTCCCACCTTTGATGCAACTTCTGGAGGATCCCTCGTCTGAGATGGTTGATGAGTCTCTGGCAATTCTTGCAATCCTTGCTACACATCAAGAAGGGAGGGCTGCTATTGGACAGGCAAATGCTGTCCCTGTTTTATTGGAGCTTATCAAGGCTGGTTCACCTAGGAACAAGGAAAATGCAGTAGCCGTTCTGGTGGCCTTATGCATGCATGACCCTGACCAGATATCTCTTATTCGACAAAGTGGAGCTCATGGGCCGTTAACTAAGCTGGTTAAGAATGGGAC
This sequence comes from Lygodium microphyllum, assembly GCF_053477565.2. NCBI lineage: Eukaryota > Viridiplantae > Streptophyta > Polypodiopsida > Schizaeales > Lygodiaceae > Lygodium > Lygodium microphyllum. Next base: position 130,983,834 of record NC_141153.1, on the reverse strand, counting down.
TACAAGGGCACGTCGAAAAGCATCAACCTTGCTGGATCACATGAACAAACAGTAATATGGCACGGCAGAAGAACTCAGGCTTGCTTATGGATGACCACTACCTGTAAATCATCCTTGCCAAACCTTACCCTATGAAGGTTGTTGAAGACTTCCTTGAGGGCTGGTGAAAGTGTTTGAGCAGGCATTGGCTTGATTTGTAATAATTCTTATTGCACGAGTCTGCATGATGGAAATTTTCTTGATTTGTGGATTTTTGGCACAGTTCTTGTGAGAGCTTGTCTACGTTTGAGTGCATGAAAGATCATTCTTTGTGTTTTGAACCAAGGTTGTACATTTGGCTATTTATGGAAAAAGCCTGGTTCACACAGGTTAGTCTTGGTATTAGCCTTTTTACCATGGTTATTCATGTGATCTGTTTGCAATGTAGTAGTGTGCTCCTTCTGCCACGAAAAGCTGGTACAAGCCACAGTTCCTGAAAATGAAGTTTTCATGCTCAAACCTCTCTCTCATCAGCTTAAAGGCAGAGGTCTTTTGGTTTTGCAAGATGGACAGAAATTCAAGGCATTCTGCTTATGTGGGAGCATGCATGCTCCTGTCAGTAAATCCATTATTGTTATTGGATGCAGTATTAAAAAAAAAACAAACAACCATGTGTGTTACGTATGCAGTGAGAACAGATATACACATATATGCATATATGTGCCATGTGTATACATAAATACATATGTATGTGTGTGCATGGATATGTACCACCTGCGAGCGTTGTGGCTCTACTAGTGAAGGATAATTGAAAATTTGAAGTACAAAGAGTTTTACCATATCAGAACCATGTGCATGTCATGTGGCTGCCTGCTGAAGCAAGAGAAGTGCTGCCTCAATGCTTTGAAGGTTCTTTTGTGTCTCATATAGGTTTCAGTTTAAACTTCTGACAAGTTCAGATTAAAGAGAGAAAGAAACTGATAAAAATTATGGGTTGAAAATTAGGGGGACTGACATGACATGTCCTCCCTTGAACAAAAAAATGCTCTTATAATCGTACACTCCATAAATGACCAAACAGTAGTTTTTGTTGGTAATCTACATGTCAGCAACCTCATTTTTTTGGTTTTTGCATCCTTCGGCAGTGTTATTGGGGATTTGAAATTACGTAATGCCTAGATTGTTGGGAGAATGTTGCAGCATACCATAGTGGCTGGATACAGGAAATTTAAACCCCTTAGGTGGTATGGTCCATTTAAAAGAATCAATTAATTCAATCTTGACACCACAGTATGGCATACCATAATTATTAACTATTTAAATCTCGCAAATGATTAACATAGTAATAAGTTCAATGGCTTAGCTATGGACCATACTTATTGCATGAAGTGATTCGAAAACATTACAAATTTTGGAGGTCATTTGTATGGCCTTGTCAAAAATCTAGAAAAACTTCAGGACGAACGGAACGATAAGTTCTGAATTCTTGCCATTCGATGAGATGATGATTCAAACATAATGTTAACCACTAGAGCAAGCAAAATCATCCTCTTGATCCACATCTAGAATTTTGAATAGTGTAGTGCTTGCCATAAAAGTGTTATCTTACCAGTATCATTTTTGAACTGGGTACATCACCATAGGCTAATGCTTAATTGATCACACTTGTGCAAGCATGTGTTGTAGTTGTGTATGCTCTACTCCAGTTACTGAACTACGATATATGATGCATATTTGGTGTGCATTACTTGTACAAAGATCTTACAGTTGAAAGCATCAGAGGAAATTGCAGTTGGTTAACTTCAAGCCATGGTCTATGTACGAATGTGCTTGAAAAGATACACTTGAGGAGCATCAGCATATCTGTGAAGATGTAGTAGGGGTGAAAGAATTGAGGCCATGAGAAACCTTTTACGAAGGGATAGTGACTGCAGAATATCAGGAACATGGTTGCGGACCTCATGGAAAAGAGGTTGGCGGACCCAACAACCAGAGCAGAGCCCAACAAGGGGAGATGCGTGTGCACCATCTTCTAGACGCATGTTTGGTAGTGGAATCTTGGACAGCCATTGGCAAGGCGTATCATGCCCGGTGATGCTCAAGTCTGTGCCGTCGCTCTACACACTCTGTACTTCGAGATGATAAGCCTCTTGAGCTTTGGATTAGGTCAACAATCATTGGTAGATTAGGTGAGTGAACTCTTACTTGGCCTAACCTAGAGGAGTGTTGTTCGAGGTCAATCACTCTTTGAACGTATGCTCCACAAATGTCCATTACCCAAGAGATTGCAAGGTTTGGCATAACCACCCTTGGAATCAATGAGGCCACTCACTTTAGAAGAATGCCCTAATATGACCTAAGCCCTTGTTGGATTAGGCGATTAACAAATATCTTGGGAACTCTTACATTCCAAGACCACATGAAAATTACTATGGTACAAGAAGACCTAACCCACAACATGGTCATGCGTACAGGATAGCCAAAGCTCAAGGGAATCACCGGTGCTACATTTTAGATGAAGTAGTACACTTCAAGGTAGAATCTTCAAAAAGAAGGTGCTAAAACTGCAATGGGCTCGACCACTTCAGGCTGAAAGGTCCCAACTATAAAGGAACTTCCAATTTTGAAGATTCTCATGATGCTCCATGTAGTTGGCCGACACGGTACAACTATGCAGCAAGACCACAAGCTTACATCATCATCATAACCTAAGCCCTTGTCTTATCAATAATTGGTCAATTTTATTATCCGACCAATATATATTGGAATATTATCTTTGTAATTACCTTAGCAATAATGTTACAAGCATACTGAATCACTTTTGAGAATGTATCCCTAGCTTTTGCCAAGTTGAGGGCATCTCGATTTTTTTCAAGGGGGGAGTGGATGGAATATATCCATCTTGCTACTTTGGACAACATGTAATAGTAAAAAGATATCTTAATAAAAGTTATTGAGGATGCTGCAAGTATTGTTGCACATGAGCAAGGTTCGTTTAAGATTTTTAAGACCCTGTTCGTATTGATTTCTTTGCATATAGTGGTAGGGATTCATGTTGGCAAACCATGGAGATTAATCCAGAATTACTCAACCACTTGATAGGATTCATGAACTAATAAAATTGTAGAGGTTGTTGCCTCAATTACTACGCTTTAATCAAATTTGAATGCCAAGTTTCAAATCAAAGGTTATGGCCATTTGAAGCTGTCTAGTGTTTGTATAGGACCTTTTGGTTGCACCTTGCACATGCATATGGGTAAGCTTTTACTTTTTTTAAACAAATCTCTCTTTTTTGGTAAAAAGTGTGTAGTCCCTACTTTGAGCTAAAGCTCTCAAAAGGGGTTCAAAACGGCTTACTTCAAGTTGAACATAAACCCTCCTCCTTGTCTATATAAAGAACCCATGGTGAGTGAGCCTCAAAGACACAATTCTTTTAGAAAAAGACACTAAACTATGCGAATGAAGCCTAGACAACAAACCATCTCTCTCAGTTTATGTCCTCTTTTCAACTGTCTTATGGAGTCTTTATTGAGTTTTGCATAACTCTTCCTCCCCTCTCCACCATGAAAAGAAACAAGAGGGTAGAGAGAGGTAAAGTAAACCAAGAGCACATGTGCGTGCTCACTTTCCTCACAAAAGACTTAGTTTATAACGTGATAAAGGATAAATATGAAAATACTAAAACATATGTACATGTGGTCACTAAGTGTGAACTTGCAAATGAGAAATGTGCTTGTGAGTAAAGTCTTATCACATCACCAAGGTGTATAGTGGATGCCAGCTCATGTAAAGCTTGGCATCTCAACACTCCATACTTGTGCAAAATCTCATATAAAATCCACCAAGTTTTTTTTTCTCTTCTATATGCTCATGTAGAAGTTGTGCTAAAATCCATCAATCTTTTCTCTGTTTTTCATAACATCACAATAGCTTTGCCAAATTAACTCGAAAAATTAGCCCCTAAAAAGGTCATGAAGGAAAGGAGGCCATTAAATAAGGAGGATGCTTCATCGATAGATCTAATGGACATCATTGAGGATGTTAACCCTTCCATACGTAGTCAAAATAATTAGGTTGGAGTCATTTATTTTGTAGAACTTATTTTGTCCAAGCTAAAAGGATTACTTTGGTTATATTTGTTTATTGATAGAAAAACATTCTATTAATCACTTTGGTATGTTTGCTTTAGGATTGTATCTATGACTTAATTAGAAGATATAAGCGGATATATGGCTATTGGATCCCCTGGGAGGGAAACCATTTCAACCATAGATGGAATGGCCTTCCATTACCACCAACAAAGTCTAGTTGGACTTGACCCAAGATCTTATGCGAATGCCAATGTAATTGAAAAAAAATTGAAAACGAATTTATATCTAGGGTGAGATTTTAAGTGGTGAATACGGCTAATCACATTGTTGTGTCATCACCTTAGGTAGAGTATCTTAGAGGGGCTTGAGCTAGTATATCCCTCAATCACTTATGATAGGGATGTAGAATTGTTGATGTAATCAATACTGACATTGGTGAGGAAAGTGAATGTGTTTATGAATGAGGTGGATGCCATCTTGGGACAAAATGCAAAAGCTAATCCCTGTAGGGAGGAAGGTGGAAAAGCATTGCGATTTAACCTTGTTGAGGAGCCTATGTAAGGAGAATAGGGCATTGTTCTTTGGGGTAGATTACAAGGAGGATAGGGCAACATCAATCCATAGAGGTTTTCGGATGTGGTGGTGAAGACTCGAAAGAAGTGATGAAGGTGTGGGAGCATAGGTGTCATTGCATTTGCAGTGCTAAATTGTGTTGTGGATGTGGAGAGATTGAAGCGGCCACAAGTGAATTGAAGAGGAAGAGGAGATTGTGGAAGTGCAAGTACTAGAGAGTCTATGAAGACAAAGGTGGCAAAAGTTAAGAAGGTTGCACATGTGCTCATATCAAAGGACCAACAATGTCAGATAATGTTTGTGGAGGTGAGGAGATAGTTTGTGGATTGGGAGAGCTTCTACTTGCCCACCACCTTTGGAGGTTACACAGGATTGTGATGTTGATTCTATTAATATCAGACTTGTTTGAGAGTTTGGTGTTCTTTAAAAAATATTATGACTGTAAGAGCTATCATGTCTGAAGGGGAGATTTTTTGTGTTCAATGTCCTTGAGATAATATTCTTGCCTAGGAGTTTTCCTCCTGGAGTTATTGACAATCAAGTTCATTCTTGAGTGAATTGTGTCATGGACACACCTTTATACACCTTGTTCCATCAATTCTGGCCTAAGGATTTTTGATGTTGTACGTGATTTTGAGTAAGGGGGTTGTACTTATATTCCATATGAGCATTGACCCCATTTCAACTATTCATTGAGTTGTGTTCATTTGTGCTATTGGAGTTTCTTGCATGTGCTAGTGTATTCAAGTCATGCTCTCATTCTTCTTTATTTTCAATGCCACATTGTTCAAGTTTGTATTATAACTATACTGATCTTGGTAAATTGTATTATCTCTTTTGGCGCTTCTCCATTCTATATTGGCTTAAACAAGGCTCTTGGATTTTAACAAATTTTGTCCTTTTTCCTTTTAAGATTCATATTATTCTCTCTCTTTGATTATAGATTATTTATTCATTGTGATTTCTAGTGATTAAACACTTATGGAGGCATGCATGTGAATAAGGAAACTCATGCCAACCACAAAGTAAGGAGACCATGAGTAGCCTCATTGGGAAAAGTAATGGTCAAACATGTAAAGACATACATGTTTAAAAAAATTACACGAATTTTTTTATATTTTTTACATTTTTTGGTCATTCAAAAAGGCCTACACAATAACTAGGGTGGAAATTTGTAAGTGGTATTATCCCAACACTTGACATAGGCATGTGCATGCATGGATTTATGCTTGAAATACAAATTATCAAGACTAGAACCAAGAGTTGGTTGCTTCAATGATCAATCTCCAACAATATGCAGAAAAGTATCCTTAATGTTGTCTTTGTGGAGATGATTTAGACAATCTCTTTCTTATACTTTTCATTCAAGTTCTCAATTTACTAACAAACAAACTTAATAGAGTTTGTCTACTTAGCCACTTGTTGCTATTCCTCTTTTGAGCATGTTAAAATAATAACAAATGCAAGTGATTATTGTGATATAATCATACCACTATGATTTTAATCACATTACACCTTGATTTTACTTGGTGCATATTAGCCTTATGATAATGCATTATCACTTGTTTCATTAAGGTTGCAGCAATGGTACATTATCATTTGTTATCTTAGGACTGTAGTGATGGGTATTGTTCTTCACGAATCTAAGTTATTTTCATTGCTTGTTTCACTAAGATTGTAGCAATAGGTGTACATCATCCTTTCTTTTCTTAAGGCTACAATGATGTGTATTGGTGTGTATGAATCTAAGATATTTCCATTGTTTGTTCACACCCATTGTGGATAATCCTCTACTACTTGATGATGCAAAATCTTGCTACCTAAAGTTATGCTTGACCATGACAAAGACTACTATTGCTCAACCAGGCACTCAATATCACAGGAGGTATTTAGTTCAGTATCATTTGTTGAAGAACCCTAATGGATTCATAAGTCATCCCTTAGTTTGAAACATGATTATCTAATATACACATACCAGTCACAACCACATTAAGTTTCTTGTCAACCACAAGTTTGTTGGATGAGGCAATGCTGCTGAGAAAATCTACAGTTCCTTATTTTCAAAGCGGATGTATAGATTCACTACATGAGACAACAGATAATGATTTCCTTTTGGTTTTTCTCATTGATTTAGTGCAAAATTGATGCATGATGTAGCTTTGAATCAACTTGAGGATAATTTCTTTTTAACCCCTAGGCAATGTTATGATGCTTAATTATTGATATAAAATAAGATTTTTTAATTTATTTTTTAGATTATCATAGTGATTTTTTGCACATTTATACGTGTAGCATTGGTCACATTGTGCCATGTTGATAGATAAGGAATTAATGTGTTTCGAGTTTCTAGTGAGTAGATTATTATGAGTATAGTTGAAGTAATGTAAATGGAATGATTTTTGTATTTACTAGGGAAGTGTGTTTAGTGCATGGAACTATCATTTTAGGTGCTATTAATGCATGAATTTATTTTTGCATTTATGTGTGGGATTATTTATTATTGTTATAACCTTCATATTATGGACTTGGGGCAACCCAATTAATTTTATAAGCTTAAAATTCTAGTTTAGATGTTAGCAAAAATTACATAGGCCTTAGGAATTATTGGAATAGAAAATCATTGAATAACAAAAAGCAAAAAGTTGAAATGGATGCTTTTCATACTTTTTGAGCACAAAATCAAATAAATAAAAATCATTACCTACATGCAAGAGGGAGGCGCTAACTCATGCGCGGGGGAAGATTGAAAGCAAACACAAGGTTCTCTTAATGGAATCTTAATGTTGGAGTTTTTTAGCATTGAAAATGAACACCTAATAGCATAATAAACCCTAATCCAAAACAAACTTCTTCACGAAAGATGTGACCTAGACATAATAAGTAGCACACCTAGAAGTGGCACGAAAGCACCTCATATACAAGCTAATTGATCACAAAAAGGTTGTGCTATCCTAGGGCAACAAGATTGGTTGGCACAAGGCTAAATACCATGGCGACAACTATACACTACAAGTTCAAGTTACCAACAAGAAACCAAAAATACACACGATCAATCCATAAAAGAGATTATTAATATGGAGCTCTTCAAGTAGATGATCTGATCATCATTGTTGAGATGTCCATGATGTCTTGAATAAGATCAAGGTAACATCTAACATAATTATCGATCAAACTCATCAATGCTAGTTTGTTGGAACCCATTCAAATATAAGGTAGTGCTACTATATAGAGACCTTCAAGCATAACCACCACTAGTTTGTAACCATATGGTCAACATGTATTTCTCGTTCCATATAACATCATTGATCCATTGGGTGATCCAATAAACATCGTATGTCATTATTAATTTAAGGATCTCACAGTACAACACTTCCACCACAAAATTTAAAAAGACGATCCCACACAATTGAAGCTAGGTGCAATACTAATTTATTTTGTGCTAGGCAAAGAGGTAGAACCATTGAGGCGCATGCTTTTCCAAGGTATCATGATGGTAACATATAACTGATTGCATCATAATTGAAGCCACATCAATTTCAATCATGCTCAAATGGACAAAGCACCAAAGGCCATCTACCCATGCAACTCGTAACACATCCACTAATGTATGCAATGACAAAGCCATAAGGCTTAAGGAGAAACATAAAAAACAAGGAGTTGCTAGATATAGAGATGCATATAACATCTAGCCTTGTTTTAGACATGTTATCAAGAGTGATGGAGCAATGCAACCTTGCCATACATGGAAAACCAAAACCATAGATATTTTGTTGCCCAATTCCAATTAACTTTCTAAATGAGCCATTCATTAATACCACTACCCATTGTAGCATCTGCTTTCCTTACACATAATATTTATTCTTAATAGAACTTTTAAAAAATCACTTTGTATATGCTTACCATCCACATTTTAAATATTTAGTTTAGTCTTCTAGCTAATATCTTATGCCCCAAGTTCATGGTTAAAGTTATGAGACCTTTGTGTATATATAACACAATCATTTTGATAAATTGAGTTCATGTCATGGAAAATCTAAGATTTTTTTCTAGTGAGATGGTTTATCAAATTTTCTTTCAAAAATGATCACAACATTGTGTTGTTTATATTAGATGGAAAATTTACAAGTGTGGTGAATGAATCTTTGAGTTGTTACATATGGTCCATCTATCATCAAGTATACAAGTATATTACAAAAACATTACAAAGCAATAACATAATATATGTTCTTTCACCTAAATAAAATTAAAAAGTACATACTGTCCATAATTACAAACACAATTGTGGTGTCCTAATACATACACTTGCTAGACGATACAACCTATCATGTCCCATTGTAGGTTATTGTCCGCTTTCCCTTCCCTTAGAGTTATGTTTACTGTATGATAATGTCTTGAGACTAGGGGCTTTAGATTTACTTACATTCTTCCTTGTGTTTTTCTTTGCCTTTCACCTTTGTTTCTCGGAATGACTTGCAATGATACATGAACTAAGTTTTGGAATAAAGCAATGGAATAGTTAATAATGTATTGTAGTTACACAAAGGAGATGACAACATAGTAATGTTTTTTGTCCCCAATCAAGCATTGAACATTTTATGATATTGCTACCATCAAAACAATCACATGCTTTGATCTTCTGGTGTAAGAAGTCATATTTTGTCATTTTCCATATCTATTATTTGTATAAAAATTTAGGAAAATTTAACCTATTTCTTTGAATTTTTCTTTCACATGAATGGCGAAAGAGCCTTCATAACCTTGATATACCTTAGAAACATGGGAGAATGAAAAATCTCAAAGTTGTAACTCAACCTGCTCAACTTAAATAAATAAATAAAAATATATAAAATTTTAGCCACTAAAGGGAACCCTACTCATAAGTGTCACAATCTTTTTGTGCATGCTTTGTACTATAATACTGAATACATATGTATACAAAACCTTCGCAATTTGGAGGCTTAAATCTAGAAGATCCTAAAGAGTTGCATCTATCTTCCAACTTTGCAAAACTTTAACTACAAATCTTGCATCCCTTTCACTAAGCCCTTTCTTAACCCCACTACAAGACAAGGAGAAGCAAACAAAAATTCAAGAAAATAAATGTGGAGTAAAGCGGAAAAGGAGGCTTGATAGAAGGATAAGAGGAGAAAAGGCCAAAAGCGAAAGGGAAACCTTAAAAGTTGAAGCAAAGTCAAATGCACATTTTAAAATGGGCTCCCTCCTGTGCAAGTTGTAAAGAGTAGACATGCATAGGTGAACACATTGTTGAGATATCGAGCTCCACTCGTGATACGCCAGGGTGACCGTTGTGTATTTATGTCACCGACTTGTCAGTTGCAGATGCGGTTGGTACACCGCCCCTGAATAATAGCTACATGATAGCTATCCTTATCTACTCTAGTTCGTGGCTCAGTTAGTATGCCACCTTAGTTAGTTGAGTTTGGTTTGAGACCCATATCTAGGGTTCTTCTATTTTCTTTGTACTAGAGTTCTTTTGGCTTACACAACTAAGAAGAGGAAAACTGTTTTCAGCCTCCACCCTTGTGTGTCTTCCCCCATTGTGCAAGCAAGAAAGCTTCAAGCGAGACTCCTTCCTTCTCTCCCACAATCGTGACATGGTATCAGAGCCTTGTTCGTGGTAAGGAGCTCAAGAAAGCAAGCCAAGCTCGCGGTGTTCTGGTAAGAGGAGCAGTGTTGCTTTCATTTTCTGTTTTGGGAGCAGATCTCTGCAGGTAGCACAGCCGGAAAGTGCAGGAGTGCATTGTCTCAGGTAGCACAGTCGGAAAGTGCAGGAGGGCAGTATATGCTACGGGAGAGAGCTTTAGCTCTTGGCGACCCTGTTTTTTTGATTTGAGGCCATTTCGGGGCCTGTTTTGGAGCCGGAAGTTTTCTGCACGCACTCAGGAAAAGGCCCTGTTTTATGCTGTGCGACCACTGTTCTACAGGTCGGTGAATAGCTACTGTGAAAATTGCATTGTATGCTTGTGCGCAGAGACATTGGGAGTTACAGAATCATCCCTGTTGCCTGTTGATGCAAAATCGTCACTAGGAAGTGACTGTGTGGTCAAATACCACTTTCGTCAGTTTTGCAGATTTGCCCTTGTGAGGGTGAAGCAGAGTTTTTTGCAGTGACAGAATTTTTTGCACTCTTCTGTAATGGCATCTGATTCTCTTTCACAGATTGTCACTGAAAAGCTTGACAAGAACAACTTCCAAGCATGGAAGTTTAGAATGACGAATTTCCTTATGGGAAAAGGATATTGGGAATTTGTTGCAGGAAATGAAGAAGAACCAGTTCTTCCTGATGTTCCCAATCAACAGCAAATGCAGGCATTCAAAGCATGGCATGAGAGAGCCAGGAAAGTTATGTACTGGCTGTCTATCAGCATTTCAGACTCTATGATTGTGCATATTCAGGATGCAAGTACGCCAAAGGAGGCATGGGATACTCTGTCAAAGATGTATAGCACAAATACGCAAGCCAGGAAAATGCAGCTCAAGCAAGAGTTGCACAATGTGCAAAGAGAAAATATGAGCATCAACGACTACCATATGAAGGTGAAGAAGATTGCAGATGCACTTGCTTCCATTGGGTCACCAGTGGAAGATGATGATTTAGTTTCTGTGACCTTGAATGGTCTAGGAAAGGATTATGCACAGTTTCGAACATCCATTTCAGTTCGTGAAAGATTTCCTGATTTTGAGGAGTTGATTGCTCTTCTAATTTCTGAGGAACAGAGAAATGGTGGTGCATCTTCTTCAGGAGGAACTTCAAAAGAAGCTGTCTTCTACTCAAATGCTGGAAGAGGTAGAGGCAGAGGTAGAGGAGGCCGATTTGGAGGCCGTGGTAGAAATCAGAATATGCAGCAAACTCAAGAAAACCAGTCCTATGGAGGAGGACGTGGTAACTCTAGAGGCAGGGGGAGCCAAAGAGGTCGTGGTGGATGGCAAAGAGGTCAAAATGCAAACAGTAATGTTAAATGCTACTACTGTGGTAAAATGGGTCATATGGCTAAAGACTGCTATAAAAAGCAGAATGACATCATGAATGGAAAACTGCAACAAGGGAATTATGCATCTTCTAGCAGACAGGGTGATGACAGAAATGAGCATTTGTTCATGGTGCAGCACATGAACAATTCTGTGACAAGTGCAGAAGAAAGCAATGATGTATGGTATGTTGACTCAGGTGCATCAAACCACATGACAGGTCATGCAGAATGGATGGAGGATGCAAGGAAAATGGAAAAACCAGGATTTGTGGAGACTGGTGATGATACTGCACATCCTATTGTGCAGATTGGAAAAATTCCCTTGTCTATGCAGGATGGGAAAAAGAAATACCTGTCCGATGTATTTCATGTCCCGAATATCACCAAGAATCTGGTTTCTGTTGGTCAAATGGTTGAACAGGGCTTGCAGGTCAGATTTAATCCTCATGGATGCTTTGTTGAGGATATGAAAAATAAAGGTCGCTTGATAGCAAAAGGAAAGAAGAAGGGCAGAATGTTTACGTTGGATGCAGACATGTCTGAATTGAGTGCAGCAATGTTTGCACATGGGACCGGTGTAGTTGCAGATATTGATATCTGGCATAAACGCATTGGTCATGTTAATGTACAGCGACTTAAATCAATGCAGGCCCAAAATATTGTTGCAGGATTGCCCAAATTCAAGGTTGCAGAAATGCATAAGGTATGTGAAGCCTGTCAGTTTGGAAAACAGGCAAGGAAACCATTTCCTAGACATGTTCAAGAGAGTGAGAAGCCATTGGAATTAATCCACTCTGATGTGTGGACTACTAAAGCTGCATCTCTTGGAGGCTGTCATTATTTTGTCACTTTTATTGATGACTATAGCAGAAAAGTTTGGGTGTATTTTATGAAAAAGAAAAGTGAAGTTTTTGGGCATTTCAAAACTCTTAAAGCTATGGTTGAAAAAGAAACAGGCCTGCAGATAAAATGCCTAAGGTCAGATGGAGGGGGAGAGTACCTCTCAAATGAGTTTGCAAGGTTCCTGCAGGAGCATGGCATAAAGCAGCAATATTCATGTAGTTATACCCCACAACAAAATGGAATTGCAGAAAGAAAAAACAGACATATTGGAGAGGTGTCTCGTGCCATGCTCAATGAAAAAGACCTGCCAGATTTTTATTGGGCTGAAGCAGTTGCTACAGCAGTCTACATAATGAACAGGACTCCCACTGCAGCAATACATGGAATGACTCCAGAGGAGAGGTATACTGGTAGGAAACCAGATATTTCTCATCTGAAAATTTTTGGTTGCATTGCCTATGTACATGTGCCAGATGAGCTGAGATCCAAGTTGGATCCAAAAGCTGAGAAGTGCATCTTTATTGGTTACTCTCTGCAGCAAAAAGGGTATAGATGCTATAACCCTTCTACTCGTAAGTTTACAGTGAGCAGAGATGTTGTTTTTGATGAGATGAGTAGCTGGTATAAACCAGTAAATGTGATTGATGATGTAGATGCACAAAATGGTAATGCTGCACAGAATTCACAGCAGCAGTCACAAAATATTAGTGGACCTGGAGCGTCCTCTAGCAGTGGTTCACATTCTTCGCCATGGACAGGCAGATTGAGATCAGGAGAATCTTCTCAAAGCAATGCAGATAGTGGTATGCAGGTATCACGAAAAGGAAAAGAGAAGGTTGATCAGCCCATGTTTGATGTGAATGCAGGTCACTCTTATGTGGATGGGGAATCCAGTGGCTCAGAGCAGAGCATTGATGATGAGTTGGGTATTCCTTCTATTGTTACACCTGGAGTAAGGAAGACCAGGGATGTTTTGAGAGCACCTGGGAGTGAACCTACTTTGCGCAGGTCTACGAGAGCTAGGTATCCTGTGGATAGGCTGAAATATGATGGATTTACAGCCATTCACTATGCATATATGGTCAAAGTGATACAGGAACCAGAACCCACTTCTTTTGAGGAAGCCATGGGAAAAGAAAAATGGGAGAAAGCCATGGATGAAGAAATGGATGCCTTGGAAGCAAATGCTACATGGGAATTGGTACCTTTGCCTAAAGGTAAGAATGCAATTGGCTGTAAGTGGGTTTATAAGGTGAAGCACAATGCTGATGGTTCTGTGAACAGATACAATGCAAGATTAGTAGTCAAGGGGTATGCACAAACATATGGCATTGACTATGAAGAAACATTCAGTCCGGTTGCAAGGATGGCAACCGTAAGAGCAGTCATTGCTATGGCTGCATCAAAGGGATGGTCTTTACATCAGATGGATGTAAAGAATGCCTTCTTGCATGGTGATTTGCAAGAAGAGGTCTATATGGAGCAGCCACCAGGTTATGTGCATGCTGTTCATCCTGAGTTTGTTTGCAGGTTGAAGAAAGCCTTGTATGGCTTGAAGCAAGCACCTAGAGCATGGTCTGACAAGATAGGACAGTATCTTGTCACTATTGGCTTTCAGATTTCCAAGGCAGATTTCTCACTTTATGTGAGAAAGACAGAGAAAGGTATTATGCTGCTTGTCATTTATGTTGATGATTTGATTATGACAGGTGACAGTGATGAAGATATCCTTCATGTGAAAATGCTATTGAAGCAAAAGTTTGAGATGAAGGATTTGGGAGAGCTGCGTTATTTCTTGGGCATTGAGGTGATTAGATCACCAAGTGGGATACAGCTCTTGCAGAGGCAGTATGGATTGGACATGCTGTCCAAATATGGGATGACAGGCTGTAAGCCTATTTCAGTTCCTTTGGAGCAGAATGTGAAGCTGAGCGCAGATGCAGGTGAGCTTCTGGAAGACCCTACTATGTACAGACGCATAGTAGGAAGCTTGATTTATATGACTATTACCAGGCCAGATTTGAGCTATGCTGTTGGATTGGTAAGTCAGTTTATGCAGGCTCCAAGGAAATCGCATTTGGATGCGGCTAGACGCATACTCAGGTATGTGAAGTCCACATTGCAGTATGGACTATTTTATGAGACTGGGGTTCAGATACAACTGCATGGATACACTGATGCTGATTGGGCTGGTAGCATTTCTGATAGACGATCTACCAGTGGATATGTGTTCTCTTTTGGGAGTGCTGCAGTCACTTGGAGCAGCAAGAAACAGCCTACAGTTGCCTTGTCCAG